>NC_072474.1:4495000-5120000 GCF_027574615.1 Eptesicus fuscus | reverse complement strand
TCACCCCTGTCACCTGCCGCAGACCCGGTTTGGACACAGCCTCCGGTGCCTTCTCTTCACTGGGCTCCGTTTTGCTTTACTGTCTGGTTCTTCATCGATTTCAGCCGCCGGCAGCCGGGCTGGTGCGGGTGCCTGTGTGGAACCTGTTCCTCGCGCTCTGGCACCGCTTCATCACTCTCAGGTTCCGTTCCGGACCCTTCTCAGCCTGGGGCCGTGGCAGCTCTGGCTCTGCAGCAGGGAGGTTTCCGCGGCCTCGCCGGCATTGGTTCTTCCACGCTCCTCTTCACCCCGCAGAGAGTGGACTTCCCATTTCCCAGGCGTTCGTCTCAGTCCACGTTTCCAATCCCACACGGGCAGCCCCGAGGGAGGAGCCGGGTCTGGCTCCGACCTGGGAGATGCGGACGCTGCTGTGAACCGCCGCCCTCCCACCGTTCCCGCCGCCTGGCCGGACCTGCAGGACTCCGGAACCAAGAGGGAAAGAGGTGTCTTAAGCCACAGACACTCGTCACAGTAGGAATGACGTGTGATGTGAGGAGGGGGAAGGGGGCGGCTTTCCAAGGCCGTGGCCCCTTAACCTCCTACAGGTTGTCCCGAAGCGGCTCCCCACGGCAGACACACTGCTTCAGCCCCCCACGCCGCAGGGCTCCGCTCAGGCCAGCCCCGGACCACAGCCCGGCCCGCGGCCCCCGCGCCCCGCTTTGCCAGGACACCAGTCGCAGGCCCCATTCTCCGGAGACTCCACGCCCCCACGCCCAGGGTGCAGTGGGAACCGGGCGCCGCACGAAGCCTCTAACTCTGTGCCTCCCAGTCCCCGACGGTGGCGGACAGAGTGACAGGAGGACACCGCTCACTGTGCTCACTGTGCGGGGAACGCGGAGCAAGACCCCACCTGGTTCTAAAGGCAAACCCGCCATGGGATGCGGACAGGCCTTAAAGCTCCTTTCTCCTTCTGTCTGCTCACTTCCAGGCGCCGAGCGCTGTGTAAGTGGACATGGCAGCCTGGCGTTCGTCTGTCCCTCTGGTCGCTGGGTCATGGGTTTTTATGTTTTTACTACATTCCTCCCGTGTGCAGCGATCACCGTCCCCTGGAGGGGGCGGCTCCAGTGACCTGGAGGAAGCGTGGAGGGACCCGTGACCGCTGGTCGCCCCAGCGCTGCAGACGGTATCCTGTCCTCCTGCGGAGCGTCCAGCAGGGATGGCGAACCTGTGACACGCGTGTCAGCACCGACACACGGAGCCATGTCTGATGACACGCCCGCTGAGGCGGCCATGCCGAGGATGAAACATTTGCTGCTCCTGAGGATGGAACATTTGCGAAATGTTTTTTTCCTCCAAGTGACACACTCACTACCCGAGTTATGCTCAGCTTTTTGGCGAAGTTTGACACACCAAGCTCCAAAGGTTGCCCATCGCTGCTAGGGAGGGGAAGCAGCTGCAGTGCCCGAGGCCGAGTTCCAGGAGGCCGGCAGCGCCGGTCCTCTGGTGCCTGGCCTGTCCTCTGGAGACTGAACCTGGAGGATTAGGAAGGGAGCCGGTCCCCAGTTCTGCCCCGCCTCCACCACCCATTGATCAGAGTCTGAGGGCCGGGAGGAGGGACCAAGAGGTCTGCCTTCCAGCCTCTCGCCAGTCACCGCTGCCACTGATGGATCACCTCCCGCTCCCTCAGCTCCTGAGCCTGGCGTGGTGGAGCCTCTGGTCGTTTTGGATGTTAGGGACCCTGGGTTTATATATATTAGGATGCTTCGGTATATAGCTGATAAAATATTGCAAGGGCTAAACACTACAAAATAGAGCCGAGAGAAGCTTAAGACTAAATAAATGGAGAGATATATCATGTTCATGACTCAGAAGACTCAGTGTTTTTCAGATGTCAATTCTCTTAAGTTTATCTATAGATTTAATACAATCTTAATCTAAATCATGGTGGGTTTGGGGTAGAAATTGACACTTATCCTAAAATATTCATGAAAATGCAAAGGGCCTACAATACCGAAACAACTTGGAAAAGAAGAGAGCTGTAAAACTAACACTATCTGATTTCAAGACTTCTTATAAACCTAGAGTAATTGAGACAATGTAGATTAAAGTAACTCAATGGAACAGAATGAAGAGTTTAAAATATACTCACACATATATAGACAACTGATTTTCAAAAAAGTTACAAAGACAATTAAGTAGAGAAATGACAGCCTTTTCAACAATAGTGCTAGAAAAATTGAGTGTCCATATACAAAATATAAACTTCAATATATATCTCACATCTTACAAAAATTAACTCAAAATTTATAATGAACAAAAAATGTAAAGATTATAACTATGAGAAAGAAGAAAACGCAGTAGTAAAATCCTTGTGACCTTTGTATATAGCCAAAAGTTTCTAGGTACAGCACCAAAAGGGCAATCCATAAAAGAAAAATTGATAAATTGAACTTGATAAAAACAAATGTGTACTCTTTGAAAAATACTATTTAAAAAGTGAGAATACAAGACACAAATATGAGAAACCTTAAAGGAATTGTTTCCAGCTATATAATATCTTAAAAATTGTGCATATCTCTTTATACATGCAGTCTATTATATGTCAGTTATTCCTCAATAAAGCTGTTTTAAACCTTTACTGAAATATTTATACTTCATTAGGTAAATTGCATTCTATAAATGTTACCTTTTGCTTTTCTAATGTGGACTGCTCCCATTATTTCCTAGAACAAAATTAAAAACAGCCTGCAAAATTCATCCTAAGCAGTTTTCATACAGTCTTCTGGAGTTTGAGAAATGTTTACAAACAGAAATGAAAATGTGCGTGGCCTTTTCATGATTCTCTTCTGAGGAGAATTTACCTTCAAATGAACATTAACCTAAGAAAGTACAATAATAAGACCCAGTTTTTAACAGAGTTCCAGAACTGTTTTTCTGAACTCAGTTTTCCTCTAAATTTTACTACCATGTTCTTAAGTAGAAATAATTTTCACGTATTCAGCCTTTCTCTTATCAATACTGCATTTTAAAAATTAGTTTTACATAGACTATTTGGGAAATTTTGTTATTAAACATATAAACTTCCCTTGTGTCAGCAAAGACATTATACAATATTAAATAGACTGTGTACTTCTAGTCCATCACCTTATCTGAATTCTGCACAAGCAAAGATGAAACAGCATAATCGTGTACTGAAAACTCTCCTTTAGTCAACTATGAGAAAAAGTAGTGTGTCCATTGAGTACAGAGAATTACGGATCAAATATAATTGCATGTAAATCATAGATGTATTTGTAAAGCTTATAAAACCAAGCAACAAATTATCCAATGAAATTGGGAGGCAAATCAGATAGGAATTGGCTTTAAGTGTCCATAGAGAGAAAGAATTATTGAAGATTATATAGGAGAAAAAGGGAGAGGAGAGAGAGAGAGAGAGGAGAGAGAGAAAGGGAGAGAGAAATAGCTTTATTTCAAAATTAGAAGCTCAGTGCATGCAATTTGTGCATGGGTAGCGTTCCTAGCAGCTGCTGGCTGCCATCCGGGGCCTCCCTCCCTCAGCTGGCCTCCCTTCCCCAGCACCTGGCTGCCAACCAGGGCCTTCCTTTGTTCTGTGCCAAACCCTGGTGGTCAGTGCATGTTAAAGCGAGCAATTGAACTCCCAGTCGGTCAAACTCCTGAGGGGATATATATATATATATATATATATACTAGAGGCCCAGTGCATGAAATTTGTACACGGAGGGGGGTTGTCCCTCAGCCCAGCCTGTACCCTCTCCAATCTGGGACCCCTCGAGGGATGTCCAACTTCCCGTTTAGGTCCAATCTTGGAGGGATCGGGCCTAAACGGGCAGTTGGACATCCCTCTCAGAATCCAGGACTGCTGGCTCCCAACTGATTGCCTTCCTGATTGCCCCTAACCGCTTCTGCCTGCCAGCCTGATCACCCCCTACCCACTCCCATGCCAGCCTGATTGATGCTTAACTGCTCCCCTGCCAGCCTGTTTGCCCCCAACTTCCCTCCTCTGCCGGCCTGGTCACGCCTAACTGCCCTCCCCTGCAGGGTTGATCGCCTTCAACTGCCCTCCCTTGCAGGCCTGGTCCCTCTCAATTGCCCTCCCTTGCAGGCCTGGTCCCTCCCAACTGCCCTACCCTGCTGGCCATCTTCTGGTGGCCATCTTGTGTCCACATGGGGGCAGGATCTTTGACCACATGGGGGCATCCATATTGTGTGCTGGAGTGATAGTCAATCTGCATATTAATCTTTTATTAGATAGGATAAAGGCCTGGTGCAGGGGTGGGGGCCAGCTGGTTTGCCCTGAAAAGTGTCCCAGATCAGGGTGGGGGTTCCCTTGGGGCATGTGGGCAGCCTGAGCAAGGGGCCTGTGGTGGTTTTCAGGCCAGCCATGCTCCCTGGCGACCCAAGTGGAGGCCCTGGTATCTGGAATTTATTTACCTTCTACAATTGAAATTTTGTAGCCTGGAGCGGAGCCAAGCCTGCTGCTCCCTCCGTGGCCAGCAGCCATTTCTGTTGGGGTTAATTCACCTTCTATAATTGAAACTTTGTAGCCTGGAGTGGAGGTCTAGGCCAGCCAGGGCAGGTGGAAAGCTTGGCTTCCTCCATCGCTGGGGGCAACCCTGGCCTGCTCTCTCCAGCTCCGTGGCTGACACCATTTCTGTTTGGATTTGTTTACCTTCTATAATTGAAACTTTGTAGCTTGAGTGGAGGCTTAGGCTTAGCAAGGGCAGTCGGAAAGCTTGGCTTCCTCCATTGCCTGGGAAACCTTGCTCTCTGTGGCTGTAGCCATCTTGGTTGGGTTTATTTGCATATCTGCTCCTGATTGGCTGGTGGGTGTGGCTTGTGGGCATGGCTTGTGGGTGTAGTGGAGTTAGGGTCAATTTGCATATTACTCTTTTATTAGGTAGGAGTATATATACTTGAGGCCTGGTGCACAAAATTCGTGCATGGAATTCGTGCAGGGGGTGTGTGTCCCTCAGCCCAGCCTGTACCCTCTCCAATCTGGGACAACCCTCTCACAATCCAGGACTGCTGATTCCAAACCACTTGCCTGCTTGCCTGATTGCCCCTAACCACTTCTGCCTGCCAGCCTGATCACCCCCTACCCACTCCCCTGCCAGCCTGATTGATGCCTAACTGCTCCCTTGCCAGCCCAATTGCCCCTAACTGCCCTCCTCTGCTGGCCTGATCACCCCTGACTGCCCTCTGTTGCCAGCCTGGTCGCCCTTAACTGCCCTCCCCTTTCAGCCTGGTCACCCCCAACTGCCCTCCACTGTAGGCCTGATTGCCCCCAACTGCCCTCCTCTACAGGCCTGGTTCCCCCCCAAACTGTCCTCCCCTGAAGGCTTGGTCACCCCCAACTGCCCTCCCCTGCAGGCCTGGTCCCCCCCAACTGCCCACCCCTTCAGGCCTGGTCCCTCCCAACTGTTTTCCCCTGCTGGCCATCTTGTGTCCACATGGGGGTAGCCATCTTTGACCACATGGCAGTGCCCATCTTGTGTGTTGGAGTAATGGTCATTTTGCATATTACCTTTTTATTATATAGGACTAGAGGCCCAGTGCACGAAATTCGTGCACTGGTGAGGGTGTCCCTCAGCCCAGCTTGCACCCTCTCTAATATGGGACCCCTCGGGGGATTTCCAACTGCAGGTTTAGGCCCGATCCCTGTGGAATCGGGCCTAAACCTGTAGTTGGACATCCCTCTCACAATCCGGGACCGCTGGCTCCTAACCTCTCACCTGCCTGCCTGATTGCCCCCTAACTGCTTCCTTGCTGGCCTGATTGCCCCCTAACTGCTCCTCTGTGGGCCTGATTGCCCCCAAATACACTCCCCTGCTGGCCTGATCACCCCCAAGGCTTTTATTAGTATAGATATGACCCTGCACAAAAAATTTTACTAACCCTGCTTTAAAATAAGGGCTTGACGATTGAATCATTAGGACCAGACACCAAGATTTCCTTTCTTTGAATAGTGGAGGGAATACTTATCTTGTCTTTAAGTTGCCCAGAAATTAAAATGAGATAATGACTTAGAAAAGTATAAAAGCACCATATAAAGACAACTGTCTTTTTAATGAAGTGGTAAAATGAAAAACACTTTTTATTCTCCCCTTCCTTCCTTTACAGCTTTTATTTAAACTTTGAAATTTATAAAAATTTCACTCCAATTTTCATTTCTTTACATTCAACATTATTTTGTATTGGTTTCAGGTTTTATATTGTTACAGAATAGTGGTTAGACAATCATATACTTTACAAAGTGTTCCCCGATATTTCTAGTACCCACCTGGCATCATACCATCATTACAACACTACTGACTATATTCCCTATTTAAGTGACAATGGGTTTACAGGTTCCTTTCAGTCTTTCTTTTGTGTTGCTTGTCCTTCCTTTTCTTTCTCACTTCTTCCCTCATTTTCTTTATATAGTATCTCAATTGGCCATCAAAGCTCAGTGAAGGCACTGGGACATGCTTAATCCATTTTACAGACCAGGAAACTGAGGCCAATTCCAGTTGGCTGTGGAACTTGACTCAGCACACAGGAAGCCCTCAGAGCCATGCTCTTTGCGCTTCCTAAGGGGCAGCGGCCCAGCAAACAGAACAAACCTTCCAGTCAGGCTTCCGAGCCTCTTTCTCAAGCACCTCTTCATTGCGGATGCTCCACATTCTTTCCTCTCCCCCCATTCTTTACTGCCCCCCCTTCTCCGAAGCAGATGGAAGGCTTCCCACTCACTGCCTAGGCATGCTCTGCTATGGGGCAGGGTGTAGCGAGCTTGCTTTTGGGTCAAGGCAGGAGCAGGTGTCACTGCCTCTGAAGTGTGAAGGCTGCCTGAGCATGGCCCATTAGCACTGGGAGCTTCTCTGAATCACGTCAGTCAGTCCAGTACCCTGCAGTGCAGCACCCCTCCATTGAGGTGGCACCACCCCTCAACCCCCGCCTCAGGGGTGAGCGTCCTTGCCCCTCTGCCAGGAGTCCTTCCATGCCCCTTGATCCCTGGCTGGGCCCACCCACGTCTTGGGGGCACTGCAGAACCTCTGTCTCTCTGCAGATGAGGCAGATCCCTGCCCTAGGTCTCTGCAAAGCTATGAATCTGTGGCCAGAGGCCTGGTCTGGGTCTCAGCAACCACATGCCTGCAATGTTCCCAGGGATCCCGGGAGTGGCTGGGCGAGTCCCGCCTCACCTCCCCGGGGTGCCGATCTCCCCAGGGACCCCTGGGAGAGGCTGGATGGGCCTGGCCACGCCCCCTCAGGTTGCCGTTCTCCCCAGGGACCCCCGGGAGAGGCTGGGCGGGCCCGGCCACGCCCCCCCAGGTTGCCGATCTCCCCAGGGACCCCCGGGAGCGGCTAGATGGGCCCGGCCACGCCCCCCCAGGTTGCCGATCTCCCCAGGGACCCCCGGGAGAGGCTGGGCGGGCCTGGCCATGCACCCCCAGGTTGCCAATCTCCCCAGGGACCCCCAGGAGAGGCTGGGCCAGCCCGGCCATGTCCCCGTTTTGCTGATCTACCCAGGGACCACCGGGAGCGACTGGGCAGCCCGGCCTCGCCTCCCCGGAGCGGCGATCTTCCCAGCGACCCCCGGAACTAAGAGGACTGGGCGCCACCATCTTGATCTTCTCAACGGCCGGATAGGCCACCCGGAGTCCCGCCCCCCAGCCTCCCGCTGGCCCAATAATGGGCGTAGCAGAGGTGCGGTCAATTTGCATGTTTCTCTATTATAAGGTAGGATATATACTAGTGGCCTGGGGCACAAAATTCGTGCATGAGGTGGGGGTGTCCCTCAGCCTGACCTGCACCCTTTCCAATCTGGGACCCCTCAGGGGATGTCTGACTGCCGGTTTACACCCGACCCCACAGGTATTGGGTCTAAACCGGCAGTCGGATATCCCTCTCGCATTCAGGGACTGCTGGCTCCTAACTGCTCATCTGCCTTCATGCCTGATCGCCCCCAACTGCTCCCCCTCCCGGCCTTCTCACTCCTAACTGCCCACCCTCCTGGCCTTCTTTCCCCAACTGCCCCCCACTGCTGGCCTGATCACTCCCAACTGCCATCCCCTCCTGGCCTAATTGCCCCTAACTGCCTCTGCCTCGGCCCCAGCCACCATGGCTTTGTCCGGGAGGACATCTAGAAGGTCTCCCAGAAGGTCTCCTGATCTAATTAGCATATTACTCTTTTATTAGTATAGATACAAATGTGATTGAACCATTCCACATGCCAAGCATAGCATTTAAACTCTGAATGTGTTTACTCGGCAAGACTAAGCTATTGATACCTAGCTTCTGGATCCAGAAATAAGAGTCAAGGAAAAAGGATCAAGAAAGGGAACTTTAATGTGTTTGCTTATCTAAATGTAGCTAAGCTTCTACTAAAAAAAAAAACACAAAAGTACCAGTAGAATCTACGCCTTATCATGAAAAATAGATAAAAATAAAATGGACTTGTGTTGTGCTGTTAATTTTTTAAAGCACAGAAGTTTGTCCTTTCATGCAATTTTAGGATCCTATAGAATTATTCTTCATTAAATGTATGAAGACATTGTATAATCTATTTTCATCATTAGACCAGAGGGTTAACATCATCTCAAGAAAAGCTGTAGTAACTCAAGTGCAATTTTTATGTGATGCACTCAAAGAAATAATTGTAATGAATAAGACATCACCATTAAAACTAGAGGGCATTTTCAAATGAATAATGGCTTAACAGGAAAATGGAATTAAATCTCAGACAAAATGAGACAAAAATAATTTGACAGCATTGTTAATATACAGTTAGTTCATTTTTTCATTCCACTTAATTTATCATAGTCCACACAGTAAAAATAAGTCTGATGCAATGGAAGTCTTATGATAAGCACAGCTACTCTGATTACTCTCAGTTCACTTCAGATTTTCCCATAGAGAAAACTACCCCCAGGCACTTAAATCATCCTAGTTAATGATTACCACAAAGGCAAGGTACTTTATATGAAAAAGGTATTGAATTGAAAAACCTAGTCATATATATAACCACAGACAAATGAGAACTTTTCAAATTTTAGTGTTTATGTAAAATGAGAAATCCTGGAGACCAGATAGAAATATAAAATCTAAAATTCTTTATTAAAGTAGTTTACTTTCTTTTTTATTAAATTTATTAAGTTGACACTGGTTAAAATTATACAGGTGCACAGTTTTACAACACATCATCTATACACTGTATTGTGTCTTCACCACCCCAAGTCAAGTCTCCTTCTATCACTATTTATCCCCTTTATACTCTCTTCCACCTCCCCCCCACTCTACCACCAGGTAGTTTACTTTCTTAAAAACATACTTTTTAAAGGCAAAATTGAATTTTCTCTCTTTAACCAGATTCTTTGCTACCTGGGGGATAGATCAATTTTAAATTTTTGACCTAAATAACAGTTTAAACCCCTGCTGTTTATAGTGCTAGTTATAATTTAATAAATTCCCTTTATAAACAAAAGTAAGATAGGTGTGCACAGTATGGCATTAATGGTTGAAATTTAAAACAAACTGTCACTAAATCTCTTTATATTCCAACTATCATATTGTTCTACAAATCCTTGAATTATTCTGTTAAACTCTACTCACTATTTTAAAAAAAATTATTCTAGGTGAGAAAAAATATAGAATCCAGTGTGTTAGAGAAACATGTGAAAATTCAGAACCCTTAGATATATTTCCCCAGAACTTTCAAAATCTTCACCTTTATCTATTATCCTTTTAAAAACTGAATGTTGCTGCCCCTCTGGCATGGCTCAGTGGTTGAGCATCGACCTTTGTACTAGGAGATTATGGTTCAACTAGCGTTCCCATTGCAGGAAAAATCCTGCAATAGGATTTCCTGCTGCACTCTACCCCGCCTCCGCTCCGCCCTTGTCACCCGCCCCGCCTTCTCCTCCAGCCTGCCTGCTTTTCCCTTCGCCCCTGGCCCTGACTTAGCTCCTCCCTTCTCCTCCTCCCCGGCTTGCTTGCTTCTTTGAAGCTTTACTCCCTTTTGCAGCTCTTGGCTTCTTTGGATGCTGTATTGATATGCAAATTAGCCACCATCTTTGTTGGGGGTAATTTGCATACTCACCATGATTGGTTGGTGGGCGTGGCTTGGCTGGTGGGCATGGCTTGGGTGTAGCGAAGGTGCGGTCAATTTGCATATTTGTCTATTATTAGATTAGATTCCCAGTCATGGCACATGCCCAGGTTGCAGGCTTGATTCCCAGTGTGGGGCGTGCAGGAGGCAGCCAATCAATGATTCTCTCTCATCATTGATGTTTCTATCTTCCTCTTCCTCTCTCTTTCTCTCTGAAATCAATAAAAATATATTAAAAACAAAAAAATGAATGTTGGATTTTTTGATAAATCTTAATAAAATATTTATCCTAATAATATTTGAAAAATATTATGTAATAACATACTAATTAAACTAATTCTTTGTCATTCTAAAATAACTTTGTTTTAAACACCTTGTCCTAGAGAGAATATTCTTGAGTACTAATGTTAATTGAGAGCTCTCTTTAAATAGCTCTTTGTTAATTTACTATAAAAATTATATATGGTGAAAAAATATTTAAAGCATGAATTCATTTATTTTTGTCTGCCCTACTGTCCTTTTATACCCTATCACCTTTATGCAGTATTCATTGTCTTAGAATGGAGCTGTCATAGCCAAAACAAAGAACAAATAAGTAAAATTATAGACTAAAATTAATATACCAAAATCTAGGTATGACACAAATAAAACTGGAATAATACTTGCTAAAGAGTTGCATGTTGTTTTTGTTTTTTCCCATTCAAGATGATACAGAAATTTCCTGGAAAGTGTTGATCTACAAAGGTAGATATTAATGCTGATCTCTAAAGAATATCAGCATTAGAATTTATACACTAATCCTTTTCTGAGTCAAATATTTGGTGTGGGGATTAAAGAAAAAAAGAGCTGTGACAAAATCTCAAGTAAGTCTGGAGTTATGAGAGCACAGGGACCAATTACTTTTTTCCCAAATAAGTTCCAGATTTTTTTTTCAGCCTTTTAGAGAATTCCCATGCCCAAAAGGTGAGGAACAATGAGTTGGAAATGCCTGAAGGACTCCAGGAATCTCATCCTGAGGGTAACCTCACAGAGACCCTGACAGCGAGGTAGATGGAGAGGACAGAGAATGGGGAAGCAGACATCAGCATGCACTGATACCAAAGAACAAGCAGGACTGAGAATAGACAACAAAGGCCAGTGTGGAAGACCTGCTGACTGGAGATAGGAGTAGATAGTAGATAATGATGCAGCAGTGGGTTTCTAATGGAGACTATTGCAATTTAGTACCTGGTATTATTTCCTGATCTCCCGGCCAAGACATTGACACTATGTTGGCCAATTAGAACTTACATACAACCTCAAAGATAAGAGGGTGCATTATTGTTAGTTAATTATTGGGTGTAGCATATTACCATGAATTTAGAATCTAACTTCTATTAGTTTTCAGTTCTCTGGGCCAAAGTATAGAGCACCACACTGATTTGTCTGATCAGGGTATCAGATGGCTGAAATGTTGACAATTTTAGCATCTATGTTCATCAGGGACTTTGGCCTATAATTCTCTTTCTTTGCAGTGTTTTTTATCTGATTTGGGGATTAGGGTAATTCTGGCCTCATAGAAAGAGCTTGTGAGTATTCCTTCCTCTTGAATGTTCTGGAATAGTTTGAGGAGGATTGGTGTTAGTTCTTCTTTGAATGTTTGGTAAAACTCCCCTGTGAAGTGATCTGGACCAGGGCTTTTGTTTGCTTGGAGTTTTTATTTATTTATTTATTTATTTATTTATTTATTACTGCTTCAATTTCATCAGTAGTTATCAGCCTATTTGGGTTTTCTGATTCTTCCTGATTGAGTTTTAGAAGATTTTATTTTCTTAGAAATATGTCCTTTTGGTCAAGTTGTCCAATTTTTTGGAATAGAATTGTTCATAGTATTTTTTACAATCAATTGTATCTTTGTAGGGTCAGTTGTTACTTCACCTCTTTTGTTTTTGATTTTGTTTATTTGGTTCCTCTCTCTTGCTTCTTGGTAAGTCTGGCAAAAGGTTCATCAGTCTTGTTTATCCTTTCAAAGAACCAGCTCTTGGTTTCATTGATCTTTTGTGTTTTTGTTTTGTCTCAATATCATTTATTTCCAGTCTGATCTTTATTATTTCCTTTCTTCTACTGATCTGGACTTTTCTTGTTGCTCTCTTTCTAATTCTTTAAGTTGTAGGGTTAGATAACTTATTACAAGTTTTCCCAGGTAAGCCTGTAATGCTTATGAACTTCCCTCTCAGGATTGCTTTCACTGTGTCCCATAGATTTTGGATTGCTGTCTTTTAATTGTAATTTTTGTTCAAGATGTTTTTTATTTCTTCTTTGATCTCTTTTGTAACCCATTCATTGTTTAATAGCATGCAATTTAGCCTCCATGTGTTTTATTGTTTTTTTTATTGCTTTTATTGTAGTTGGTTTATAATTTAATGCCATTGTGATTTGAGAAGATGCTTGCAAATCAGATCCAGCAATACATTAGAAAGATCATACACCATGATCAAGTGGGATTTATTCCATTGATGTGAGGCTGGTACAATATTCATAAATCAATAAATGTGATTCATCACATAAACAAACTGAAAGATAAAACCACATGATCATATCAATTGATGGAGAAAAGCTATTCAACAAAATCCCTTTTTTGATAAAAACTCTCAGCAAAGTGGGAATAGAGGTATCATACTTCAACATAATAAAAGCTTTATCTGATAAACCTACAGCCAACATCATACTCAATGG
Source organism: Eptesicus fuscus (assembly GCF_027574615.1). Lineage (NCBI taxonomy): Eukaryota > Metazoa > Chordata > Mammalia > Chiroptera > Vespertilionidae > Eptesicus > Eptesicus fuscus. The sequence continues at coordinate 5,107,201 of NC_072474.1, read as the reverse complement.
GCAAAAACTAAAACCATTTCCCCTATGAACAGGAACAAAACAGGGATGCTCACTTTCACCACTCCTTTTCAACATACTACTGGAAGTGCTAAACATAGTGATCAGACAAGAAGAAGAAATAAAATGCATTCAAATTGGATAGGAGGAAGTAAAACTGTCATTATTCGCAGACAACATGATATTGTACATAGAAAACCCTAAAGACTCCATCAAAAAACTACTAGACCTAATAAATGAATTTGGCAATGTAGCAAGATATAAAATTAACATCCAGAAATCTATGGCATTTTTATACACCATAATAAACTCTCAGAAAGGGAAACTAAAAAACAATCCCATTTACCATTGCAACAAAAAAATTAAGATACTTAGGAATAAACTTAACTAAGGAGGCAAAAGATCAGTAATCTGAAAACTGCAGGATGTTGGAAAAAAGAGAGGAAGATATAAACAAGTGGAAGAATATATCATGTTTCATGGATTGGTAGAATCAACATCATTAAAATGTCCATACTACTCAAAGCAATCTATAGATTCAAAAATGCAATTCCTATTAAAATACCAGTGGCATATTTCACAGACCTAGAACAAATATTCCAAAAATAGATGGAATCAAAAAAGATCCCAAATAACTGTGGCAATCTTGAGAAAGAAGAACAAAGTTGGAGGGATTACAATACCAGATATCAAGTGATACTACAGAGGGCTGAAATGAAAGAGTCTGCCAGGCTGTGTTGTCTTGGAGGCTCAGGAAAAATCTGTTTCCAAGCTCATTGGCAGAATTCAGTTCCTTTAGCCTATCGGACTGAGAGCCTTAGGTCCTCCAAGCCAAACAGGCCATTCTCAGATCTTAGAGACTACTGGCATTCCTTGCCATGTAGTTCTTTCCATCTTTAATGCAATTCATGAAGAAACTCCATCACATCAAATTCTTCTAACCCTCCAAATCTCTCTAGACCCAGATTTGAAGGGTTTATGCAATTAGTTCAGACTCACCCAGATAACCTCATTTTCTTAAAATCAACTAATTTGGAACCTTAATTATATCTTCAAATTCAATTTACAATAGTAGCTAGATCAAGACTTTATTGAATAATAGAAAGCATGTCAAAAGCAAAGGGCAAGAATCATGAAATATATGTTCAAGTTCTGCCCATCACAGAAAAGGAGGAAAGAATTGTCCTATGAAATCTAGAATTAATTTGAAAGCCCTAACTGACCATGTTTATGTGGAACTTACTAGAATGAAGTTTCTGCTACCACGTGGGAAATAGATCAGGATGTAAATTAATCAATATTGGAAATTTTCTTTTAAAAAACATGCCAGAATTTGTAACCTATGGAAACTATTCCTACACATGTTATGACTATCACTATCCAATAATACTTAAGCTTATATGTAAATTTGGCATCACAACAAGAAACCACGTGTCAAAACTCCTTGAAAATTTTATACAACCCCCACATTATCAGAGAAAACATAGGTACTTGAAATTATATTACTTGGCCATCAGTCTTCTAGCCTTTTCTATCTCTAGCTAATGCTATTCCTATTTCTTTCTGGCATTATTTACATCCTAAAACTTCTTTCACTTAAATCTGGAGCTATCCAATTTTATCTACTTTCCTTAGCTCATGCCTGAGACTGTTGAGTAGGACATCAAGAAATGTCCTGCCGAAACCGGTTTGGCTCAGTGGATAGAGCGTCGGCCTGCGGACTCAAGGGTCCCGGGTTCGATTCCGGTCAAGGGCATGTACCTTGGTTGCGGGCACATCCCCAATAGGGGGTGTGCAAGAGGCAGCTGATCGATGTTTCTCTCTCATCGATGTTTCTAGCTCTCTATCCCTCTCTCTTCCTCTCTGTAAAAAAATCAATAAAATATATTTAAAAAAAAAAAAAAAAAAAAAGAAATGTCCTAGTACATAAATTATAGAGGTTCTAGGATATTAGTTTTCTCTCTCCAACCAATTCACTTACCACCTGGGTGATCAAACGTAGGTGAGATCCAAGTATCAGGGTCAGAAGTGCACCTGTGGAAAATTCCAAGAAGCAGCAGGGTCTGTAAATATTCTTCAAAAGCTAAGGAGGGATAAGAAAGACTAGAAGGTGCTTTGAAGATTACTCTCAATTCCACTTCCTGTAAGAGTGCTCAGATCCTTATAGACCGAAAGGGTTTCACTGTGAAATTGCTGCTTGAAAGAACCCTCCATTTTGACAGGCAGCTGAGAGCCGGAGTTGCCTGAGAATTACCACTCCCCCAACCCCCTGTGAAAATAAAGCAGAAAATTATTGAAGGCCTCTACCCTGACACTACTTTCCTTAGAAAAACAAACAATTAATTTACACTAGTTTTAAATGTGAAAGTACTAAGTTACAAATATAATTAATCTGGTATAGGGCTGTTGCTTTTACCTTACAAAATAAGGAATAAATCAGATGTTCAGTAATGTCTTTCCTTGGTGATAGTTACTCAACTATTTATTACTCCTAATTATCTGTCTCTATACATGATGCCAAGAGCTGGTTCCATGAATAATCAAGATAGATAACCAGTCTCCTTTAGGATTACAGAGGGACTGAATAATTTGAAGAAAGACACTCTTCAATGAGCATCAGGCGCACCAAGCAGTTTCTAAATTTATTCAATTCATACTTTGTTTTTAAAGAAGACTGAACTATTTATTTCTCTCCTATGGGCAAACTCATAAAATAATGGACAAAATGTCTGAGAGAATGAATAAAAATGATGATAGTCCCCAGCAGAATAAATACACCTTTTGCAGAAAGAAAGTTACCGGAGTCACTCTAAGCCCCAAGTGATCCACTGCTGTGAGACAGATCTGAGCTGAGAGCATTGCTAAAAGAACTTGGGTAAATGAGGATTTATATTTATAATGAAATAGCATCCGTAAAGATTGATAATTTTTCAAAATCAGAGGCTCTAGTCTCAAATCCCTAGAAGACACCTCAATTTTCCTAAATGTATTTTGTATCTTTGGGCCACGTTCCACCCTTGGGGGCTTAGAGACTCCTTAGTGATGGTGCTTTAGGTTTGAGCTCTAATGTAGGAAGACAAATGGCCTTCTCAGTATGCACATGGAGGAACATTAAAATTTCTGAACTGCTACTTCAACATTTGTCAGAGAATGCAGCATTTTGTGTTTGTTGATTTTTTTTAATGCTGTCTCACAATTAACACTTCATGCACAGCCACTTTCAAAAAATCATTTGATAATCACTTAACAATAGATGAATATTGACTGTCCTGAGGAATATTGACCAGATCCTGCCCACAGACCTCCTTTTTGTCCCAAAATTCATCTTAGACGTTCCCAGCTCCAGGGCTCCGCTGACACTTGCTCCACAAAATATTTTACAGCTTTCCTAATGTACTCAGATCCTAATTCATAAAACTTTCTCCCAAGGCCTGAATCCAAATGAGCCTCCCTTTTCTCAATTCTAATAGCAGTTTTATCTGCATTATTTAGACAGATGTGGTCCTGCTTTCCCACAAGGCTTGCGACTCTCTTGATAAACCCCTGCTGTATGTTGATTATGGCCAAAGATATCAAATACTAGTCCCAGGAATTTGTAAATGTTACCTTATTTGGATAAAAAGTATTTTTCGAGGTAATGCAGTTAAGGATTTTGAGATGAGGAGATTGCCCTGAATTATCCAGGAGGTCTCCAAATGCCATCACAAGTGTCTTTATAAAAGAGAAACAGAGGGAGATAGCACATGTACACAGAAGAGAAGGTAATGTGAAGACAGAGGTAAAGATTGGAGTGATGTGGCCATAAACGAAGGAATGTCGATAGCCAGAGTCATTGAAAGGAACACAACCCTGCTGACCATAATTTCAATCTTCTGGCCTCCCAGACTATGAGAGGATATATTTCTGTAGCTTTCAGCCCCTTGGTTTGTGGTAACTTGTTACAGTCCATTCATTTTATTTCTTCTATCTACTTTATGTTGATTTCTCATTTAACATTATTGCTTGCCTATATGTTTATTTCTTAATATTTTCATTAATTTTAACCTACCCTTCTATTCTTTCCCTCTTCACTTTTAATCCAGCTATACTTCTTCATGCTATTAATTATCACCTGCTCTCTTAGTTAGGGTAATGCTAGCTGCTAACAGAAATAAACCCCAAAATCTCAGTAATTTCAGATACAATAACTTATTTCTTACATTAACATTCTAGTGTACTTCCAGGCCTTAGGGTTCTGTTCTATTCAATTATTTTGGAACTCCTGATGACAGAAATTTGCTCCTAACTCCATACCTTCAACTGGATATCAACAGCAGGCTAAACGGAAAAGAACATGGAGGATCATGCCTGGCAGTGGGATACATTTATGCTCACAGCCCAGTCAAATGGAAGAAAAGGTAGGAAATGACCTCTAGCCATAAGATTACACATATAAGACTCTCCCATCACTGAACAAGATATCAAACATATATGCCACCAGGTTTCCCATATTTCTCTCATGAAGCAACTCATCAGCCAAACACACATTATTACCTAATATTCAAGAGTACATGCAGAAGGAAAAAGAAAAAAGGAAATTTGTAAATATGCTAGTTATCTTACCTGTTTTTATGATGTGTAATTTTATTTTCTGAAAGTAATCTAAAGTATAATTCCAAATGTTTGCCAACTTGGCCCTTGTCACTTGAAGACTAGCCACATTTTCTGATTAGTTCTGAATGCTTTCTCATGTGCTGTATACTCCATGAAGCAGGGCAAGGCTAAGAAGGCTTAACTAGTTCCAACAGCACTGCTGAGTTCCACACAGCATTAGTTGATGTGATCTTACAATGCCTCTCAAATATTCCATGTAATCCTTTCTAAAAAGTTTTCATGAAAATAATGATAAATCAACTGAAATTTTCTGGTAGATATCCAAAAATAATGTGCATTATTTTATCTGGGGAAATAAAATTACTTAGGAAGAGAAGTAAGAGGTAAAATATACAACACTCCAGGATCACCAAATTTCTTCATGATTCATTTTGCTCCATAGTTTCAGAACGGAGAAAAGGGTTGGAATTAGCAAACTTGCATTATTTAATCCAGTGATACACTGCTGAACAGGATCATAATTCTGTAGCAGCTCAACTATGGTTGAGGATTAGGCTGAGGATTGGGTTAAAAAGGTTGATTAAAACACAAAAAGAAGGACACAGAAGTGAATTGGAATGCATCACAAAGCACCAGCACTACCTTGGGTTTTATGAGATATTTTTTTAGCTGGTCCTTGCTAAATGGGGAGGTATTTTAGTGTCACTATAATTTACATTTAATGGAAGTTTTGATGCATAATTTACCACTTAAAAATTTCTACTTAACTCTGCTTTTTAAAATATTTTTAATTGATTTCTTTTCAATCTTTACTGTTGACAGTATTACAGGTGTACACCCCTGTTATTCCCCATTTCCCTTCTTCACCCAGATCCCACCCTGCCCCAGGCCTTCACCACCCTATTGTCTGTGTCCATGGGTAACATATATCTATACTTATAAAAGGGTAATATGCTAATTAGACTGGGTCTACTGGTCATCTTCCAGATGTCCGACTTCCTTCCAGACAAAGCCATGGTGGTGGGGCAAAATCAGAGGCAGTTAGGGGCGATCAGGCCAGCAGGGGAGGTCAGTTGCGCGACCAGGCCAGCAGGGGAGGGCAGTTGGGGGCGAGGTCAGGCTGGCAGGGGAGGGCAGTTGGGGGTGAGGTCAGGCTGGCAGGGGAGGGCAGTTGGGGGCAAGATCAGGCCAACAGGGGAGGGCAGTTGGGGATGACCAGGCCGGCAGGGGAGGGCAGTTGTGGGTGAACTGGCCTGCAGGGGAGGGCAGTTGGGGGAGACCATCCCTGCAGGGGAGGGCAGCTGTGGGCAACAAGGCTGTCAGGGGAGGGCCATTGGGGGCAACCAGGCTGGCAGGGGAGGGCAGTTGAGGGTGACAAGGCCAGAAGGGGAGGGCAGTTGGAGGGACCAGGCCAGCAAGGGAGGGCAATTGGGAGTGACAGGCCAGCAGGGGAGGGCAGTTGGGGACATTAGGCAGGCAGGCAGGTGAGTAATTAGGAGCCAGTGGTCCCAGATTATGACAGGGATGTCCAACTGCCGGTTTAGGCCTGATCACTGTGTAGGCCTAAACCAGCATTCAGACATCCCCTGAGGGGTCCTGGATTGGAGAGGGTGCTGGCCCAGCTGAGGGACACCCCCCTCCATGCACAAATTTCATGCACTGGGCCTCTAGTATGCATATAAGTTCTTCAGTTAATATCTCCCCCAACACACACTTCCCTCTGAGATTTGTCAGTCTGTGCCATATTTCCATGCCTCTAGTTCTATTTTATTCAATAGTTTTATTTTGTTCTTTAGTTCCTTGTTCATTTATTTTGACCTTTAGATTCAATTGTCGATAGATATGTATTTATTGCCATTTTATTGTTCATATTCCTCCTCCTCCTCCTCCTCTTCTCCTCCTCCTCCTCCTCCTTCTCCTCCTTCTTCCTCCTCTCCTCTTCTTCTTCTTCTTCTTCTTCTTCTTCTTCTTCTTCTTCTTCTTCTTCTTCCTCAATAAGACCATTCAACATGTCATATAATACTAGTACTGGTTTGGTGGTGAGAAACTCCTTTAGCTTTTACTTGTCTGTGAAACTGTTTATTTGACCTTTAATTCTAAATGATAACTTTTCTGGGTAGAGTCATCTTGTCTGTAGATCCTTGCTATTCATTACTTTGAATATTTCTTGCCAATCCCTTCTGACCTACAAAGTTTCTTTTGGGAAATCAGCTGATAGTCACATCGGCACTCCCATGTAGGTAATGAACTGCTTTTCTCTTGCTGCTTTTAAGATTCTCTCTTTGTCTTTAACCTTTGGCATTTTAATTATGATGTGTCTTGGTGTGGGCCTCTTTGGGCTCCTCTTATTTGTGAGTCTCTGAACTTCCTAGATTTGTAAGTCTATTTCTTTCACCAGTTAGGGTGAGTTTTCTGATTATTTCTTCAGATAGGTTTTCAATTTCTTTCTCCTTCTCTTCTTTTTCCTGTACCCCCATATGCGAATGTTGGTACTTTTGATGTTGTCTCAGAGGCTCCTTACACTATCTTCATATTTTTGTATTATTTTTTCTTTTTGCTCTTACGATTGGGTGTTTTTGTATCCTGGTATTCCAAATCGCTAATTTGATTCTAGGAGTCCTCTATTCAACTGTTGATTCCTTGTAAATTATTATTCATTTCATTTAGTATAGCTTTCATTTCTGACTGGTCCTTTTTATGTCTTTGATATTCTCATTAATTTCCTTGAAATTCCCATTAAGTTCCTTGAGCAACCTTATAACCATTATTTTGAACTCTGTATCTAGTAGTTTATTTACTTCCATTTCATATAGTTTCCTTTTCTGGAGATTTCTTCTGTTCTTTCATTTGTGACATGTTTGTTTGTTGTTGTTGTTTCTGTCTCTGCATTTTGGCTGCTTCCATGTGTTTGTTTCTATGTGTTAGTAAAGCTGGGATGTCTCCTGGAATTGGTCGAGTGGCCTTGTGTTGTAAGTGTCCTGGAAGGCCCAGTGGCTCAGCCTCCCCCATCACCTGAGCTGGGCACTCTAGGTGTGTCCCTGTGTGGGCTGTGTGCACTGTCCTGTTGTATATGAGCCTTGGTTGCTGTTGGTGTCACTGGGAGGAATTGACCCCCAGCCCAATTGGTTGTGAGGACCAGCTGTGACTATAGTGGAAGAGCTGCTGTGCAGAAGTTGCCCCTATGGAATAGGACTTGCTTCAGTGGGGCTTTGTTGCTCACTGAGTCGGCCCCTTGAGTGTGTTGCTTATGGATGTGGTAGAGATGTAATCTGGCGTGGTCTGAAGCTGTCCACCAGGTGCACAGGCTCTGGGGCCCCAGGAAGTGCAAAGTCAACTACTGCCTGTGCTCTGCCTGAGACCACCTGGCATGAGCTACAGAGTGACCTATAGATGGCTGCTACTTGTGTTGGGTTCGGAGGTGCCAGGGGAGGCCAAGCTGTGAACCTTGGCAGGCTGCTACTAGTGCTGGGCCTGGGGCCACTTATTGAGAGGTATGGGGCACACTGAATCCATCTGCTCATTGTTTCAGAGATATTAGGAAAGTCCAAAGCTTGAACCAAAACAGACCACTCGTATGGAAAAGATACTGCAAACAGCTTGGGTGGGGCTTCAAATTGGGTGGGGCAGGATCTCAGGGAATCACCAGGGTGAGGCAAATAGTATGGACCAGGTTGATGGAGACTCAGATATGATGCCCGCCAGTCAGCTCTTTGCGGGGGAGACTCAGCACCCTTGTCTGGGAGAAAGCTGCCCTGATTTCCTGCCCTGATGCTACACAACTCAGTTCCTCTCCATATGTCCCTGGATTCCCCCAAGCTGCCTCTCTAGTCCTGGAGTGAGTCCAAGTAAGTTCATGCATGTGCCCTTTAAGGTTAACTTTCTGGGTCTCCAGCAGCTTCGTGTGACTCAGACACAGTTCCTGTTGATGTTTATAGCTGGAAGTTAAGAGTACTTCTCTTCCCAGCACTGGGACCCTAGGCTGGGGGCCTGGTGTGGGGCTGGGGCCACTTGCTCCTCATGGAAGGCCTCCTCCCAATTAATAACTTGCCACACGTGGGTGTCTGACTAGCCTGTTCCATGCCTCTGCCCCTCCTACTAGTCTCAATATGCTTTCTTCTTTAATTCTCTAGTTGTAAGACTTCCATTCAGCCAGATATCAGGTGGGTCTGAATGATGGTTGTTCTGTATTTTAGTTGTAATTTTGATGTGGCTGTGGGAGGATGTGAGTACCAGTGTTTCCTTATGCTGCCATCTTGGTTCATCCTCCAAATAGTTGATTTTTAGAGAAAGAGGAAGGGAGAGGGAAAGAGAGAGAAACCTTGATGTGAGAGCCCGGCATGGATTGGCTGCCTTCTGCATGCCCCTATTGGGGATCAAGCCCACAATCCAGGCCTGTGCCCTGATTGGGAATCCAACCAGCTACCTTTTGATGCACTGGAGTATGCCCAACCACCTGAGCCTCACCAGCCAATGCTACTTAACTTTACCTTTTTAGAATATGTTTTCCTCTGTACTTTTTCCTTTAATTAGCACTGAATTCCCATTCTTCTTTTTCTCAGTGCTGTCTCATATTGTCTAAGTAGTGGGGATTTTATTTTTATTTCCAGAATTCTATGGTCCTCACCAAGAGTCAACTACAACTTGCACCTGTCTTGCTTCTAAACCTAAGTTTGTTCATAGGCTAGTTGGTGTATCCTGCATTAAGGCAATCCATAGACTTTTAGAATAGGTACTCATCTTTTTAAACATATTATTATAGCTTAAATTAGAAAATAGAGCTTCCTTTTGTGTGAAATAGAGTATAAGGCAGGTTTATTCTGAACCCCATCTATAAATTCATTATTAAAGTGCTGGAAGAAACTCAGGATACCAGCTTCATCTTAACAGATTCATGGCATGAGTCAAAGCTGCAATGTCACTGTTACCACCAGAAGACAAATTTTATGTGAATGCCATGTAAGTAAAAATTAGTATCTGGTATTAAACAAGTAATATCATAAGTTTATTTTAAGATTTTTAAATAACTGGAATGAGATTATAATAATATAATGTAATTCATATGAGGAAATCAAAACACACAAAATACATTTTTGTTACTTTGCCATATGATAAGTGAATCTATATTGGCCCATAGATCTCTTAGCCACATTTATATTTATCCTCAAGAGTTGTTATCAAGGGATCGAAATGCCAGCTGTAGGGAAAATGCAGCCCATATTAAAAGTTTCAGTGAAAAAACAAACTGTTTTCATTCCATTAAAGAACATATAAATCAATAAGGTTTGAGAACAGAATACAGTCAAAGGCAATCAAATACTTTTTTAAACTTTGTGTTAAAATAATTTGACATAGAATATTTACAAAAATAATACAAGGAATTCTCATACATCTTACTAAAGTCCCCAAATGTTAATATTTTAACACGTAGTTTCTTTCTCTCTCCATCCTTATTTATTTACCCCTTTCTCTCTCTCTCTCTCTCTCTCTCTCTCTCTCTCTCTCTCTCTCTCTATATATATATATATATATATATATATATATATATATATATTTACATACATATATATATTTACATACATATATATATATTTACATACATATTACTTGCTTTTTTTCTGAATAAGTAGAGAATAAGTTGAAGATACAATATGCCTTATCCTTAAATGATTCAGTATGTCTTTCCTAAAAATAAGGACATTTTTTAACATAATCACAGTTAAAATTATCAATCAGAAAATGAACTACAACCTAATCTAGATCTGTATTCTAATTTACCAATATCCCATTTGGGTCCTTCATAGCAAAATAAACTTTTTTTGTTCTGATCCAAAATCTAATTCAAGATCAAATGTGGCATTTAGTTGTAATGTATTTTTGGTGAAGTCCAGAAGGTTCCTCAGTTTTTTTATTCTTTCAGGGTGCTGACATTTTTCAAGATACAGGTCAGTGTAATGTCTCTATATTTGGATTGTGTGATGTTCCTCATGATTACATACAGTTTATGCCTTTGGGGAAATAGTATCAACAAGTGTGTGCACTTTCCATCATATTAGGTGATACATGAATATGTATATCTGTCCTATTACTGGTGATATTAATTTAAATTAATTGGTTAAGATAGAGTCATAGGCTTTCTTCATTTAAAAATTATTCATTTTACCTTTGCAATTATAAGTATCTGTGGAAGATATTTTGAGACTATGCATGCATCCTGTTTCTCATCACATTTTTACTTTCTAGCCTTAGCATCTATTAATGATTCTGCCTAAAAATATTGGCTATTGCCAAATGGCATTTTTCTTATCCCTTCATTCCTCCAAATCTTGCTATGTCAAAAAGTAAAAATGTGCTTTAAAAGGGGTGGAAAACATCAATATAATGGAAGAGCCAGCAAGAAATGGCCTTCACTAGTCCATCTGGGACAATTTAATGACAGCAAGAGACTATAACTGATGGCTTGGGGATGCCCTGAGTCTAGGCAGAGATAGATAAATATATAGATAGATGATAGATAGACTCTTCCTTAGAGTAGAAGGCAATTCTACTCCTTTCCAGACATTTACCTGTTAACAAGATTAATATTAAAAATTTTGAAAGAACATAATTTAAAAATTAATTAATTTGTAACTGAAAAAATACCGTTTGAAGTAATAACATTCTAGCCCATCAATGTTTATCAGATAGCATTCAACAATTAGTGAGATTGGTATTACCAAGTGCTGATAAGAGAAGTGCTGGTAAAATGAAGACTCATTTGAAAGAACAATGCTAATTTGATTTGAAAGAACAATAGTGATTTGAAAGAACAATGCTAAAATCAGTACTGATTTGAAAGAACAATGCTAAAATCTTTCTAAATAGCAATTTTGTAGTATGCATCAAAATTTAAATAAATGCAACTCTCTGACATAGCAATTCCATTTAAAATAATAAAATATACAACTAAATAATTATGTTTAATTTTTATTATAGCATCATTAGTTATAAAAAATAGCAAACTGAATATTTGCCAATAGAATTAGAATGTTAGGCAGTTGAAAAGGTAATGATTTATCTCTGATTTAGAAAAAATTTTATAACAAACTGCTACATGAATTACTCAAATTTTAAAATATGTAAGTGTGATTATTTCATTGTGTGCATGCATATACTTACATACCTATACTAGTATGCATACATTCTTATATACACACTATCCTGGTCTGTTCTTCTATGAATTGGAGATAATAATAGGAACTACCTCACAGCTCACAGAGTTGTTAAGAAGATAAATTAATAGCATCTGAGCATAGTATCTGAAACATAAAATTTAACTGTTATTTTAACAATATTATCTTATTTTAATTAATTTAATTTTACTTAATTACATTTTTTAATATTGATCATTGATATATATTTTTTAATTAGTTAATGTTTACTTAAATGTCCATAACATGTAACACCATGTCAATAATTGCACACATTTAAATTTTACATGGGGAAGTTACATTTTAATCTGCTTTATATTGTGTCAAGGGGTCTCCAAAGTTAGAGAGAGGACTTGGGCTTATGAAGGTATTAAAAAGCACCATTTGTCTCCATCCTCAGTCAGAGTCAGTCTCTCTCCACTTCTATGCATCTAAAACCAGTTGTAGCATCTTCCTTTTTTGTTTTGTTAAAACCCTCTTTGCAAGCATCTCCATTTGCTAATTCTACAAGGGACTTTCATTCTTATTTTTATTATTCTACAGGCTCAGTGCATTTACCTAACTTGTTTGAGGCACTCTGATTGATAAATTATAATTATTATTCATAGCTAATATTTCATTTTTTTAAAAAAATTCTTTATTGATTAAGGTGTCACATATTTGTCTTCATCCCCCCATTCCCATCCCACACCCCTCCCCAAGGATGCGCCCACCCCCCTGTTGTCCTTAACCATTGGTTAGGCTTGTATGCATGCACACAAGTCCTTTGGTTGATCTCTCCCCTCTACCCCCACCTTCCCCTACCCTCCCTCTGAGGGCCGACAGTCCGATCGATGCCTCCTTGTTGCTGGGTCTGTTCTTGTTCATCAGTCTATGTTGTTCATCATTTCCCCTAGATGAGTGAGATCATGTGTTACTAGAAATATACTTATAAGAACTGAATGTGAGACAAGCAATAATGGTTATGCTGACAGGCAAATGAATCAGTGTGTAGTGAGTTTCTTTCTGGACCAACAGTTCTTTTGAGACCCAATTTCAATGTCACACAGTTCCTTATGTGTACATGTCGGCACTGACTTTTCAGCTCTGGATGGTGGACAAATGGTGGTAATGCAGGTCCGATTCCCTCTGGTTTGGTCTCGCCCAGATGCAGGGGCGCGGCTTCACCCAGACTCAGGGATGCACGGCCTTATCTGGACCTGGGACCCAGCATCACCCAGGCCCCAGGGCATGTGGTCTCACCCAGACCCAGGTGTGTGCGGCCTCACCCGCTCCTGGGATCCAGCCTCACCCGGATCCAGGGGCGTGTGGCCTCACCTGGACCCAGGGGCGCATGGCCTCTCCCGGACCCAGGGGCGTGGCCTCACCTGGACCCGGGACCCAGCCTCACCTGGATCCAGGGGTGCATGGCCTCACCTGGACCCGGGATCCAGCTTTACCCGGACCCAGGACCCAGCCTCACCTGGATCCAGGGGCGCACAGCCTCACCTGGACCTGAGATCCAGCTTCACCTGGACCCAGGACCCAGCCTCACCCGGATCCAGGGGTGCACGGCCTCACCCGGACCCGGGATACAGCTTCACCCTGACCCAGGGGCGCGTGGCCTCACCTAGACCCCAGGGCGTGTGGCCTCTCCCGGACCTGGGGCGCACAGCCTCGCCCGGATCCAGGGGCGCGCGGCCTCACCCAGACCCGGGACCCAGCCTCACCCAGATCCAGAGGTGCATGGCTTCACCTGGACCTGGGATCCAGCTTCACTCGGACCCAGGGGCACGCAGCCTTGCCCGGACCCGGGGGCATGCGGCCTCACCCGGACCCGGGATCCAGCTTCACCTGGACCCAGGGGGGCGCGGCCTCACCCAGACCCGGGGGGCGCGCGGCCTCACCCGGACCCGGGATCCAGCCTCACCCGGATCCAGGGGCGCGTGGTCTCGCCCGGACCCAGGGATGCGGCCTCACCCAGACCCAGGACCCAGTGGGGCTTCATCTTCTTGATCCCAATTCCTGTCGGTCAATTCCCTCTCATCAATTCCTTCGGCCATTTTCTTAAAGCTCCGGGGCGGCTGCTGCGGAACTCACTGGGCGGCGGGCTCGGCAAAGCTCCGGTGCGCCCGGTGCGTGGCAGCAGGCTGGTCTGAGTTCACTGCAGCGGCACTCGGGTCTGCAGCGGCAACCAGTCGCCGGGCGAGCGCACCTGGATCCAGGACCCAGTGGGGCCTCGTCTTCCCGATCCCAACTCCCATCGGTCAACTCCCTCTCAGCAATTCCTCCGGCCATCATTCTGGATGGTGTCTGCTCCGTTCTCCAGTTGTAGTTTCAAAATTGTTGTGGTAGGCAACAATCAGGCGTCCGCCCCACGCCGCCATCTTGGTCCTCCAGAAGATTCCCAAGCAACCTTACAAATGTGGTTCTGAACACTGTGTCATCCATTAGTCTACTTTCCTTCATCCCTTCTATTTGTGACCTGCTTCGGTGACTTCACCTTTTGGCTGCCTCCCTATAGCTCAGCCTCCCCAATCTCCCTAGGCGGTCGCTTCCGACACCCCCCTTTGTGGGCTGAGTGCAAAGTCCCAGTGCTGTCAAGCCTTGATTGCTGTTGGTACACTGGGAGGATTTGACCTCCAGTCCAACTGGCCGTGAGGACCAGCCGTGTCCATGCCGGGAGACAGCCCTATTCAACTAGACTTGCAAAATTGTAAAAGCCTCTGTGCTCAGCTTGGATGGGGCGGAGTTTCAGGGTGGAGCCTACAGCCTTGGCTTCCCGTCAGCCCCGCCCTATGAGGTTCCTGTGTCTGTGTCCCCCTGCACTCCCTGCAAATACCTCTGAGAGAAAAGCGCCCTGGAGTTTCGCCTGCTGCCAAACAGTCTAGTCTCTCCCCCAATGAATCTGGATTCCCAGATTCTCGCCCGGAACTGGGTTTCAGTGTAGTTGGAACTGGGGCTCAGTGCAGTCTGGCGCTTTTGTCTCCTTCCCACCAGGGCAATTCAGCCGCACAGTCAACAGACCATCCTCTGCGCGCATTCCCGTGCGCGCCTCCAGTGTTCCGCTTTTCGCCACTTCTCTGCATTTCTGCCTTACAGCCCAGATTTCCCCAGTATGAGCCTGGCTTCCCAGGGTCTTGCCCGGAACTGGGGTTCAGTGCAGTCGGAACTGGGGTTCAGCACGGTCCGGAGCTTTTGTCTCCTTCCCGCTAGGGCAATTCAGCAGCACAGGCAACAGTCCGTCCTCTGCGCACATTCATGTGCGCACCTCCGGAGCTCTGCCTTTCACTGCTCCTCTGTGTTTCCACCCCACAGCCCAGATTCCCCCAGCATGAGCCTGGCTTCCCAGGGTTTCACCTGGAACTGGGGTTCAGTGCAGTCGGAGCTGGGGTTCAGCGCAATCTGGAGCTTTTATCTCCTTCCTGCTAGAGAATGCCAGCCAGGCCGTCAGCCGCCCCTTCCTCTCCAGCTCCGTCCTTCCCGCACGCGCCCGTGCTCGTGTCTCCACCTGTGTCTCCATACCTCAGGCTTTTACGGCTCCTCTGATTTTCCTTGTGGTTTTCTCTTTCCTTCTAGTTGTGGGCATTTCAGTCAGCCAGCTTTCCTGTGGTTCTGGATGATGTCCGTTTTGAGTTTTAGTTGTATTTTTGAAATTGTTGTGCCAGGCTGTAGGTTAGGTGTTTAACCTATGCCACCATCTTGGTTTTTCTCGATCATTGATATTTGAACACTTTTTTATTATGGTTATTATTTTTCTAAACTAGAACAAAGTTTGGGGCATAATATTGTAATGTCTCCTCTGTTAAGCAAAACCATTTATTAGCCATCCTGAACCAAATGTACAACTGACCTTTATTTAAAATCTTTTTTTTATTGTTCAAAGTATTACAGATAGTAGTACATATGTCTCCTTTTTTTCCTCCATTGACATTCCCCCAGCCTCCCTTACCCCCCAGCACATGCCCTCACCACCCTCTCCCCTCCGGTGTCTTGCATCCATTGGTTATGCTTATAATGCATGCATACAAGTCCTTCGGTTGATCTCTTACCTCCTCCCCAACCTCCCACCCCTGCCAGCATTCCTGCTGTAATTTGACAGTCTGTTTGATGCTTCTCTGCCTCTGTATCTATCTTTTTGTTCATCAGGTTATAATGTTCTTTATTATCCATAAATGAGTGAGATTATGTGGTATTTTTCTTTCACTGACTGGCTTATTTCACTTAGCATAATGCTCTCCAGTTCCATCCATGCTATTGCAAATGGTAAGAATTCCTTCTTTTTTATAGAAGCACTAGAGGCCCTGTGCATGATTGAATCATGCATGTGTAGGGTCCCCTACACGCTTTCGCTTTTCGCGGTGGAGCTGGGTGCCTGTCCGCTGGTGCACCAGGCCTTTCAGAAGCCTCCAGCTCAGCGGAGGCTTTTGAAAGGCCTGGTGCTGGAGCAGACAGGCACCCAGCTCCCACGCTTTTGATGGTCCGCGGCTGCTAAGGGGGGCTACCCTGCTGTTGAGAGGCGCAGGGAATGGGACTCCCGCCTCCTGCGCCTCTCAACGGCCACTGAGGGGGGCTGTCGCGGACACCTGACTACCCAGCCATTGCGAGGCGCAGCTGGGTGTCTGCAGCAGGCCCGCTCAGTGGCAGCGGATCCGTGCCTCTCAATGGCCGGATAGGCCACCCCGAGTCCCGCCCCCCAGCCTCCCGCCAACCAATCATGGGTGTAGCGAAGTGATGGTAATTTACATGTTACTCTAAAATTAGATATGATAGTATTCCATTGTGTAGATGTACCACAGTTTTCTAATCCACTCATCTGCTGATGGGCATTTAGGCTGTTTCCAAATCTTAGTTATTGTAAATTGTGCTGCTATGAACATAGGGGTGCATATATCCTTTCTGATTGGTGTTTCTGATTTCTTGGGATATATTCCTAGAAGTGGTATTACTGGGTCAAATGGCAGTTCCATTTTTAAATTTTTGAGAAAATGCCATACTATTTTCCACAGTGGCTACACCAGTCTGCATTCCCACCAACAGTGAAGGAGGATTCCTTTTTCTCTGCATCCTCACCAGCACTTGCCATTTGTTGATTTGTTGATGATAGCCATTCTGACAGGTATGAGGTGGTATCTCATTGTTGTTTTGATTTCCATCTCTCAAATGATTAGTGACTTTGAGCATGTTTTCATATGTCTCTTGGCTTTCTGAATGTCCTCTTTTGAAAAGTGTCTATTTAGGTCCTTTGCCCATTTTTTGATTGGATTGTTTATCTTCCTTTTGTTAAGTTGTATGAGTTCCCTGTAAATGTTGGGTATTAGACCCTTATTGGAGATAACATTGGCAAATATGTTCTCCCATGTAGTTGGCTTTCTTGTTGTTTTGTTGATGGTTTCTCTTGCTGTGCAGAAGATTTTTATTTTGATGTAGTCCCATTTGTTATTTTCTCCTTAGTCTCTCTTGCCTTTGGATCTGTGTCTGTAAAGAAATTGCTATGACATATGTCTGCAATTTTGCTGCCTATGGAGTCTTGTAGCATTTTTATGGTTTCCCGTCTTACATTCAAGTCCTTTAGCCATTTTGAGTTAGTTTTTGTGTATGGTGTAAGTTGGTAATCTAGTTTCATTTTTTTGCATGTATCTGACCAAATTTTCCAGAACCATTTATTAAAGAGACTGTTTTGATTCCATTGTATGCTCTTGCCTCCTTTGTCAAATTTTAATTGAGTATAATGGCTTGGGTCAATTTCTGGGTTCTCAATTCTGTTCCATTGATCTATGTGTCTGTTCTTGTGCCAGTACCAGGCAGTTTTGAGAACCATGGCTTGGTAATATAACTTGATGTGTGGAATTGTGATCCCTCTAACTTTGTTCTTCTTTCTCAGAATAGCTGTGGCTATTCGGGGTCTTTTTTTTATTCCAGATAAATTTTTGTAGATTTCTAGATCTTTGAAATATGCAATTGGTATTTTAATAGCTATTGCATTGAATCTATAGATTGCTTTAGGTAGTATAGACATTTTAATGATGTTGATTCTACCAATCCATGAACATGGTATGTTCTTCCATTTGTTTATGTCTTCCTCTATCTCTTTTCAATATTCTGTAGTTTTCTGAATACAGGTCTTTTACATCCTTGGTTAAATTTATTCCTAGCTATCTTAATTTTTTTGATGCAATGGTAAATGGGATTGCTTTTTTCATTTATCATTCTGTTGGTCATTATTGGTGTATAAAAAGTCCGTAGATTTCTGGGTGTTAATATTGTATCCTGCTACATTGCCAAATTCATTTATTAGGTCTAGTAGTTTTTTGATGGAGTCTTTGGGGTTTTCTATGTATAGTATCATGTCCTCTGTGAATAAGGACAGTTTTACTTCTTCTTTTCCAATTTGGATGCATTTTATTTCTTCTTCTTGTCAATTGCTATGACTAGTACTTCTAGTACTATGGCAAACAGGAGTGGTGAAAGTGGGCATCCCTGTCTTGTTCCTTTTCTTAGGGGAAATGAGTTTAGTTTTTGCCCATTGAGTATGATGTTGGCTGTAGGTTTGTCATATAGGGCTTTTATTATGTTGAGGTATGATCCCTCTATTCCCACTTTGCTGAGAGTTTTTATCAAGAAAGGGTGTTGGATTTTGTCAAATGCTCTTTCTGCATCAATTGATATGATTTTGTGATTTTTGTCTCTCAGTTTGTTCATGTGATGTATCACATTTATGGATTTGTGGATATTGTACCATCCATGCATCCCTGGAATAAATCCCACTTGGTCATGGTGTATGATCTTTCTAATGTATTGCTGAATCCGATTTGCTAGAATTTTGTTGATGATTTTAGCATTTATGTTCATCAAGGATATTGGCCTGTAGTTCTCTTTTTTTTGTGGTGTCTTTATCTGGTTTTGGGATAAGGGTAATGCTGGCTTCATAGAAAGAGCTTGGAAGTGTGCCTTCCTTTTGAATTTTTTGGAATAGTTTGAGGAGGATAGGTTTTAGTTCTTCTTTGAATGTTTGGTATAACTCCCCTGTAAAGTGGTCCAGACCAGAGCTTTTGTTTGTTGGAAGATTTTTGATCGCTGTTTCAATTTCTTCGGTAACTATTGGCCTATTCAGGTTTTTTTTATTATTCTTGGTTGAGTTTTGGTAGCTTGTATTTTTCAAAGAATATGTCCATTTCATCTAGGTTGTCCATTTTGATGGAATAGAGTTGTTCAGAGTAATTTTTCATAATCATTTGTATATCTTTGGGATCGGTTGTGACTTCACCTCTTTCATTTCTGATTTTGTTTATTTGGGTAATCTTTCTTTTCTTCCAGGTGAGCCTGGCTAGAGGTTCATCAATCTTGTTTATTTTTTCAAAGACTCACCTCTTGTTTTGGTTGATCTTTTTGATTGTTTCTTTTTTTCTTTATGTCATTTATCTCCGCTCTGATCTTTATTGTTTCCTTCCTTCTGCTTATGCTGGGCTTTTTTTGTTGCTCTCTTTCTAACTCTTTGAGTTTAGGGTTAGATAATTTATTACCATTGTTTCTTATTTTCTGAGGTAGGTGTGTAGAGCTATGAACGTCTCTCAAGACTGCTTTCACTGTGTCCCATAGGTTTTGGATTCTTGTGTTTTCATTGTTGTTTGTTGCCATGATGTTTTTTTATTTCTTCTTTGATCTCTCTGGTAATCCAGTCATTGTTTAATAGCATGCTATTTAGCCTCCATGTGTTTGATTTTTTAATTGTTTTTATTGTAGTTGATTTCTAGTTTTATGTCATTGTGATCTGAGAAGTAGCTTGATATGATTTATATCTTCTTGAATTTGAAGAGACTTTGCCTGTGTCCCAACATATGGTCTGTCTTTGAAAATGACCCATGTGCACTTGAGAAGAATGTATATTCTGTGACTTGGGGGTGAAATGTTATGAAGATGTCAATTAATTCCATCTGATCTAGTGTGTCCTCTAGGATTCATATTTCTTTGCTGATTTTTTGTTTAGAAGACTTGTCCAGTGGTGTTAGTGGGGTATTAAAGTCCCCTACTATGACTGTATTGCTATCAATATCTCCCTTGCTATCTTCCAGAAGTTTTTTTTATGTATTTGGGTGCCCCTGTATTGGGTGTTTATATGTTTGCCAGAGTTATATCTTGTTGTTGGATTGTTCCATTTAGTATTATGAAGTAGCCCTCCTTATCTCTTGTTATGTCCTTCACTTTGATATCTAATTTGTCAGATATAAGTATTGCTACACCAGCTTTTTTTTTTTAATTTCTATTCGCCTGAAATACATTTTTCCATCGCTTCACCATCAGTCTGTGTGAGTCCTTTTTTCTGAGGTGGGTTTCCTGTAGACAGCAGATATATGGGTCATGTTTTCTTATCCACTCAGTTACCCTATGTCTTTTGATTGGGGCATTTAATCCACTTACATTTAAAGTTATTATTGGTAGGTACTTGTTTGTTGCCATTTTTATTCTTTATCCCTGTGTTCATTCTTCGATTCTTATTTTTTCTTTTTACAGAAGACCCTTTAGCATTTCTTGCATTGTTGGTTTGGTGGTAATAAACTCCCTTAGTCCTTTTTTGTCTGTGAAGCTCCTGATTTCACCCTCAATTTTGATTGATAGCCTTGCTGGGTACAGTATTCTTGGATTCAGACCCTTGCTTTGCATGACTTTGCATATTTCATTCCATTCCTTTCTTTCCTGATGTGTTTCTGTTGAGAAATCATTCGCTAGTCTGATGGGGGATCCTTTGTAGGTAACTTTCTGGCTCTCTCTGGCCGCTTTTAAGATTCTTACTTTGTCATTGGTGTTTGCCAATTTAATTATAATGTGCCTTGGCATCGGTCTTTTGGGGTTCATTTTGTTGGGACTCTGTGAGCTTCTTGGATTTGTGTGAGTTTTTCTTCCCTAAACCAGGGAAGTTTTTTGTCATTATTTCTTCAAACATGTTTTCTATTTATTGCTCAGTTTCCTCTCTGTCTGGCACCCCTATTATGCGTATGTTGTTTTGTTTTGTGTTGTCCCAAATTTCCCTTAAGCTCTCCTCTTGTTTTTTAAGCTTTTTTTCTTGTTGCTGCTCTGCTTAGGTATTTTTTCCTACCTTGTCTTCTAGCTCACTGATGCAGTCCTCTGTTTCTTCTACAGTTGATGCTTTCTATTGAATTCTTTATAGCAGCGATGTCATTTTTCATTTCTTCTTGGTTCTTCTTCATTTCCTCTTGGTTCTTACACATAATGTTGAATTTGTCTTCCAACCTTTTCAGCAACCTTATGACCATTTCCCTGAATTCTTTCTCTGACATATTGCTTGCCTCCATTTTGTTTACTTCCTTTTCTGGTGATGCCTGCTTTTATTTCTTATTCGGGCTGTTTTTTTGTCTCCCCGTGATCTATCCTCTCCGAATGTCTGGTTATGTAGCTCTCTCTCTCCTGCGTTGACTTAAAGGCACAAAATACAATACAAAAAGGCACAATGCACAAGGCACTGATCACAAATGTATTCATGATACTAATAACCCCAAATAAAAGTGACCACCAAAGAAAAGAGAATTAGGGGATTAAAAAAAAAAAGAGTGCAAAAATGATATTGAGAAAAGGAAAAAAACAATAAGAGAGAAAAGAAAGATAATAAAAAAGAAGGGGAAAAAACTATTTACATGGGGAGAAAACTCCAATAGAACAACAACTAATTTAAAAAAATGCAAACAACTAACACCCAGATGTGAATGCAAACTACAAACAACAACTAATAACAAGCGAGTAGAGGAAAAACAGAAGCAAAAAAAAAAAGAGAGAGAAACAATCACACCAACAAACAAAAAAAAAACCAATCTAATCAACAATCAAACTAACAACAGTAAGACAGAGAGAAAGAAGGGCAAAACAAAGCAAAATAAAACAAAAAACATAAATTAAAAACAATAAAAAAAAAACACAAAAAAGGAAGAGTGAAAAAAAATTTGGATAGTGAAGAAAGAGAAGAGCAAATTGTGTATGGACTTGGAGCAGGGGATAGGAAATTATATATATAAGTAGGATGAATTTTTAACGGGGTAAAAAGAAGTAATAGGGAAAATCTAAAGCAGGAATAGGGTAAGAGAAACAGGACAACAAAAGGGGAAAGTGAGGAAGAGAGTGTTGGCTTAAAGGTAAAGTTGAGATAGAGTAAAATGAAAATAGAATGTAGAATACTAATCCCAAAATAAAATAAAATAAAGAGTAAATAAAATGAAACTTTAAAAAAAGGAAAATAATAGTAGTAATAATACTGATTAAAAATGAAAATATAATAATTAAAAAGGTAAAATCAAATGAGAAAAACATTTTTTTAATTTAGTTTCTTATGCAAAAGATAAAAAATAAAAATGTGCAGTAGTGAAGGTCATTCACTTCCTCTACTGTTCTGTTTGGCACACCTGTTTCCTGTCCAGTAGTCAGGACAGTGTTGAAGTTCCCTGCGTTCCACAGCTTCTCTGTGTCGTAAGCCACAATCTTGTTTTCAATCAGGCAGTATTTCTTTGTTACTCAGCCTGCCTGTGGTTGTATTTACACAAGAGTCAGTTTGTGATTCAAACCCTGGGTGGTAGTGTTTCTGTATTGACATCTGGGGCTGTAAGTCCTCTCGACCCAGTATTTAGAATTTGTTTTCCCTGCTGCACTTAAGACTGGTTTGGGGGTATGGACTGCCCCAGAGCTGGTTTTCTGGTTGTTTCTCCCCGCTCTGATCCCTAGGTTCCAGAAAAACAACTTTCTCCTGCAGTTTCTGAGAGTGTTTTAATTGGGTGATCCTATGTACTGGGCTTAGTAATCAAAAGCAAGGATTTAAAGAGAAAAAAAGCCAGAGTAAGTGCACGAATTTGAAACTTTTTCACCCTGGCACTTCACGGGACTCTGCTCACATCTCTGAGCACATCTTTTTCCCCTGGCACAGTACAGCCGGTTTACTGGTGAAGCTTCAGCCTGCCTTTTTGTGCCCAGCCCAGCTATAGGTTTGATTTCTAGAGTTCCCTTCTGTCAGCAGCCCTGTGGACCCCCTTCCACATTTGTGGACTATGCTGGCCCCAATGGGTCACGGATTTTGTGGGGCACAGACTTTCTCTGAACCTCTAGATCCTGCTGTGTACATTTCTCCCTTCAGCCTGGATCGCAGACCTCACCTTTCTCTGGGAAAAATTTGACCTTTCTGTGAGAAGATGCAGAGCTCATTCGAGTCCGCATATTTGCACTACTTGAGACCTGGTGTTTGTGGGTTCGCAGCTGGTCCCTGGGTATTGTGGTTGTAGGGTCCCAGGCGGTATCTGATTCTTCCCGATTGAAGGTAAGGCTAGGCTTCTGTTCACCGCCACTCTCCCCTTCAAGATGGTGCAGTCTCTGTGGCAGCACCGGTTGCTCTGGGAGAGATTTCAGCAGCAGTGGATGCTGCCAGTCAGGGGAGCCCGGTTCAGCAATCCCCAACAGTCCCTTGGAATATAGCTGTCCCTCACTCACAAATAGACACGCCCCATATGTCCACACACTCTCCTTTAATTCTCTCACTCACACACTATCTTTCAGCCTGCCTTCCTGTTGGCAGTCATCTTCGATCCCCACTTTAAAATCTTTAATAAATAAATTGAGGGATAGAAATGGAATTCTCATTTTTGCTTTGCAAAACTCAATATTGAACACCCATCCTTTCTAAGGAACAAACTGGAACAGAAATACAGAAGAGAGTATTAGAAAGATTGCTGAATGAATGCCTTGTTCACCTGGTCCAAGAATGTTAATGTTCAATATTTACATGTTAAAATACAATGCCCACTTGGTGTGGCTCAGTGGTTGAGCATTGACCTATGAACCAGGAGGTCATGGGTTCGATTCCAGATCAGGGCATATTCTAGGGTTGCAGGTTCAATCCCCAGTGTGGGGCGTGCAGAAGGTGTTCAATCAATGAGTCTCACTAATCAAACTTATGTTTCTATCTCTCTCTCTCCTTTTCTCTCTGAAATCAATAAAAATATATATTTTTAAAAATTGCATCATAATATACTGATTATACTATTATTATCCCTGTCTGTTTGTCAAGTTTTAATATTCATGAAATTGTGATTTAACTTTCTTATGATTGCCACAAATCAATGACAATCTTATCGCCAAAATTCTGTAGACACAGCACAAATCAAATAATATATTTGAATCATCCTAAAATTTAATTAGAAAACTGTATCTTCTAATCTTTGTGTTCGTTAGCATTGAATGTTTTCTTAACAAATGTTTCCAGACAAGAAGTAATTATTATAAAATGTGAGAAAGATGCATTCAGATACATAGTAATGAGATTATTATCAGCTAATAGGGCATCTCACTGTTTGATGTCATGTACATTTTTTTATCATCATGAAAATTTAATTTGCACATTTGATTTCCTTGTGCTTTCCTTTAACCCAGTTTAGCTATTGAGTTACTTTTCATCACAATAATTATAGCTCTAATTTATCCCTCTTTTTTAGACAGACAAATGGCCATGAAGATATTTGCTATTAACTGATCTGGAGAACACAATACAGTTCAAGGTTTCCTTAGTACTCAAAGGCAATTTAATGTGCTTACAATTGCAGTCACAGTAATTTTTAGGAACTTGGATTGGTACTCAGTGCAGTGCATTCTAAGAAGTAGTAGCAACAACTCAAACATCATATGTTTTAAGTTTAATAGACATGTAAATCATCACCTTATTCTTTGGCCAAACCTTAAAACCAAGAACTAGTAGATCTGTCAATCAGATTTTAATTTAGGATCTGGGCCATCTACTTACCAGACTGATTCCCAGATTGACATTCAGTCTCAGTGACACATTTCATTTTCATTCATTTTCTGACATGAACTATTGAATACCATTGATTTTACACCTTCCCCTAACTCACTACGGAGATACCTAAATTCTTAAGTTAAAATCATCCTACAGCTAAGGTGCCAAAACTTGATGATTTAGTAAAAGAATATAAAAAGTTTTGGTTAGTGTCTTATAAAATGGAAAATACATTGGATGAGATGAACCTTGAAAATATTTGGTGCTAGCAAGTCTCAAAACCACAGGCTATGGTCACCTTTCAATTGAAACCCTGGATTGGAGGGTAGTGTTAGACCATTCTAGTCATCCAAGTGGCTCATGCCTGAACACATGTTCTACTAGAAATGCCATTCTGAATCTGGTTTAATCAGGTCAACTTAAACATGTCCAAATTTTGTCAATCTAATCTTTGGGGGACAACCTATATAATAAAGAGGTAATATGAAAATTGACCCTCATGCCCTCACGTCACAAGATTGCCACCCCCATGTCATCACAATATGGCCACTCCACATTGTCACAAGATGGCTGGCAGGGGAGGGTAGTTGGGGGTGATTGGGCCTGCAGGGGAGGGTAACTGGGGGTGATCGGGGAGCAGTTAGGTGTCAATCATGCCGGCAGGGGAGCAGTTAGGTGTCAATCAGGCTGGCAGGGGAGTGGTTAGGGGGCTATCAGGCTGGTAGGCAGAGTGGTTAGGGGCAATCAGGCAGCCAGGCAGGCAAGTAGTTAGGAGCCAGCAGTCCCAGATTGTGAGAGGGATATCCGACTGCCGGTTTAAGGCCCGATCCCTGCTTGGGCCTAAACCAGCAGTTAGACATCCCCCACAGGGGTCCCAGATTGGAGAGGGTGCAGGCTGGGCTGAGGGACACCCCTCCCCAGTGCACGAATTTCTAGTATAAATAGAAGCAGATAAATTCAATCCAATAAATATTTAGTAAAGGACTATATGCTGAGTTAATTTTAAGGGCTGTGGAAAATATAATCAAAGAATAGTTTGCATTCCCCAAGAAATCTTTAATCTAACAGGTATTGCCTACATACACAATGAGTACACTATACAAGAAATATGAATTTTGAAGGCATTGGGGAGCCAGGTGAAAACCTCTTTCATGAAGAGGCTCACCAATTCCAGGTCCCATCTGTTTTTATTCACTTTGAATACACATTTTCCCTTTACCAATGCATACAGGCAGATCAAAGTTAAAATTTGGTATACAATGTAAAGATTATCAGGTCAGGAAATCACCTCGAGCCATTTCAATCACAACAGGCCAGTCTTGTGCTGATATTCAGCAGGGCTGAATATCAAGTCCATTGGCCTTCCAATGTCTCTTTTGCACTTTTATGCTAATTGTTGTTTGCTTTAGCCTCCAGCACCACTCCAAAGGCATTTTTATGGAGATAATTCCAGAAGTTGAGCATTTACAAAAGCTTTCAAGGCAAAATAAGTTGTCAAAAAGAAAGAATTATTAGACCAAATCCAAAATTATCTATGATAAGCATAGAGTTAATATAAAACAGAGGACCATCTGTGTTGCTTTATGACACTGCATTGAGAAAAAAATGACAGGCTTTTCCCAATATTTTCTCTCTGCAATATTTGTTAACAACAATAAGCCAAAAGCTGAGTGCTGAAAGAGCAAGAAAAGACTTTCATAGGGTGATTATCTGATTTCTTAGAAAATATAAAGAATTTGAATGGGTAGGAGCACATGCTGAAGAATATTTAGAAAGGGGAAAAAATAACATAAGCAAAGGCCTACAAGTCTTCCCTGAGTTAAAATATTTTGTATTGTCATTCTTATTAGCATAATCACATATTGTTT
The DNA here is from genome assembly GCF_027574615.1 of Eptesicus fuscus. Lineage (NCBI taxonomy): Eukaryota > Metazoa > Chordata > Mammalia > Chiroptera > Vespertilionidae > Eptesicus > Eptesicus fuscus. Next base: position 5,080,796 of record NC_072474.1, on the reverse strand, counting down.
CTTAAACCACTGCCAGAAATATAGTCCATCTATCCCAATAGATTGGTTAATATTATATGTATTTTATCATATAACTAGAGGCATGGTGCATGAATTCATGCACAGGTGGGGTCCCTCAGCCTGGCCAGTGATCGGCAGGGGGCCCGGCCAGCCGAGGGGAGGGACCGCGGGAAGTTGGCCTGGCCAGGGAGAGGGACTGCAGGAGGCTGGCCGGCTGAGGGGAGGGACCACAGGAGGTTGGGCGGCTGGTCGCAAGAGGTTGGCTATGGGAGCTCACTGACCACCAAGGGGCAGCTCCTGCATTGAGCGTCTGTCCCCTGGTGGTCAGTGCACATCATAGCAACTGGTCGTTTGGTTGTTCAGTTGCTTAGGCTTTTATATATATAGATAATACCCTGTTGCCAGATGCATAATAAATATTACATTTCAAGATAATTTTACATCATATTTGTACATAAACTTTCTGACCATCTCCTGGGAATATTACCTGATAAAAATCCCTACATTGCATTATAGAAGTGACTAAAATTATTAGTAGGAAAGAAAACAATATAAGAAGACAGCCTACTCTGCTGGACAAAAATCATAATTATCCTATATAATAAAAGCCTAGGTGGTGTCACGCCCTTGCACGATGTTCTCGCGTGACGTTGTCACAAGATGGCCACACACACAGCAGAGGTAGGGCCTGGTGACCATTCCACACAGTAAGGCCTGGGGGTCCTGTGGCTCTGTGTGGCATGGAGGAGGCCGGTTCCGTCATCTCCACTGCCTCACGTGGAGGAGGCGAGTCCTGGTGGAGGAGAGGGGTCACGGCAGGGGAGGGCAGTTGTGGGCAATCAGGCCGGAAGGGAAGAGCAGTTGGGGATGATCAGGCCCCTGTAGGAGAGGGCAGTTGGGGGCCATCAGGCCAGCAGGGGAGCAGTTAAGCATCAATTAGGCCGGCAGGGGAGCAGCTAGTGGGTGATCAGGCTGGCAGGCAGAAGCGGTTAGGGGCAATCAGGCAGGCAAGCAGGTGAGTGGTTAGGAGCCAGCAGTCCCAGATTGAAGAGGGTGCTGGCTGGGTTGAGGGACACCGCCCTGCGACCCCCCCACTTCACCCCCATGCATGAATTTCATGCACTGGGCCTCTATTATTTGAAATAATCCTTAACCCAGGAATTTTAGGTTACACAGTATGGTACAATATGCTATAAGATTGGAAAGGATACCTAACATGTAAAACATCTGATAAAATACAGAGTTACAAAATCCTATTCTCAACCTGTTTCTATAGTACAATGTGAGGATTAATCTGTTTTTTAAAAGGCTGGAATAACACATCACATAATTATGTTGTATTAAATTGAACTAGACATTGTTCAATTCCATAATATAGCATCTCCAGGTTTATTTTGACAATATCAACAATCTAAGTTGGGAGATAGAATATTAAATTCTTTTCAGTTATCTTCAAGTATGGAAAGAACTTCTAAATAAATAAATTGAAAAAGACATAAAAGCCAGAATTACCTGATAAAATACCTGGGCATATTACCTGATAAAATACCTGTGCATATTACCTGAATTATAATTCTCTGCAACACAACAACAAATACTAATTTGTATTTCCAAAAAAATATCACAAGGTTACTACCTAGATTAAGCAGAATTAGAAGAGCCATAAATTAAATTTTAAAGCATTTCTCACTCCCAAGTTTACACTAAATCCACTAAATTCACCTAAATACACTTCCATCCTATATAATAAAGAGGTAATATGCAAATTGACCATCACTCCAACACACAAGATGGCCACCCCCATGTGGACACAAGATGGCCACCACAAGATGGCCGGCAGGGGAGGGCAGTTGGGAGTGATCAAGCCTGCAGGGAAGGGCAGTTAGGGGTGACCGGGCTGGCAGGGGAGGGAAGTTGGGGGCAACCAGGCCTACAGGAGAGGGCAGTTGGGGGCGACCAGGCTGGCAAGGGAGGGCAGTAAGGGGTGACCGGGCTGGCAGGGGAGGGAAGTTGGGGGCAACCAGGCCTACAGGAGAGGGCAGTTGGGGGTGACCAGGCTGGCAAGGGAGGGCAGTTAGGGGTGACCGGGCTGGCAGGGGAGGGAAGTTGGGGGCAACCAGGCCTACAGGAGAGGGCAGTTGGGGGCGACCAGGCTGGCAAGGGAGGGCAGTTAGGGGTGACCAGGCCGGGGTGCCGGTCCAGCAGGCTTCCTGCAGCCATGCCCGGACCCACCGGCAGGAGGCGCTGCAAGAAATCGCCATGCGCCTCGCCCAGCGGCAAGTCCGCGCCATCCGGCCGCTCAAACTGCATGTCCTCCTTGGCCAGCCTGTGGGCCGGAGAGTGGGTCAGCACTGCTACCTCGCCCCTCACTCCAACACACAAGATGGCCTGCAGGGGCAGGCAGTTAGGGGCAATTGGGCTGGCAGGGGAGCATTTAGGCGTCGATCAGGCTGGCAGGCAGAAGTGGTTAGGGGCAATCAGGCAGGCAGGCAGGTGAGTGGTTGGGAGCCTGCAGTCCTGGATTGTGAGAGGGATGTCCGACTGACCGTTTAGGCCTGATCCCACCAGGATCGGTCCTAAACAGGCAGTTGGACATCCCTCAAGGGGTCCCGGATTGAAGAGGGTGCAGGGTGGGCTGAGGTACACCCCCTCCCCTGCATGAATTTCATGCACCAGGCCTCTAGTTTAAAATATAAAATAAAAATAAAAATGGAAAGGTAAATTCTAATTGTCATTTTATTTTCATTTCAAGGGTATATTTCACACTGCAGGCCAAGCCTCTACAATAAGCCCAACTAGAGTTTAGGAAACTAGATATATGATAGAGAATTCTTTTTGAAATGCTGAGTAAACCAAAATACATAGGAAATTTTATTCATTATTTACCTATCAGAGAATAACAAACATAGGTCAATTCTTAATTAATTCTTACATAGTCATTAAGAAATCTGACTGCTAAGTAGTCAATTTACATTTAATAAAAATTAGATCTATAAATTAAATAATGTGCTATTATTTTTATTTATAGAAAATATTAATATTGTCAATCATTACCAAAAAAAGACCATATGTTCTACATAATATTTAATGAACACATGACACTCTAGATTTATAAAGTAATATTAGCTGCACAGGCATTTTTTGAAGCTTTAGAAGAGAATTGGAATAATGCAAGGACACAAGATACGGCATTAACAATAATGTTTTTATATCTACAAAATCAACAATCCTTATTTTTGTTTTAAATCATAAAAATCACATACATTGAAGTATAATCCATAGTTTAACAAAAAATAAACCAAGGCATTCTGAAAATATAGAAGTATGTTGATGCAATATACCTTAATTTTTGTGATAAATTAGTAAAGTAATTACTCTATTTTGCCACAAAAAGGCATTGTAAGTCACTTGTCTTATAAATTTGAGTAGAAATTTCTAAAAGGCATTCTGAGTTAGTATTGTTAGATGATGGAAATTACATTAACTATTTTTAGTCAACTGATTTTGGCATCACTTATGTGTAGCCCACATTATTTCTTTGCTAAAATTAAAGTCATTTTTAATTTTATTTTAATTAATTAATCATGAAAACTCTTTACTTGATTTAAAAGGGCAGTAATTGTGTCTTTTTTACTTAACAGCATCATCTTCCTTTCTTCTCACATAGAAATATTTCCAAATTAATGATTTCACTTAAAAGTTGAATCATAGGAAGAGAGTACATAATAAGCCATAAAGTTAACTATGTACAGCAGAAAACCAGAACCTAGGTAATATGAAACAAACTTCACTATGTAGCTGTGAAAATAAATACACATATTTAATCAAGAAAATTAAATATTTCCTTAATATTTAGCATACTAAGTGTATTCATGCTAAACATTAAGGAAATTCAAAATGAGTGTTCATAGTCTTTAATGACACTGTACTCTTCATATGTGAATATTTATGATACTACCTTGGTTTCTGTATCAAAGCAAAATTTGCTTTATCATTACATTTGAAATGATATTGCATGGATTATGCTATAGATTATGGCTAATGTAGAACTTTTGTGATAACACAAACGCCATGATCAATACATTGCAGACCTGTGTTACTATAGAGACCATCACTACCTTTTGCTCCAAAAAAAGAGTTTAATGTCACTTTTTATAGCATGCATCACAATGGTTCTAGAAAGTGAACTTTTTGCACCTTAATGAAGAGTTTTATTTACACATCTGACCAAAAAAAGGACATGTGGGCAAATACACATAATCTATTATTAGCCATCCTGCAGCTGCTGTACAGATGCTCCAACCATATTGTTGTCAAAGCAGCTTCAATGTTGCTACAGTGCTCTTTATAATGCAGTCTGTATATATCTTACTAAGGATAAAAGAGAATGATATTTGAAAGATGGCATCTTCCAGCCTTTCACTAAATCTTTTGGTCTAGCTCCCCTTATTTTAAGAAAAATGATCTCCATGTATTCATTAAACATAGTATTTAAGGCAATGTGGGCAGCATTGTAACAATGGCTATGGGAAGTTCAAAAGAAGTTTAGACCTTGGTTCCTGCCTCTAAAAAAATCTTAAATTCTAATCAAGGAGATAAGATTTATATACAAAAAATTATCATGCCAAGTATACAGAAATAATACCATGAATAAAAATACAATGCATTGATTTTTACTATGAAATACTTCATCAAACATTTTCCTTGCCTTTTCCCATTTAATTCTCATAAAATACAGTAAGGTAGATCCTGATATTACTATATACACTTTATAGATGAGGAAAGCATAAATTTCAGAAAACGAAAAATATTGACCAAGGTCATATACCTGGAAGTAACAAAATTCCGTCATAGTTCTGTCTGTTTGAAATATGGTGCTGAGAAACACTATACCTCCTAAGACTTTTTGGATTGAAGCAGACAAAAGAGGGGCATTCTAAGAAGGGTTAATATATGATTTGGATAGGCATGGAGGGGGCATTAATAAAATACCATGAACACTGGCCTAAGAATTTAGATTGACTACCATAGGAAATGGAAGACTACCATATAAGTCTAAGAGAAGAAATGTGATATAAAATGTGTTTAAAATACTACCCTGGCAATTATATTAAGCTAGATAAATTTAAAATATTGAAAAAGATTTATGAAAAACAAAGGATATAAAGAGTAGTGAGTGAATTAGACCAGAATAATCATTTTGGAAATGGACCAAGAAATTAAAAAAAAAAAAAATACAAGGACTATTAGACAAAGTTCAGAAGGCTTTACTGCCTGGTTAAATGTGGGCACATCATAGATTGTGAGTTTCTGAAAGGTAAATAACAACAAAAACATTAATAATTTATGTGTTTTCACAAAGAAAAGAGTCAACTTTATTTATGCGAATAGAGTCCACTCCAAAGAGAAGAGTTAGAATGAGCTCAGAACAGTAGCTAAGAAGATAATTATATCTTCTAGAAATCACTAGAAAAAAAGAACTTTCTAGAGGAGCTTTCAAATAGTAAATGGGGAGTTTAATAGGTATAGTATTGCAGTTTTACAAGATGAAAGAAGGTTCTTGCAAGTTTTTTTGAAATTGGTTCCACAAAAATTGAATATTCTTAAAATTACTTAATTCTACATTTAAAATGGTTAAAATAGGAAATTTAATGTTATATGCATTAGTCACAATTAAAAAATATAGATTAAAAAAAATTAAGTGGAATGTACCACCCTGTGACCACTAATTAGTGACAACTAATTTTTTTTTAGTACACTGGTTGGGAACACGGTATAGCTTATGTTATGGAGAGAAACACTGCATTAAAAGAAAGGCTGAATCAGAGACCTTGGAAGGCCCTTTCCAAATTCCAAAGTTTAGGGTTTTATCATTGCCTTTTTCTTCAGGAGAGTTTACATGCATTTTTATCAAACTCTCATAGGAGTACTGGTAAGTGACCCCAGAGGATTGACACTTCAGAGGGACAATTTCTCCAAAGAGGCAATAACTAAATCCAATAAAAATATTGCATCACTTCCTAGGGCTGCCATAACAAAGTACCACAAATTGGGTGGCCTAAATAGTAGAAATTTATTGTCTGGGAGCTACAAGTTCTGGAAGCTACAAGTCTGAAATCAAGGTCTCAGTGGTGCCATGGTCCTTCTGACACCTACAGGAGGTCCTTCTTTGTCTCTTCCCAGCTTCTGGTGGTTTGCTGGAAATCTTTGGTGCTCCTTGGAGCTTAGCTGCAAAACTCTAATCTCTGCCTTTTTCATCACAGGTGTTGTCCCTGTGTCTCTGTGACCTTGCATGGTCTTCTATAAAAACAACAGTCATATTGGATTAGAGGTCCACTAATTGCATTTGTAATGACTCTCTTTCCAAATAAGATCAAATTTCAAAGTACTGCTGGTTTAAACTCATTATATATATTTGGAGAAATACAACTCAACTCATAACTTGTATGTATATGCTATTGTCCAGACTAAAGTTATTACTAGGTGATGACCCCATGATAAATTATATTTTTGTATGACCTCCACAAAAGCCTTAATACCTGACTCAAAAATAATAATTAAGAAATATTTGTTGTTGAATAAATGAGTAATTAAATATGGTATGTGGGCTCAGATTGAAATCATAAAGCTTATATGTACTTTGGAAGTCTAATGCCATAGCCCCAAAAACAGGCTTCAGTACTAATTTAGTATGTGAACCCCCAGCTGTGAAACCTGAACACCAACCACAGATATTTTCAGGAACTTGAGCATTCTTTTGATACCACTTTCTATTTTTGTTTGTTTGTTTTGTTAATCCTCACCTAAGGATATTTTTTCCATTGCTCTTCAGAGAGAGTGGGAAGAAGGGGGGCAGGGAGGAGGAGGGAGGGAAGAGAGAGAAACATCATTGTGAGAGAGACACATTGACTGGTTGCCTCCCACATGCACCCCTAATCAGGAGAGGGAGTGAACTACAACCCTGATTCATGTCCATGACTCTTCAGTGTGTGGGCTGATGTTCTAACCACTGAGCAAGTTTGATACCACTTTCTATAAAAAGATAAAATGGGTTGTAATGAGTTTCTGGAAAATAGCCCAACTCAGCAGTGAAGAATGCAGATCACACAGCTACTTAAGATACAATTGAGAATTTCAAAGGAAAACAACAGCAGGAATCTAAGAGCTATTGTGTAAGTGAATCAAAGGTCATCACAAACAAGAGAGGTTGAAGAAAGGTTTCTATGACCCATTGATCAACATTTTCAAACAACTTGGCACAATTGTGAAAAACAGTGATAGACTCCAGCTTTAAAGGAAATTCTTTAGCCCAGAATGAACTGTAAGAAGATTCTCAAATTGCAGCTACTAGAACAAAGCAAATGACAGATGTCAGGTGTACACAATAAAAAGGTATTCTATATTGTCTTTTCAGCCTCATGGTCATACAAAAATACTCTTGTCATCATTAGTGGGTTGTCTAGACAAGAATAATAACATGCCCAGAAAAGTATTCCTGAGACATTTCTACCTCAGGCAAATCTTAAAGATTTTTATTTCCACATATGCCTAACAAGTTGTGAGCATTCACTCAATGTCACAGACACTAATAATCCAGTTTCTCAAAAGAAGATTCACACACTATAAATTTATGTCAGCCTTTAATTCAAATAAAATTAATATGGCAGGAAACATTGCATTTGTTCAACCATCAGGTGGGATGGAAAAAAAGAACCTAAGCTGGTGTCTCAGGAGTAGTCAAGAGATGCTCATCATAAAAAACTAGCTTCCTGACCTGGCATGGAGGATTTAGACTTCTGATCCTCTTCTTTATGTCAGAAGGAAGGGATAGTAAAAGGATGGTTGGTGCATCATTCTGGTTATATGCAAAACTGAAGAGACTGTCCTAGATTTGTCCATTTGTAAACCACCCCTCATGAGAAATACTATCTCATTCTCTGGATATTGTGAATAGATAACAAATATTTTTTTTATATTTGTCTACCAGGGACCTTGAAACATTTTACCCCTTCCCACATAGTATACTTCACCAAGCACAATAATATTCCAGGCTTAACTACATAATACATGTAAGCTGGATGATTTACAAACATAATTATTTTGAAGATCATCTATTTTCTTGCAATCCTACCTAATAAAAGGGTAATATGCAAATGGACCACACCTTCGCTATGCCTAAGCCACGCCCGCCAGCCAATCAGGGCAAGTATGCAAATAAACCCAACCAAGATGGCTACAGCCACAGAGAGCAAGGTTTCCCAGGCAACGGAGGAAGCCAAGCTTTCTGCCTGCCCTTGCTAGGCCTACGCCTCCACTCAAGCTACGAAGTTTCAATTATAGAAGGTAAACAAATCTTAAATGGTGGCAGCCATGGAGCTGGAGAGAGCAGGCCAGGGTTGCCCCCGGCAATGGAGAAAGCCAAGCTTTCTGCACACCCTGGCCAGGCCTAGGCCTCCGCTTAAGGCTACAAAGTTTCAATTATAGAAGGTGAATTAACCCCAACAGAAATGGCTGCCGGCCACGGAGCAAGCAGGAGGCTTGGCTCCACTCCAGGCTACAAAGTTTCAATTGTAGAAGGTAAATAAATTCCAGATACCAGGGCCTCCTCTTGGGTCACCAGGGTGCATGGCTGGCCTGCAAACCACCACAGGCCCTTGCTCAGGCCACCCCATACCCCAAGGGAACCCCCATCCTGATCCGGGACACCCTTCAGGGCAAACCAGCTGGCCCCCACCCCTGCACCAGGCCTTTATCCTATCTAATAAAAGAGTAATATGCAGATTTACCATCACTTCAACACACAATATGGATGCCCCCATGTGGTCAAAGATCCTGCCCCCATGTGGACACAAGATGGCCACCACAAGATGGCCAGCAGGGGAGGGCAGTTGGGAGGCACCAGGCCTGCAAGAGAGGGCAGTTGAGAGGGACCCAGGCCTGCAAGGGAGGGAAGTTGGAGGTGATCAACCCTGCAGGGGAGGGCAGTTAGGGGTGACCAGTCCGGCAGAGGAAGGAAGTTGGGGGCAAACAGGCTGGCAGGGGAGCAGTTAAGCATCAATCAGGCTGGCAGCGGAGTGGTTAGGGGGTAATCAGGCTGGCAGACAGAAGCGGTTAGGGGCAATCAGGAAGGCAGGCAGGCGAGCAGTTGGGAACCAGCAGTCATGGATTGTGAGAGGGATGTCCGACTGCCTCTTTAGGCCCGATCCCTCCAAGATTGGACCTAAACGGGCAGTCGGACATCCCTCGAGGGGTCCCAGATTGGAGAGGGTACAGACTGGGCTGAGGGACACCCCCCTCTCCATGCACGAATTTCGTGCAACGGGCCTCTAGTATACATATAAACATATATCTGTATATGCACATATACAATGAATGATAGTTTATTCCTCTTTATTACTGAGTACTATTCCATAGTATAGATATATCATGATTTATTTATCCACTTCAATGTTGGTGGATATTTGAATTGTTTCCCGTTTTTTATTATTACAAATATAACTACTGTGAATGTTTGTGTACAAGTATTTATATGGACGTCTGCTTTTTGTTCTTTGGAGTAAAAGCTAGAATGGAATGATTGAATCACATGTAGATATATTTTTATATATCTACAATATAGATGGCTGAGCCATCTTAAGATTAACTGACAAACTGTTTTCTAAATCTGTTGTACCATTTTACATTCCCACTAGCTCTATGTGAAAGTTCCTTACATCCTCATAAACACTGGGTATGATTAGTCTTTTTAATTCCAGCCATTCTAATACATGTTTAATGGTATCTCATTGTGTTTCAATTTGCATTTTCCTGGTGACTAATGATGTTAAGCATCTTTTCATGTTAATAGTAGCCATTATGTAAAGGGTATGTTTATCTTTAACCATTTTATATTGAGCTTTTATTTATTACTGTGTTTTTAGAGTTCTTTTATAGTCTGCATAAAATTATTTATCAAATACATGGACATTTTGCAAATATTTTCTCCCAGTCTTCCTTTGTTAGTCTTTTAACAACACCGGTCAAAGAGTAAAAGTTTTAAAGTTTTATGAAGTACAACATATCAATTTGTTCTTTTATGGATGATTTTAGTGTCATATCTAAGAAATGTTTGCTTAATCCAAGCTGACAAAAGTTTATTCTTGTGATTTATTTTAATGTTTTTTATAATTTTGGTTTTATATTTAAACTTATGATTAATTTTTTGTATTCAGGTTTGCAATTTTCCAACACTATTTGTTGAAAATACTAAACTTTCTCCACTAAATTTTCCTCACACTTATTTTCAGTGATATATTCTTCAAAATAATATGTTCAACAATAAATAGATAGGCAGAAATTAAATTTCAAAAGTAGATAATTGATAAAAAATATTATACTATGTCCATAAAGCAGAATACACTATACAACAGATAAATTAATAAATATTTAATATCATGAGAAAGTATTTACAGCATACTATTAACTAAATGCTAATTGTAATTCAAAGCTGCATTTTATTTTATTTACAGTATTTTTTAAAATATATTTTTATTGATTTTAAAGAGAGGAAGGGAGATAGAAACATCAGTGGAGAGGAACCAAGATGGCAGAAAAGTTAAACAACTAAACTGCGCCACGCACAACAATTTCAAAAATACAACTAAAAGACAAAGCGTCTACCACCCAAAACCACGGGAAAGCTGGCTGAATGGTAGATTTACAACTAAGAAGGAAAAAGAAAGAACAAACGTGGAAGGGCTGAGGTACAGAAGCGCGTGAATCGGGCTGGTGGCGGGCGACGGGACGCGTGGCTTTTTTTCCAACCTGAAGGGAGATAAACTCCTGATCACTCTGAAATCCAGTTTCTGGGGATGCGCAGGGGACCCAGATGCCTACGGGGAGAAGCTGGACTCTCGGCCATCGTGTCGGAAAGTGAGAGTGACTTTCTTGCTGAGGTGCGCCCAGCAATCAGTGTTTACTGCGCTGGAGCACGGAACACAGGGACTTGGAAACGCGGAAAGGCAGAAAAGGCAGAAAAAGCAAACTAGCAGCCATTGCTGTTTGCCACACCCTAGCCTAGTGATGCCCTGAGACCCCGCCCCGCCATGAGACCCGCGCTGCCCTGAGACCCGCCCTGCACATTCTACAAACCCGCCCAGGCTCCAAACAGCAGCTTTTGCACATAAATGGCCTGCCCTGTGGCTGCTTAACCAAATAAACTGCAGCTCCAGTCAGACTGCTCCAAAACCACCCAAGCTAAGAGGAGAAAACTGCAGTTTTTGCTGTAACTCCTGCTAAGTGGCCTCAGACAGTAGCTGACCTGCACCCCATTGGAGACCCAGAAACGAGGGCATCTAGTGGTCAGTGTGAGTCAACACCAGTTTTCAACTACTCGCATAAGGGACACATTCAAGAGGCAGACTCAGTGAGCGCCAAAGCCCCGCTGGAACAAGTCCCGCCCCATAAACGTGTCTCCAGCATAGCAATTCTTCCTTTATAGACACAGCGGGTCCTCACAGCCAATTGGCCTGGAGGTCAATTCCTCCCAGTGACACCAACAATAATCAAGACTTAACTACAGAGAGGACCAAGATAGCGGCATAGGGCAGACGCCTGAATGTTGCCTACCACAACAATTTTGAAACTACAACTGGAAAACAGAGCAGACACCATCCAGAACCACTGGAGGGCTGGCTGAGCGGATGCTCTACAACTAGAATAAAAGAGGGGGATGCGGGATGATGCTGATGCTGGTGACCCAAAGATCACACTTTAAGAACTACGGCTCTGGCAACACAATGGCGGCCTGGAACGTGCTCGGCGCGGTTCCCCCGGTGGTTTCTGGCTGAGGGGACGGCTCCGCTCGCTGCCGAGCACGGACAGACGAGCCCCTGGGAGACATGGGGTGGGAGACTCCGCGCTTGCTGACCTCCGAGTCCTTCGAGAATCTCTGCGCCCCGGAAGCGGCCAGGTGCGCATGCCTGGCGACTGGCCACCGCTGCAGACCTGAGCGCCGTCGCAGCGACCTCAGACCAGCCCGCCGCCGCGCACCGGGCACACTGGAGCCTCGCTGAACCCACCACCCTGCGAGTTCCACGGCAGCCGCCCCGGAGCTTTGAGAAAATGGCCGGAGGAATTGCTGAGAAGGAATTGACCGATGGGAGTTGGGATCGGGAAGACAAGGCCCCACTTGGTCCGGATCCAGGTGCACTCGCACGGCGACTGGTCGCCGATGCAGACCCGAGTGCTGCCGCAGGGACCTCGGACCAGCCCGTCGCCGCACATCGGGTGCACAGGAGCTTCACCGAGCCCGCCGCCCAGCGAGTTCCGCCACCCAGCGAGTTCCTGGAGCTTTGAGAAAATGGCCGAAGGAATTGCTGAGAGAGAATTGACTGACAGGAATTGGGATCAAGAAGACGAAGCCCCGCTGGCTCCCGGGTCCGGGTGAGGCTGCGCGCCCCTGGTTCCGGGTGAGGCTGGGACCCAGGTCTGGGTGAGGCCGCGCACCCCTGGGTCCGGGTAAGGCCATGGGCCCCTGGATCCGGGTGAGGCTGCACGCCCCTGGGTCCAGGTGAGGCCGCGCGCCCCTGGTTCCAGGTGAGGCTGGATCCCGGGTCTGGGTGAGGCCGCGCGCACCTGGGTCCGGGTGAGGCCACACGCCCCTGGGTCCGGGTGAGGCCACGAGCCCCGGGGCCCGGGTGATGCTGGGTTCCGGGTCCGGGTGAGGCTGTGCGCCCCTGAGTCCGGGTGAGGCCGCGCTCCTGGGTCCGGGTGAGACCAAACCAGAGGGAGTCGGACCTGCATTACCACCATTTGTCCACCATCCAGAACTGAAAAGTCAGTGCTGACATGTACACATAAGGAACTGGTGGACATTGAAATTGGGTCTCAAAAGAACTGTTGGTCCAGAAAGAAACTCACTACAGACTTATTCATTTGCCTGTCAGCATAACTATTATTGCTCGTCTCACATTCGGTTCTTATAAGTATATTTCTAGTAACACATGATCTCACTCATCTAGGCGAAATGATGAACAACATAGACTGGTGAACAAGAACAGATCCAGAAACAAGTAGGCATCGATCGGACTGTCGGGCCTCAGAGGGAGGGGAGGGATCAACCAAAGGACTTGTGTGCATGCATACGAGCCTATCCAATGGTTAAGGACAACAGGGGGGTGGGGGCATCTGTGGGGAGGGGTGTGGGATGGGAATGGGGAGATGAGGACAAATATGTGACACCTTAATCAATAAAGAAATTTAAAAAAATAAAGAAAGAAAGAAAGAAAGAAAGAAAAAGAAACATCAGTGATGAGAGAGAATCATTGATCAGCTGCTTCTGTGCCCCACAATGGGGATTGAGCCTGTAAACTGGGCATATGCCCTGATTAGAAATCAAACCATGACCTCCTGGTTCATAGGTCAATACTCAACCACTGTGCCACACCAGCTGAGCCATCTTATTTATTTTTTAATTCTCAACTGAGGATTTATTTTTTTCATTTATTTTTAGAGAGAGAGTAAAAAGGAGGGTGGGCGAAATAGAGAGAGAGAGAAAGAGAGAAAAACATCAATATGAGAGTGACATAATGATTGGTTGCCTCCCACACGCACCCCATTTGGGTTGCAGGATGGAACCTGCAACCCAGATTCATGCCCCTGACTGGGAATCGAACCCAAGATCCTTCAGTCCATATGCCAATGCTCTAACCACTGAGCAAAAACTGGCCAGGGCCATAATTTTATTTTTAAAATATATGTAGTAATGAGAGTGCTGAAATACATATAACAGAAGATATATATTTCAGCATATAATGTGTTAAGGTTTATTAACATGTTAAAATGGTTGTCTTGAGATTAAAATTGTAAATGCTTTTTATTTCTTCATGTATATATACTATACCTTTGCTCTCAAAATTTTCTACACTGAATATGTATTTCTTTTATAAACAACAAAAAAGGTATCATTCACAAGTCATAAAATAAATCCAAAACTTTCATTTTTATTGATCAAACATTTATTGGGCAATGCCTTGATGTGCATCATGAATTACACATGGCCCCTACCTTCAAGATACCTAATAGAAATCAATTCTGACATGCTGCCGTTCAGGAAAAACAAACATACATTTTTTAAAAAGCTAAAATAGTAGAAACTGAAATCAAATTCCTTTTGTGCTTAATTCACAAAATACTGCACCCAGCTGCATTGGAAATATCAAAGATAGCTCACCCATTAACAGCTAATTAAAAAAGTAAAACTTGTAACTCAAGTTATGCCTTTTAGAAATTTGTAATCTCTTTCTATTGTTTGACAAGTGGTATATTAGCTCCATAGCCATCATCCATTCTGGTTTTCTCATATGCAGTTCATTGAAAAGCAAAAGTTTAAACCTGTGTGCATATATATATATATATATATATATATATATATATAGAGAGAGAGAGAGAGAGAGAAAGAGTATGCAAATATATGTATATACATATATAAGAGAGAGAATGGGTGCTTTGATATTTGATACTTGCTTTGACTAAGAAATTGTGTAAACCATTGCTGGCTGCTGCTCATTCTACAAATATGAGTAAGAAAATGACTAAAACTTCAATAAATTTTAAATCTTGGGAAGATAATAAAGTTTTACATAATACAAATTAGAAGTCACATACTGTAAGCTATAGTATCAGCAATAAGTTATGCATTCCCAAACTTTAGATTCACAAACAAATAGAATGCAGCAGGTATTTCTAGAAGCAATAAATCTTTCTGACTTAGTGGATCTGGAAAGGTTTTCTGGTTGATATGTCATCTTAGCTGCAATTGTAATCAATATTAACTTCCTATAGAGTCAACAGAAACCATACAAAACAAAGGAATTTTTAAAAATATAGGTATAGTTTCCTATGGAGCAATCATTCAGTGCCCACTGACCTATGCCCGCCTCCCATCTACACATAAACACTCAAATAACAGTGTTTTCACATATGACCTTTGAACTCTGACAAACGTTCTGTTTGACCAGACTTTGGTTAGGCTCCTCTAAACTCTCTTTTGAATTAGGCTTCAACCTTGGCCCCAATCCTGTCTTTGACCCGCCTCCCTCAGCCTTAGTAAAAATCCTGCTATGTCAGCTTATTCAGAGTTCCCCGACCCTTGATATCTGATCACCCTTGATATATGATCAAATTTCTCATCACTTACCCTTGGCCTGTCTTCAGCAAGAATACTTTTAAGTCAGTTTAGCAAGTATTCCCTATCTTTCCCTCTTATCTTTGTAATTTTTCATCCACGAAACCCATCACTCTGCTCACTGATTATAAATGCCAAGCTGTCTTTGCTGTGTTTGGAGTTGAGCCCAATCTCTTCTCCCTGTTGCAATATTACTACTGCGAAAGTCTTAAAGTCTCCTTACCATTTTTAGAGGTTTCAGGATGATTTTTTTTTTCTTTTCAATTCTGAGGAATAATTCTGAATCCAATTAATATAGCTACATCTTCCTTTATCCATTATATACATTTTTAAATTATAATTCAACCTTATATAAATCAAATTGTATTTTTATTTTACCAAGAAAACAATTCTTACGTTACTCAACAGGTGTTTATTGAAAACCTATCTGTAATAACTGTGTAGGGTCTGAGTTCACTATCCTCACAAACTAACTAGTTAGCCTGGCAGTTTCACGGATGCTGGTAGAAGACATGAGACTTCTGGGTCAGAACAAAAGGGCTTTTATTATTTATGGCACAGCAAGCAGCACAGTCATCATTATATTTGCGGCAGTTCCCCTTCCCCCCAAATTCCACTAAGAGCTTATACAGATAGACTCAGATGAATGCCTGCACACACAGTGAGTTGCATTGCAAGAGATGAATTCTGAGCTTAGAAAAACTGTGTCTTCTAGAGTGTGCAGGGAGCCTGTATTTTTCAAGGCTGCTCACTATTCAAGCCTCTTCAAAGGGACAGTCTAGAATAAAGATCCATTAGTGTTTCACTCACAAAATGTTTAGAAATGTGACAGGCCCTTGGGTAACTGAGTCTCAATACTATCTTGAATCTGCCATTATAGGGATCTTGTTAAGCATGTAAGAAGAAGGTAATTTATCACACCCTGGCTGAGGTTGCTCAGTTGGTGGAGCATCATCCTGTGCACTGTTTTTTTTCTTTGTTTGTTTTTTTGTTTTTGTTTATTATTGCTGAATTTAATTGGAAGGACCATCCTTTATTTTTAAATACTTTGTATGGAAGTGTAGATAGTAGTTACCAATGTAGTGTTTATTTACACAATGGGCAAAATTAGAAGTTGGCATCATTATATCAATAACTCACATTTAGAGTTCTGAAATTTAAAAGCATAGACTCACTGATTTAAACTTGGCTTTTGTTCTCATGTTGGATTATCTTTTTTATAATCTATGTTTACACGTTATTTCTGAAGGCATTCCTCCTGTGTATTTCATGGTGCCGAGTAAGTATGAATTGTAACTGAAGGCTTTTCCACATCATCCTGTGCTCTGAAAGGTTGCCAGTTTGATTCCCAGTCAGGGCACATGCCCAGGTTGCAGGTTTGGTCCAGTCTAGGTGAGTACAGGAGGCATCTGATCAATGTTTCTTTCTCACTCTCTACCACTTCCTTCCTCTCTCTCTAAAGTCAATTAAAAATATTTTAAGAAAAATATAATTTATTAAAATGTGCATAAAAGCCTGAGATACTTATACATAACACTAATTTTATTATTTAACCAAAGAATGTCAGTTATTAGTCCTTTTTATGTAAATTCTTGATGGTTGGTTTGTGAGACAGAGAAAGCATATTTTATTTATTTTGTCAGTTTTAATTGTGCTCTTCATCCTATGTGATTACTAATTTCTCCAGACTTTCTTCCATTTGTTGTGCTACTTGGGGTAAGGGGAGTTGAGGGGGTGGCGGGGAGGAGAACTTACTGGGTGTCAACTTCTGCTCCAGGCATTGTAATTGGTGACCTTTCTTCTGTTTTTTTGTTTTGTTTTGTTTTGTTTGTTTGTTTATTTGTTTGTTTTTTCTTAATGGTGTAACACTCTCTCCACTACAAACCCCATATTTAATATATAATCCTGGAGAGGAATGGTGGCATAATGGTGTGTCTTTCCTCTCTCTCTGACATTTCAACAAGTTAACCCATATATAATTCAACAAGGAAGTCCTTGCTCAACACAGATACACACCTAAGAGACCTGCACACTGAAACACCTAAAGGTGGGCACCTGGGGATAAATGGGGAGGCAAGAAGGGAGAAAAGCACAGACATAGACCATAGACACAACTCTGTAGTTCAGCTGGGAACTCGCAGCTCACCAGTAGAGGGGAGAGAGCCTGAAGCAGTAGCAGGCACTTCCTTCAGCCAGGAGGAACAGAGCTGTGAGAGACAGACCAGCAGGGCAATCTGCGGGCAGCTGCCAGTTGCAAGAGAGGACAGTGTCTGAAGCATGTGCACAGCAAGGGGCCACTGGCAAGTGGCGAGTAGAGAGCTGTGAGCTGTGAGCAGCCAGAGCAAATAGGGTCTGGGTAGTGCATTCAAACAGTGACTGAGTCAGCAGATACCCACCTAACAGAGCATGGGGTGCTGCCATGCAGATCCCCATTGCTGGACCTGGCAGTGATATTTCAGATAAAGAAAGGAAATCACAGAGCACTGCCTCAGCTTAGATTCCCAAAACTTGCCTCCCATTGCCCTTGGAGTTGGCTCCAGGAACATATTATCTGTAAACCAAAGGCTGTTGCAGTAGAATCATTATTTTCCTCTGTGACTGAACACCAGGAGGGGTGCTTGGGCCAGATCAGGGGAGGTCAGGGGTCACCATTAGGGTGAGGGCAAATCAAAACCCATCCCCGGCACAAATCTGAGAGAGCAAAGAGGTAAAAATCTTGCAACTCAGTGCCATTTACTGGAACATAGTAGAAAGACCTCATCAGAGATAAATGTGAAAGCAAAGAAGGGCAGCAAATACTATGAAGAATCACAGTAATGACAATGGCCAGAAAGAAAATGAAAAATCCCCCAAAAGTAGGCTGGAACACATGGAATTATGTAATATAAATGATGGAGATTTCAAGATTGCAGTTCTGAAAATATTCAATGAGATGTGAGAAAATAATGACAAGCAATTCAGTGCACTCAGAGAACAAATCATTGAACAAATTTAGTATTTCTCCAAGGAAACTGAAATTAAAAATAAAAAAACAAACAAACAATCAATCAGAAATCCTGGAAATGAAGCATGCAAGTAAGGACATTAATAGTGACTACTGAGCATAGCAAATAGAACCAACCAATTATAGGAAAGAACTAGTGATATCGAAGACAGGAATCACGAAATTATGCAGAGGGAAGAAGAGAGAGAACTGAAAATAAAGAAAAATGAAAGAGCTCTACAAGACCTCTCTGACTCCATCATAAAAAGTAACATCCGAATCGTAGACATTACTGAGGAGGAAGAGAGGGAGCATGGAATGGGGAGTCTGTTAAAACAAATAGTGGATGAGAACTTCCAAAATATATGGGAAGAACTAGATCCTCTAATCCATGAAGCAAACAGAACACCTAGTTACCTCAATCCAAAGAGGCCCTTTCCAGGGCACTTGGTAATGAAGCTGTCAACAATTAATGACAAAGAAAAAATTCTCAAAGCAGCCTGGGAAAAGAAGGAAGTGACCTACAAAGGAAAACCCATCAGAATCTAATCTGACTTCTCAGCAGAAACTCTATAAGACAGAAGAGAGTGGAACCAAATATTCAAATGTCTAAAGAGAGAAATTATTAGCCATGAATAATATATCTAACAAAATTATACTTTAACCTTTTGCACTCGGATGTCGAGTGTGACTCAACACGGTTAGCATCGGTAGCAGCTCGTATGTCGAGCCACACTCGACACGTAGTTTCACTGCGGGGGTGGGGGGGGGGTGGGAAGGGAGATTTTTGTCTATTTTTCCAGTATCTTTTCTTGTTTTTATTAGCATGAAAGGACAAGTAAAATGTAAATGCCGCCTCAACTGATGCCACCACCTAAGCTTATCTTTTGCATAGGCAGCGATCTTGAGTAGGAGGGTCCAAGGCATGAGTCGTTGCATCATGCCTTTTTGAGCTTGCATCATCTTCCCTTGGTAAAGAACCTTCCTTATCTTTTCATCTCCTAGGTTTGTTTAGGTTTCTATTAGCATATCACAGATGTTGTCATGACACAGGGTTTAGTTGGATGATTGGTTTGCCCCCTAGCAGTCGCACGTTCTGAGTGAATTTCCCCTCCTCAGGATGGATAAGTTTTCCAAAGACAGAGAAAGCAGCGATGATGAATTTTACTTCGAAAATGAAGAAAAAAGTGAAAAATGTAATAGTGATGAAAGTGAGTTCTCCGAGGATGCGAGTGGAGATGATGAACAAATCGCTGGTCCTAGTGGCACTACAGAAAGGAAAAAGTCCCTTGCTTTGCCCAAAGATCTGGCTGAAAGTACTGACAGTGACAGTGACATTGAATTCATAAAGGCAAAATGAAGATGCACAATTGTTTATTCGAGTGAGAGTGATGGAGATATAGGTGATATCATTGAGAAATCGGGTATAAGACCCAGTGAAAGTTACGTTTCTAGGGGAAAACAGGAAAAAGGAAAGTGGACATCTACCTCTGTGAATGACTAAGCCTAGCAGAATCCCTTTCTCCACTGGTCAGTTACATGTTGGACCTCAAGTTCCTTCTGGATGTGCCACACCAATAGACTTTTTTCAGTTGTTTTTTACTGAGAAGTTGATAAAAAATATAACGGATGAGACAAATGAGTATGCTAGGCATAAAATTAGCCAGAAAGAACTATCCCAGCGATCCACTTGGAATAATTGGAAAGATGTGACGATAGAGGAAATGAAGGCTTTTCTTGGTGTAATACTAAATATGGGTGTATTGAATCACCCCAACTTGCAGAGTTATTGGTCCATGGATTTTGAGTCTCATATACCATTTTTTCGATCTGTTTTCAAAAGAGAAAGGTTCTTGCAAATATTTTGGATGTTACACTTGAAAAATGACCAAAAGTCAAGTAAAGATTTGAGAACAAGAACCGAGAAGGTAAACTGCTTCTTGTCATACCTTGAAATGAAATTTAGGGAGAGATTCTGTCCTGGAAGAGAGATTGCTGTTGATGAGGCTGTTGTTGGTTTCAAGGGAAAGATACACTTCATCACATATAATCCTAAAAAGCCAACAAAATGGGGTATTCGTTTATATGTCCTCTCAGATTTAAAATGTGGTTACATACATTCATTTGTCCCTTATTATGGAGGAATAACATCTGAAACGTTGGTGAGACCTGATCTCTCTTTTACTAGCAGAATAGTTTTAGAGCTTCATGAAACATTGAAGAACTCAGTACCTGGTTCTCAAGGTTATCATTTCTTCACTGACAGGTATTACACTAGTGTCACTCTTGCAAAGGAATTGTTCAAGGAAAAAACACACTTGACAGGGACAATAATGCCCAATAGGAAAGATAATCCACCTGTTATCAAACACCCAAAGCTAATGAAAGGAGAGATAGTGGCTTTCAGGGATGAAAATGTAATGCTTCTTGCGTGGAAAGACAAGAGGATAGTCACAATGCTCAGTACATGGGACACTTCAGAGACTGAGTCTGTGGAAAGGAGAGTGTGTGGTGGTGGGAAGGAAATAGTTCTCAAACCCAAAGTCATGACCATCTATACAAAGTTTATGAGGAGTGTTGATATAGCTGATCACTACACAGGCACATACTGTTTTATGAGGAAGACTCTAAAATGGTGACGTAAATTGTTTTTCTGGGGGCTTGATGTCAGTGTTGTAAATTCCTATATATTGTACAAAGAATGCCAAAAAAGAAAAAATGAAAAACCGATAACACATGTGAAATTTATTAGGAAACTAATACATGATCTTGTTGGAGAATTCAGAGATGGTACACTAACTTCCAGGGATAGATTATTATCCACTAACTTAGAGCAATGTTTAGATGGAAAGCTCCATATAATCAAACCTCACCCTAACAAAAAACACAAAGATTGTGTTGTTTGTTCTAACAGAAAAATCAAAGGAGGAAGAAGAGAGACGATTTATATTTGCGAAACATGTGAATGTAAACCAGGTCTTCATGTGGGTGAATGTTTCAAAAAATATCACACCATGAAAAATTATAGAGATTAAAATTACTCTTTGAATGTATCAATAATTTGAAATATAAAAAAATCCAAATAAATAAGTTTGTATGAAAAAAAACTCCAGTTTTTTATTCTACTGCCATGCTTTGTAAAATCTGGGGTATTTAAAAAATTAAATCCCGAGTAGAATAAAGGAATCAAGAAAAAAGCAAGTGAGTGCAAAGGGTTAAATATGAAGGACAAATAAGGATGTTCCCAGACATATGGAAACTGAGGGGCTTTATTACTAGAAAACCTCCATTGCAGGAAATACTCAAGGGAGTTACTGATACAAAGAACATAAGGTTACAATACTACAAGTAAGATCACCAAAAACTTACAGCATAAACAGATAATTTGTGATAACAAAAACATACAAGGGGAATGGGAAAGGTCTGAACTGGCAAAGGAAGCAGAGGATCAGATACACTCAAAAGGGAAAAAGTATATGGTATATATGCAACTTCATTTTTTGTAAACCTAATAGCAACCAAACACAAAAATCCCCAAAGCAGGACATATAGCTCAAAAAAAGGAGAAAGCATGTATGGAATACCACCAAACAAAAACAATGAAGACATAGAGATACCAGAAAATAAGATAAGTTGGCTATAGGAAATCCTCACACATCAATAATTACCCTAAATGGATGTTATGATGGTGACCTGCTGGAAGCCAATTCCAGCATGTCATAATTGCAAGAGTTTCATCGAAAGGTTGATGGAACTTGGGGACTCAACAAGGGCTGAGTCACATATGTTATCACCTGCTGGAATGGCTAAAGGCATTTCCCCAAACCTGAAAAGGATGATTGCTTGCTGCCAGACAGCTTAGGGCATCTTAATCTATATGTTATTACCTCCTATTGGCCAAACACCTGAACAGTCAAAGGCAATGCCCTAATCTGACAATGCTTCTGTACAAAACCCTACCCTTTGAAGTGTATATCTCCACCTTACCTTAAGACAAATTGTGTTAATAAAAAGCAAGGGGTCCTGAGATAAGGAGAACTTGGTTTCTTTAGCTAGGCTCCTCTACTCCCCCACCCCCCAAATGCCTTCAAAATTATGTTTCATCTCTAGACTCTTATTGAATTTATGCACAGGCCCTTCTCCAGATTGCTGAACCATTCTAGATGCCAGATCAAGACCCACTGGCGCTAAATAGCACCCAATGTCTGGCATTAGCAACCGGCAAGAAGGTAGGGAGAGAGAGTGTGTGAGAGAGTGAGGGAGTGATAGAGGAGTCTGTGGATATGTGTGTGGGGTGTGTGTGTGTGTGTGTGTGTGTGTGTGTGTGTGTGTGTTTGTGAGATAGGGACAGTCAGATCCTGCAGGGCATCCAGGGTTCTGCCAAACTGAGCAGTTTTGAATGGCAAAACCCCACTGCCACCACAAACAATCCAGGTAAGACACCACCAGCACAGAAACCATGCCATCTTGAAAAACAGAGCTGCTTGAGACTAGGAACCTAGCCTCATCACTACCCAATCTGGTCTCAGACACAAACCAGAACTCTACAGCCACTTGGGTAAAAGACCTGTAACCACAGCTGCAGATCCAGGGACACCAAGACTCCAGGAACCCTGGTCGCAGATTTCTGTGAGTCACAGAGCCCATTCCCCTCCCTGCCAGCCTGCTGTAGCGGCATAGGAACTGCTAGACCCTCTCCTTGTAGGCAGGCCTCCTGCCCACACAGGGAGTCTGTGCTGAATTTGAACATGGACACGCAGATACGAGGAGTTTGTTTCCTGCAGCTCGCACTCCTGCAAACAGACCCTACGCCCACACAGGGAGGCTGTGCTGGGTTTAAGTCTGAGTGCACAGACATTGGGAGTTTGTTTCCCACAGCTCGCACTCCCATGAACAGACTCCACGCCACACAGGGAGGCTGCACTGGGTTTGAACCTGGGCATGCAGACACAGGGAGTTTGTTACCCACAGTGTGCACTCCCGTGACCAGAGCCCTGGCCCCCTCAGGGCAGCTGTGCCACTGACTTTGATTCTGGGTGAGGGCACATGGAATTTTGTCTCCTGCAGTGCAGGGTGGCTGTGCAACCCGGTTCCCCAAGCAGATCGGGGACCTTCATTCTTCATGTGAGAGGCAGCACTGAGCACCAGTGACTTGACTCTGTTTCTCATCACCCACACATGGGAACCCTGATTCTGAGTACATGCACACTAAGACCCAGTAACTCCAATACTCAGTGCATGTACACACAGGGACCTGATTTTCAGCATGAGGCCACACCAAGTGACAGAGACTCAAATATTCGATTCTTGGCGTGGGCACAGGGGGACACTGACTCCTGGTGCGCGCTAGGGGACTCTGATTTTCAGC
Organism: Eptesicus fuscus; assembly: GCF_027574615.1. Classification (NCBI taxonomy): domain Eukaryota; kingdom Metazoa; phylum Chordata; class Mammalia; order Chiroptera; family Vespertilionidae; genus Eptesicus; species Eptesicus fuscus. The sequence goes on along the minus strand of NC_072474.1, from coordinate 5,057,279 downwards.
ACACAACAGCGGGGTCCATTCTTCAACACTGCGCAGGCGGGGTCCTTGATTCTAGGTGTACGCACAAGGCTGCACTGAGCGCCAGTGACTCTGATCCTGGGCTCCCACAGACCCACTACAGCCACATGTCTGGGTGTCAGAGCTCTTCAGTGACACTTAGGTGGCATGAAGTTTCCACAGCACATGGCCCAGGCTACCACAACTCGATGATTGGACCTTCTGACAATAGAATGGGGAGACAATAAAACAATCCCCAGAGGAAAGAAAAAGAGGAATTGCCAAGAAAGGAAATAAGTGAAAACGAGGCATGTAACATGACAGAAAAAGACTTCAGAGAAATAGTCATACAGTTCATAAACCGGATGGATGAGAAAATCAACAACCTATGCAAAAATCAGGAAGAAATTAAAAGTGATATAGCTACAATCAAAACGCCATGGAAGGTTTCAACAGTAGACTATAAGAAGCAGAGGACTGAATTAGTGAGTTAGAAGATAAGGTAGAGAAACAAGCCCAATCTGAACAGCAACTGGAGAAAAAAAAATTAAAAAGCAGGAGGAGAGACTAAGGGAGCTTTGGGACAACTGAAAATGAAGTAACATATGTATAATAGGGGTGCCAGAAGAACAAGAAGAGCAGCAAGGTTTAACGCTTTGCACTTGCTTGCTTTTTTCTCGATTCCTTTATTCTAATGCTAACCGTGTCGAGTCACACTGGACATCCGAGTGCAAAAGGTTAAAGAATCTATTTGAAGAAATAATGACAGAAAACTTCCCTGATATGGGGAAGAAAAAAGTTACACAAGTACAGAGAGTCCCAAGCAAGATGAATCCCAAAAGAACCACACCAAGACACATCATAATTATAATGGCAAATGTTAATGACAAAGAGAGAATCTTAAAGGCTGCAATAGAGAGACAAAGAGTTACTTACAAAGGATCCCCCATCAGATTATCAAATGATTTCTCAACAGCAACACATCAAGCTAGAAGGGAACGGAGTGAAGTATATAAAGTGATGCAAAGCAAAGGTCTGAATCCAAGAATACTCTATCCAGCAAGACTATCAATCAAAATTGAAGGGGAAATAAGGAGCTTTGCATACAAGAAAAACTAAGGGGGTTTATCACTACCAAGCCAGTGCTACAAGAAATACTAAAGGGAATGCTATAAAAAGAATAAATATAAGGGAGGAAGGAACACAGGCATAAAGTACAGAAATGGCTACAAACAAGTACCTATCAATAATATTAAATGTAAATGGATTAAATGCTCCAATCAAAAGACATTGAGTGACTGAATAAATAAGAAAACATGATATATATATTAATGTCTTACATGCCAAGCACGAATACACAATTGGTCCTTTCCTTGTGGAATGTTCACATGAGGGTCATGATTGCAGTAAAGGTTAAGTACCTAGATGAATGACGCCCAACCCAGGTGTTAATGGTCTAAGAATTGCTTTCTGCCACTAAGGTAACTAGGAGTTAATAAAGTGAGGTGAGATGCATGGGATGAGGAATATTCCAGCAGGGCATGTTTGTTGGCCCATGCATGTAGATAAGAGAGTGTGAGATTTGAAAAAAGAAAAAATAAGTTTAGTATGACAAAGGGGATTGAGATTGAGGGAAGAAGTATAATGGGATGAGCCTGGGGAGATAAGCAGGGGCAAGGTCAAGAATGGCTTGAATTATCTTTTAATCCATATTATACATTTTGAACCTTATTCTAAGGTTAAGTATGAAGCTTTTAATGGGTTTTACTAAAATAAGTGTTGTACAGTAAGACTGGAGCTAGAGAAATTACATTTTATTCCTTCCTCAGCTTCTTCTAAGATACTAGGTTAGATGGGGGGGGGGGGTGGAGGAAAGCTGCTGAATACCTTCTTCATAAACATTTTCATCCACTGGAAAGTTATTATAAAGTAGGGAGGCCATATACCGTATTTTCTGGTGTATAAGACGACTGGGCATATAAGATTTTCCTGGGTTAAAAAGTTGTCTTATATGCCGGAAAATACGGTAGTCAAATATATCTAATCCATTATATCTAATCCCATCAATATAGTCCAATATACTGTATTTTCCGGCGTATAAAATGACTTTTTAACCCAGGAAAATCTTATATGCCCAGTCATCTTATACGCCGGAAAGTACGATAATTTTCATTCGCAAACAGTTATAGTGGAACAACAACTATAAACTGGGATGTATGGTCACCTAAAATTTAAATCTCTTCACAAATTGTATAAGTCTTTCTACTCTAATTTTATGTCCTGCCCACCAGCGTTTTAAATCATCTTTAAAATTCAGAAATCAAATCTAAACTTTTTAACAGTAAAGTAAAATGTGTTCATTTGTAAGGCTAAAGCATTTTCATTCTCTTCATAATTAATTGAATCCTTTTTGCTTTTCTGGATACAACCTCCTGTTGCTTACTCGTGTATAATTTGTATCTCATTACAATTCCAAAGTATTTTTATATTATACTTGTGCTCAGAAAGTCTTTTTACTTTTTAGTTGTTTTGTCTCAGAAATTTTCTACAATAATGTATCTTGGTTTCAATGGATCATACCTCTAATGTATGGAGATCACTTTCAAATATTCCCATCTTTGAGCTGTTAGTCATAGAATTATCAGCCATTAGGTAATAAAAGACAGAAACTATGCCTCCCTAGATGGAATAAGGTACATATCTGAGTACTTAGATGAAAGAACCAAATTATGTTATTTTTATTGTTGTTTCTTTTAATTATGTGACACATAAAGGAACTGTTATCATCACATTAAGCAAGATGGAAATGAGGAATTAGATATTGGTAGAAATTTTTATTCATTCCCAAATTGTTCTTATTTGTTATTGGCTACCAAATGAAGTTGCTAATTAGAAATGAAAAATGGTAGCATAACAAAAAATTGGGCATTCATTGCAAAAACTGACTTAAATGCTAAGGTTTCTTTAATATATATTAAGTTTCTAAAGACAGATAGTGATTTACTTATGAATTAAAATGTTCCATTGACCTTGAGGTGGAAGTTAGGACAGCAGAAAGGAGCTTTTTTGTTGTAAAAATTATATATTCAGGGCATAAATTGTATAAATCACATCTGGAGTAAAACACCATTTCTAATTTTATATTTCTTTCCAAACAGACTATTATTTGAATCATTAATCTGCAATATTTTCAACAATAAAAAATATATTTAAAAAATATAACTGACATACTTGTATGTATTATTCATCAAAATCCTTTTAAAGCTGTTTTTCTTGCTGAATTTCAGGACTCTGACTATTAGTAGCATGTCCTTTACATTTTTTTAAAGATCAATACATGATAAATGTCCTTCATCTGGATTTAAGGACATACTGTATATAAATATTTAGTTATACATGATTAAGTTTAGTTTCTATTTTAAATGTTTTTTTCATACATGTAGTCATTCCACTTCCTTGGAAACCCATGACTTCCACTTCACTGTGCTTCAAACATTTGTGTCTATATCCACAGTCTAAATGTTGTTGACCCTTGACACTGAAATAATAAATACAAACATTTTCTATGTTCAATTTGTTGTCCTCTCAGCTCTTCCACTCAGTTACTTACACTTTACTCAATATCTAACATCATAGAGACCTCAGAGTCTTATTTTGCTGATTGCTTTATCACTTATGAATGGTTTGGGTTGCTTTTATTTGCCTTTCCGTGTGTGTGTGTGTGCGCACATGCATATATGCACATGGAGTGTGCATATTTCTCATAATTTTCTGTAAAGTGCTGTAGGCAGAGTTTAAAAAGCAGTTCCATTGGCATAAGAAATGCCCATTGCTCATTCAGACCAGCTTAAGACTCACAGTGCTGGCTGACAATCTGCACTGTACTTGCAATGTGGATGACAACCCCAGTCCAGAAGTCAGTGGACTGTCACCAGCCCTGAGCCCTAGAACCATGGTGTCCAATATGAAGTTGAGTCACCTCAAGTCAGAATCACTCTAATGGCACAATCTCACATTATCCTAAAAAATAAATATAGGCCAGGAGGATTTAATTGGTCATCAAGCTGCCCCCTTGGAAAAATGGGCCAAGCCACAGAGCTCCTGGACAATGCCATAGGCAGAAGTCTTCCAGTTTTCCAGTAACCCCACACATAGCATAACGATTTAGTCCAGCCTAAGGCATCCTGTCTAGGTAGCTTTGCCAACCCCAACCAGTCCCAGGCACCACAGGGATCTTACTTACTAGTAGAAAATTCCAAGAAAGGCATTCCAAAGTGCAACAACACCATGAGTCACAGGGCTCAGAGACACCTCACTTGCCCAGGTCAAAGGGTGCTGGCCGCCCTGGATGGTATTTCAGTGGTTAGAGGATTGGCTTTCCTACCAAAAGGTCCTAGGTTTGATTCCCAGTCAAGGATATGTAACTGGGTTGTGGGTTCACTCCCTACCCTGACAGGGCACGTTTGGGAAGCAACCAGTCAATGTATCTCTCTCACATCAATGTTTCTCTCTCTTTCTCTTTCTCTCTCACTCCCTTCCACTATCTCAGAAAAACAATTGAAAAAATATCCTCAGGTAAGGATTAAAAATAATAGGGACTAGGAGTGAGCATTCAGAAAGTGAGGGACCCAGAAGTCCAAGGCAGAAGATGTCACACTTCTGACCTCAGGAATTCTGCAGCATTGCTTCTGTCTCATTTATTGGATACAACAGTGTCACTGTAGCCAGAATCAGAGGAAGGAGAATTAGACTCCAAGACACAGTGCAGAAGAGCATGTAGGATAGAGGACATTGTTGCTGCCATCTTTGGAAAATACAATCTGCCACAACCACCATAACTGTAAATCTGTTCCATAGCACTTAGAGTGGTTGAGTATAATTACCTATTCACTTTCCTATATTTTCCACCAGATTGTCAAATAATTGAATGACTAAACACCAGTTGTGTCCTTCACTCCTCTTGATCATATTGATAGAGGAAGTTAATAGGAGGAAATGAAAACAAATAAGGAGAAACAATAAACAAACTCTACTGATTAACAGACAATTAATCACATATTTATTAAATGATTAAATAGTACATAGCAAAATTGTTTTTTACTCTCTTATGAGAAAAGTCAACTTTTCTGGAGAACTTGTCAAATTCATTGCACAACTATTCAGCTCTTTGCATAATATGCAAAACTCTTTTATGCTTAGTTCAATACAATACAATAAGGAGCACATGGAATATAAACATTTGAGTAGAGCGGTATGTATATCCAGGATGCTATTATTTCCCACTGCCCATGAAGGGGATGCGAAGGCAACCTGGAAGTAAGGAATCCAGTGGCTTTAATTAAAAAGATGAAATTAATAGCTTCAATCTGTGTATTTATTCTCCTTCCAGCAGCTCCAGCTTTCAATGTCAGAAAGTGTTCACCCTCAGAAACAGTGCAGCATGGACTTTATGCATCTGTCATTGTTTGCTAGTTGTCAGATGTTGAAAATCCATTCCTGTCATTTTGGATTTGCATGTGTCTTGAAAAAAGAGTCTAAAGGTAAAGACTGATTTAGTGTGAATGAACATGCCATAAAACATTTCAAACCTTATATCATTCATGTAAATCTTTCATGATTTAAAATTTGTCAACTTGCCAATAACAAGTATTCTAGTGTTTAGCTGGATGCAATGGCTAAGGCTGAGAATATGCTTTTATTAAAATCTTCCCTCCTGAGACACTTATAAGTTTGGGGGAAGGTAGCATTTGCAATCTTAGTCTAAACAAATGTTATGCTAGTTCAGAGAGGTGGATAATTTTATAGGGCTTCATCAAGATACCTAAGAGCAAATCTATTGTTCACCAGTGAGATGGGGCATGTCTTGTTATTTGAATTCTGTCTATATCCAAAGAAGTTGGTTTAAAAATTTGTTTAAGTTAGTCAAGTAATTGATTAAAATATCACTTATATATTTGTAACTTGTTTTTTCAAAGTGAGCACTTTTGTAGAACATCACTCAGACAGTAGCTTTCAGTTATGAAATAGAGATTTGACAAATCTCTAACTGGTTTGTGAACATATGGCACAAAAGCAACTCTGCTTCTAAGTACCAAGTTTTATCCAGCACAACTCATCTAGTCATAAAATAATATAATTCAGACCATACCAAAATATTCATTTTAATTTGTTCCATTAAAAAAACAAGAGCCCTGGTTGGTGTGGCTCAGTTGGTTAGAGCCTCATCCTATGCACTGAAAGGTGGTGGGTTCGATTTCAGGTCAGGGCACATACCTAAGTTTCATGTTAGATCCCTGGTCAGGGCATGAACAGGATGTTTCTCTCTCTCTCTCTCTTTCCCTTCTCTCTCTAAATTAAATAAAAACATGCTTGGGAGAGGATTAAAAAAACAACAACCATTAGAATTTCAACTGCATTTTTCAAAATCCTAAATATTTTATGGCTAAAAGGCATCACTCTGTGACTCACCCATTATATTGACCAGGCCCATTTGTTCCAGGAATTGAACTGTGACCTCCTAGATCATGGGTCAACACAACCACTGGGCAACACTGGCTAGACAGTTCCAACTTTTAAAAATAGAAATTCTATGAAAGGAAAAAAAAAGACATAAATTTGTCAGATGCTAAGAATCAACTAATCTCTAATATACATATGAAAATTTTACTCTTAAATCTCTATTAAAATATATATAAACTAGTATCATTGATGGTGCAGGGTGAGAATTTCGTTTTTAAAGCTTGTGACTTAAAACAGCATCATGCTGTGCTTTCAGAGTTCTTATTGATGAAAGTTGTCCAGTTCCATTTAGTGAGGCCATTAGCTAATGTCTTACACCTATCTACAAGAGAAAGTGGTTAGCACTTGAGACACTGAGCCTAGCATGGTCCGTATTCACTTTTGATGATGTAGAAAGCAGTCTTCTACCTAGTTGCAGAAAGAAAAGTATCCAAAGCAGCTTTTTCACCTGAGAACCACAGAGACTACCATTAGAAATGTATTATGTGGGATAAATCGTTCTTTTCTAATGTGTTTTTCTATGTAATTGCCACACATACAAACCAAAGATACTGCATTGAGGACACATCTTGTAAATTCAGAACAATACTATTTTCTGCTTCCACTCTCAGCCCCTCCCAGTACAATTTTTCAGAAAGATAATGAATGTTACTATTGAAAGTGATGAAGCCACACAATATATAACATGACCATCTATAATATTTAGTAATTAGTTTAATCTTTTTAATTTATCTCTTGTTGACTATCTCACATAACTGAATTCTCCATAGCACTTGCCTCAAATCTTTTCTGGGTAATGGCAATAGTTATACAACCTTGTAAATATAAATCACTGAATTGTACACACTGTAAAATTGTGAATTTTTTATATGCAGATTTTATCTTATTTTTTATAAAGAGAAAGAGGTAGGACCCCAAGATATCGATTAACAAATAGGTCAGTAATTGCTTAGGACACCTAAAAATATTTCAATGCATATTCCACAATATTGCTCCTAGAGTCTCTGATACAGCAGTCCTGGCAGATGCCCAGCGTGCATGTTAGCAAATGCCAGAGGTTATCCTGATGTAGGTGATCTGGTCAAGCATAAGAACTGGAGTGGAAAGAGGGAAGGAACAAGGAATAAATTCTAGAAGACACCACTTTCACTTATAAGGTAATTTGTGCTTATGAATTCCTGATGCTTATTGATTAACTAGAGGCCCAATGAACGAAATTCATGTAAGGGGCTCAGCCCTCACAGCCCAAGCTGCCTCAGCCGGCCCTCGCAGCCCCTCGCAGCCCTGGCTTTGTCTGGAAGGTCGTCTGGATGGTCATTCTGCTGTTCAGTCTAATTAGCATATTAGCTCTTTATTATATAGGATAGGATTTCATTATCAAGTAGAATGTTTACTTTGACTATCAGAGTTAGAATGTTTATATTTTACAAAAGAATCTACTTGGAGGGTTATTTTGATTCAAAATAAGTGATGTTCATGAGAAATTTTAAACATCAAATTAGGTTAATGGAGAAGATATGTGTTGGCCTATAGACTTTATTTTCCCCCTCAAAACATACCCCATAGGTGACTTTTCCATGCCTAGGGCTAACTTTATTATCTTATATTAGCCTTCTGAGGTCTCAAAGACACAGATATGACTTGGAAGCTTTTACTATGTAACTAAAAAATCATTACATGCTTCCTAGACTTTGGCATGTTCTTCATTTCCTGAAAAAAGAAAAAAGAATAAATTTTACAGATTAATATGCACCAGGCCTGGAATATTTGAATCCAGTAACAAGACTTTCATTAAAGACTTGGTTTGGATAAATGGGGTTATTTGAATCATATGTTAAGTAAAGTTGTCTTAAGAGACATTTAAACAGTAATAGAATTGCATTGTTCTTATTCTTCTGTTAAGTAGGTGAATTTTAATTTACTCTTTTAATGTCATTACAAAAGTAAGGAATAATAATACATATTCCTGCTAATGCTAATATTAGGTCCATTAAGTTATCAATTACATTTCTGGAGTATATTTAAATTGTTGCTAGCTTTCTTATATATATAGTAAAGATATAATTTCAATAATATGTGTAACAGTACTTGATATAAAACTGGAACATAATTTGTAATCATCCATAACATATTACCTTTATAAAACACAGTCCACTATAGTAGTTTGCCCTTTGATGTTCCAATTTCAGAAAGAAGACAAAGCTTACACCTTCTGAAAAGTACTGAAACCTAACACTGAACCAGAAAGACCAGCATTTCAGCACAAAATTTTTTAATCATGTTAGTTTTGTTCAATATTTTAAAAGAACTGTGTGTAGTCATTTATTAAAATTCATTCAGGATGGAAATTTTTAATATTATCAACTCACACTCTTTGCTGTGTTGTTTTCCTACTTACCTTCCTCCTTGCTGTTAACTGCCCCAGTGAATATTGATCCCACAGTTTGAAATCACATAGTGAGCGTGGACTGTTTCCTTTGCACTCCTTACCTAGACTACAGCACTGAGTCATGTCAATTATCCCCTTTTCAGAATAAGTGCTAATCTACTAAAATTCCTAACATCATCAGCATTGTGAGCCTGGATCTGAACACTGGGCAATCATGATAAAAATACATACTCCTGGATTGCATATGGTACTTGATGCCTTTTAGAATCATTCATTCAAGCATTAGTGATTGAGTGACCCCACTAAGATGTACTTTAAGTGCTGTGATGAATATAAATATGAAACAATAAAGGGAAGAGTAGTTATTCCTACTGAGTGGAAGGAGGGGTTCCTGAATAGTTATACAAAAAAAAAAAAACAAAACACAACACAACAACACACAAAACATTGGTGAATATTATAAATAATAAGCAATATTTTGTCTGGTAAACAAAGAGGGTCTATCAATCAAGGGTGCCATCAGATGAGGTCTGAAATACCAGCAAAAGCCAGGTCACAGGAGCAATCCTTGATACTCAGTATGCAAATATGAGTTTTATAACTTTAGCAATCTTCATGAAATACTCTTTACTGGTAAAATGTAAGGAGAGTGCCCTCTTTCAAAGTCTTACAAAACCTCCTTCTAAGTAGAGTCCTGGTCACTTTTTAGCAATCCCAAGACAGAATCATCAGCTTTCTGAGATTCAGTCAGACAGCACCTGGTATCCTCAATCTATTTTTCACAAATTTTGCCAAACATAATTGAAGCCAAATATGTCTAATCCTTTTATACCCTCAGCATTCTTGATCACATTTTCTACCTGTTCTGTACTTTCTCTCGCCCATATCCTTGCACTGTTTTTCTTTAATAGAATTTTATTATGAAAAATAATATGTATTTATTGCAGACAACTTAGAAAGCATTTTAAAAGCAGAATGAATAAAGCAAAAGTCATCCACAGGAATACCAACATCCAACTATATACAGATTACACATATGGAACATTCATTGCCTGCCTCATCTAGAATCCTATCTTCTAAAAACTTCCCCTGCCCACAGGCCTAGGCCATGAGGCAGAATCAGAAACCTTGCTTTAACACAAGACCCCATGTTCCACGGCCTGACTGATTAGATTAGGGAGCCAATTATTGACTGGCCAAAAATCAATTCAATTCTCTTTATACACTGTCTCAAAAATTTGAGTTAAGATTCAGGGAGACTTATCATCATAAGAATATTTACCACTAATATTTATGTTTTATATAAGCAGGTAAATAGGGGTGGAGGAGACAGAAAGGAGCACAGAAACCATCAAAAGTAAAAACCATAGACAGGCAGAAAGATGAGGACAGCAACTCCCAGTGGCTCTTCAGCTATGGTTCCCATGAGATATGGCAATAATGCAATTCCTGAATGTGCACCACTGCTCTTTACAACAATTCCTCATCCCACCCTTTATTAAGGAAGTTTTTATTCTGTCATTGGTACTGTGTTATATGCACAACCAGAGGTATGCATATAAATGTCTTAGTTATAAAACGGTACCATAGTATTTTGTTTTGTGACCAACTTTTTCAGTGAATACATCCTGAGCATTTCTATGTCATTGAATATTTTATACTTTCATAAATGAAGAATATTTTATCATAGGATTATACAATAGGTCATATAGCCAATGTCTTGCTGGAAGACATTTAGATTATAACCAATGTTTCACAGTTGCAAGTCCACCCTTTCTTCCCTAGCTTTTCCGGAATTCCTTACTCTTCCTTTACAAAGAATAGTGCCCGCTGTTGTGCTTACCTCTCTAAGAGGGGCTGCATAAATTCCAGAGTGCCAATGGTGGTCTCCCACTTACACTTCCAGACCATCACTCCTCCATTCTCATGAAGGTAAAATGACAAAGTGATAGGAGACTAGGATTTGGAGCAAGACTACAAATCTTGGGTCAAATCCCAGCTCCACCATATACTACCTGTCTAACCTTAATTTTTATAACTTCTCTAGGATTTGGTTTCCTCATCTGAATAAATGGAAATAATAATGTGTCTCCTTTACAGGGTTATAAATGATTGAGTTAACAGATATTAAGCACTTAAGAGCATTGTATGGCACACTCCACTCTTAGCTACTCATATTATGAAATCATTTATTCAACTCTGAGATTTATTCATCTGTTATATATATAGACTTGTCCTCCTCATTCGTTGAGGTCTTTAGATTTTTTTAAAGATTTTATTTCCTACAAAATATTTATTATAATCTCAGGAAAATTTAACTTCCATGAAATTCATTTATCATTAAAGTTAAACCAAATTTAACATCTAACAATAACATTTTCTACCCTATATTTATTATAATCCTAGAAAAATTTGACTTCTATGAAACCTCCAACAACCTCATCTCACAATATTTGAGCTATCTTTACTCCAATGATTCTCGCTTTAGTTTACATTGGCCACTTCCTCTCAAGATTACACCAAGGATCTTGTGATCACCAAAAATTACTCCCTTTCAGAAACAATGGACTTCTAAGGCCACGTCTCCTCCCACAGCAGTCAACCTTTTTTTTTTTAGGCAAGAAAATTGAGGCACCGCACAAGATCACACTCAACAGGAACCTTCCTTATTAATACCCATAGTCATTCTTGCTTCTTTCATTCTCTTCTCAGGATTAAATAGTCCCCTTCCTGCTCAAGACCAAGTTTTATACCTAAATATTGTTCTTTCTCCTCCTGCTTCAATATTTTGCTCCTTTTTATCATCATTCAGACTTCTTTATATGCAACTTCTTTTCTTCTCTCTCTCTACAGATTTCCCCTCAGCTGAAAACAAACAAGTTTTTGTCAAAGAAACTTTTTCTCAAGCCTTTTATTCAGATACATAGATACTGCCCAAATATTTTTTTTCCATGTCTTATCCAACCTTCTCAAAAGAAAAAAATCTGTACATTGTGTTTCCACTTCCTTACCTCTCATTCACTAACTCAATATTAACTCAACAAAGTTTATCCCATGCTCCCTAAGTGCCTGGCTGTTAACCCATCCATGATCACCCAGGAACTCTTCATTATCAAATCCATTAAAATATCTCAGCCTCTCTCTTTCTGGACTTTCTCTGCGTTTTTTTTTTTTTTTTTTTTTTAAATATATTTTTTTTATTGATTTTCTACAGAGAGGAAGGGAGAGGGACAGAGAGTTAGAAACATCGATGAGAGAGAAACAACGACCAGCTGCCTCTTGCACACCCCCTACTGGGGATGTGCCCGCAACCAAGGTACATGCCCTTGACCGGAATCGAACCCGGGACCCTTGAGTCCGCAGGCCGACGCTCTATCCACTGAGCCAAACCGGCCTCGGCTTCTCTGCGTTTTTGACAGTGTTGATCATTTCCTCAGTCTCCACTCCACTGTGTCTTTGTGGACATCCATCCAATTTTGTTGTTGTTATTGTTGTTGCTATCCTTTCGAAAAATAATTGCACTGGTTGGAATTAAACAGGCAAGGAAGACTTTATTAAGATTACTGCAACAAGGGAGAGAGATTGAACTCAACTCCACTGAAACAAAAGGCAGAAAGATTTTTGTATATTTATGTGAGCTAGTGGAAATGTACTGGAGGACCTGAGTGCAGGGATTGGTCAACATGATTGGATCAAATGTGTTTGCTAATTGGTGCCTGTGGAAGTTAGGCTCCTATCCTCCCACAGAGACTGGGAGAGAGGAGCATTTCTTTATAATTACATTTCAAAGGAATGGTTCCCAGGTCCTTAATAAAACATACCTGGGTTGTAAATCTGGAGAAGATTTCATCACAAAAGGACAAAGAAAAAATATACAATTGCAAGTGTTATAACTGGAAGAAAAAGAAGGCCATGAGCTTATAGTCAGAAAGAAACTTATCTATAATTTAGCCAAGCTAGGGGCAATGTTAAGGCCCAATTGGTCACTCTCCACTCTCCCTTTTCCCTTGCTTTCCTATTACATCTGCAATGCAGAGGGCCTTGATAATATTATTTTACCCATTGCTCATTTTATTTAACACTTCTGACTGGGAAACCTTGACAATCTCATGGTTTCAGTTACCACCTGGTATATATCCTTAACAACTCTTCTCATTCCTTTACTACTCAGATATCACAAATTTTACCTATTGAATGTTTCTCAAATTCATCCCGTCCTGATAATCCCTACTATAATTTCTTGCTTCAGTCATTATATTCTCCCTTCACACAGCTGTCAGATATCTAAGTTGTAAACCGAACATGTGATTCCATAGCTTAAAGTTTGTCAGATACTCCCTATGGCCAAAAAAAAAAAAAAAAAAAAAAAGTGGGCTCACTGGACAGCACACAGGCCTCCATAAACAGGTCCTGGCCCATCTCCACAGCCTCATCTGTCAAAATTTTGCCATGTACATACCATGCTGTCTCTCCTCTCCAATCTTTGGCTCATGTTTTCTTTCTACCTACTTTACTCCCATTCCCTCAATAAACCAAATTCAACCTGTCCAGAACTGTCAGTTTCCCCAAGAGCCCCTGATTTCCTGTAATTGGGTAAGGCGGCATTTATCATGCTCCACAGGTTACAGTCTCCACCCACCCATAGCATGAGTGTGTTTATGTATTTCTCACTAAACAGGAACTCCTCACCAGGGTTTCATCTTTTCCATTTTTATATCCCTAAGCAGAAAGCACAATGCCTGGTACATAGTAGAGGTTTAATAATTGTCTGTTGAAGTATTGATTAAATGAATAAATATCTGAACAGGTAAATTTGTAAATGGATGAATGGGTGGCTTGGACATTGTTTTTGCACTCACAACCAGATAATAAAAAAAGCAAATACTTCCATACATAGACATTCACACATTTATTAGTAAGTAGGCATAAAATAATAATAAAACCTGCATTATAAGTTTAATAAACTCCAAGCTCTCTAACTTTTAAGTGTTTTAACTATACAGTGAATAAAAACCTCCATCTGCCTTGGATAGAGAGGACAGGTATGAACCAGAATCTAGAGGCAGAATTCAGTTAGCCTGATAATGGGCTTCAGGCAATCAAATCGTCCAGTCATGACAGCATACCAGGCCATTTCAGCTGTGAGCCTCAGGTGACAGCCCTCAAGATGAAGGGCAAAGAAGTTACTACAATTTTATCTCCTGTTTAGGAAAGGTGAGAAGTGCCTCTAAAATATTTTTGTTAAGTTAATATTTTTAAACCACTACTCTGACCCCATTACTAATTTATGACTCTGTTATGCTAATTAACAAGCCATTACTTCTGCCAATGAAAACTCATTGTTAATGTGCTGATTACTCATCTTTGATGTAGGGATACAGAAAGCTAAAGCACTGTAGTGGTGCTGCTGGAGAGTAGCCTTGCTTATTACATCCTAGTTGACCACCCCTGGTGTGTGAGTACTGGATTAGGGCAACTGACTGGCTATGGTGGTCATTAAATTAACTAATGCACACTTACTTCAGGCTGCTTACTGAAGTAGTATAAAAAGATTATAGACATTGTAACAGCCACCATGTAACATAAGTATAAACTCTGTGAATAAAAGAACTCCCAAACTCTGGATTATGTCTTCCATAGAATGAAAAACTGGTTCTATATTTATTTTCTAACTGATTCTGTATGTACCTTACAAATGGGGTCTCTACAATCAATATTTAAGAAGAGAGAAAGAAAACATTGTTGATGTACCTGTCTAAATGTTTATCACTACACCTCAGAGGAAAATGTTTCTTCATGTTTTTATTATGTCATCAGTTTATTACCTGAGCTATAAAGATAAATTTCTCCAATGTGCCTCTTTTTATTAACAAGAGAAAATAAATAGGCACTTTCAGCATTCCAAGATACAATGGTTTCTTCTTTAATATTATCATAGTAATCTTCACCTCTGCAATGGTGATGGCATTAATGTTGTTAGTCTTGGTTAAGACATATTAGCCAAGTAAATCCAGGGGAGATATACTGAATCATGCATCTGAAACCTGCAGTATTAATACAGGTCTCAAACCTGTAGGATAAAGATATAATTTTTTTTTTGGGGGGGGGGAGTCAAAACATCATAGATCAACACATGGTGCAGTTTATTGAAATATATTTTGATATATTTTTCTTCCATTTATCTGGGATAGAAATTCTAGTTAATTTCATACCTTAACTATGGTTTTCTGTGTCATATGCTTAAAATGCTATAGATGACAAGAAAAGACTCCTGAATGTTAAAAACTAAATCTTTGCTAAATTTGTAAAAAGGTAAGGAATGACAAAAATGAACTCAAGAACAAAGGAAAATATTGATATATTGAAGTAGTTTTAATTCTCTGTGTCAGTATAATAGGGAACAGTACACAGCCACACACATAAACCTAAAATAGGTGTTTACTTTTTAATAAAATATGTGTTATGTATTATACATTATTTCACCTCAACTTTGTACAACTTAAATAGAGTTGGATCAAAAACACTGAGTTCTATTTTTGTGTCACCTAAGGCCCTCTTTACTATATATGTGAAGTTCACTTTCTCTGGAATAAAAATTGTACAGCACTCTAAGTTCATCATGCTGGTAAAAAAGGGTTTTTCAATTTTGTGCTGTTATTAGTATGCTGTCCAACATACCAACACCAAAAATGCAGCTGATCTATTCAGAAAAATGTTATGATAAGAAAAGGTATTTAGGTGGGATTTACCCTAAGCAAGCTTGTGAAAAAGCCTGGATTTGTTTCTATAAGTGCTAGAACTCTGCTCTTAGCACAACCTCTTCTGTTCTGCTTCCCTCTTGCCATGTTTTACAACTAGCCATGGGCCACTTAGGGTCTTCAGAAGTGAAAATGTGAGGACAGAAAGGTGCCATGTAAAAAGTGGGCTCTCACTAAATGCTGAATCTGCCAGTTCCATGATCTTAGATTCTCCCACCTCCAGAACTGTGGGGAAGAAATGTCTGTTTTTTATAATCCACCCAGCATATGGCATTTTGTTATAAAGACTAAGCAGACTAGGACATTGTTAACATAAAGACTATAGATTAATAAGAAATCCCCTAAAACACATTTGAATATTAATGCATTCATAATTCAAAAATATTCATTGAGTATCTCCAATGCTCTAAACACTGTTCTACTCTATACTGTTATGGATACATCAGCAAAACATCAGTGAAAAAAAGCAGACAATGATTGCAGTTTCATAAAAGTTTCCATTCTAGCAAGAAGAGAGACACAATAAACAACAGACAGAAGTATATTCATCTATTAAAAGGCAATTAGTGCTGTGGAAAAAGAGAAAACAAAATGGTACAGGATCAGTAGTGCAGGGATGGGGAAAGGATTGCAATGATTGAGAAAGTGACATATGACTGAAGACTGGAAGGAGGTGTGAAGAAGCCATTCAGAGGTGAGGAAAGTGCATTCCTGGCGAAAGGACAGCCACTGCAAAGCCCTAAGGCAGGAACATATCAGGTGTGCTTGAGGAACAGCAAGGAAGAGAGTGTGGCTGAGCAGAGTGACCAAAAGGAATCAGAAAGGAAAGGCAGAAGAGGAAGCAGAGAGGAAATACCAGTTTATCTAGGGCATTGTTAATAAAAACCTTATGAACTTAGCCTGTCATAGTCCAACATTCTGTAGGAATTCCAGTAACAACTGCATATTTATTTCCTTTATTCATTCAATAATTTTTGAGTGCCAAGCATTATGTGAAAGGCTGGAGATTCAAAAGTAGAGAGACTGCCTTCAGAGTGTTATAATTTATCAGGCATTACAGCATAAATAGACAAGTTCTATAATGGAACACTCAGAGTATAGGAGGAATGGTTTCATATGCATTTCAGCCAATAAGATGGGAAGTAGAGAGTCAAGAAAGAGTTGGCAGTACTTGAGCTGAGATGAGTTAAGCAGAAACAATGGTGTCTGTATTACAAGGGAAGGGCATTCTAGACAAGAGAAATAGATAAGCAAAGTCAAAATATAATAAAAAAGCATAATGCTTTCCAAATATTATAAATAGTTCACTGGCTTCATGGCAAGAGAATATATTGTCGTTAAAGCATCAGAATAGAATGAGCTGTGTATCCTGTCACAGTGCCCTGCCTTGATGGGTAAATTGGTTGGGGGTTCTTAGCAGGAGGAATAGCAGAACACTGTTTGTTTTGTTTTTCATTCCAGTTCAAGACAACTCCAGGACCGCACCATCTTGAAGGGGAAAGTGGATCTGATCGGAAGCTTGAAAAGCTATCACTGAGGCAACCACCGAACAGCTGTGAGCCCCAGAACACTGGTCCCCACTTGGTGCAAACACACGGATTCAGAGGAGCTCTACACTCCACCACGGAAAGGAGAGAGAGAACTACATAACCAGACATCCAGAGAAGAGAGACCATAGGGAGACAAACAGCCCGTATATGAAAGAAAAGCAGGCATCACCAGAAAAGGAAGTAAACGAAATGGAGGCAAGCAACATGTCAGAGAAAGAATTCAGAGAAATGGTCATAAGGTGGATGAAAGAATGGAAGACAAATTCGACAATATGAGTAAGAACCAAGAGGAAATGAAGAAGAACCAAGAAAAAATGAAAAATGACATTGCTGCTATAAAGAACTCAATAGAAAGCATCAACAGTAGACTAGAAGAAGCAGAGGACCACATCAGTGAACTAGAAGACAAGATGGGAAAAAAATACACAATTAGAGCAGCTTCTAGAAAAAAATAATTAAAAAGCAGGAGGAGAGCCTAAGGGAACTATGGGAAACACGAAACAAAACAACATCCACATAATAGGGGTTCCAGAAGGAAAGAAAACTGAGCAAGGATTAGAAAACCTGTTTTAAGAAATAATGACAGAAAACTTCCCTGATAAAGGGAAGAAAAAACCCACACAAATCCAAGAAGCTCACAGAATCCCAAGCAAAATGAACTCCAAAAGACCGACGCCAAGGCACATCATAATTAAATTGGCAAACACCAATGACAAAGTAAGAAAGCTAAGGCGGTCAAAGAGACAGAAAGTTACATACAAAGAAACCCCCATCAGACTAGCAACTGATTTCTCAACAGAAACTCATCAGGCCAGAAGGGAATGGAATGAAATATACAAAGTCATGCAAAGGAAGGGTCTGAATCCAAGAATACTGTACCCAGCAAGGCTATCAATCAAAATTGAAGGTAAAATCAGGAGCTTCAAAGACAAAAAAGGACTAAGGGAATTTATCACCACCAAACCAGCAATGCAAGAAATGCTAAAGGGTCTGCTATAAAACTAAATATAGGAAGCGAAGAAGGAACACAGGGGTAAAGAATAAAAGTGATAAAAAATAAGTACCTATCAATAATAACTTTAAATGTAAATGGATTAAATGCCCCAATCAAAAGACACAGAGTAACAGATTGGATAAGAAAACAAGACCCATATATATGCTGTCTACATGAAACCCACCTCAGAAAAAAAGACACACACAGACTGAGGGTGAAGGGATGGAAAAGGGTTTTCCAGGCAAATGGAAATGAAAAAAAAATCTGGGGTAGCAATACTTATATCTGACAAATTAGATCTCAAAGTGAAGTACATAACAAGAGATAAGGAGGGCTACTTCATCATACTAAAGGGAGCAATCCAACAAGAAGAAATAACTCTGGTAAACATATGTGCACCCAATACAGGAGCACCCAAATACATACAAAAACTCCTGGAGGATATCAAGGGAGAGATTGACAGCAATACACTCATAGTAGGAGACTTTAATACCTTACTATCACCATTGAAAAAATCCTCTAACCAAAAAATCAGCAAAGAAACATCAATCCTAAATGACTCACTAGATCAGATGGAATTAATTGACATCTTCAGAACATTTTACTCCAAAGCCACAGAATATACATTTTTCTCAAGTGCACATGGTTAATTTTCAAAGAAAGACCATATGCTGGGACATAGGCAAAGTCCCTTCAAATTCAAGAAGATAGAAATCATACCAAGCATCTTCTCAGATCACAGCAGCATAAAACTGGAAATCAACTACAATAAAAGCAATCCAAAAAAATCAAACACATGGAGACTAAATAGCATGCTATTAAACAATGACTGGGTTACCAGAGAGATCAAGGAAGAAATAAATGGCAACAAATGACAATGAAAACACAACAATCCAAAATCTATGGGACACAGCAAAAGCAGTCTTGAGAAGGAAGTTCATAGCTCTACAAGCCTATTGCAAAAAATAAGAAACAATGGTAATAAATTACCTAACCCTACAACTCAAAGAGTTAGAAAGAGAGCAACAAGAAAATCCCAGTGTAAGCAGAAGGAAGGAAATAATAAAGATCAGAGCGGAGATAAATGACATAGAGACCAAAGAAACAATACAAAAGATCAACAAAACCAAGAGCTGGTTCCTTGAAAGGATAAACAAGATTGATGAACATCTAGCCAGGCTCACCAAGAAGCAAAGAGAGATGACCCAAATAAACAAATCAGAAATCAAAGAGGTGAAATAACAACACACCCCACAGAAATACAAAGGATTGTTAAAAAAATACTACGAACAACTTTATTCCAACAAATTGGATAACTTGGAGGAAATGCACATATTCCTAGAAAAATATAACCTTCCAAAACTCAATCAGGAAGAATCTAAACAGCTCAATAGGCCACTAACTATGGAAGAAATTGAAGCAGTCATCAAAAAGTTTCCAGAAAACAAAAGCCTTGGGCCAGATGGCATCACAGGGGAGTTTTACCAAACATTCAAGGAAGAACTAAAACCTATCCTCCTCAGACTATTCAAAAAAATTCAAGAGGAAAGAACACTTCCAAGCTCCTTCTATGAAGCCAGCATCACCCTAATACCAAAACCAGATAAAGACAACACAATGAAAGAGAATTACTACATCCCTCATGAACATAGATGCCAAAATTCTAGCAAATCGGCTCCAGCAGTACATCAGAAAGATCATACACCATGAACAAGTAGGATTTATCCCAGGAATGTAAGGATGGTAAAATATCTGCAAATCAATAAACTTGATACATCACATAAACAAATTGACAGATAAAAAATCACATAGTCATATCAATTGATGCAGAAAAAGCATTTGACAAAATCCAACACCCTTTCCTGATAAAAACTCTCAACAATGTGGGAATAGAAGTATCATACCTCAACATAATAAAAGCTATATATGATAAACCCACAGCTAACATCAAACTCAATGGGCAAAAACTAAAACCATTTCCCCTAAGAACAGGAACAAGGCAGAGATGCCCACTCTCACCACTCCTGTTTGACACAGTATTGTAAGTATTAGCCATTGTGATCAGACAAGAAGAAGAAATAAAAGGGATCCAAATTGGAAACGAAGAAGTAAAGCTGTCTTATTTGCAGATGACATGATATTGTGCATAAAAAACCCAAAAGACTCCATCAAGAAACTAAAAGACTTAATAAATGAATTCAGCAATGTAGCAGGATACAAAATTAACACCAAGAAATCTATGGCATTTCTATACACCAATAGTGAACTTACAGAAAGAGAAACTAAAAAAGCAATCCCATTTACCATCGCACCAAAAAAATTAAGATACCTAGGAATAAACTTAACCAAGGAGGTAAAAGACCTATAGGTGGAAAACTACAGGACACTGAAAAAAGAGATAGAGGAAGACATAAACAGATGGAAGAACATACTATATTCATGGATTGGTAGAATCAACATCATTAAAATGTCCATACTACCCAAAGCAATCTATAGATTCCATGCACTCCCCATTAAAATACCAACAGCATATTTCACAGATCTTGAAAGAACTCTCCAAAATTTCATCTGGAATAAAAAAAGACCCCGAATAGCCACAGCAATCCTGAGAAAGAAGAACAAAGTAGCTGGGATCTCAATACCATATTTCAAGCTGTATTACAAGGCCACCGTTCTCAAAACAGCCTGGTACTGGCACAAGAACAGACATATAGACCAATGGAATGGAATAGAGAACCCAGATATTGACCCAAACCACTATGCTCAATTAATATTTGACAAAGGAGGCATGAACATACAATGGAGTCAAGACAGTCTCTTCAATAAATGGTGTTGGGAAAATTGGACAGATACATGCAGAAAAATGAAATTAGATCACCAACTTACACCATACACAAAAATAAACTCAAAATGGATAAAGGACTTAAACATAAGTTGGGAAACCATAAAAATACTAGAGGAATTCACAGGCAGCAAAATCTCAGACATATGCCGAAAGAACTTCTTCACTGATACTGCTCCTAGGGCAATGGAAGCTAAAGAGAAAATAAACAAATGGGATTACATCAAAATAAAAAGCTTTTTCACAGCAAAAGAAACCATCAACAAAACAACAAGAAAGTCCACTGTATGGGAGAACATATTTGCAAATGTTATCACTGATAAAGGTTTAATTTCCAACATATACAGGCAACTTAATACAATTTAATAAAAGGAAGATAAATGATCTAATAAAAAAAATGGGCAACTGACCTAAATAGAATCTTTTCGAAAGAAGACAGAAGGAAGGCCAAGAGACACATAAAAATATGCTCAAAGTCCCTAATTATCCGAGAGATGCAAATCAAAATGACAATGCGGTACCATCTCACACCTGTCAGAATGGCTATCATCAACAAATCAACAAACGATAAGTGTTGGCGAGGATGAGGAGAAAAAGGAACCCTCGTGCACTGCTGGTGGGAATGCAGACTGGTGCACCCACTGTGGAGAACAGTATGGAGTTTCCTCAAAAAACTAAAAACGGAACTCCCATTTGACCCAGTAATCCCACTCCTAGGAATATATCCTAAGAAACTGGAAACACCAATCAGAAAGGATATATGCACCCCTATGTTCATAGCAGCACAATTTACAATAGCTAAGATTTGGAAACAGCCTAGGTGCCCATCAACAGATGACTGGATCAGAAAACTATGGTACATCTACACAATGGAATACTATGCTGCCATAAAAAAGAAGGAATTCTTGCCATTTGCAGCAACCTGGATGGAACTGGAGAACATTATGCTAAGTGAAATAAGCCAGTCAATGAAAGAAAAATTCCACATGATCTCACTCATTTGTGGATAATAAAGAACATTTTAAACTGATGAATAAAAAGATAGATACAGAGGCAGTAAAGCATCAAACAGAATGCCAAATTACAGGGGGAAGGTTAGGGAGAGGTGGGGGAGATAAGAAATAAAACGAAGGACTTGTATGCATGCATATAAGCATAACCAAAGGACGCAAAACACTGGGGGGTGAGGGCATGTATGGGAATGGGGTAGGAAGGCAATGGTAAGATATGTACACATATATTACCTTAATAAAAAAATGAAAAAAATAATTTAAAAATTTTAAAAAAAGACAACTTTATGTGGTCACTTGTGGGGTTCTTACAAATACAAAGGCTTATCTACCAAATGCAGACCACTGTGCAAGACAAGTCTGAGCCTCCCCTGGTCCTGCAATCCCAGAATGCTGCCATTCCTTAGCATGACAGAAGTAGTGGCCCCATTTTCATTTCCCTCCTTCTCAAGCAACTGTTACTCACATAACCTTTCATCCTAACAATTCCATTAGACAGGTGTTACCTGTTCCCACCTAATGTAACATTAGTCAGGAAATACTTTTAAATTGTTACAATAGCTTGTTTCTGTGTATTAGGTGATCCCTGACATTCATCTCTTCAATAGACAGAGATTTAATTTAAGAAAGTTCAGTTATGGGTCACTTTTGTATTCATCAGAGGTAGTCGTCAGATCTGGTCTAGGATGAGAGCGGTTAAGACAAAGAAGAGCCCCCGAATGTCAGCAGAGTGCAGCCTCCGGGGAAGGACACTCGCCCAGGAGCCCTCATGACCAATAACCAAAGGTCTCTGAGAATTGTGATGTCTAAAATCCAATTTAAAATTACAGTAATCCTTTCCCTTTTTATTAGACTCCAGAAAAGAAGAAGAAAAAGAGTACATATGTTTACAGAGCAAAACCGTGGGGAAAGAGCAAAGTTGACAGAAAAAGTGAAACAGCAATCAGG
Source organism: Eptesicus fuscus (assembly GCF_027574615.1). Taxonomy (NCBI): domain Eukaryota; kingdom Metazoa; phylum Chordata; class Mammalia; order Chiroptera; family Vespertilionidae; genus Eptesicus; species Eptesicus fuscus. Next base: position 5,034,272 of record NC_072474.1, on the reverse strand, counting down.
GTTTCAAGAATAGAGCAAAATGAATGTGTCTGCTACTCTTCCTCCCCACTTTCATCACCCTGGGCCCAGCAACTGTCATCCTTGGTCTAACCTACTGACAGAGCCTCCCAAAAAATGTAACATCCACGCCTTCCCAGGCTCCAACCCTCAATCCACCCAGTCATCTTCTTAAAATGGTAACCATCTCCTCTCTTCAGTCATCTGCATAAAATCTTCTCATTGCCTTTGGACTGAAATCCAAAACCCCTCCCATGGCCTCACAGTTTGCCCTGATCTGACACCTGTTTACTGCTCCAATCACATTTCACACCTCTCTTAAGACACTTGTGCCCTCCTAGTCTTTGCACAGAAGGATTTGGTCTTTTCCCAGGGGTGTAAATCCCATTATTCTTTCTGTAAATCCCATTTTTCTACTCATTCTTCAGGTATCAGCTAAAGTTCTACCTTTCAGAATAGATTTCCCTGATTCCACCCCTCACCCATATCATTACCTCTATATAAAGTGCATCACGATTCACAATCATATAATTGTTTATCTTATTTGTTGTCTTACTAACCCATTAGGCTGTATACTCCATGAGGGCAATCATACACCTTTTCCCTACTGTGCTCTGAGTTAGCAGAAGGCCTGGTGCATAGTAAGTGACACAGTCACAAAATTGTCAATACTTCCCTTCAATATATATATTTTAAAAATCCAGCTCCTTAAATTTAGCTCTAACTAACCTTCTTTTCCTCACTATTTCCCACAACAGGGTGTACAAATAAAAATATATAGATAAATAAATAAATAAATTACTAAATGTCCACTTTATTCAACTCAATCTGATATGATGCTCAAAGATCCTCCTTTAGTTAACTCTCTGACTGTTAAGGCAAAACTTCTAAGTTTCACATGTCTGTTCCCTTGTCCTGGTCATTTTTAAAATGCCTTCAGGATATAGGCATGGCTTATGTAATCTGAGGCAAAAGAGATGCAGGGGGTGGGGTGTTCTGGCTCCTCGGGTGTCTGGGGTGATGGTTCCTGCCTCATGGATTGCTGCTTGGCATATTGATCCTCACAGCTGCTGGTCCTAAAGGCAGAAGCTGGCAGATCTCATAACCCGACCCCTCTGGTCTTGGTTAGGATTCCATAATGCTCCCTGGCTTTTCTCAACTCTGGGTGCTCCAGATGTTCCCCCTGAACCTCTGCCACATCGACCTAGCTACTAGTCTGCATTTGGCTCCCTATGTGCCTCTTTTTTTTTTTTTTTTACTTATTTTTTAAAATTTTCTTTAATTTTTTTTGAACTGGAGAGCATTATGCTAAGTGAAGTAAGCCAAAAGATAAATATCACATGATCTCACTCATTTATGAAATATAATGAACAACATAAACTGATGAACAAAAACAGATCCAGAGACAGAGAAACATCCCTATATGCCTCTTCTTCCCCAATCACAGCAGACCCCATGGCAGACAACCTGGCACTGAATTCAGCATACAAACCATATATGACCCTAGAAGATGAGCAAAAAGAATTTAGAAAATGCTTTCTCTCACACAAATGTCTGAATTTTAGGCAGTTACTATACTATAAAATCCTTTCTGCCTGTCAGAAGCTGGCAATTAACCCTTTTATCATTTTAAACTTTTGGGGGTAGATGAATGCGTCAGGCAGACTATGAAGTTAATGTATTAACAAAAATGAAAAAAATTAAATGTTTGTGTACGTTATTTCTTTTGTTTAATGAGATATGACTTAATACATATTTATTGAGTAAAAGAAATGCATGGTTTTCTTTTAATCAACACAGGTGAAATATAGAAAGTGGCAATAAAACTACAGACCTAACTACTATCCACACAGTTGGTCTTAAAACTATGCAAAAAATAAGTGTATGGTATATTCTTTCTTTGCCTTACTACAATTTTATCTTACAGAAATCAAGTCAGAATCTATAAGTATATTCTTAACAAGAAAAAATGTGACTGCTCTAGGAGCTCATGGTTGAAGTTGATGGTAGATTTTGAAGTGTGTAAGTCTAGGCTATAGGCTTAAAACACAACAAACAAAGAGATCCTTAGTTTGTTCCTCTCTTCTTCAAGAAAATAATCAATAAAGTAAAACTCACTGAAAGATACTGGAAACCTACATGATTTCAATGAAAATAATTTCTGAGGCTTAAAAAATTTTATCCCAGGATATGGAAAGACATCCCAGTTGTAACTTGAATTTGCTGCCCATAATTTTGAGAAATTTTAGGAGAGGTACTAGGAAGGCTTTAAGAATAAGGTTGTTTTGGAGCTGCTTCTTAAAAGATAAACATAAGTGGAAAAGTTCTTCAAAGGAAAAGAAGCAAAAGCTCAGAGTTGGGAAAACACAAAGTACACTTTAGCTATAATGCTAGTAAAGGAGGTGCTTAAAGAGAAGCCTGGAAAGAGTTGACATCAAATCCTGGGAACCATGAATGTCACATTAAGAATTTAATGGTTCTTGTTTATTCTCCAGTCCTAAGAATACAACTTATGTATTCTTTATTGTTATTTATTTTATCAAAGAAATACTGCCTATCATAAGCCCCATTTTTTGAGATCCCATGCCTATGTGTGCAGTCAGCTATGATTACTTCAGTTGTTTCAACTATATGTACAATTATTTTTATCAATCATTCTTAACAAGAGATTTAAGTCAAGGGAAAAGAAGCCAAGTGTATCTCCCTAGGAAGGATTCTAGAAGAAATATAGTCTTAACACTAACTTTGAAGTAAGGTAGATAAACTTTATCAGAGAAGCGGGGAAAAAAATAATTCTCAAAGATGGAAGATAATGAGATGGCTAAAAAGAAAAAGGGTAGATTTGTTAGGATAATAAGGAACAGTGTTAAAGAATATTATAGAAGAGAGGTATCTTTTACATTACCTACTTCCACCTACTATAACATGGCCCCAGGACAGAATCCTTGAGTTACTACCTACAAAAATAAATTATAATTTCCAAAGATTTGATAGATTTTCCTGTTGTGGCTAGTCACACCAGTGCTCTTTCCTTCCTTTGTATGACTTGGGATGGATGTTTCTGTTTTTTCCAAAGTAAAATATCAGAATGTGTCTGTTTGAGAATATATCTTTTCTATTGCCTTCCAATATTTACAACCGTAAGTGGAAATAGATTTCTTCATAGGTTATGTCCTCTTTTCCAAAGATAGAAACCTATGCTCAGTGAACAGCTCTGCTTTTTTCCCCTTCAAAGGACAGCAGGGATGGTTCTTGTGCATGAAACAAAAATGAGTAAAATGGAAATATGAAAGTTTAGAATTTTTACAGAAAAAGAAATCTCAGCTTCAGGTCTGCTTTATAAAAAGTGTTCACAATATCCCTTAGAAAACTTATGAATAAATACTATGCTGCTCAAACCTATTGGAAATTACACTGGGCATACTGCAGGTACTGAATAATATTTATTAAATAATTAAGGGATGAAGGTAAGCACTGAAGAATAAGTAACTAATAATCAAACACTGCATTGTTTATTGTTTTCAACAGGGACCAACAATTAAGACTATTTACAGCCTACAAAAGTATAAACCTACTAGAGGCCCAGTGCATGAAATTCGTGCACGGGAGGTGTGTAACTCAGCCCAACCTGCACCCTCTCCAATCTGGGACCCCTTGAGGGATGTCTGACTGCCCGTTTAGGCCTGAGCCTACTGGGACCCCTTGAGGGAAGTCCGACTGCCCGTTTAGGCCCAATCCTACTGGCCTGATTGATGCCTAACTGCTCCCCTGCCAGCCTGTTTGCCCCTAACTGCCCTTCCCTGCAGGCCTGGTCACCCCTAACTGCCCTCCCCTGCAGGCCTTGTCACCAATAACTGCTCTCCCCTGCAGGCCTGGTTCCCCCCAACTGCTCTCCCCTGAAGGCCTGGGTCCCCCACAACTGCTCTTCCCTGCAGGCCAGGTCACCCCAACTTCCCTCCTCTGCTGGCCTGGTCATCCCTAACTGCCCTCCCCTGCAGGCTTGATTGCCCCCAACTGCCCTCCCTTGCAGGCCTGGTCCTTCCCAACTGCCCTCCTCTGCTGGCCATCTTGTGGTGGCCATCTTGTGTCCACATGGGGCAGCCATCTTTGACTACATGGGGGCAGCCATCTTGTGTATTGGAGTGATTGTCAATTTGCATATTACTCTTTTATTAGATAGGATAGAGGCCTGGTGCACAGGTGGGGGCCAACTGGTTTGCCCTGAAGGGTGTCCTGGATCAGGGTGGGTGTTCCCTTGGGGTGTAGGGCAGCCTGAGCAAGGGGCCTGTGGTGGCTTGCAGGCCGGCCACTCCCCCCCGGTGACCCAAGCAGAGGCCCTGGTATCTGGGATTTATTTATCTTCTATAATTGAAACTTTGTAGCCTTGAGCGGAGCAAAGCCTCCTGCTTGCTCTGTGGCTGCAGCCATTACTGTTGGGATTTATTTACCTTCTATAATTGAAACTTTGTAGCCTTGAGTGGAGGCCTAGGCCGGCAAGGGTGTGCAGAAAGCTTGGTTTCCTCCATTACCGGGGAAACCCAAGCCACCTGCTTGCTCTGTGGCCGCAGCCATCTTGGTTGGGTTAATTTACATAGTCATTCCTGATTGGCTGGTGGGCGTGGCTTGTGGGTGTAGCAGATTGATGGTTAATTTGCATATTACTCTTTTATTAGATAGGATATTAAAGATAATTTGCTTCATAGCATTTATAACTAAGTTAAAGACAATCTTTAGCTTATTATTCCAATTGTTATGATATAAAAGGGATGGTATTTACAACCAAAACACTGGACAACAGGCAGTATAAGTCTCTAACCCCTGAAACAAAAGAGAAAAGCAACATGAGCCCTTGATGGTACCAGTTTACTGTCTGGAGTCAGTTTCTAGGCCACAATGCAAGGAAGGAGAACACAACTAGAGTTCAGAATTCCACTAAGTTTAAGAAAAAGATTGGAGTGTGAGGAGGCCACAGCAGCTAGAATTTGCCAACTCTGAAACCGGAGAGGAGGGAACTGCAAAGAGAGAACTCTGGAAAATCTTTGAATAGCTTCTGATCTGCTCAGGGATGAGAGGAAACTACCCAAGACCAGGAGAATGGCCACTGAAAAGTGGTAGGCAGAGTTGACACAGGGTTAGAAACTGTTCATATTTCACTAGGCAGAGTGAAAGCATTTCATAATACACAGGGCATTAGATAAAATTCTGAGAGATATCTCCTTAGTAGTAGGACTAAATTAGCCTTTGATTAAAACTTGCTCTGGACCCACCCTAACAAAGTTTAAAATAAAGGTTCAAATAATCCAATTGATATAAGATAACTTTATGCTAGAATAAAGTCCAACAGAATTTTTAAAATAAAATAAAATACAGCAACCAAGAACATATATTTCACAATAACTATCATCCAAGGAAAACTTTACTAGGTATGTGGAGAAAACAAAACATATAACTTATGACTAGAACCAGCCACAGAAATAACAGAGATGATATAATTAGCATTATAGTATATTTAAATGGCTTTTATAAATACTCTCCATAGTTCAAAAGGTCTAGAAAAATCTGAAAATGATGTGGAGAGAAGTGAGCAATATATAAAATGCACATTGAACTTATAGAGACAAAATCTCATCTAGTGTTCTATTCTGGAAATGGCATCAGAATAAATACTTAAAAAAATGAGTAAATTGACAGACAACAACAGAAACTATTCAAAATAAAGCATAGAGAGAACAAATACTAAGGAAAAAGTGAACAAAGCATCAATAACCTGTGAGATAATATCAAATATTCTAACATACTTATAAAGGAACAGGAAGAAAAAAAAAAAACATTTGAAGAAATATATTGGGAAAAAAATCCTCTCAATTATATTTTGTAAAGCCTAAGATAGAAAAATATCAACAAACCTAAGTAAAAGAAATTAAAAAAAGAAAACAGGGCCTCATCATAATAAAATTGCTGAATATCAGCAGTAAGAAAAATATTAAAAGCTGCCTAAGAAAGAGATAAATTATGAAGTTAATGGGATGCTGCCAAATGTTTCACAACATACTCCCTGTGGAAAGATCACGACTTTGGGTATTTTCTGATTCCTCCTTAGCCTATTTCAACCCATCAAGCTGATGTCCCTGAATGCTGAGTTTGGCGCTGAGGCACAAAGTCAGCTCTTAAAAGGTGGTACAAGCTGGACCCAGCACACCACCGCTTACAGAAGGACACATATAAGAATGGTAGTAGACTTCTGTTTAGAATCTGTGCAAGCAAGTGGACAAAAGCACCACTAGTTTAAAGTAGTTACAGAAAAAAACGTCAATTTGGATTTTTTTTTTTTACCAAGCAACACACCTTGAAGACATAAACTTAAAGATTCTTTTACTTAAATAAATGCTGAACTTATTTTTTTAATTACTACCAGCAGACCAACACTGAAATAAATCCTATCCTATATGATAAAAGGCCAGCGACCGCTCAACCAGTTGCCATGAGGTGCACTGACCACCTCTCCGTCCCTCCCCTCCTCAGCCTGGAGGCTCTGATCTCAGCATGGCGAACGGGAACCAGGGCAAACTGAAGTGAGTGGCAGTGGGGTGAGACCGGCAAGCGGGCAAAACTGCCGACCTCTCGGTCTCTCCCCTGGCCCGCAGGCTCCGGGGAACCAGAGCCATGCTGCAATCGGGGAACCACAGCAAACTGGGGGGTGGTGGCGGGGTGGGACTGGGGACTGGCGAGTGGGCAGAATATCGCCCTGATCGCAGGCTAGGCCTAGGGACCTTACCCACACACAACTTTCATGCTCTAGCATTCTAGTAGTAAAATAAGTCCTTAAGGCAGAAGGAAAATGACATCAGTTGGAAATTTGAAGAGTGAACATGGCACCAGGCATTAAAGGCATGTATTTCTCATTATAAAAGTTTAAATGATAATTTTTCACAACAGAAAGAACAACATATTTGTACATCTATTTCATAGGTAAAAATAAAATTTATGCCAACAATTGCACAAAGGACAGGAAAAGAAATAGAGCTATGTAGTTTTAAGGTTCTTATATTCTTAGTTAAGTGGCTCATTATTTGAAGACCGTAATAACCTAAAGATTTACAATGTAAAATATAGGAAACAAATAAAATAAAATGTTGTAGATTTTAAGCCAAGAGTAGAAATGAAAATGAAATAATAAAAAAGAAATCCAAAAATCAGGAAAAAGAAAAAATTAGGACTAATGAAAAAAAATCAAGACAGTAAATTAAACCCACATTTATGGATATTTGTATTAAATGTAAATGATTTACACACTCCAATTAAAGGCAGATTGAAATTTTGGATAAAAAGCAAGACCCTAATATATGCTCTCAATAAGAAATATAAAGACACAGATAGTTTAAAAATAAAAAAGATGAAGAAACTATTCCATGTAAACTGTATTTCTTTCTTTAAAAGCTCAAGTTGCTATATTTATATCATACAAACTAAATTTCAGAACACTGAAAACATAAATTGTCAAAGAAAAAAAATCAATATATTGGACTTCATCAAAATTTAAAACTTTTACTCTTCAAAAGACATTCTTCAGAAACTTAAAAATAAAAAGCAAGCTATGCCTGTAAGAATATATTTATAAAATAAATATTAGATAAAGGATTTCTAGCCAGAATATAAATTTTAAAGAACCCAGGTTCTTTTTTAATAAAAAAAAATATTTTGATACTTTATCATAGAAGACAGACAAATGATCAATAAATATTAAAAAAAAAAAAACCCCTCAACATCTTAGGGAAATACAAATTAAAACCTCAGTGAGATTTCACTAAAATCCCAGAAAATATCACTTTAAAATGAAAAAGACTGACACTAATCAAGTGTTGGTAAAATCAAAAAGCAACTGTAATCTCATATATTTATGGAGGAATGCAAATGGTACAGCAACTTTGGAATGCAGTTTGGCAGTGTCTTATCATGCCACTCCAAGGTACCTACCCAAGAGAAATAATGTACTTGTCCACAAGAACTTCTACTTGGATATACAAAGAAGTTACTCAGATTAGGCAAAATGCTAGAAACTACACAAATGTCTATTGCTTGATGACTAGATAAATAAATTGTGTTACATCCATCTGATGCAACACCATTCAGTAAAAAAGGAATAAACTTCTGATATATGCAACAATATAGATTAATTTTTAAACATTATGATAAGCAAAAGAAGCCAGACAGAAATGGTTATCTTACTTTTTATTCCCTTTAAATTAAATTCTAGAAAAGGCAAAACTATAGTTACAGAAAACAAATCAGGGGCTGCATAGGCCAGCTTGGGGTTGGACATTAACTCTGAAGGTGCACAGAGAAACCTGTGGGGTGACAGAAATGCTCTCAATTGTTTTGATAGTTGGACAACTACATAGTTCAGTTAAAGCTAATTAAAAATTGCTTAATTTTATTATAATTAAATTATACTTCAACAAAACTGATTACTACTACAACCACAAAAGCCACTTTAGTTCAGTTTTCAAACTCAGAACTTTGGCTCACTGAAACTTGCCATCAACATATGTCTTAATTGAAGTCTGAATTAATTATAATTTTATAGATGGAAGTCTTATTTTATAAGAGAAAACTAAAGCCCAGGAAGGTCAGTTAACGTTTCTTACATCAAGGGTGACCACACATCCCAATTTGCCTGGACAGTCCTGGTTTACTCCTGTTGTCCTGATGGCATAATTATTAATGGCAACGTCTGTCACTTTCAAAAATGTCTCAGTTTGTTTGATGAACTTTATGATCAATTTGCCTATATAATTCATAAAATTAGTAGCATAGCAAAATATATCACTCATGGGTCCTTACTCCCAACCACTGCTTCCCACTGAATCACACTGCCATCAAGTCTGATATAGGAGGAAAGGAATATTCTCATCTGTAAGTCATCTTGTCAGACAGATGTAATGAATGGGTATACACATTCACCATCAACAAACATTTACTCATACACTCTCACACTGACATACATATGTAGATGCTTACACATACCAACTTATTTATACACAGCAGTTTTAAGGTAGAGTCTTCCATTTCCCAGAATTCAATAGATATCAACAACACTGTGTCCCAAGGAAAAATGCAACTATCTCTGAACATCATCGTAATCTGCCTGTAAGATAGGCCTTGGCTATCTGCTTTAGTTGTCACAATTCATCCTTCATAAAAGTTAGATTACTTCTATTAAGTTGATATAACTAAAAATATTTATGTAACCTTGTATTTGAGAACCAAATTAGTATGTGTTATGAGTTGCTTGTATTCCCCCCTCCCCCGAAAAGATATGAAATCTTAACTCCAAATATAATTAGTTAAGATGAGGTCAGACTGAGTAGACTAAGCCCTTAACCCAATATGATTGGTGTCCTTATATAAAGAGAAGGGACTGAGAGACAGTCACACAGGGAGAAGACAGCCAGAGGGTGGAGGCAGAGATTGGAGTGATGCACCAAAACCAATGAATGCCAGGGATTGCCAGCAAACTCCAGAAGCTAGAAGAGGCAAAGGAGTTTCCCTAGAGGTTTCACAGAGGGAGTCTGGCCCTGCTGACTCCTGGATTTTGGACTTCTAGCATCTAGAACTGTGAGACAACAAATGCCTGTTTTTCTAAGCCACTCACTTTGTGCTGTTTTGTTATGATAAGAAACTAATACAGAAGGTGACCCACTTAGTAAATTCTAAAACAGTACAATTGAAGAATTTTATTAAAATCTATACTTTGCTCCCTAATTCTGGCTGGCAGAATCTTAGGATGCTTAATCTCCTATCTCTTACCAGGATTACCAATTTAGGTAAAGACTTATCATATCTAGCCATCATAGAAACCTAAGCAGCTCCAAACCCTGCCTAAATTACCATTCCTTTCATTATCTAGCCCATCACCATGACAACCTATGCCTCTTAAATCTGCATTTCTCAGCAATCTATGCTCTAGGTATGTGGAAGTCTCAGTCCATTCAGGCTGCTATAACAAAATACCATAAACTGGGTGACTTATGAACAACAAACATCTATTTCTCATAGCTTTGTAAGCTGGAAAGTCCAAGATCATGGTATCAGCAGGTTGAGTATTTGGTGAGAGCCTTTTTCCTTATTCATAAATGGTGACTCACCTTTTTGCTATATCCTCACATGGGGGAAGGGGCTGGGAAGCTCTGTCCGACCTATTTTATAAGGGCACTAATCCCTTTTCAGGAGGACTCCACCTTCATGACCTAAACACCTCCCAAAGGTCCCACCTTCTAATACCATCATCTTGGGGGTTAGCATTTCAGCATAAACTTTTGGAGGATATAAACATTTAGGCAGTGGACTAGGTAAAATAAGAGTCAAGGTAATATCAGAATAGATAGAACAAGAATCCTAAGTTATTTTCTCTAGATCTTTGTACATCTTTTTATGAGAAAACCTTTCAAAGTTCTATCCTGGTGGTTTCGCTTACATTTTCCTGGCATTTCACGGTATACAGTACCAGTCAAATAGCATTAAATATCTTTTATATGGAACAGTGAACCCTCAGCTCTAGAGATTCAATAGACACTTTAAATTGTATGTTTTCCCCAAAGTCCAGGAAAAGTCCAAATTTAGAACATGGCAATCATCAAAATAATGTGTGTTCATATATTGTGAAATATCATAATTAAGTGATTCTCAGTTAAGTGGGTCCTCTCTCTTAGTATATCAGAATAATTGATGTGGCTCTAACTATGCCATTTACCTTCTTCTGACCATATAAGAATCATTACCGAAAGGAAGTGCTTTATAACACTGCCTCAAAATCCTCAAGTATATTAAATGAGTCAAAAAATGAGAATAGTCACTATAGATACTCATCTGTCACATCCATTTATTGACCTTGAAATAGTTTAAAAACATCAGTGTGTTAGAATAAATTAGTTTCCAAATACTCTGTATAGTTTAGTCCTAAACATAAACTTTTTAGTCATTAAGTAATAACTCCCCATTTCTCTCTCTTCCAGAATGATTCCATTTTTGTAATAAAAGCCTGGAAGCGAGGAGAAATGAAGATAGCTGCCAACGGGAAGGCAGACTGCAAGATACTGTGTGAGTGAGAAAACAAAGGGAGAGTGTGTGGTCGCACGGGGAGTGTTTGTTGGTGAGTTGAGGGACAGCTATACCCCAGGAGACTATAGGGGACTGTCGAACGAACAGGGCTCCCCTGACCGGGCAGCCCCCACTGCTGCTGGGTTCCCTCCCGAAGCTACCAGCTAGGAAGCAAAGACTGCGCCATCTTGAAGGAAAAGTGGATGTTATCAGGAACCTGAAAAGCCCGGGGAATCTACAGCTACGGCACCCACTGAACAGCTGTGAACCTGGGAACACCAGTCCCAAATTGGTGCAAGCACACAGATTCAGAGGGGCTCTACACTCCACCACAGAAAGGAGAGAGAGAACTACATAACCAGACATGCGAAGAGAGAACATGGGGAGACAAAGAACAGCTGCATATGAAAGGCATCACCAGAAAAGGAAGTAAACAAAATGGAGGCAAGCAACCTGTGAGAGAAAGAATTCAGAGAAAGGGTCATAAGGTGGATGAAAAGAATGGAAGACAAATTCGAAAATATGTGTAAGAACCAAGAGGAAATGAAGAAGAATCAAGAAGAAATGAAAAATTACATTGCTGCTGTAAAGAACTCAATAGAAAGCATCAAGAGTAGACTAGAAGAAGCAGAGGACCACATCAGTGAGCTAGAAGATAAGGTAGGAAAAAATACCCAAGCAGAGCAGCTTCTAGAAAAAAAATTAAAAAGCAGGAGGAGAGCCTAAGGGAACTTTGGGACAACAACCTCATAATAGGGGCATGAGAAGGAGAGGAAACAGAGCAAGGAATAGAAAACCTGTTTGAAGAAATAATGACAGAAAACTTCCCTGATTGAGAGAAGAAAAAACTCACACAAATCCAAGAAGCTCACAGAGTCCCAAACAAAATGAATCACAAAAGACCGATACCAAGGCACATCATAATTAAATTGGCAAACACTAATGACAAAGTAAGAATCTTAAAAGTGACCAGAGAGAGACAGAAAGTTACTTACAAAGGATCCCCCATCAGACTAGCAAAGGATTTCTCAACAGAAACACATCAGGCAAGAAGGGAATGGAATGAAATATACAAAGTCATGCAAAGGAAGGGTCTGAATCCAAGAGTACTGTACCCAGCAAGGCTATCAATCAAAATTGAGGGTGAAATCAGGAGCTTCACAGACAAAAAAAAGGACTAAGGGAGTTTATTACCACCAAACCAGCAATGAAAGAAATGCTAAAAGGTCTGCTATGAAAAGAAGAAATAGGAAGTGATGAAGGAACACAGGGTTAAAGAATAAAAATTGTTACAAACAAGTACCTATCAATAATTATAAATGTAAATGGATTAAATGCCCCAATCAAAAGACAAAGGGTAACTGAGTGGATAAGAAAACAAGACCCATATATATGCTGTCTACATGAAACCCACCTCAGAAAAAAAAAAACCCACCTTCACACAGACTGATGGTGAAGTGAAGGAAAAATGTATATCAGGTGAATTAAATGAAAAACAAAAAAGCTGGTGTAGCAATACTTATATCTGACAAATTAGATCTCAAAGTGAAGGATAAAAAGATATAAGGAAGTCCACTTCATAATACTAATGGGAGCAATCCAACAAGAAGAAATAACTTTGGTAAACATATACACACCCAATACAGGAGCACCCAAATATATACAAAAACTCCTGGAAGATATCAAGGGAGATATTGACAGCAATACAATCATAGTAGGAGACTTTAATACCCCACTATCACCATTGGAAAAATCCTCTAAACAAAAAATCAGCAAAGAAACATCAATCCTAAATGACTCGCTAGACCAGATGAAATTTTGACATCTTCAGAACATTTCACCCCAAAGCCAGAGAATATACATTCTTCTCAAGTGCACATGGGTCAGTTTCAAAGATAGACCATATATTGGGTCACAGACAAAGTCTCTTCAAATTCAAGAAGATAGAAATCATACCAAGCATCTTCTCAGATCACAGTGGCATAAAACTGGAAATCAACTACAATAAAAACAATCCAAAAAAATAAAACACTTGGCGACTAAATAGCATGCTATTAAACAATGACTGGGTTACCAGAGAGATCAAGGAAGAAATAAAAAACATCATGGCAACAAATGACAATGAAAACACAACAATCCAAAATCTATGGGACACAGCGAAAGCAGTTCTGAGAGGGAAGTTCATAGCTCTACAAGCCTACTGCAAAAAAACAAGAAACAATGGTAATAAATTACCTAACCCTACAACTCAAAGAGTTATAAAGAGAGCAACAAGAAAAGCCCAGTGTAAGCAGAAGGAAGGAAATAATAAAGATCAGAGCAGAGATACACGACATAGAGACAAAAAAAAAAAAAACAACAATACAAAAGATCAACAATACCAAGAGCTGATTCTTTGAAAGGATAAATAAGAATGATGAACATCTAGCCAGACTCACCAAGAAGCAAAGAGAGAGGACCCAAATAAACAAAACCAGAAATGAAAGAGGTGAAATAACAACAGACCCTACTGAAATACAAAGGAATGTTAAAAAATACTACGAACAACTCTATTCCAACAAACTGGACAACCTGGGGGAAATGCACATATTCCTAGAAAAATACAACTTTCCAAAACTCAACCAGGAAGAATCTAAACATCTCAATAGGCCAATAACTATGGAAGAAATTGAAGCAGTCATTAAAAAGCTTCCAGCAAACAAAAGCCCAGGGCCAGACGGCTTCTCAGGGGAGTTTTACCAAACATTCAAAGAAGAACTAAAACCTGTCCTCCTCAGATTATTCAAAAAATTTAAGAGGAAGGAACACTTCCAAGCTCCTTCTATGAAGCCAGCATCACCCTAATACCAAAACCAGATAAAGACAACACAATGAAAGAGAATTACAGGCCAATATCCCTCATGAACATAGATGCCAAAATCCTCAACAAAATTCTAGCAAATCGGCTCCAGCAGTACATCCAGAAAGATCATACACCATGACCAAGTAGGATTTATCCCAGGGATGCAAGGATTGTACAATATCCCCAAATCAATAAATGTGATACATCACATAAACAAATTCAGAGATTAAAATCACATAGTCATATCAATTGATGCAGAAAAAGCATTTGACAAAATCCAACACCCTTTCTTGATAAAAACTCTCAGTAAGGTGGGAATAAAAAGATCATACCTAAACATAATAAAAGCCATATATGATAAACCCACAGCAACATCATACTCAATGGGCAAAAACTAAAACCATTTCCCCTAAGAACAGGAACAAGACAGGGATGCCCACACTCACCACTCCTGTTTGACATAGTACTGGAAGTATTAGCCATTGCAATTAGACAAGAAGAAGAAATAAAAGGCATCCAAATTGGAAAAGAAGAAGTAAAGCTGTCCTTATTTGCAGATGACATGATATTGTACATAAAAAACCCAAAAGACTCCATCAAAAAACTAAAAGACTTAATAAATGAATTCAGCAATGGAGAAGGATACAAAATTAATGCCAAGAAATCTATGGCATTTCTATATACCAATGGTGAACTTACAGAAAGAGAAACTAAAAAAGCAATCCCATTTACCATCGCACCAAAAAAATAAAGATACCTAGGAATAAACTGAACTAAGGAGGTAAAAGACCTATAGGTGGAAAACTACAGGACACTGAAAAAGAGATAGAGGAAGACATAAACAGATGGAAGAACATACCATGTTCATGGATTGGTAGAATCAACATCATTAAAATGTCCATACTACCCAAAGCAATCTATAGATTCCATGCACTCCCCATTAAAATACCAATGGCATATTTCACAGACCTAGAAAGAATTCTCCAAAAATTCATCTGGAATAAAAAAAAGACCCCGAATAGCCACAGCAATCCTGAGAAAGAAGAACAAAGTAGCTGGGATCTCAATACCATATTTCAAGCTGTATTACAAAGACACTATTCTCAAAACAGCCTGGTACTGGCACAAGAACAGACATATAGACCAATGGAATATAATAGAGAACCCAGATATTGACCCAAATCACTATGCTCAATTAATATTTGACAAAGGAGGCATGAACATACAATGGATTCAAGACAGTCTCTTCAATAAATGGTGTTGGGAAAATTGGACAGTTACATGAGAAAAAAAGAAACTAGATCACCAACTTACACCATACACAAAAATAAACTCAAAATGAATAAAGGACTTAAACATAAGTTGGGAAACCATAAAAATACTAGAGGAATCCACAGGCAGAGAAATTTCAGACAAATGCTGAAGCAATTTCTTCACCGATACTACTCCTAGGGCAATGGAAACTAAAGAGAAAATAAACAAATGGGACTACATCAAAATAAAATGCATAGCAAAAGAAACCATCAACAAAACAACAAGAAAGCCCACTGTATGGGAGAACATATTTGCAAATGTTAGCACTGATAAAGCTTTAATCTCCAACATCTACGGGGAACTTATACAACTTAGTAAAAGGAAGATAAATAATCCAATAAAAAAATTAGCAACAGGGTAAACCAAGATGGCGGCATAGGTAACCACCTGAATTGCTGCCTCACACAAAAATTTCAAAACTACAACTAAAAGACAAAACGGACATCCTCCAGAACCACAGGAAGGCTGGCTGAGTGGAAATTCTCCAACTAGAAGGAAAGAGAAAAGCACACTGAGACTCACAGGAGCTGCAGAAGGCAGAAGTACAGAGGCACATACGTGGAGAGAGCTGGCAACTGAGTATGTGGCTGGCTTTTTAAGCGGCAGGGAGACAAATGCTCCCGACTGCTCTGAACTCCAGTTCCGGGCGAGACTCTGGGGAGCCAGACTCATACAGGGAGAAACTGGACTGTCTGGCAGCAGGCAAAACTCAAGGGTGGCTTTCTCCCAGAGGTGCTTGCAGCAATTACCGTGGTACACTGAGACCCAGGGGCCTCTTAGGGCAGGGCTGATGGGAAGCCATTGCTGTTTGCTCTGCCCTGAGATTCCACCCCATCCAAGCTGAGTGCAGAGGCTTTTGAATATGAATGGCCTGGTCCTTTGAATTCTAAACTTACCTAACAAACTGCAGCTGAGGCAGTGAGACCCAGAACATCCAAAAGAAGGCCCAAGGCCCCGCAGCAGCTTACATTGCTTCACAGCTGGGCCTCATATGGGCACCTCCAAAACCCAAACAAAGAAGAGGAATCTGCAGATTTCTCCGTAGCTGGGTGGCCTCAGGAAGAGGCTAAATTTGCATCTCTTTGGAGATCCAAGAGCCAGTGTACCCAGGAGTCAGAGTGGGACCATCCAGATTACAACTCCTCAGATCCATAAGGGACACTCAGGGGGCAGGCTCAGTGAGCACCAAAGCCCCACTGAAGCATGTCTTGTCTCATAAGGGTGTCTCCAGCACAGAAGTTCTCCCATCATAGATACAGCTGATCCTCACAGCCAATTGCCCTGGAGGTCAATTCCTCCCAGTGATACCAACAACAATCAAGGCTTAACTACAACAAGACTGTGCACAGAGCCCACAAAGGGGTACACCAAGAGTGTCCACCTCAGGTAACTGGGGAGGCTGAGTCACTGGGCCCTATAGGACACCTAGAACACAAAGCCACTCTTTCAACTCAGGGAAGCAGCCAAAATGCAGAGACAAAGAAACAGGTCACAAATGAAAGGAATGGAGGAAAGCAAACTACTGGATATAGAGTTCAAAACCACGGTTATAAGGTTTTTCAAGAATTTTCTAGAAAAGGCAGATAAATTTAGTGAGACCCTCGAGAATATGAAAAAGGACCAAGTAGAAATTAAGCATACACTGACTAAAATGAAAAATAATACAGATATCCAAGAGCAGACTAGAGGATCACAAGAATAAAGTCAAAGATTTGAAATACAAAGAAGCGAAAAACACCCAACTGGAAAAGCAAAAAGAAAAAAGAATCCAAAAATATGAAGATAATGTAAGGAGCTTCTGGGACAACTTCAAGCGTACCAACATCTGAATTATGAGAGTGCCAGAAGAAGAAAGAGAGCAAGATACTGAAAACCTATTTGAAGAAATAATGACAGAAAACTTTCCCCACCTGGTGAGAGAAATAGACATACAAGTCCAGGAAGTGCAGAGAACCCTAAACAAAAGAAATCCAAAGAAGACCACACCAAGACACATAATTAAAATGCCAAGAACAAAAGACAAAGAGAGAATCTTAAAAGCTGCAAGAGAAAAAGTTAGTTATCTACAAGGGAGCACCCATATGATTGTCAGCTGACTTCTCAACAGAAACTATGCAGGCCAGATGGGAGTGGCCAGAAATATTCAAAGTGATGAATAGCAAGAACCTACAACCAAGATTACTCTACCCAGCAAAGTTATCATTCAGAATTGAAGAGCAGATAAAGAGCTTCACAGATAAGAAAAAGCTAAAGGAGTTAATCACTGCCAAACCAGTATTATATGAAATGCTGAAAGGTATTCTTTAAGAAGAGGAAGAAGAAGAAAAAGGTAAAGATAAAAATTATGAACAACAAATACATATCTATCAACAAGTGAATCTAAAAATCAAATGAATAAAAAATCTGATGAACAGAATAAACTGGTGAATATAATAGAATCAGGGGCATAGAAAGGGAGTGGGCTGACAATTCTCAGGGGGAACGGGGTGTGGGAAGAGACTGGACAAAAATCGTACACCTATGGATGAGGACAGTGTTGGGGGGATAAGGGCAGAGGGTGGGGTGGGAACCGGGTGGAGGGGAGCTATGTGGGGGAAAAAAAAAGGAACAATTGTAATAATCTGAACAATAAAGATTTATAAAAAAAAAAAAAAAATGCCTGGAAGCAAAGATACTAACTGTCCTAAAATGTTGCTCCTATTTGATCAGCAGTCACTAAAATTTGTTCAGCTTATATTTTGTGCCTTCCTCACAAAAAATGAGTAATTAGGTTAAAGGTCTTTAAAAACTATTTTGAACTTCATAGAATAAATGATTAGAATATGTATAGCCTTAAAAATAGCACCTGGCTTTATAGTTGGCAATATATAGATGTTAGCTCTTACTATTACATGTTTTATTAATATTTTAATTTAATTTTAATAATTTTATTTTTTTATTTTTTCTAGAGTGAATTATTTTTATACTCAAAATAAAGTTACTATGAAATTTTTAATAACAGCAGGCCCATAAACTCACTATAAAACATGTAATGAATTTCTATCCAAACCATAAAATATTTTTTAAATGCAAAAATATAGAATAAGATATAAAATCATACATATAAGCAAATTTATTAATGAAACTCTCCAAAAATACACTAGGTAAGGATCTACCCAGGGATATAACTAGAAAGAAAGGTTTGATGTGCTGGGTGCAGATTTCACAACTTTGATATCTATTTCTGAACAGTCAGGTTCCAATGGTCTCTGGGGGTCTACCCATGATGCTCCTGCATCACCCATGGCTTGATCTCTCTCAGCTGTGACTCATTTCATTTCAATCCTGGGGCTAGAATAATTTGTTTGGCTATATCAAGGAATATAAAAGCACAAATCCTGATTAGAAATTTCAAAAAATGCAGAATTTCCTATGTGCACAGATTAACAGGGCTTAGTTCTGCCAGGAATATAAGTCTATATCTTCTCTTTCTTTTGTTCTCCAAATATTTTCTGTCACAATACCATTAGTACTATGTGCATTACTCTCATTTATTGCTGCTCTGAATGTGAGAGTTTCCTAGTCAGTGGTGCAAAGCTTATATCCTCAATAGATTCCTCTTCAATACATGTAAATGACTTCAGCTCTTTAAAACATAGCTCTTTATGCAGAAAGGTGTTGAATACAGCCATTTGTATCTAGCACTTGTATGCCAGTTATACAGTCTCAGCTTTATTGCTAAATTTCAAGACTACTCAGAAAGTCACTAAATTATGTGTTCTGCTTACTAGGGGAAAAGGATATGTCATCAGAGTCTGATGCTTTAACACTTTGGGGGCTTAATGTCTTATTCAGTCTTTTTTAGTGACTAATCCAGACCACATTTGCATTAATAGCCTTAACCCCTGTCACAGGTTTAATTTGTTTAAAGCTATATTTAGGCCTTTGGGAGGTTTTATAATGAATTTCATTAAACAGAAAGATTATATAATGTACTCTTATGATTAATGAACTCTGTATAAAGATGGCAATTATAGTTAAACTCATAATTTGACTCGTGTGTCATTATCATTATAATCAACCAAGTCATTTTACCCCACAAGCATTCAAAAATCGCAATGTATGTGAAACAGAAGCAATCCTAAATCATCAAAAAAATTCAATTTTCACATATATTACCTTATAATAGAGAAACATGCAAATTGACCGCACCTCCGCTATGCCCATGATTGGGCCTGCCAGAGGCTGGGGGCGGGACTCCGGGTGGCCCATCCGGCCGTTGGGAAGACCAAGATGGCTACGAGCAATCCTGTAAGTTCCGGGGTCCGCAGGGCGATCGCCACCCGGGGGGCGTGTTTGGGCCGAGCCCGGCGCTCTGCGGGTGTCCCGGGGGCGAGCGCCACCCGGGGGGGCGTGTCCGGGCCGAGCCCGGTGCTCCCTGGGTGTCCGCATGGCGATCGCCACCCGGGGGGGGGGGTGTCTGGGCCAAGCCCGGCGCTCCCTGGGTGTCCGCATGGCGATCGCCACCCAGGGGGGGGGGGGTGTCTGGGCCAAGCCCGGCGCTCCCTGGGTGTCCGCATGGCGATCGCCACCCGGGGGGGCGTGTCCGGTCGAGCCCAGGTGTCCCGGGGGCGATTGCCACCGGGGGGGCGTGTCTGGGCCGAGCCCAGCACTCCCTGGTTGTCCTGGGGGCGATCGCCACCCGGGGGGGGGGGGGGCGTGTCTGCTCTGCGGGTGTCCCGGGGGCGTGTCTGGGCCGAGCCCGGCGCTCCCCGGGTGTCCGCAGGGCGATCGCCACCCGGGGGGGCGTATTTGGGCCGAGCCCGGCGCTCTGCGGGTGTCCCCGGGGCGATCGCCACCCGGGGGGGGCGTGTCCGGGCCGATCCGGCGCTCCCTGGGTGTCCGCATGGCGATCACCACCCGGGGGGGCGTGTCCGGTCCAAGCCAGGCGCTCCCTGGGTGTCCGCGTTGACAAAAGCTTTCCACATCTCTGTTTATTCTTTTGAATCCATAAAATGACCTTAAAAAAAGCATCCCGGCCACCTAAGAAAGAATGCACTTTCTGGCCAGAGCACGCAGGATTCTTTTGCCCAACCGGTTAAAGGGAGCAGAGCTGGCACAGTGGGAATGGCCCTGGTGCCCTATGAGGAGACCGGGGGAATGGGGTTGCCGAAATTCCATAAGCCTCTTGCCACCTTCTCCTTTGCAAACCACACCATCCAGATCCACCAGGACTGGAGGCAACTGGGAATCACAGCCGTGATTTGGGACATGGTAAGCAAATCTTGAGGGGCCTCTGAAAACATCTGCAACTGATTAAAAGACTGGTCTTTATTTAAAAAGAAATAAAAGAACAGCTTTGTTGAGATATAACCCATATACTGTACATGTCACCTAAAGTGTACAATGAACTGGTTTTTTAAAGTAAATTCAGAGTGGTACAACCATCACCATGCTCAATTTTTAAATATCTTCATGACCCATCCCCTCCAAAAAAAACTTCTACCCACTGGAATCACTTTCCTGATCATCTTCCCCAAAATAGATTGCACTTTAAAGGTGGGTAAAGGAAAGTTGAGGGAAGTTAAAACACTGCACAAAGGATATTGTAAGATGACAAAGCCCAAAGTGAAGATCATGTGTTTTCTTTAAAATATATATATATTTTTAAAATTTCAGAAAGGGAGAGGGAGAGAGAGATAGAAACATCAATGATAAGAATCACTGATCAGCCGAAACTGGTTTGGCTCAGTGGATAAAGCGTCGGTCTGTGGACTGGAAGGTCCCAGGTTTGATTCCGGTTAAGGGCATGTACATTGCAGGAAGCAGCTGGTCGATGTTTCTCTCTATCATCGATGTTTCTAGCTCTCTATCCCTCTCCCTTCCTCTCTGTGAAAAATCAATAACATATATTTAAAACAAAAAAAAAAGAATCACTGATCAGCTGCCGCCCACAGGCCCCTTACAGATCAGAATGACTGAATAGTTTAGATACATATGATGGTTTTGCTTTTAAAATATAGGTTTGCTACTTCCTTTGGGTTACTTGTGTGTGTGATTGTTGGCCACATATTAAATGGGCAGCACTATTTAGAAACCCCATGAAACACACTTTCAGAAGTATGAACTGGGTAACCTGGTAAAAGCTTTGGCACTAAATAGTATAAAAAATTCCCATTTCAAAAATGCAAAGGAAGACTCTGGGTTCTGGCTACTCACAGCAGCCAGGAAGACCCACAAAGGTACTCACCAGGAATTGTAATTAACCTCAGTGAACTGCCTCATTCTAGGCTTTCAAAGGGTTTATCCTAAAACATCACTGATCTTCATAGTGCACCCTGTCTCTGGAGAAGCAGGCCATAATACAGCTGTGAGGAAATGCCTGCAGGCGAACAAGCAGCAGCAGCCTGAGGACTATTTTTAGCCTGAAGGATGGAGTCAGCCCAGGGCTGCTGCTGGGCTCAGAGCCCATGTACTCAAGCATCAGCATTTCTCAGCGTATAGGGCATGATACAAATCAGAATCCTTTAGGAAAACCCTGACTGAGCATAGGATTCTTTCTGAAATTGTTATGATCAGGTAAATGTCTTAAGAAAACAGTACAAGACTGTTTGAATTTGGGGGTACTGAAGGTTCTCCCATTCAAGACTATATTCCTTGCAGGCAAGGGAATAAAGTGAATACATATGATGACATTTTGGCTTATTTTTTAATTTCCTAATTCCACTTACCTTTGAAAATTTAGTTCAAGCATTATCTTCCACAAGAAGCCTTTCACGCTCACCCATACCAAGCCTTTCTCATGCTGTGATGTGATCCATGATAGTAAATGCCTTTCAAGTAAGAAACCATCTTTTATTCATCTTTGTAACACCAACACCTGGCATAACACCTGAAAGTAGGTTCTAAAAATAATTGCTTATGAATGAATAAAAGAGTGTCCTTTTGAGCTCTGACATCCAATAAGATGGAGATAGGCTAGACAGATACCCAGCACAGCCTTCACAAATGTTGCAAAGGACTGCTAACTCTGGTGGAGATGGGAAAGCTTCAGAAAACCAGAAAGATTCACTTGGCTCCACAGAACAGGGCTGGATGGGCACCAGTTAATAAAGGAAAGGACAAAAGAACATGTCATTTACAAATTTCGCCTAGGGCTAAACTGAGGCTTTGTATACTAAGATAAGTAAGACCAATCTTGGACTTTGTGGAATAAACAAGCAGAATAATATGACATTCATTGAGATTTCTCCAGTGTCTCATACACATTCTAGGAAGCAGCAGAGGGGGTGCCAAATCTTCAAGACATTTAAAAAATGCCTATATTTACAGTTCCCCCGGCCACAGGGTGTCTCCGTGTCCTTGATGAGGTATTACTGCCCTACCATAGGACCATTTTGGAAATTTGTAGGATTTTCTTTAAATTCTTTTGAAATTTTTTATACCTGTGTATTATATACTGAAATACATATTTTTTTTCCTTTTAAATTTACCTTTGTTGTTGAAAGCATTACAGAAGTCCTCCCTTTTCCCCCTATCGACCCTATCCACCCTGCTACATCCACCCCCAGGCCTTCCCCACATTAATGTCTGTGCTCATGGGTTATACATTTATGCATATAGGTTCTTTGGTTAATCTCTTCCTGACCACTCCCTGCCCTTCCCTCTGAAATACATCAGTCTTTTGCTTGCTTCAGTGTCCTTGGATTTTGTTCATTAGATTCTACTTATAAGTGAAATTATGTGATACTTATCTTTCTCTTTTATATTTCCTTTAAATTACAAGTTAGTTTTTTTTTTAAATTAAGTGTACAAAGGTCTTATCCTATCTAATAATAGACAAATATGCAAATTGACCATACCTCCAACATGCCCACAAGCCACACCCACCATCCAATCAGAGCGAGTATGCAAATTAACCCAAACCAAGATGGCTACAGCCACAGAGAGCAAGGTTTCCTAGGTAACAGAGGAAGCCAAGCTTTCTGCCAGCCATTGCAGGCCTAAGCCTCCACTCAAGCTACAAAGTTTCAATTATAGAAGGTAAACAAATTCAAACAAATGGCGGCAGAATGGAGCTTGAGAGAGCAGGCCAGGGTTGCTGCCAGCAACAGGGGAAGCAAAGCTTTCCACACACCCAGGCCGGGCCCACCCGCTTAAGGCAACAAAGTTTTAATTATAACCCCAACACAAATGGCTGTGGGCCTCTGAGGGAGCCCCAGGCTTGGCTCTGCTCCAGGCTACAAAGTTTCAATTGTAGAAGGAAAATAAATTCCAGATACCAGGGCCTCTGCTTGTGTTGCCAGGGGGCGTGGCCCGCCTGCAAACCACCACAGGCCCCTCGCTCAGGCTGCCCCATGCCCCAAGGGAACCCCACCCTGATCAGGGACACCCTTCAGGGCAAACCAGCTGGCCCCCACCCCTGTACCAGGCCTCTATCCTATCTAATAAAAGAGTACTATGCAGATTGATCATCACTGCAACACACAATATAGCTGCCCCCATGTGGTCAAAGATCCTGCCTCCATGTGGACACAAGATGGCCAGCAGGAGAGGGCAGTTGAGAGGGACCAAGCCTGCAAGGGAGGGCAGTTGGAGGTGATCAACCCTGCAGGAGAGGGCAGTTAGGGGTGACCAGGCCAGCAGAGGAGGGAAGTTGGGGGCAAACAGGCTGGCAGCAGAGTGGTTAGGGGGTGATCAGGCTGGCAGGCAGAAGTGGTTAGGGGTAATCAGGAAGGCAGGCAGGCAAGCAGTTGGGAGCCAGCAGTCCTGGATTGTGAGAGGGATGTCAGACTGCCCTAGGGATCGGGCCTAAACGACATCCCTTGAGGGGTCCCAGATTGGAGAGGGTACAAGCTGGGCTGAGGGACAAACCCCCTCCACGCACGAATTTCGTGCACCAGGCCTCTAGTTATCTATAATTTTGTTTAAAGGAAATAAGGAAGACATTACATAACATTTGCTATTACAAAGCTCAGTCTCTCCTCCGGTATCCCAAAGAATAGACCAAGAAAGTAGGAAAACAACTTTATCAACTAGAGTACAGAGCTTATGTACATTTCCATTTGCTGTTAGTTTACAGTCTCCACCCATTTCCAAAGTTACTTAGATCAGCAGCTTTTCCTCTCACCTGCACCAATAAGGTTATTTCATACATTTTTAACACAATTAGGTTCTCCATCACACTCAGCATTCCATCCTTGGATTCCCCAACCTCTTAAATAATTTTTTAATTTGCATACAGTAAAGCTCACTCTTTGTGCTATAAAGTCCATGGGTCCTGAGAAATTTATAGTGTCATGTATCCATCATTACAATCGCATACAGAATAGTTAAGTCATCCTAAATAATTCCTTGTGCTTCACCTATTTAAAGTCTCCTTCTGTTCCCAAAAGTTTTGCTTTTCCACAATATCATAGAAATGCAATCATACATTATAAAGTCTTTTTAGACTGGCTTCTTTCACCTAGCAAAATATACACTTAAAATTCATCCACATATTTTGCATCTTGATAGTGATTTCTTTTTATTGCCAATTACTATTTCAGATTATGAATGTATCACAATTTCTTCATCCAGTCATCTATTAAAAAACATGCTGGTTGCTCCTGCTTTTTGGTGATTATTAATAAAGCTTCTAAAAACACTTATATGCAAGTTTTTATCCTATCTAATAAAAGAGTAATATGCAAATTAACCATCATTCTGCTTCACCCACAAGCCACACCCACCAGCCAATCAGGAGCAAATATGCAAATTAACCCAACCAAGATGGCTTCGAACATGGGGCTTGGGTTGCCCCCAGCGATAGAGGAAGCCAAGATTTCCGCACACCCTGGCAGGCCCAGGCCTCCACTCAAGGCTACAAAGTTTCAACTATAGAAGATAAATAAATCCCAACAAAAATGGCTGCAGTCACGGAGCAAGCAGGAGTCTTGGCTCCATTCAAGGCTACAAAGTTTTAATTATAGAAGATAAATAAATCCCAGATACCAGGGCCTCTGCTTGGGTCACTGGGGGGCATGGCCAGCCTGAACACCACCACAGGCCCCTCGCCCAAGCCACCCCACACCCCAAGAGAACCCCCACCCTGATCCGGACACCCTTCAGGGCAAACCAACTGGCCCCCACCCGTGCACCAGGCCTCTATCCTATCTAATAAAGGAGTAATATGCCAATTGACCATCACTCCAATACAAGATGGCTGCTTCCATGTGGACACAAGATGGCCACCACAAGATGGCCAGCAGGGGAAGGCAGTTGGGAGGGACCAAGCCTGCAAGGGACGGCAGTTGTGGGCAATCAGGCCAGCAGGGGAGGGCAGTTGGGAGGGACCAGGCCTGCATAGGAGGGAAGTTGGGGGTAATCAAGCCTGCAGGGGAGGGAAGTTGGGGGTGAACAGGCCTGCAGGGGAGAGCAGTTGGGAGGGACCCAGGCCTGCAGAGGAGAGCTGTTAGGGGTGATCAGGCCTGCAGGGGAGGGCAGTTAGGGGCAAACAGGCTGGCAGGGGAGCAGTTAAGCATCAATCAGGCTGGCAGGTGAGTGGTTAGGGGGTGATCAGGCAGGCAGGCAGAAGTGGTTAAAGGCAATCAGGAAGGCAGGCAGGCAAGCAGTTGGGAGCCAGCAGTTCTGGATTGTGAAAGGAATGTCCGACTGCCCGTTTAGGCCCGATCCTACTGGGGTTGAGCCTAAACAGGCAGTCGGACATCCTTTGAGGGGTCCCAGATTGGAGAGGGTGCAGGCTGAGCTGAGGGACACACACCTCCATGCACGAATTTCGTGCACTAGGCCTCTAGTATAGATATAAACTTTTAAATCAATTGGATAAATACCTAGGAGTGCAATTACTGGATTGCATGGTAAGACTATGTTTGACTTTGCAAGAAAATCTAAAACCATATTCCAAAGTGGCTACAAAATTTTCTTATCTCACCAGTAATGGATGAGAGCTCTTGTTGCTCTACATCTTTGACAACAACTGATATTGTCAAATTTTTTGGATTTTAACCATTCTAATATATGTGTAGTGGTATCTCATTGTTCTTTTAATCCAAAAATAATATTTTTACATATTTATTTGCCATCTATATCTTCTTTGGTGAGGTGTCTGTTCAGATCTTTTACCAATTTTTATTACATTTTTTGTTTTATTTTGTTAAATTTTAGGAGTTTTGTATATTTTGGATATAAGTATTTTATTCAATATGTGATTTATAAATATTTTCTAGTCAGCAACTTGTCTTTTTATTCTCTTATCAGTCTAATTTATTATTATTCTTTCATGGAGCAAGTTTTTAATGTCATATCTAAAAACTTATTCCCAATCCCAAGGTCACATAAATCTTTCTCCTATATTTTCTTCTGGAAGTTTGATAGCTTTTTATATTTAGCTCTATTATCCATTTTGGTTAAATTTTGTGTGGCTAGATTTTGGAGTCTTGGGTTTTGTTTTGTTTTTGCATATGGATGCCCAATTGTTTCACATTCCATGTTATTTTAAGTGTGTCTGTTAGAGTGGAAGACTGAGGTGATGGGGAGAGTGGTGGTAGAAGTAAAAAACTAAAATCAGTATCTGAATTAAATAAATAAATGATGTGACCCTACTGTGCTCACAGTGAGGATGCTTTATCTTCCTCTTTGCACAGATGCTCCAGGGAAGCAGTGTAGTAAACAAGCTTCAGAAGGCCTCCTCTCCTTTGGTGTTTCACAGTTCTCACTTCTCTGAGAAAAATGCCTGCCTGAACTACTTTACGGGGTTGTTTTAGACAAAAGGATTATGAAAAATTAAGGCACTTTGAAAATCCAAAGGTCAGTACAAGTGTAATTTAACAAGCACCACTTTATAATGAACAATTTTCCTTTAAGCTTTCTTTCTACACTGTGCCCAGGAGGAAGAATCATTCCCTTACTTTCTGGAGAACTTTTCATTATATACACATTCAATCTAGAGAACATTTCTATATCATGCTGAGGCCTCATATGCTCTGTTTGGCATTCTCTGCAGAGCAGTTAGATATGATCAGGTATCTATCTTCCAAACCCATATTTTCCTCCTTTCCCCTCCCACTTCCCTTTTCTGCAAAGGGCTGTGAGAAGCCATGGGGAAATGATATGTTTTGTTACAAAATAAGCTGAGGCATATTAAAAATGTTAAGTTCATTTGAGCAAAAATCAAGTAGGGCAGTGCCAAACTGGAAATGATCGGGAGTATTCCACAAAAAGGAGCTAGGGGAAAGACTTAACATTATTTGATTGACTGTAGCTTAGCGCTTGTCCTTAGGTTTTGATTTCTTAGCCTTGAGGAATTTACAGGCTTACTATTTGGTTTGCTTATGTAAGCTGAGTTATTACAAGCACCTCAGTCTAATGGTCTCCTTGTTAAATTAATCTAACAATTTGAACACCTATTTAGTAAACATCCAGGCTGCCTGTACTTGAGAATGAACAAGATCCCATTTTGAGCCCCCTTCAGCACACATGCTCTACCTGGAGGAAGCTGAAATCATCCTTTGCTTCCACCTCCATATTGTAAGTTGAATGTCAGCCACAATCCCAGCCACAGAGCTACCTACCAAGTAGACATCAGGCTTACATCATTCAAAGAGTTTGCCAGGATATGCATCAAGGGTCTGGTGGCATAAAGCAGTTTTAGTCTCCAAGAGTTTGGCAATGGTAAACTAACCACTAAGTGAAAAGCTAACCAATTCTTGAGTTTTTAATTCTCTCTAGTTCCCCTCAGGCCCAATTCCCTTTCAATAAAAAGGAGAAATTTGAGTTCCTGGTCCACCTTTGTCCTCAATAGATTGCCAAATCATTCTAGCTCTGAAATGAACCACCTAATGCTTCTAACATGAAATCTTTCCATGCCTTCTCCAATTGAAATGAAAAGCAAATACTTCAAATTGAAGATTTCAAATTCAAGATCTGAATAATGAGTTAGTTCTCTCCTTTTTTTAGAAACTGCAAGTACAAAATATTCCCTAATAAGCAAAAGAAGTGACTTTAAAAAGAAAAGGTGAGTAGTGATACAGTCAATATTGATATGCCTGAAATTCCATTACAGATATTTGTAATTAAGTGCAAATATATTTTGAACACAGAAGATTTAACAAGAATACTATGTTCCTGTTATGTTCTAATTCTGTTGATCTGGGCCTTTCTATCTCTGGAAACAGCTTATGTAATGAATACCTAACCTTTGTTATGTGAAATGGGGGACTAAATGAAGCTCACATTTAAATATAACTGAAAATGTGTCAAATTGGTTGTAAGTGAATAAAGCACATCAGAATGATTATTTTCTAAAGGTGACAGACACTTTAACTGTATTTCCAGGTATGTGGAGAAGCTATTAAAATTCTAGCAAGATCTATCAGGCTCAGAGAATGACATTGGAAATTTATTACACATGCCAAATTCAATGGTATTTTGAAGTGTGTTAATGTTTTTCACTGCAAACTCATAAAATTAATTTCAAGATCTATGGAGAGAAAAAAATGTGCTTATGAAAATCATAGATCCTCCAAAGGGGAAATAGTGGAGAGAGAGAGAGAGAGAGAGAGAGAGAGAGAGAGAGAGAGAGAGAATTAACAAAATAAAATCCTAAAATAGCCCTTTCTATGCTCCTTGCCTTCCAAAAGGTCATATATGCACTTCACTCAACAAACTTTCACAAACTACTGTAGCATTAATTTTTCTTACTTTTATATATGTTATTGCCATGGCCTCATCTGCTCCTAAGCAACAAGATTTCCAAACAATTCTCTTCTTAATTGTGTTCCAAATAACCCCTAACCATACAAACTCTCCATCATAAAACCAATCAGGGTGAAATGATTTGTGTGTGTGTGTGTGTTTCTCTAATTTATTTATCTTTTCCCCACTTTATTTTGCTTATTGGTTGGTTTATTTGGTTGGTTAAGTGGCTCCATCTTAGGAGCATAGGTTGAAGGGCCATTTCTGAACTGCACTATTATGCTCCTGGCATGTTATGGCCCTGGTTCGGAGGGATGTAGGGTGAATGTATAAACTCATGTTCTTCTCATGGGAATCAGAAGTTTTTTCATTGCTAAGGGTGGCTAAGATTACTAATTATTCTAAAACAAAATGGGAAGGTAGACACAAAGCCTTCCATATATGAATAAATTTCTCAAGTCAACAGTTTTTGCCATGTTTCACTCATCATGAGCTCACACTTTTGGTTGAGATCCCTCCATTGCCCATCTTCCCAGTTTGAAAATCTTCCATCCTTCTCACTAGATCTTACCCTTCACCCCAGGGTTACTTTCTGCTCTAAGGCCTAAAGGAAAGTAATCAAATGAATATATTTTTCCCCTGATGCAAGATTATGTTATTGTAAACAATTATACCACCTAGAAAACACAAAATGTAACCCCTTAAGAATCAGAAGAGGCTTGAATGGAAAAAGGCAAACAGCTCTCTCAAACTATTGGAGGTTTTCTTCCTAGATTGCTAGGTAATTTCCACTCTGAGAGGTAGTAATAATTGATGGTGATTTGCTGATAACAGCCATATGAATGTGATTGTATCTGAATAGCTGAAGGCCCCCCACACTGCCATATTTTAGCTCCTCTGTCCTGTGTCTATGATCTATATCAAGAATACATCAACATACCCCTCGCTCATTTACCCCAAGATGTTTTCACATTTTCACTCATGTACTTCTGGTTGTGCTAGCTACAAATATAAATTTCCCCAAAGAAACAACCCATCCAAAACAGAGTGCACCTGCTGTTTGAAGTTGATGGTGTATTGTTAATAGATGACAAAAAGAAAACTGGACTCCTCAACTCATTTTGCTTTTGTACTCACTGTCAAAGGAAAAGATATTGGGCTAAAATTAGTAGAACAAACCTTGGTTACCTGGGAATTGAAACTCAAAATGAGAGAAGAGTTTGTAAGGGAACATCTATAGGCTGTAAGTTTAAATCTCTTGACCTGATAATTATATTATAGGTTACTGAACAGACTTTTACTTGAAGTTGATAAACCACTATAGGTAATCTTTATAGAACTGTGGAAAAGTTGAAGTTGCAAGACCACCAGAGACAGTAAATGTGATTTTAATTTTCAAAAGGAATAAGGTATATTTACTACAAACTTAAATTATAGGCAGAACCCAATTATGAAAGAAGAATGTGTGAGCACCACTAGCTCAGAGGTGGGTGATGTATAACTGAAATAAAAGATAGATATCTACCCTCCAAAAATAAATATATGCATACAAACAAAATTCTTCATATAGTTTTAGAAAGTTTATAAATCCCTTAATTTCATTTATTACTTAACTAATAAGCTCATTAATGTCATGTTCAGCCTTGGCCAGTATAGCACAGTTGGTTGAGCATTGTCCCATGCACCAAAAGGTATCTGGTTTGATTTCCTGGGCTCGATCCGCAGTAGGGGGGTGTGCAGGAGGCAGCTGATTGATATTTCCCACATTGATGTTTCTCTCTCCCTCTTCCTCTCCCTCCCTTTCTCTCTAAAATCAATTAAAAAACATATTTAAAAAAAAAAGATTCTCTGTAAAAAATGCCGAAACCGGTTTGGCTCAGTGGATAGAGCATTGGTCTGCGGACTGGAAGGTCCCAGGTTTGATTCCGGTCAAGGGCATGTACATTGGTTGTGGGCACATCCCCCGGTGGGGGTGTGCAGGAGGCAGCTGGTTGATGTCTCTCTCTCATCGATGTTTCTAACTCTCTATCCCTCTCCCTTCCTCTCTGTGAAAAATCAATAAAATATATTAAAAAAATAAAATAAAATAAAAAAATATCATGTTCAATTAAAATTATTCCTTCCCTAGCAAGGTTTCTAACTAATAGATCTATGAAAAGAGTCAATAATACATATATAGATTTAAACAAGACATTTTGATAAACTAGTTAAATTTCTGTGGGCAAGATGACATAAAAAAGTGTTGGATGTTAGTAAAATTGCTATTTCTTAAACAAATATTTACTAAGTACCTATTATATGTCATTTATTATAGACATTAGGTCCCAATATTTGAGGAAATTGTAACCTAGTGGAGAATTCAGACAACAGCAAAAATAATAATAATAATCATTTCAGAAAGTAAGTGGTATGATGAAATTAAGCAAAGTGATGAGTTAAACATTGAGGTAGGTGAGAAGAGGTGATATTTTAGATAATCTAGGAAAGTCTCCCTGATAGGGTAATACTTGATCTGCAATTAAAAGCTTAGGAATAGACAGTTATGCAAAGAACAGAAAAAAGAGCATTCCAAACAGAAAGAAAAGAAAGTGTGAAGACGTGAAATGGAACAAACTTGGTTTATTCAAGAAGAGAGGATGAAAGAAAATGGTAAGGTAAACGAGATAGGTAAAGGCCAAAGAATATAGGGCCTTAAGACATGGTAAGGACTTAGGATTTCATTCTAAGTGATAAAGGAAGCTATTTGTGGACATCAAGCAGGACAGTGGAATAATCGGATACACTGGTTGCAATAGAGCACATAGGTACAGGTGGGCAGGAGAAGCAAAGCTAGAGAGCAAGAAGTGATGGCAGCCTAGACTAGGGCAATAGTTATGGAGAGGAACAGGAGTGAATCTATTCACAACATGTTTTGGAGGATTTGTTGATAGATCAGATATGGAAAATATAAAGAAGAAATTAAAGATTGCTTGAAGAGCTAAGTAGAATAATAAATCTATTTATAGAGATGAAAGAAGAATGGGGAAGAAACAAATCCCATGGTATGTGGGTGGACATGGGACAAATCTAGAGTTAAATGATTATTCTTAAACTAGAGGCCTGATGCACAAAATTCATGCAAGGGGCTCAGCCTTCAGAGCCATGGAGGCTTGCCTTGGCCCTCGCAGCCCCGGCTTGGTCCGAAAGGTCGTCCAGAAGGTTGTTCGACTGTCCAGTCTAATTAGCATATTCTACTTTTATTATTATAGATGGTTCTTATTAGGAATTAATACCACCCTATTAAAAAGTTTTTGTTTTTTTTAATATATTTTTATTGATTTCAGAGAGGAAGGGAGAGGAAGATAGAGATAGAAACATTAATGATGAGAGAGAATCATTGGACGGCTGCCTCCTGCACGCCCCTTACTGGGGACCGAACCAGCAACCCAGGCATGTGCCCTTGACCGGAATCGAACCTTAGACCCTTCAATCTGCAGGTTGATGCTCTATCCACTGAGCCAAACTCGCCAGGGCTATTAAAAAGTTTTTAATGATTTGGTAAATGACAATACTTTTGACCTTGCCTTACTCATTTTTATTTTTTTTAATAATAGAATACTTTGAAGTACAGATAAATACTTGTTAAATCTTTAGATAAAAGGAATTTAAGTTGGAATTTAGATTTAAAGGTTGTGCCAAATATAATAAAATTAAATTTAAAAGGAAAAGTGTAAAATCCTTCTCTTGAGTCCAAAATCTATGTATTTAAGTATAGATTTGGAGATGTAGCTTATAGCAACATGTAAAAAGACATTGGGTTTCGTCAACTATAAATTTAAATTTCTATATAAACTGATTTTTAGATAATTGACTGGCATATAACCAACATTGAACCAATTGTTTGTTGTTGTCACTATTATTGTTATTTTTATCATTGCTTTAAAAGTTTAAGTAAATCAACAATGATGTCTGTCAAATAAATTAATATAATTTTAGCATGAATTAATAAAAATGGAATATCTATAGGAAGTAATAATTCCAATTTATTCTATATGATGAAACCACACATAGATCATTGTAATGGTTATAGACATGTTGTCATGGAGGTCAACAAAAATGGTTAAAAGGAATAACAACATATCATATGAGGAATGCTGAGGAAATGAGGATGTTTGGTCAAGAGCAACAAATGAACAAACAAGACAAACAAACACCCATAGACACAGACAACAGTAGGTGGTTACCAGAGCGGAAGAGGGGTGATAGGGAGGTAGTAAAGGGTAATGGGGGGTGTCAAATATATGGTGATATGATATTTGACTTTGGGTGGTAAACACACAATGCAATATACAGATGATGTATTATAAAATTGCACATTGAAACCTATATAATTTTATTAACCAAAACATTTAATAAAACATGTAAAAAAGAAGAACCAGAGGAGATATATGGAATACTTTCAGATAATAAAAAATAAATTTTTGCTCCATGTCCCCAAGAGAGAGAAAAAAGGAGTAAAATGAGCCAGTCAGAAAAAGATAAGTATCACATGGCCTCACTTATATGTGGAATCTAATGAATGAAATAAACTGATGAATAAAAAGGATCCAAAGACATTGAATCATGGAACAGACTGATGTATTTCAGAGGGAAGTGGAGTGAGTGAGATTAACTAATGAACTTATATGCATAGATGCATAGCCCATGGTTAGACAATAGTGCAGGGAAGGCCCGGAGAGGGGATAGGAGTGTGATAGTGGGAGGGGAGGGGGTAATTGATGGGGGGATAAAGAGGAGACATCTGTAATACATTCAACAATATAAATTAAGAAAAAAAAGTTATGAGATAATTTTTACTTACTTAAGGAACTTTCTAGCAGTTTGAACTTCACAATGAAAGAATGTGAAGGAGACTACCATAACATCAGAGGTATTTGAGAATTTTCTTATTGCCCCTTGGCAAAAGTATTACACAGAGGATCAAGAAATGGAAAGATAATTATGCTTGATTACAGGTCCTCTCCATCCCAGTGGTTCACACTTGCTTTATGCATGCATAGTATAATGGTATACTAGTATAATCCAGATTTGATTTGTTTTAAATAAAAAGCAATAAACCAGAAAGTATCATTGGGCTGTTTTTTAGTTTGAGAGCATCAGAGACAAAATACATGCCTATATGCTCAGTATATGCTATATATTTGCCAAAGTGGTATGTGGAAAATCTTTCCCCATGATCAGAGCTAGAGCATGTAAAACTTAGCAACAGATTTGGTCATGCCCTTCAATGCTTCCCAAGAAGTAGCCAGTATGTGATATGGTCTTGCTTGTATTCATGACATAGAGCCAACTCTCACATTTCTACTTAGTAAGTCATCAGTGCTAAGATACAGTTAGATAATTTCATTTGAATCATGGAAAAATATTAAGAAGCCAATAGTATTAACACAAAGGAATGTACTTTATTAAATGACTTCAGAGGCTCAAACCAAATCTTATTAAATTTGGTTTATTATTTCAAAACCATTTATCAACTGCCCACTTCCAGCAGAATGTAGAAGTTAGCAGTTGTATGAATTACCTCTAAGTTCTAGACTTAATATCTCTACTTGGATGTATCATAGAGTTCCCAAATTTAACATATCCAAAATTAGCCCTTGACTTACATCTCTAAAGCATTTTGTACCTCTAGTCTCTACACATTAGAAAATTGAACCTCTACACACCCAGCTACTCAAGTCAAAACCCTAGAAGTTATCCCTAAGATCTTTTCCCTCTCCGTCTCTTCTGTAAAACTGTCTGATTTCTCCTTCAAGTGTGTGTGTGTGTGTGTGTGTGTGCGCGCGCGCGTGTGTATCTCCATGTCATTTCTTGCAGTGTCCTTGGCTATTTTCTTAGTCAAGGTCACTATCATATTTTTCCTTACTCCTAGATACCACCTAACTCATTCCTATCCATTCTTTTCAGAAATCAGCCAGAGATACTGACTTGAAATATAAATCTGACATTGTCATTTCCCTGCATAAATTCCTTTAATGGCTTCTCACAGTCACTTAGAATATTAACTTACCATGGCCCTCATTACCTCAGTTGATATAAAGTCTACCTATCTTTCCATCTTTATCTCATGCTTTTCATTTCTTCTGTCATCGTGCTCCAATCTTCTTTCAGTTCTTAAAAAAACACAAAGCTTTTTTTAATTGCTTTTAGAAAGGAAGGAAAAGAGAGAGAGAGAGAGAGAGAGAGAGAGAGAGAGAGAGAGAGAGAGAGAGAGAGAAAGGGAAACATCGATGTGAGAGAGATGCATTGATCATCACATCCATCAGCTGCCTCCCATATGCACTCCGAACGGGGATCTAACCACAACCTGGTGCCCTGATGGGGGACCAAATCTTCCACCTTCCAGTGCACAGGGGAACATTCCAGCCAGCTGAACAACACTGGCCAGGGCAGAAAATGCCAACGTCCCCATGTTTCAGGTATTCTTTCTCCTGCCTAGAAAATTCCATCCCTACCTTTTCTTTTGGCTGGCTTCTTCTCAACCCTCAAGTTTCACCTTAAATTATGCCTCTTTGGAGGTACTTCCCTGACAACCCTCTCTAATACAGATTCCCTGTCCTCACCTCCCGCCCACCATGCCCCATTATCTCTAGCTAGCCACGTTTCTCTTCTATAGCATTTACCACAATTTGTAATTATTTTTCTTATGTACATTTTCCCCCTTCATGTTTTAAGTAGAGATCATACCAGTTGTGTTCACTGTGCATTGGGCAGGGACATACAGCATAAATTCATTTAAGGGTATAAGCCCTGAACTGCCTATATTCAAATTATGCTTTGCTAATTCATAACTCCCTGAACTTGACTTGTCTGACTTATGTGAACTATAAAAAAATATAGTACTTACCTCAAAGGTTTTTAAGATTAAAAAACATATATAAACTGCTTAGCATATAGTAAGCACACAATTAATCTCTGCTATTATTATTTTAGTGCCTAACATATAGGAAGTGCTGAATAACTATTTGTTAAAAAGAATGACTGCATCAAACTGTGGTCTTTTGAAAGATGTCAAAACTAACTGGAGAAATCTATCAGTTTAAGAAATAGTCTTACCTGGGAGAGATTTATAACCTCAAGTAAGTTGTCATTGCTGTACTCTTTCAGTTATTCTGGGTTGACTTTCCAAATGGCTTTTCTTAATATTTATTACTTTCTTCAAGCCCTCACAGGACCACCTCACAGCCATCTTATACTACTTAAAACAGTAAGAAATATTTAACATGACAACAAACACCCAATTTCCTTCTACCTCTAAATTTGACTCTTTGTTTAATTACCTCCTTTTCTAGCAACTCAGAGAAAGACCCTTTTTACCAGGAACAACCCTTTTCCCATACTGTCAATTTCATATATTCCTAACTCCTTTGGATGTTACCCCTGTACCACTATGTTGATCCCTTGCTCCCAGTCTAAAAGTATGCCAGTGTCTTCAGCCAGTACTATCCTATATACTAATAATGAAACGCTAATATGTAAATTCTCCCCTCGACCAGGAGTTCGTCCGGGAGTTCAACCAGGGGGCGGGGCCAGCCAGCCAACTGCCTGCAGCCTCTCCCCCAGCTGGTCCCACCCCCATCACTCCCCCACCCTAATCGGGGGCTGGGCTGGCCGGCCAAATGCCCACAGCCCCTCCTCCTGGCCGGCCTGGCCCAATCAGCCAGATCAGGGCGGGCTGGTAGGACCCCACCCGTGCATGAATTCATGCACCAAGCCCCTAGTATATTATATTTATCTCTCTGTATACACAATGGCCTCTCTCACCTTTGTATTTCTCCACAATAAAACTGAATTATCTTGCAAGGTCTGGTGTAAATGTCACTTTCTTTGCTTAGCCTGCTCTATTTCTTTTCTCCTTAGGCAAAACCAGTCACATTTTTTCCTCTGTCTCTAATAGCACTTAATTTATGCTTCTAATGTATTTCAAATGCTTTTTAAAACAATGTAGATGGATGTGTATAAAGGTAAACAGGTAGGTGTTCCCTCCACTAACTTTTGAGCTCCTTAAAGGCAATGCATAAGTCATTCATTTTTAAATATTTATTTAATAGTTTAATACTTACAGTGTTTCTTTTAGCACTTACTATGTCTTAGTCACTGTGCTAAGCACTTTACCTTTAATACTGAGACTATCAAGAGGGAAACTGCATGATCCCCATTTACAGATGAAGAAATTGAACCTTAATATGGTTAGTTTACTTGCCCATACACCAGCTATTATCTTTAATCATCATATTGTATTTTCTCACAGAAATGTGGGAAGGGGAGAAGAAAGGGGAGACAGAATGGGGTGAAATAAATAAAATAAAATGAGAAGTGTAAACACAATCTCCAAAAATCTCTTCACGAACAGCTGGTGCCTTTATCTATTTTCAGTATTTTTTAACAATAGCTAAAAGCTAATGGTTATTAAGATTGAGAGCAATAGATAAGAATTATTGTTGCTTATTCAACTATCAGATTTTACTTGGTTTCCTTTGTTCTGTAACTTTTATAGACTATTTTTACTTTCAGGAAGAAGTAGCAGAGAAAACTCAAGTTACATTCTTATTTTGAGAAATGTTGTAAGGGGCATTATAGAAGGGACTACAAATATTAACAAATATAAACAAAACTGAATAAACTAAGTAGCACAACTTTATTATATTATATTAAGCCTTTCGGAATTTAGGAATGTATGGCTCTTGCTCTATCTAAATGAATAGCATCAGATGAGATTAGAAAAATAGGAAGAAAAGAGGGAGCCAGAATACATAATTTGAAAGAGCACAAAGGTAGAATTAGGAAGAGAAATAAAAGCAGTTAATTGGGTAGAGAGAGTGTGATAGAATGTAATTTATTCAACTTTTCTTACCTAAATAGCAATATTTCAATTTTTTATCTTCAATAGCATTGACATTAAAACTCCCAGACTCATAGAATATACTTGAAAATTATAACACACATTGCTTATAACAGGTAAAAGACTGAAAACTACTCAAATGTGCATCTATAGAAAAATGCTTAAATAAATTGTATAATAATCATACAATGGAATATAACACAAATGGTAAAAAGAGTATTGGCATGAAAAAACTCTAATATGTATTATTTATGGAATAAAGCAAGCTATAAAAAATATATTGTGCAGAATTCAGCTTTTTGTACACAAATTGGACTATGTGTTATATATTGTGTTTATTCATATATTGCTAGATAAATGGTATAAAATGACTCAACATTCTTACTTTGCTCATTTCTAGAAGGTAAATAATAGGATGGAATCAGGAGGTAAGGGAAGAAGTGGAGAACTAAATTTTCTATATAAAAAATGTATTGGAATTTTTTACAGAAAGCATATATTGTATTTATATCCTATATAATAAAAGCCTAATATGTAAATTGACCATCACTCCAACACACAAGATTGCTGCCCCCATGTGGTCAAAGATGGCTGCCCCCATGTGGACAAAAGATGGCCTCCACAAGATGGCCAGCAGGGGAGAGCAGTTGGAGGGACCAGGCCTACAAGGGAGGGCAGTTGGGGGTGATCAGGCCAGCAGGGGAAGGCAGTTGGGAGGGACCAGGCCTGCAAGGGAGGGCAGTTGGGGGCGACCAGGCTGGCAAGGGAAAGCAGTTAGGGGTAATTGGGCCAGCAGGGGAGGGCAGTTAGGGGAGACCAGGCTGGCAAGAGAGGAAAGTTAGGGGTGACCAGGCCAGCAGGGGAGGACAGTTAGGGGTGACCAGGCCGGCAGGGGAGGACAGTTGGGAGGGACCAGGCCGGCAGGGGAGGACAGTTGGGAGGGACCAGGCCTATAGGGGAAGGCAGTTGGGGGCAACCAGGCCAGCAGGGGTGGGCAGTTAGGGGAGATCAGGCTGGCAAGGGAGGGCAGGTAGGGGCAATCGGGCTGGCAGGGGAGCAGTTAGGCATCGATCAAGCTGTCAGGGGAGTGGTTAGGGGGAGATCAGGCTGGCAGGCAGAAGCGGTTAGGGGCAATCAGGCAGCAAGGCAGGTGAGCGGTTGGGAGCCACAGTCCTGGGTTGTGAAAGGGATGTCCGACTGCCTGTTTAGGCCCCATCCCACTGGGATCAGGCCTAAATGGGCAGTGGGACATCCCTCAAGGGGTCCCAGATTGGAGAGGGTGCAGGCTGAGCTGAGGGACACACGCACCCCCATGCATGAATTTCATGCACCGGGCCTCTAGTATATGTGGAAGATGTTACTATTCCAATTATATTTTATAATTCTAAAATATAGTAATTATTCAACAAAGACAATTTCAGATTAATGATGAATTTTTTTTTATAATTTATCTTTGTT
The DNA here is from genome assembly GCF_027574615.1 of Eptesicus fuscus. NCBI lineage: Eukaryota > Metazoa > Chordata > Mammalia > Chiroptera > Vespertilionidae > Eptesicus > Eptesicus fuscus. The sequence goes on along the minus strand of NC_072474.1, from coordinate 4,995,009 downwards.
CTTAGGATTTACAATTAAGTCAAACACCAAATTATAAAATATAAAGTTAACTTTATATGGTATAGTTTCCCTTTTTAGATGAGAAAATAATGTAAAGAGGTAAAGTGACTTACCCAAAGTCTCACAGATATTTAGCATTAGAGCTTGAAGAAATTAATGAATCAGAGAAGAAAACAGAAGTTTCTTCAATAAGTTAACCAATGAATAGCTATGAAATCTGTGATAATAAGGTGCTTGTATGCACAGGAAGCAATAAGACAAGAGCTCTTCTATTTATTACCCCAGAGAAAATGATTTCTGTGTCTGAGCCCTGCAGTACTTCAGGTCAGGAGCCAGGTCAGGCTGCATCAATCTTAAGATGAAAATGAAGCATCTGGTTCCAACAGAGAAGTCAAAGAGTGATATGTTTCCACCAATATTGTTTTCCCACAGTGTTCAGGCTGAATACACCTGACAATGTTAACAGGAACAAGTAGAACAAAGGACATATGAGGCCACATGATGCCTTCAGTCAAAACGCAAACAGCAAATATCCAAACCAAATTACAAATAGATAACATCATACTATTCAGCAAAAATAACTTGAGTACATCTTAAAAAATGAAAACCAAAATATTTTAACTGGATGGTATATAAACCATTCCATGAAAGCTATCAAGCCTACTTGTCCTTTATCCTTCTTAATTGACGTAAGCTTAGTCTAATGAATTAAGAGGACGCTATTAGAATTTTGGCTGCTACTCAGGATCAAATCAGGGAAACCTTGTTGGCAGTCTAATCTGAGTAATTATTGGCAGTCAACTATTTGAGGTTACCACACAGTACATATTCAGCTTATTGACAACAAATATCAATTTGTGCTTTTTTGCCATTTTAGACAAGATTCAATTTTTAGGTTTAGAAGCTCTAGATCTAGACCCGTTGTCGGCAAACTATGGCTCATGAGCCACATGCGGCTCTTTGGCCCCTTGAGTGTGGCTCTTCCACAAAATACCATGGCCTGGGCGAGTCTATTTTGAAGAAGTGGAGTTAGAAGAAGTTTAAGTTTAAAAAATTTGGCTCTCAAAAGAAATTTCAATCGTTGTACTATTGATATTTGGCTCTGTTGACTAATGAGTTTGCCGACCACTGATCTAGATCATCTAAAGAATTACAATAAGCCTGGCTGGCTTAGCTCATTGGTTGAGCATCAACCTATGAACCAGGAGGTCATAGCTCAATTCCTAATCAGGACACATGCCTGGGTTGTGGGCTTAATTCCTAGTAGGGGGCATGGAGCAGTCAGCCAATCAATGATTCTCTCTCATCATCAATGTTCCTATCTCCCTCTCCCTTTCCTTTCTGGAATCAATAAAAATATATATATTTTAAAAAAAAGAATTAAAATAAAACTTTCTAAGAAAACCTCCATACATGTCTAACAGATAAGATCTGAACAAGCTCTATAATTTGCACCAATGACATTTTCTTAGCTTTGATATTGTCCTATAGTTGTGGAAGATGTTACTATATGGGGAAGCTAGGGGTAGAATGTATGGGGCTTCCCTGTATATTTGAAAACTCCTGTGAATCATAATTATTTCAAAATAAAAATTTATAAATATCTCCAAGACACACTTTTCCTAACTAAAATTTAAAATGAGATTAACATAAATAGAGTGTCCAATCCCTTGGTTTAAGGGCTATTAATTGTGTTACCTACAGGGTTAATTTCAATACGCTACAATGGTACTAACTTCCTTTTAGAGGGTTTCCAGTTTCACAAGCATTCCAAGAGCTAGGAAAAATGGCACTGTTGCCAGCTATTAGGCACCTGGGTCAGCCTTTCTTCATCTTGTTAATAGAGTTTCAGTACAAATTTGTCTCTGTTCTTATTTCACTGTAGCACTCATTTTCTTTCATTTGTTCTTTATAAAGTGTTTTGTCATCAGAAAAGTGATTTTTATAACAGGTAGTAAGTATTTCCTCAAATCATATTTTCTTGATCATATTTCTTTATCTTCCTGGTAAAATGATCATTTCTTTTGTATCACAATAGCCAATCTAATATGCTCTAAAGTTGGAATAGAAAAATGTAATCTCTTTGTCTTTACATGGTATCTTCAAATTTCTAGGTAATTTTTTCATAAAATTATTATTTACTCTTCTTATTAAATAGGGCATTTTAGTGTAACATCTTTGAATATGCTGGAGCATGATTACTCTCCTATATAATTTCAATATGCTCTGGACATTACTGTCCACCTTCCTACAGATGGTAGGAACCTAAGAACCCCCATGTCTTCAGTTTGCCAGTCAACATTGAAAAAATGAACGCAGCAAGATTACAAAGACTATATAAACTGAATGTTTGAATCACCTCAAAATGCAAATGCTAAATCCAGATTCCCAAAATGATATTAAAAGGTGGGACCTTTTGGAGGTGATTAGGTCTTGAAGGTGGGACCTTTTTGAATGGATTAGTAGCCTTAAAAAAAGAGTCCCCAGAGAGCTCCTTTCCGCCTTCTTCCATGTGAGGACATAGCAAAAAGACATCAACCTATTAACCAGGAAGTGGTCCCTCATCAGACATCAAATCAATGGAACCTTGATTTTGGACTTCCCAACCTCCAGAACTATGAGAAATAAATTTCTTTGTTTATAAGCCACTCAGTTTGTGTTACTTCAATATAGCAGCCCAAACAGACTAAAACAACCAGAAAAATAGAAGGAAGAATTATGGGGCAATAGATCTTTGTGAACCAGAATGAGAATCTTTTAGATGTGGAAGAGCAGAGTTCAATTAAAGATACACTTTCCTAAAGTATGTCAGAAGTATAGGACCAATATTTTTAATGACTGCCTTTAAAAGAATAGTGAAGTCCCTGGTCTTGATATAGTTGAAAGGGGCAATATCACTGCTTTAGTTAGAATCTTCCACTTATTGATGGTTGGGTATGATCTGCTTATATAGACCCATCTTGCTGTGTACTTGTCACGCAGCAGGATGACTGACCAAGCTGTTTGACTTGCTTTGATCATGTGTAATGTTAATTTGAGATATTTATTTTATCCTGGAAAATTTTAGTTATTTTTATAGGGAAATGGTGATTGATGGGAGATAATAATCCTTGCTCTTCACATCTATCAGGTGGTGAGTGGAAGGAACACTGCTAAAAATAGGAAACCAGAGGTGTTGCTATGTGTGTTTTTTCCTTGAGGTAAATGGCAATAACAGCTGCTATTCCCTCTCTCTGAGATTAGAGAGAAAAAAAAATGGATGGCTGTTTTTGTAATTGCAATGCACTTCAATCTGTTTGCAAGGGATTTATTTCTATCCTACAGTCAATACATTTAGTAAACTGAGCAAAACTTCACTTGCAATAACTTCTTAAATGGCATTAAGCAGCTTTGTTTCCAGCTCTAGTCAATAGAGGGACAACATGCAACTCCTCTGTGATTTCTGGACTATTTATCTTTCTGATTAATAGACTTTGGAAGAAGTTATCCCCTTCATTGAACTTTGTTGCTGTGTATAAAAAGTAACATAAAGGTGTTACAGGTAAGAGAAACATTAGCTACAGTCTTCTGACCTAATCTCTACCCTACAATGATACTCTCAGCAGAAATGTCTCAAGTTGACAATAAGAAAAAAAAATGATCTTCAACAGATCTGGCAGAATAATTCACTTCTGATCAACTAATTCTCATGAAGGAAAATTAAGTACACAATGCCAAAATGGTGAGAAAATATCAGGGCTCGTGGGTATGGGAAGTTTAACATTAGTGTTTGTTTTTTGGTCAATGTCTAAATATCACCTTAGAGTCACAAATAGCACTTTCCTACCTTATGAGAAGATAGAATGCCACAGGCAATAAGAGCAAAAATAGAAAAATGGGACTACATCAAACTTTAAAACCTCTGCTCAGCAAATAAAACATCAACAGAGTGAAAAGAAACCTAAGCAATGGAAAAAATATTCATAACTCATGTATCTGATAAGGAGTTAATATACAGAATATATAAAGAACTCTTACAACATAACAAGAACAAAATTAATCAAATAATTCAATTTAAAAATGAGCAAAGGACTTTAATAGACATTTCTTCAAAAAAAAAGGTATTCAAATGACCAACAAGTATCTGAAAAGATGCGCAACATCAATAATCATCAGGGAAATGCAAATCAAAATCTCAGAAAAGTTAGGATGCCACTATAAAAAAGCAACAGAAAATAACAAGTGTTGGTGAGAATGTGAAAAAATTGGAACCCATGTACACTGTTCATGGTAAGAATGCAAAATGGTGTACTGCTATGAAAAGCACAATTACCATATGATCAATTCTACTTGTAGGTATACATGCAAAAGAATTGAAAGCAGGATCCCAAAGAGATATTTGCACATTCATGTTCATTGAAGCATCTTACCTAATAATAGAGAAACATGTAAATTGACCATACCTCCGCTACACCCCAGCCAATCAGAGTGAGTATTCAAATTAACCCAACAAAGATGGCAGTTAATTTGCATACATACCTGGATCCCAGGAACCTCCTTGGCACCCAGGTCACTCCCAGCCAGCCATCGTAGGGTTGGGGGGGGGCCCTTCCCAAGCCTAAAGCTTGGGGCGGAGGCTTTAGGCTTGGGAAGGGGCCGAGCCTGGGATCAGAGGGAAGGGGGAAAAATCAATGGAAACAATGTGACACCTTAATCAATAAAGAAATATAAAGTAAAAAAAAAAAAAAAAGAAAGAAAAATCAATGGAAACATATCCTCAGGTGAGGATAAAAAGAAAGAAATGTCATATCCTATGAAAGACACATCTTGAAAATACCTAAAGAAAGTTGTCATTTTTTCATGGTGAAGGGACTGGAGTCCATGTTGATGAAAACACCTTGGTGGCTGCGGTGTCTGGCAGTGGCTGCAGCAGCAGAGTGATGGGGCTGGTGCCTTCCCCTGATCAGCCCGGTCACCTCCCGCAAAGGGAGGCCAGACTGGGGCTTAGGTCCGCTCCCAAAGGGGAGCAGGCTTAAGTCATCAGTAGGACATCCCCTGAGGGCTCCCAGTATATGAGAGGGGGCAGGCTGGGCTGATGGGCTGAGGGACTCTTCCACAGTGCACGAATTTCGTGCACCAGGCCCCTGGTCTTTACTAATAAAAGGGTAATATGCTAATTAGACCGGGAGACCTTTCAGACAACCATCCAGGGATTAATGGTGGAGCACAGCCTGGGTGGGAAACACCTGCCTCTGCTCTGCCATTGATCCCAGAGCCTAGCAGGGTGGGCAGGGCCTCCATGTGGGCGGGGATCAATGGTGAGCCTAGGCCTGGTGGGAAGGGTCTCCCTGTGGGCGGGGATTAATGGTGGAGCTCAGGTCTGGTGGGAAATGCCTGCCTCTGCTCTGCCATTGATTCCAGAGCCCAGGCCTGGTGGGCAGGGCCTCCCTGTGGGCGGGGATTAATGGTGGAGCTCAGGTCTGGTGGGAAATGCCTGCCTCTGCTCTGCCATTGATTCCAGAGCCCCAGCCGGGTGGCCAGGGCCTCCCTCTGCACATCATTGACCACAGAGCCCTGGCAGGGTGGGCAGGGCAGGCAGAGCCTCCCTGTGGGTGGCAATTGATCGCAGAGTGCAGGCCGGGTGGAAAGGGCCTCCCTATGGGGGATTAATGGCAGAGCCCAGGCCAGGTGGGAAACACCTGCCTCTGCTCTGCCATTGATCCCAGAGCCCCGGCCGGGTGGCCGGGCCTCCCTCTGTGCATCATTGATCACAGAGCCCTGGCAGGGTGGGCAGACAGGCAGGGGGGGGCAGTTGGGGGTGAGCAGGCCAGCAGGGTGGGGCAGTTGGGAGCAATCAGGCCAGCAGGGGGGCAGTTGGGGGTGAGAAGGCTGGCGGGGTTGGCAGTTGGGGGCAATCAGGCCAGCAAGGGGGGCAGTTGGGGGTGAGAAGGCTGGCAGGGGGAGGGAAGTTGGGTGCAAGCAGGCCGGCAGGCAGAGTGGTTAGGGGTGATCAGGCAGGCAGGCAGGTGAGCAGTTAGGAGCCAGTGGTCCCAGATTGCGAGAGGGATGTCCAACTGACAGTTTAGGCCCACAGGGTTTAGGCCTAAACCAGCAGTCAGACATCCCCCGAGAGGTCCCAGATTAGAGAGGGGGCAGGCCGGGCTGAGGGACACCCTCTTCACATGCATGAATTTCGTGCACGGGGCCACTAGTCTATAATAATAAAAGTGTAATATGCTAATTAGACTGGACAACCTTCCAGACAGAGCCGGAGCTGTGAGGGAAGCCTGGGTCTCAGGCGCCTGCCAGAGGGAAGCCGGGGTCCCAGGTGCCTGCAGGAGGGAAGCCCAGATCCCAGGTGCCAGAGGGAAGCCAGTGCCAGCAGCGGGGGGAAGGAATGCCTACTCTTGCATGAATTTCATGCATCGGGCCTCTAGTTATTCATAATAGCCAATAAGTAGAAGCAACCTAGATGTCAATTGACAGATGAATGGATAAACAAAATGTTATATATACAATGGAACATTGTCCAGCCGTATAAAAGAAGTAAATTGTGTCACCTGCATGAACTTTGGACAACAGATGAACTTTGAGGACAGTATGTTAAATTAAATAAGCCAGTCACAAAAAGACAAATACTGCATGATTCTACTCAGATGAGGTATCTAAAGTAGTCAAATTCTTAGAAACAAAAAGAATTGTGGTTGCCAAGTGCTGGGGGATGGAAGGAGGGGAGTTGTTTAATGGATTTCAGTTTTGCAATATGAAAAGTTTATAGAGATCTGTCATGCAAAAATGTTCCATAGAGTTTACTGTATGTACACTTAAAATGGTTAAGTGGGTATTCTTAGGTTATGTATGCTTTGCCACAATAAGGAAAAAAATAAAGAAAGCAACTCACTGCACTATATTCAAAACAGAGGATTTTTTTCTTTTTTCTGATATGAGCAGCAGTGGTGCCCAAAGAAGAATTTGATTTTTATTGTTGCAGATGGAAAAGGGAGTGAGAGACATACTACACCTGTCACCTGCACAGTTAGAAGCTCCAAACTCCAGAACTAGAGATAGAAACCCAGAAAGGCCAAGAACAAAATGAAACAAAAAACCTAACAAGAAAGGGAAGACAAGTAATCCTCTCATTAAACAATTTAAATCAAGCATACATTTATTTGACCTTTGTATTAGGTAAGTTTGCTTTTTGTGTAACAAAAAAGCTAACACTTAGTCTTATATTAAAGCAAAGTTCAACACTTTACCCATGATAAATCAGCAAAGTAAGCAAAATACATTCATATCCTGAAATTTGACACGACTTTACATTTCCTTTTTGAAATTAACCTATGGCTTCTGAACAAAACTCCTCCTTTTTTAATAGCTTGCATCCAAATGTCTGCTCAGAATTCTCTTGTTTTCTCCCTTCCTCCCTAACCCTTACCCTTCCCCCTCCTAGATCTCAAACACTGCCTCAGCTTTAGCCACAACTTAAATGCAGAAAACACTCAACATCTACAGTTGTGGCATTGCAGGTGCTGCTCTCCTGAGTTACAAAATCTACCAGCTTGATGACTACTATCTGCTGCCCCACAAAACTTAGACTCCACATATATGAAATAAATTCATGTTCTACATTGTTCAATAACTAATTCTTCCTTGATTTCCTTGGTCTGTTGATGACAACAAAATCCATCCAAGCATTCCTGCATAAAATCTTGGGAACACACCCTCTCCTGTCCTCACATTCAGTAAGTTCTCAAGCTTTGTCGATTCTTCTTCTGCAATTTGTTTCCCTTTTCTTACCTTTCTTTTTCTTTCTAATCAAGGCCCTATCATTATTATTTCCCTTTACCTAACCTCCCCATAAGAATTCTGGACAATTTATAAGATCACACTTTCTAATCCCAGTGCTGCCTTTTCTACATTTCTGTAGAATTCCATAATACATTTTAAATTCTCTTATTTATTCAATTAGTAGCCCATTTGCAGGAAAATCCTGCAAGCAGCTGTTGCAGCCGAGTGCTCTGCCGTTGCTGCCGCCTTTGCGGCCACTGCGCCTGCAGCCGCTTGCCACTGCCACCCGCCCCGCTCCGCCCCGTTCCACCCTGCTCCGCCCTGCCCGGGCTTTCCCTCTGGCAGCCACCTTGCTTTCCGCTTTTCCTCCCTCTTCCTTCTAAGTTGTCTTCAGTCTTCACTCCTCCCTCTCTCAGCGTATGCAAATTAACTGCCATCTTTGTTGGGTAATTAGCATACTTTCCCTGATTAGCTGGTGGGTGTGGCTTTGGCTGGTGGGTGTGGCTTGGGCGTAGCAAAGGTGCGGTCAATTTGCATATTGCTATTTTATTAGGTAGGATTTTGACATAAAATAATTTTGTCAGTGAATTTTGCAGTTTGGGGAAAGAGAATCCATTTCTTCTCTTTTGTAGCGAAGCATTTAGCAGAGATTTATCTATAAAAGTTATTTAAATTGAATTCAAAGAGCTTTCTTTGGAAAGAAAATGTTAGTTAATTATACCAATGTAAGTTTTTCTTCAAAGTGGCCATCAACACTGTAGACATTAGAAAATATTGACAAGATTACCAAATATCTCACAAAATATTAACGTATCGAAAAACAAAGGAAGTTTTTTTTCAAACTTTGTTCAACTCTTCATATCCCTCATTCTCTTACTATAATGGTTAATTTGCCCATGTCTGCCTGTGGTTTTATTCTAGTCCTCCAAAGTACATATCAACATATACCCCAATACATGTGCACACACTCAATAATTAAGTAGCAAGAACCTTATTAAGTCTAGTTTTAAAGAAGGAGAAAAACTGTGTTAACATGTATTGACTCAAGTTTTTCTATCTGAAGACCAATGACCAATAAGCTATTGATGGAGGAAACACACATTATGGGGGTGAGGACTAACAACAATTTTTTATTTAGATATTTCTATAGTTATTGTTATTCCCCGATATCAGATAAACATTGTTGCCAGATATAACATTTAGTGAATTAGGTAAATTTATGCATCATTTATCAATATAAATTATATGTATTTATAGAGTTAATAAATATGGCCATATTTCCCATATTTCATTTATCTCTTCAGCCTGAGTACTTTTGGGGTTTGGTACATAGAAGGCAGTCAATAAGTGCTTCATAAACTCCATGTGCTCACTCATGTCTCTATTATGCTCTTGTGGAATTAGAAGTTTCACTTATAAATCTATATTAATCTAGACAAAAAATTTAGTAGCCTAAGCATCAATATGCATATCAGTTGAAGAAACAAGAATTAGAACAAAGACCCTAAGGAAGGGAGACTTTTCTAGGCAAATATTTCTATACAAATCTAAAGAGTTTATGTGGAGTCTGGTATACTACTACAGCATTAATAAGAACTGAAATTAGGGTCATTTCTGTACATATGAACCATGAACTAGAGTACAGCTGGGAGAATCTGGGAGGAAAAAAGACTATACCTGGCCACAGGTAAGGCAATAATACTGAAAATAAAGCACTTGGAACACTTACAATAGCCTCAATCCTTCTCCCAACACAATGCCAGCTGGAGTTTTGCTACACAAGTGTAGTCAGTAAGACCATCAGTATCACCATCCCTGTCCTGGGGCAGTGCTAAAAATGTTGACCCTCAGGCCTTACCCAAGACCTAATGATTCAGAGTCTACATTTTAATATGATTCATACAATAAAGTCTGAAAAAGATCTTACCTCATCTTTTATAAGGTATCACAATGCACCATAATGATTGGGCCAACCTTAATGAAATATTAATCAGGATAACTAATCTAAACATATGCTAATAACATAACAGGATATTCAATGCCTGCTTTGATTCATATTTAATTCCATTCTGAACATAGCAAAGAACTAGAAAACTCAGTGATATATTAGGTGTTTACTCAACCACAAAGCAATTTGTCAGTGAAGTCTTCAACTCTCAACACTCAGGAATGCATGAAGGTCTCCCTATTAGTGTTCAAAACGCTTGAAAGAGCACACATGAGTCAGCAAAGGTAATGCTATCACTCACTTATGAGCCTTAAGTTTTCCCTCAGGAAAACAGCATTGGCAATAAAGGATGAGCACATCAAAGTTTATGAGGCACTGTATATTGATGGGAAAAACTCAAACTAATTCGAAAGTTGATTTCGGTCTAGTAAGAAAACAGAAAATAAAGATGTGTCCATTTGGATTAGGTTTTCATTGCTGATTAATGTTACAACCCCTGGGAGACACCAGCAGCCCTGAAAGCTCCTTGAGCTCATTCACTTTGACCCCTAATGGATGCTGTAGAAGCTTGGTCCCAAACCTGTTGCCTCCACAGCTCTGATGGGACACTTGGAATATAGAAAGTCACAAATACCTGAGCAGGCCCTATATGCAGATGAGAGACATCTGGGGAAAGGAACTCTCTGAAGATGCCCTTCAGCTTAACTTAAACCAAAGCCTCATGGGAAAGGGATATTGAAAACAGCTGTGGCTGCATCTCCTTGGTACAGAATCAGAGGCCTGCAATCTGCTAAATGTGGAGGAATATGCTGGTATTTTAAATTGCATGCTTAGCCAAACAGTGAAATATTGCTCTTGTGGACTCAGCACCTTCCTCAGCCTGGTCTTCTCTTTGCTTGTGATGCCCCGACATAGTCACGGAGGAGCCACCGTTATTCATTATGGATTATGTGTACACATTTCAGCACAGCAGTATCTGTCTCTGTCCTCACTATCAGACATCACAAGGTTAATGTAGAAAATGCTGAGTGTTAATCACATATGAAAACTGCTGCTGTGCAGAAGAGGATTAGTAGACTGAGTAAAGAAATGCATTCCCTTGCTCTAATATGCATGCATAGGGGCCTGAGATGCATATCCTTGTGATTCCAGATGAAAATGGGTGATGACCTCTTTCTAGGACATGATCACTAGTCTTCCTACCCGCATCACATACATTATGGTGTTTCAGGCGCATTAAGGCCTGGAAGATTTTTTGCTTATTTTCAGTGGCATTGTGGGGAGATAAGATGGTCTATAAAAGTGCATCCTTATAAATGATGTTTAGTCTCTTTTAAATACTAAAATCCTTTTTTCATATTAAACATTTTAAATGAAAAGCATTTTAAAAATTTGAGGCTGGGGGGGGAAGCAGATGCAGGCAAATGCTTTATCAAGAATCCAAATATTGGATGTGCTGGAGGAACCAAGATGGCAGCAAAGTTAAACAACTAAACTGCCGCCTCGCACAACAATTTCAAAACATCTACCACCCAGAACCTCAGGAAAGCTGGCCGAGTGGAAAATTTACAACTAAGAAGAGAAAGGAGCACAAACGCTGAAAAGCTGAGGTACGGAGGTGCGCGAATCGGGCTGGTGGCGGGCGACTGGGCATGCAATTTTTCTTCAACCCGAAGGGAGACAAGCTCCTGATCACTCTGAAATCCAGTTTCTGGGGACACGCAGGGGACCCAGACGCCAACGGGGAGAAGCTGGACTCTCGGCCATCGGGTTGGAAAGTGAGAGTGACTTTTTTGCAGAGGTGCGCCCAGCAATCATTGTTTACTACGCTGGAGTGCAAGACGTGGGAACTTGGAAACATGGAAAGGCAGAGAAAGCTGATGGCAGCCATCGCCGTTTGCCACGCCCTAGCGTAGTGACGCCCTGAGTCCCCGCCCTGCCGCGCCCTGAGACCCCACCCCACCCCGCCCTGAGACCTCGCCCTGCACACTCTACAAACCCACCCAGGCTCCACACAGCGGCTTTTGCATATAAACGGCCTGTTCTGTGGCAGCTTAACCAAAATAACTGCAGCTCCAGTCAGACTACTCCAAAACCACCCAAGCAAAGAGGAGAAAACTGTAGCTCTTGCTGTAGCTCCTGCTGGGGGGCCTCAGACAGTAGCTGACCTGCACCCTATTGGAGATCCAGACACTAGTGTATCTAGTGGTCAGTGTGACACGACACCAGATTTCAACCACTCTCATAAGGGACACATTCAAGAGGTAGACTCAGTGAGCACCAAAGCCCTACTGGAACAAGTCCTGCCCCATAAACGTGTCTCCAGCACAGCAATTCTTCCATTATAGACACAGCGGGTCCTCACAGCCAATTGGCCTGGAGGTCAATTCCTCCCAGTGACACCAACAACAATCAAGACTTAACTACAACAAGGCTGTACACACAGTCCACAAAGGGGTACACCAAGAGTGTCCAACTCAGATAACTGGGAGGCTGACCTGTTGAACCAATAGGACACCTAGTACACAAAGCTACCCAACCAACTCAGGGAAGCAGCAAAAATGAGGAGGCAAGGAAACAGATCCCAAATGAAAGAAATGGAGGAGAACAAACAAATGGACATAGAGTTCAAAACCACGGTTATAAGGTTTTTCAAGAATTTCATGGAAAAGGCCAATAAATTTAATGAGACCCTCAAGGATATGAAAAAGGACCAAGTAGAAATTAAACATACACTGACTGAAATAAAAAATATTATACAGAGACCCAACAGCAGACTAGAGGAACGCAAGAATCAACTCAACGATTGGGAATACAAAGAGGCAAAGGACACTCCTCCAGAGAAGCAAGAAGAGAAGAGAATTCAGAAAGTTGAAGATAGTGTAAGAAGCCTCTGGGACAACTTCAAGCATACCAACATCAGAATTATGGGAGTGCCAGAAGAAGAGAGAGAGCAATACACTGAAAACCTATTTGAAGAAATAATGACTGAAAACTTCCCCCACCTGATGTAAGAAATAGACTTACAAGTCCAGGAAGCACACAGAACCCCAAACAAAAGGAATCCAAAGAGGACCACACCAAGACACATCATAATTAAAATGCCAAGGGCAAAAGACAAAGAGAGAATATTACAAGCAGCAAAAGAAAAACAGTTAGTTACTTACAAGGGAGCACCCATACGATTATCAGCTGATTTCTAAACAGAAACTATGCAGGACAGACAGGAGTGGCAAGAAATATTCAAAGTGATGAATAGCAGGAACCTACAATCAAGACTACTCTACCCAGCAAAGTTATCATTCAGAATTGAAGGGCAGATAAAGAGCTTCATAGATAAGAAAAAGCTAAAGGAGTTCATCACCACAAAACCAATATTATATGAAATGCTGAAAGGTATTCTTTAAAAAGAGGAAAAAGAAGAAAAAAGTAAAAATTATGAACAACAAATACATATCTATCAACAAGTGATTCTAAAAGTCAAGTGAATTAAAAATCTGAGAAACAGAATAAACTGGTGAAAATAATAGAATCAGAGGCATAGAATGGGAGTGGATTGATAATTCTCAGGGGGAAAGGGGTGTCTGTGTGGGGGATATGGGAAGAGACTGGACAAAAATCATACACTTATGGATAAGGACAGCGGTGGGGGGAGGTAAAGACAGAGGGGGGTGGGAACTGGGTGGTGGGGATATATGGGGGGAAAAAGGAGAAACAATTGTAATAATCTGAACAGTAAAGATTTATTAAATTAAAAAAAAAATTGAGGCTGCATGCTTGGATGGGCCAAAATTATAATGTTATTTACTTCTCAGTAACTAAATGTACCTTACCTCCTGAGACACTGCTTCTTCCCTTTCACAAAGTAAAGGTAACTCAGTCTTTCCAGTTTGGAATTCAGTCTATTCTGAGCAACTACTCAGTCCACTCAGGACTCTCTCCCTTCACATTCCTTCCTTCTCATTGAGTGTCCTTTGGGCTCAGGACACAGAGGCGGGTGCAGGGGAGGAGCTGTGCCCTGTACTATCACGTGCATTTTCTGTCTTTTCTTGAGTCATCCTCATGGTTCTGGCAGCCAGGTCTGCACACATGGCCTCCTCACACCAGGAAACACAGGGCATGCCAGCTCATCTCAGTACTCCAGGGGGCTGGGGAGGGCCACAGAAACTTTTTTGATGTAGTCCCTGAAAGATTATGTCCTGGGAAATCCACCAATATATTGCTATTTTATAATCCTGGTGTCATATTGGAAATGTGGCTTACCTAACAGTTTCACAGAGGTCATGACCCTACTCTCAGACTCCCTAGTGTACATGAGATTTAATCACTATGCTTTTCCTCAAGATTCACCAAAGCAGCAGTGGGCAGTGGCTCTTCTCGGGGTCTGGGGAAGGTCTATGCTCTTCTCACATCCTCCTCTGATTATTTTATCCTTTCTGGACAGGAAATTGGTGTTTACCTCATCAGGCATGATTCCCACTCTTATGGCCTACGGTCCAAATTCTTTACACTGGATCTCCCAGGCTGTAGGCCTTACTATTTTAAAGCCAAATTTGGGGCCTGGCAAGCATGGCTCAGTGGTTGAGCATGGACCCATGAACGAGGAGGTCAAAGTTAGATTCCCTGTTAGTGCACATGCCTGGGTTGTGGGCTCAATCCCCAGGAAGGGGCATGCACGAGGCAGCTGATTAATGATTCTCATCATTGATGCTTCCATCTCTCTCTCCCTCTCCCTTCCTCTCTGAAATCAATAAAAACATATTTAAAAAATAAATAAAAAATCAAGCCAAGTTTTTGGAATTAGTGAAATTTATTTTTCTGACCTTCATCTATGATATATCTATACTAATAAAAGCCTAGGTGGTGCCCTAACTGGTTTGGCTCAGTGGATAGAGTGTCGGCCTGTGGACTGAAAAGTCCCAGGTTCTATTCCAGTCAAGGGCATGTACCTTGGTTGCAGGCACATTCTCAGTAGGAGGTGTGCAGGAGGCAGCTGATTGATGTTTCTCATCAATGTTTCTGACTCTCTATCCCTCTCCCTCTCTGTAAAAAAATCAATAAAATATATATATTTTTAAAAGCCTAGGTGGGGTCTCGCCCTCGCGCGATGCACTCACATTATCACAAGATGGCCACCTCCACATTGTCACAAGATGGTTGCCCCAAGATAGCCACCACAAGATGGCCACCCCACGTCATCACAAGATGGCCACCACCACATCATCACAAGATGTCTGCCACAAGATGGCCACCACAAGATGACAGGCAGGGGAGGGCAGTTGTGGGTGATCAGTCCAGCAGGGGAAGGCAGGCGGGGAAAATTGGGCTGGCAGGGAGGGCAGTTGGGGGCAACCAGGCCTGCATGGGAGGGCAGTTGGGGGCAATCGGGCCAGCAGGGGAGGGCAGTCAGGGGCGATTGGGCCGGCAGGGGAGGGTAGTTGGGGGTGACCAAGCTGGCAGGGGAGGGCAGTTGGGGGCCATCAGGCCAGCAAGGGAGGACAGTTGGGGCCAATCGGGCCAGCAGTGAAGGGCAGATGGGGGCGATCGGACCAGCAGTGGAGGGCAGTTGGGGGCAATTGGGCCGGCAGGGGAGTAGTAAGGTATCAATCAGGCCAGCAGGGGAGTAGTTAGGAGGTGATCATGCTGGCAGGCAGAAGCAGTTAGGGGCAATCGGGCAGGTAAGCAGGCAAGCGGTTAGGAGCCAGCAGTCCCAGATTGCGAGAGGGATCACTGCAGGATCAGGCCTAAACCTTCAATTGGACATCCCCCAAGGGGTCCCAGATTTGAGAGGTTGCAGGCCGGGTTGAGGGACACCCCCTCCCCATGCACGAATTTCGTGCACCGGGCCTCTAGTATATATATAAAAGCCTAAGGTGACTGGTCAACCAGTCGCTATGATGCACACTGACCACCAGAGGGCAGATACTCAATGTAGGAGCTGCCCCCTAGTGGTCAGTGTGCTCCCACAGTGGGTGCGCCTCTCAGCTGACCTATGGGTGCCAGACACAGGGCTCATGGCTGGCAAGCACTGCTGTGGTGGCATGAGCCTCTCCCCATCGGGACTGACTGGGCACAAGCCCACAGCAGGTGCAGTGGGGCTGGGATGAGCAGGAGTGGCAGGCAGGAGCTGCAGGCAGCATCAGAGTGCCAGTTTCAGCTCGAATCCCCACAGGCCAGGCTGAAACCAGCAGTTCGACATCCCCCAAGGGGTCCCGGATTGTGAGAGGGTGCAGGCCAGGCTGAGGGACCCCACTGGTGCACAAATTCATGCACTGGGCCTCTAGTAGGTATATAAAAGCATGCACAAGAGCTGAGAAGCCAAGAATTTGACTCTCTCCTTTCTGTACTCTCTCTAACCTTGCACAGCACAGCAATATAGATAAGTCCCATGCTGTTTCAATGACAAGGAGAAGTGAAGAGGTAGAAGTAATTGCAAAACACAGTTTAATACCAAAGTATTATACTGCTACACAGAACTTCTCTACTTCTTGAACAGGGAATGCTGAACATAATTGTGCACTTTCTGGATAATGCAGGTTCTTTATTGAGCAGGGTGGCAATTCTCTTCCCTATCTGCCTTTGGGTTTCACAGTTTCTGCCTCTCCTGCAACACTGAGTTGTCCCTGCTATTTTGATGGCCACCTTCAACAGTTTCTTCTCTGCCTCTTTCCCATTTTGTAGTTTCTTATAGGCCATGAGCTGGGATAAACAAGGCTGTTAAAAATTCTGTGTTAAAGGTAAGTCAATAAGGCCCTGAGCCTAGGAGTTAATTGCATGTCCTTGAAACCACCAACAGCCTTCAAACCTGTCTTTCCCTACTTCTAAGTTTTGGCTGAGTTCTCAAGGGGAGAGGTTGTCAGAAATTCCACCTCTGAATAAGTGGGTCATTACTATAATTTAAAGCATAGTATGTATCATTCTCCTTCATAAAAATGACATAATAAAGGCCTTATAATTTATATCATGAGCATCAAGTTTGAACTTAAAATGGGAGTCAAAACCGAATAGGTTATTTTCAGACATCTCTACAAAAGGCAGCCATTAGGGAGCAATGGGTTTTTCTTTCTCTCTGTTTTCATAGACTAAAGTGTAGTTCCATTTCTCTTTCCCATGAGAACACTGACTTCAGATATTCAGAGTTCAGACTTTTGACCCAGCAGCCACTGTGAAGATTTCAATTTGAAACCTTAAATTGTTAAAGGTTAGTACACAAATTGGGCTATAAAACCAAGACATTTTCTTTAATTGCTTGAAAATATCTTAGGTTAGAAACTAAGTCAAAGATAAAAATATAAGGTTAATCCTTAAGAAATTCTAAGTCATCAAAATAAATATATTACACAGCAATTATCTTCATCCAAAATTCTGACCCTTTGAGGGGAACAAATTTCTAACTTGAAGGCTGAGGTCTTTCAGCTTTGGGCTGCTCAATTCTTCTCTAATATCAGTAGCAAAGATGGTCCTGGGGAATGGGTACCAAGGATCAATCATACGAAAGCAATTCCACAGCCCTCATGAAATCCCACACATGTAAGGAGGTTTCCTCTTCCTACTTTCTACAACTAAAGACATCCAGTGCCAGCTCACTGTGACTGGAGATCTCTGTCTAGCTGGGCTTCTTTTCATTTTTCTCACTTGCTAATAGAAGAAATGTGTTATAATAGCAAGCGAAACATCCAAACTTACTCCTGTTTTACAATAAATACCTAATCAACTTCAATATTTCTACCCCCTGGATAATGTAGCATCCACATTTTGCTACACACTTCCAGCAGCAGCTTCACAGTCAATGTCCTGTACTTCTTAGTTTAAGAGGATTTTTCTCTCTGGCCTTTTGCTTGGGTGGGAGACTCTCACAATAATTATTCATGCTTAGTGGATACATAATAAACATTTGAGGAATTTTTTCATTTATTTAGGAAATATTTATTTGTATAGTAAGTGCTAGATGAACAAATTAACACTGTCCTTTCCTGTGTGAACTATTCATTGATGCAAGAAAATATTACCACATACTTAGCAGCTTAAAATAACACACATGTATTATCTCACAGTCGCCATGGGTCATAGGTCCAAGCACTGGTCCCATAGGCCTTCCAGTCTACTGAGGAATACAGTCAGATGGATTTGATCTCATCAAGTTGTGATGAGGAGCAACTACACCTTTAGCTCCAGGCAGAGGGGAGGATGCTGTGAACGGACTTAGGTGTAGGGACTGCAGTGTTCACACACATGCCTAGGAGACCCCTTAGGGTGAGGGGATGACAAAAGAAATGAAGCTGATAAAAGATAGCTCTCTCCCTGTGCCACCATGTTCCAGCTGGAAAACTCAGAGAAGTCCAGGAATTCAAATTCCAACCAGCTTATCAGGTAATTATAAGCATGCATTTATCAGCTACTAATATGATATGTGGGCGTGCCAGGCTCCTCAAATTTTAGCTGGACCTGGTGATAATACTTTGTTAAATATAGATCAGAGGAAGGAGTGGACCTGGTGATAATACTTTGTTAAATATAGATCAGAGGAAGGAGTTGAGTAAAGAGCTACCTAACCCAGACAAGGAATATGATAGGGGCAGGGTGAGAGATGTTGGAGATAAGGGAGCTAGGAATATGAGCCACTTACGTTCTGAGTGCTGGGAATATAATTGAGCAAGGCCCCAGCTGCTGGGCTCTGAAACCCATCACCATGTTTGCACCTGGGCCACTCTTCCCTCAGGTTTCTCCCAGCCAGTGACTGAGCATGGCAGGGATATTAAAGCAGGCCCATTCTTACGAGGTGAGGCTTGATGACTCCCCAGTAGCCTTGTTTAACTCTCCTTAGGCTTAAGCTCTATTAGGCTTGCTCTGCAGTCTAATACACACACACCGATTGCTCCTTCATTATCCCTCAACCTCACTTAGGATCAGACCTGCATTGCTGTCTGGCAGCTCTTAAGCTCAACTAGCTTCCTGCTCATTTTCTCTCACAGGTGTTTTCTCTAATAAATTTATCATGTTTAATCCTGTCTTGGCATCAGAGGCCTGGTCTAAGAGGAAGACTGGCAAAGAGAAAGACTTCATTGGAAATAATTTATTAAAAGAGGTATTGTACAAGTTTTTCCAAAAAAGGGTCCTCATCCAAATAGAGGGTTTATTGATTATATCATCATTTAATCCATGTTGATGGTTCTTAACTTTCAATGCCCTCAGACTACCCCTTTCCATCCCAAACCCTCAATATAACAGAACATGTGAAGTGGTATTTTTATATAATCAATATCTACATGGGTATCCATAATGACTTTAATTATAAAGAAAAGGATTGGACTACATTAAATTAAAAAGCTTCTGCACAGCAAAAGATAACATCCTCAAAATGAAAAGGGGACCCTCTGTGTGGGAAAACATATTCACCAATGATACATCTGATAAGGGGTTAATTTCCAAAATATATAAAGAACTCATACAACTCAACAAAAGGAAGACAAATAATCCAACTTTAAAAAATGGGCAAAGGAACTGAATAGACACTTCTCCAAAGAGGACATACAGATGGCCAACAGTCATATTTTTAAAGAATGCTCAATGTCACTATTCATAAGAGAGAGGCAAATAAAACTACAATGAGGTATCACCTCACACCTGCCAGAATGGCTACCATCAATAAATCAACAAACAACAAGTGCTAGCGATGATGTGGAGAAAAGGGAACCCTAGTACATTGCAGATGGGAATAGAGCCTGGGGCAGCCTCTGAGGAAAATGGAGTTTCCTCAAAAAATTAAATATGAAACTGCCATTTGATGCAGTGATCCCACTTCTGGGAATATATCCTAAGGATCCTGAAACACCAATCAGAAAGAATATATGCACCCCTATGTTCATAGTAGCCTTATTTACAACTAGAGGCCCGTTGCACAAAGATTCGTGCAGTAGGCCTTCCTTCCCCTGGCTGCGGGCACCGGTTTTCCTCTGGCACCCAGGACCCAGGCCTTTGCTCTGGCCGCCACCTTCCATCTTCACTCTGGCCAGAGTTTTTGCTCCGGCCAGCTGGAGTCTTCAGTGTTTGCTCCAGCTGGAGCCTTCAGTCTTCTACGCTTTGACCGGAATGCCGCTCCTGTAGCTCCCTCCGCCCCCCTCGCCCCCCACTCTCCCCCTCACAGCAGGTGCCCTGCCCTGCCCAGCCACTCCGCACCTGCATATGCAAATTAACCCACCATCTTTGGTTAATTTGCATGCTCACTCCTGATTGGCTGGTGGGTGTCGAGGAGGTATGATCAATTTGTATATTTCTCTTTTATTAGTGTAGATTAGTATACGGTAATTTAAAAGATATGTTAGATTGAGTAAAAATAAAATTTAAAAGAGAGAAAAAATAATGGGCATGAATAACAGTATGGTGATTGGGGGGTGGGGAGTTGGAAGGAGGTGGAGGAAGGTGAAGGGAAAATAAATATTGAAGACTTGACTTGGGGTGGTGAACACACAATACAGGGTACAGATGATGTATTATAGAATTGTGCACCTGAAACCTGTATAATTTGGTTGACCAGTGTCACCCCAATAAATTCAACAAAAAGGAAAAGAAAGATATAATGTAAGTACATTGATTGACATGACAAGATATATCAATATATTAAGAATGGTGGCATTAGAGGACTTAATAAGAGTTATTAGTTTGGCTTCTCTTTCTTTTCTAATTTATTCCCAATGATCATGTATCACTTAAATAATAAAAATATTTATTAAATCTTTATTGTTGAAAGTATTACATGTCTCCTTTTCTTTCCCATTGACCCAGTCTAGCTCGCCCCTGCTCCCCACCCCAGGCCTTCACCACCCTATTGTCTGTGTCTATGCGTTATACATATATGGATACAATTTCTTTGTTTGATCTCATCCCACCCACCCCCACATTCCCTCTGATATTTGACAGTCTGTTCCATGCTTCTATGTCTCTAGATCTATTTTGTTCATTGGTTTATTTTGTGCATTAGATTACACATGAGTGAGATCATCTGATACTTGTCTTTGGCTGGCTTATTTCACTTAGCATAATATTCTCCAGGTTCCTCCATGCTGTTTCATGGTTTTTATAGCCTCTGGTGAGAAGTTATAAGCAGTGGTAGCAGCAATCTGAAAGGCTTCATGTGGTCAATATGAGTAACTTAAGAACACAGCTCAGGCCTAATTTATAGTGGAAAAAACAGATTCAGGGATCAATGAGTTCATTGTTGCAAGTTGTAAGTGCCTAGTCTTAGTGCCACTTGGTCAGTGACAGCGGAGGCAGAAGGAAAGGATGCAAACTTTTAAATAAGAAGACTATGTTTCAAGCACATAAAACACCTCACTTTCTTGGAAGAACTAGAATTAGGACTGGGATCCCCATAATATTAACCACAGGGTCTGTGCTAGAGAGACCATAGGTATTACCACAGTTTTGTCCCCAGTCAAGTCTGGGCTGCAGAGAGATGGGAGCTTAACCTCACAAATGCCTGCACACCATTTCCTACACCATTTCTCAAAAGATTTCCTTATTCTCTGAAACACATTTTTTTTAAATGTGCAAATATCATTGTCTGTCTGCTCTCAGATATGTTCCAGCCTTTTTCCTATTAATTCCATTCTCAGACTCTCTTGTCACTGACTTTGAGCTAGACTGAAAAGTGGGAGAAAAGTGGGTATCTCTCTCTCTCTCTCTTTCTACCTTAGAAGTCTCTCCTGAAATGGCCACTTATCCATAACTCCATTTCCTGAGAAGCAGCTCTGGCTTGGCAGTGCCTGCCTTAGTTTTAGCTCCTCCCTTGGGGTATCAAGCTGTAAAGTATGCAATTCCCTTTAGTGGTGTCTGCTTCCCTAAGTCAACCCAAACTGATAGGCCAATCTCATTTAGTCGATCAACCCAAGAAATCCTCAATAACTGACTGCTAGGATTTATTGAAACATCACTATATTTATGAGGTATTACATGATAACATAAATGTCAATCATCCATATTAAAACAAATAACTGCTTTTTTTAGCAGCTAATAAAGAAGTCAGGAACATTTCAAGTTTAGCCAATCAGAAGATTATTCTTTCTTGTGTCTAATATGGGAGCTAGCCATACTAATAATAAGAGTAAGACTTCATTGGAAGTCATTTAAAATTTGATCACTGGATCTGTTTCTTGATGCACAAAGTGATCTTGAACTTTTGAAGAAAGTTTTTTTCACCTCTTCCATCACCTTAAAGAAATGCACGTCCTCTCTTTATATTCTTCATTCCATTTTCTCCAGGTGAACCTAAACTTCTTCTATGTTTAGCAGATTATCTTTGCGTATTAACAAAGCAGGCTTTTCACTTTGGGCTATATCTTTGTATTTTCTAGATACATGGTATCTTATGAATTAGCCTCCATTCCTTTATCTTTTCCTCCTTCCCCCTAAACCATCCCACCCAAATTTATACAAGATTCAACTCAATAACTTGGCAGAATAAGCAATGGCAGGTCTAGTTTAGAGTGACCCCTCATCACAAGCAGCTGTGATCACCTCAGCACCACATCCCAGAACAAAGTCTGAAAAAAGGAGTGCCAGCAGTTGTCAATGGGAGGTGGCACTGCCTAGGGAGACTGAAGGGGTTCAAATGCCGGCTCCTCACACACAAGCAGTGTAACATTGGGCAAATTATCTAAACCGTACCTCAATTTTCCCAATTGCAAAATGAAGATAATTGTAATATGTACCTCATAAAACTGCGGAGAGAATTTAATGAGTTTATTCCTGTAATCTTTAAGAATAATGCATAGCTCCACAGGAAGCACTTAATAAATATATGGCATTCGGGGGTGGGGGGTAGGGGGGGAGGAAAGAAAACCTCTAGGACCATAAATTCTCTTAACAATCTTAAATATTTTAGCACCTAAAACAGTTACATTCACTTTTAAGTTTTTTCACAGAGAAACTTCATAGAAATATGAACAAATGACTATATATTTTATATAAATACATTATACAATAGGATTTACAAAAAGCAATGTACATTTCAGAGGGACCATGATTCTGGGTATGCATTTGAAGATGTGGCTAAAATATTGCCACTTTAGAAAAGTTATGATCTTATCTTTCAGGGTATTTTTGTAGAAAAATTGTCCTTGAATCAGAGGCATCTGTAGATCTCCTGCTAAATGACAAAAATCTATAGAAAAATAATAATATAAGGCAGAATAGATGGTGTCAGATGCACTTGCTTAATCTACCTCAATAAACATTTTAAAGATTAAGATGAAAATTGGTATTTTAGTGTAAATCTGAGTGTCAGGGCATTTAGAGCTGATAAATCATTCTGTTAAAGGTTAAATTTCACCAAACACACACACACACAAAAAGGCAGGACTTTTTGACTCTTAAAATTTTGAATTGTCTCCTCTTGAAATATAGCATTCAGGACTGTAATTTTTCTGAAACACATTTTCTGATGAAGACAGTTACTTAAAAAGCACTATAGGCCAAATGAGATGTATCTTTGTGCACAGACACCTCGTGATAGGAAAACCTCATTTATAGGTTGTGGAAGTTTGCTTTAGATAAGCATCCAAAACTTAACCACTTTCAAAGTATTCAATGCCTCTTGCATTTGGAAAATGAGCCAGAATAACAGAGTGCAGGTATTTTTAAATGAGTCTAACTTTTTTTATACTTTTCTGTTACAACTATTTGTGTTTATTATTCTAACTTATATAATTATTTACAAGAACATGTTGTATCTTTGAGACTATCAGAAGTGAGTCACTATCAAAAGTAAAATATTATTTTAAAAATGTTTTGTTGTTAATCTTATTGAAAGCGCATGTGATATAGCATATTGGAAGCTGACAGTCCTGGTTTCAAAATATGGGCCCTTAGGAGCTATGTGACTATAAATAAATTACCTAATATCTCTGAACCTCAACTTCCTCATCTGACAAAGTAGAGTATTGTCAGGAGAATTACATGAAATACAGTATTACAAATTTTTGGAAGACTGACTCATAGCAACACACATCAGATATCAGTTCCATTCTACTTCCTTTCATAAAAAATATACTTGAAATAGGAATATGTTTGTAATTGTTTCATCCACATTCACTAACAAATGAATCTTATCTAGCCTTAAAAGCACCCATTTGTCACTTTGGTTATCTATCCTTCATAGACATGCATTTTTCTCCTCATATAGACTGCAACCCAAGAAAAACACTACTGTGATAAAAATCATCTAATCAAATGTCATCTACTATAATTATCTTCTGGCAGGACCAATTTATAAATGAATCTACTTGGAATAGTCCCAGGTATTAGTACTTACCCAAAGTTAGAAACATTATGGTTTTTGTGTGTGTATGGACCAAAAGAAAAGATCAATATGTAAAATAACATATTAAGTGCAAATTTGTTACAAAAAGAAAGAGTAGTTTTAAGCCTCTAGTCATCATATTTGAGGATCATGAGAAATCTTCACCACCCTGATAGCTGGAAGAATTTTTACAAGATGTATTCCAAATGAAGTAAACAACTTAGGGAAAAAGCATGCAGATATGAAAGGAAAAAACCATATGGGGATTATCAAGTACACAAATATCCTGTTCAGTTATGGTCCTCCAAGTACTGATTTTTTGAAAACTATTTGTTCCTGGGTATTATCTATTAAAAGAGAATAGCATATGCCTACATGCTCTTGCTATATTTGTTCACATTCTTAGAGCACTCTCCAACATTCTCTCCCAGTGAGAGCTACCCACCAAATTGTGTTTACAATCTGAGTGAGGGTCAGCTTACCATAATGCAACAACTCTCAGCCAGTGTGCTCTCTATTAAATAATCCTGGGCTCTTGTGTCTGCAAATAAATTGTTTATTTCCTGTAACCTCTTTCTGTAATTATTTCTGTATTCTAATTAACAGTTTTGACCCATCATGACTGCCAAGAGATGATATTGAAGTACCTGCTGCTAAAAAATAAAGGAAATTGCCCAGCTGGTATGGCTCAGTGATTGACTCTCGACCTATGAACCAGGAGGTCACAGTTCGATTTCTGGTCAGGGCACATGTAGAGCTTGATCCACAGTGGGGGGTGTAAAGGAGGCAGACCATCAATGATTCTCTCTCATCATTGATGTTTCTGTATTTCCTTCTCTTTTCCTCTCTGAAATCAATAAAAAATATATTTAAAAAAATAAATGAAGAAGATGGCACAGTTATTGAAATGCTAGACTGAAGCCTTGAAGGAAATGATTAAGGAAATGGACCAAAAAAAACACACAATTAATTTGAAGCACACAGTAAACATCACTGAGAATTAAACAATGGGCCAACAATTTTAAAATTGTTAAGTGAAAGAAATGACAACAATCTGGCATGGAGGTAAAAAGAGTTGAACTAAGTATAAGAATAAGCGTTATCTTCCAGCATGTGGTGTTGGAAAGGAAATTTGGCTCTGGCTTATTTATCACAAAACTCAACTCTAGTATGCTATGGATCATTGTGAATGGAGCAGAGGGTGTGTTGGAAGATGGGACAGGAAGGAGGTTAAGAAGGTAAGTTAAGGCCTGATAATAAAAGGTCTCATATTAGGGACCAAAAGTTAAAAATATTGAACTAAGTTAAAAATATTGGTGATATAGGACCACCACATTTTTAAAATATATTTTATTGATTTTTTTACAGAGAGGAAGGGAGAAGGATAGAGAGTTAGAAACATCGATGAGAGAGAAACATCGAGCAGCTGCCTCCTGCACTCCCCCTACTGGGGATGTGCCTGCAACCAAGGTATATGCCCTTGACCAGAATCAAACCTGGGAGCTTTCAGTCCGCAGGCCGATGCTCTATCCACTGAGCCAAACTGGTTAGGGCTAGAACCACCACATTTTTATCAGGAAAATAAACTAGGATATTTATACTGCCACAAAATAGATTAAGAAAAACAAAAACAATGCAAATAATAATCAAGAACACCAAACTCTCTACCTAGGTTGGTCAAATCCAGGGAAAATATAGCAGATAAAAGGAAGGCTCCCTGGTCTGGCATCAGCCACCATTTGACCCATGAACTTTTAGTACCTGTTCCCATCCATGATTGCTCTCCATAGTGTTCTATCAGATTCTATCTTTACTCTGAAAATTGAGATGGTAATAGGGATTCTACCTCTGGGGAGAGGATGGAACAAGAGACACTTAAAATGTCAGGTCACAGGTAAAGGTTACTCAGCAGAGACATATCTTACTCCAGCAGGCCCACCTGCTTGACAGAGGAATTGAAAAGGTTGTCAATGCCTATTAGACAATCTTACTGTGGAAAAAAGGTCCTTTGATTTTTTTTTAACCAAAGGATCACAGGAAACTGAATGTCAGGCCTTTCAAAAGAAGATGAAGGTCTACTTCATCCTGCGTTTCAAACACAGAAGATCAAGCACCACAACAGGAACATGAGGATCTGAGAACAAAGCAAACCATCCTGCTTCCTAATGGGAGATTTCCAAGTATAAGTATTAGTTTTGTAATCCTAGAGGTTTTGAAATACTCACTCATATTTCCCTTGGGGCACTTGTCCTTGATAATGCAGCCCCTAGTTCTTTATCATTTAAGGACAGGAGTGTTTAACATATTTATGTAGTCAAAAACAGTAGCCCTCAGAAATATCCTGTTAGTATTACAGCTAAAATTGGTTGAACTTTCTGAAGTAATAGAGATCAGCCATCATTATTATGGCACTATGCCGTAAAGATGACAAAACTTACGAGATTTTGTTATAGCAAATGCCTTCAAAAAGGGCTCCGTGTCATCCATTTTCAACATCTTTGCAGGAAGAGTAACTTCAGTGGTCCTCTGAATGTGACTGCTGTACTAATGAGACCAACAAGAGTGCCCATTCAGAGTAGCCAGTGTATTCATAACCATCTCTGAGTCTTTAGGATCCATTGTCATTAGCCTGAATAATTGCTTTAGTATCTATAAATGAAAATGGTCTTTTACATGAAGAATCACTTTAGAGAACAAGGAACAGTTGTGAGGGGCAAATATTACATTTCAATACAGCATTATCCATAATTTTTACTTCTCTAACTAATACATCAGAAGAATTTTAAAACTTTTCTGTGCTGTAGGAACTAGGGGGATGATGTCAAATAGGACTTATGACTGAAAAATGAGAGAATTTCCTAAATAATGTTTCAGAATGGATAATTATCTATATATATAAAAGCCTAAGAGACCCTTATGATTGGTCAATCGAACGACTGGTCAACCGGTCACTATGACATTCACTGACCATCAGGGGGCAGACACTCAATGCAGGAGCAGACCCCAGTGGTCAGTGCCCTCTCACAGCCAACCTCCCACAGCTGGCCAACCTCCCACAGTCCCTTCCCCCAGCCAGCCAACATCCCACAGTCCCTCCCCTATCAGGACTGGGTGAGACAGCCTCAATCATCGGCCAGGCCGAGGGACCCTACCAGTGCATGAATTTATGCACTGGGCCTCTAGTAATAAATATTTGCTTTTTATCACTTAAAATTAATGACTCTATAAATCACAAGGATAAAAATAATTAGAAAAAATTAAAATTTAAAGAAACTAATATTCCACATAGATGTTTGCATTCTAAAGTAGATTTTAGAAACTTCAAAGAATAGCTAGTGTAAATAAATTAAATATGGGGAAGCATTATTTGTATAGAGTAAACTTAGTATATTTCATAGCAAATATTTCCATTTGTCATGTGAGTCCTTGTGAGTCTGTAAACAACAGTGTCAGCTACCGCATGGAAATTAATTAACCTCATAAATAGCATTTGTCTTATAACAGAGTACTCTAAGCTACATAAACAGTTTCTGTACAGATGCTGAATTGCAATTGATACTAAATTATTTTTAAATGTGTCCCATGAAGAGAGATGTGCAAGACTTATGGGAAAGCTTCATTACAGATTGATTTATATAATAGCTCCAGTGAATTCAGAATTAGCCAAGATGGCTGACACATCCAGAGCATTCATAGTGAGGAGAGCTGCAGATCAGAAAATGATCCTACAATAAGAAAACCACCTGCCCTAGTTGGTTTGGCTCAGTGGATAGAGCATTGGCCTGCAGACTGAAGGGTCCCAGGTTCAATTCCAATCAGGAGCATATGACTGGATTGCAAGCTCCATCTCCAGTGCAGGAGGCAGCTGATCAATGATTCTCTCCCATCATTGATGTTTCTCTCTCCCCCTCTTCCTTCTTCTCTGAAGTCAATAAAATATATTTTAAAAAATAATAATTCAATAATCTAAAAAAAGAAAAGAAAACCACCTAAACATATTGTTTACAATAGAAAAAAATTAATGTCAAGGACTTCCCAAATTAATCAAAACAATTGGCCCTACCTTTTGTGCTGTTTTCAATTAGGCAAGATACTGAACCAGTTGAATCTTGAAATCCAAAGTATTCTTTTTGTGAGCATTATCCACTCCACAAGAGAAAACATTTCCACACACCATCAGGATACTTTTTTGTTTTTCTTAGCGCAAATATATACTGACTTCTTCTTTTTTTAATTTTTATTAAATTTATTGCAGTGACATTGGTTAATAAAATTATATAGTTTTCAGGTATACAATTCTATAATACATAACTTATGTATTGTATTATGTATTCACCATTCAAAGTCAAGTTTCTTCCATCACCAAGTATCCCCCCTTTATCCTTTTCTACCTTCTCTTATCCCCTCTTTACCTCTGGTAATCACCATGCTATTGTCTGTGTCTATGAATTTGTTTGTTGTGGTGGTGGTGGTTTTTTTATTAATTCCTTCAACTTTTTCACCCATCCTTCCAACACCTCTCCCCTAGAACAACTATCAGTCTGTTTTCTGTATTTATGAGTCTGTTTCTATTTTGTTTGTTTGTTTGTTAATTTTGTTCATTAGATTCCACATATAAGTAAAATCAAGTAGCATTTGTCTTTCTCTTACTGGCTTATTTCACTTAGCATAATACTCTTCAGCCCATCTATGCTGTCTCAAAAAGTAAGATTTCCTTTTTTATGGCCAAGTAGTATTCCATTGGATAAATGTACCACAGCATTTTTATCTACTCATCTACTAATGAACACTAGGCTACTTCCAAATCTTGGGTATTATAAATAAATGCTGCTAAGAACATAGGGGTACATATATTCTTTCTGATTGGTGTTTTAGGATCCTTTGGATATATTTCCAGAAGTGGGATCACTACGTCAAATGGAAGTTCCATTTTTATTTTTTTGAGGAAACTACATACTGTTTTTCACAGTTGCTGCACTAATATGCATTCCCACCCACAGTGCACCAGGATTCTCTTTTCTCCACATCTCTGCCAGCACTTGCTGTTTGTTCATTTATTGATGATAGTAATTATGATAGGTATGAAATGAAATCTTATTGTGGTTTTAATTTTTATTTCTCTGATGATTAGTAATGTTGAGCATCTTTTCATATGTCTATTGGCCATCTGTATGTTCTTTTTGGAGAAGTAGCTATTCAGGTCCTTTGGCCATATTTTAATTGGATTGGGGGGTTTTGTGTGTTTTTTGTGTGTTGAGTTATATAAGTGATTTATAAATTTGGATATAACCCCTTATCATATGTATCACTGGTAAATATGTTCTCCCACTCAGTGGCTTGTCTTTTCATTTGGTGATGGTTTCCTTTGCTGTGCAAAATCTTTTTAGTTTGATGTAGTCCCATGTGTTTATTTTTTCTTTATTTTCCCATGCCTGAGGAGACATATCAAAAAAAAAAAAAATATATATATATATATATATATATATATATATATATATATATATATATGGAGACAAAATGGTGGTGGAATAGATGGATGTATCCTGAACCTTGTCCTGGAGCAGATAGAACAAGTAACTAAATCGAATAACATTCACCCCGAATTGGCGAAGTAGACACAGCTGGTGAGACAATTTGTAGCCGGGAAGGGCAGAAGACACCTGGAGAAAGGTAAAATCAGGGATCTGGGCTGGAGAGAACTGTGAAACCTCCAAGCCCAGAGGGTCAGAAGGAAACCGCATAGCACTGAGACCCTGTCCCTTTGGACAGGCACAGCATATGACTGTGGAAAGGAGGTCTGCAGGACTGCTGGTGGCAGGTGATTCTAGATCTGGGTCCAGAGTCATGAGAGACTGAGCCCAGTGTGGGCAGCCCAGACGGCTGCTCAAGCCATGCTGTGCTGGGGGGTGAGGAGCTTGCAATGGCGCAGCTCTTTCCTCTCTTTTTGGTCTTTGATTTTGTTCGCTGAACCGAGTTCATAGGACCTTTCAAATACAGACACACACCGGTGGCTGAGGTGCAAGTGGAGGTGCGGACTTGTGGAGTCTGGGGAGAGGCGGGGGAAAGTAGAGGGCCCGGGAGAGGTGGTTTCGAGTCTGGCGCTGAGTTATACCTGATGTGCAGGACCTAGGCAGCCATTTTCTCCCAAAGAGATAGTCCCTCCCTGCAGTCTCCCGGCAACCAATATAGCCACATCCAGACTACACCCTGAGTGTTACAAAGTATGCAAAAAAAAAAAAAAAAAAAATCTGAAAAGTCCCTGAGAGGCCTCAGGGACTGGCCTAAAGAGAGGCCTTCAGTCCCAGCAACAGGAAACTGAGAGGCGGCAGACAGTACAGAAGAGTGGGATCTTAAATCAGCCCTCACAAGGAATTAAAACATGGCGGAAAGGAATGACACTTCACTTTTTCATTTTTATTTTTTTTATTTTATTTTATTTTATTATTATTTTATCTTTTTCCTTTTTCATTTATTGCTTTATTTTCTATTTCTTTTCGTATTATTATTTCATCATTCTAAGTTTTTAAATTTTATCCTATTTTTTTAATATTTTTTTTCTTCTCTTTCTCTTTCTTCTTATCCACTCATCCTCTTCCCACTTCCTCTATATTCATCCAACTCCTTAATCTTACTTTCTGTATATAAGATTCTGCCCCCACCCTCTTTACTGGGCATTTGGTGTTTGTATGTTTTGGTTTATCTGTTTGTTCTCTGGTGTTTTCTCCATATATTTTTTTTCTTCCTTTTTCTTCTTTATCTTTTCTCCCATACCATTGTTTCTCTCTTAGATATCAGTTGTGCTCTCTTTTCTCTCCCCTAATTCTCTTTTCTCAGGTGGTCACTTATATTGTGGTTATCGGTGTCGTGAGTACATTTGTGTTTTATTCCCTTTGTGTCGTGTCTTGTCGAGGTGAATTTTATCCTGTTTGGCCAATGTGTTATAGAGTGAGCCACATAACCACACACTCGGAGAGGAGACTCCATCCATGAACAGGTCAATAACACTCCAGACCCAACTACAGAGGCAGGAAGAAGGCAGCAGAGAGGGAGAGAGTATGAGTGAGTGAGGGAGCAAAAGAGGAGTGTGTGGACGTGGTGTGTGTGTGTGTGTGTGTGTGTGTGGTACAGTTAGATCCTGCAGGACCATTGAGGGCAGGCTTCCCAGGCTCGCCTAATGAGGCAGCCTCTACTACCATAACAAACAGTCCCAGAGTGGCCGGCTCTTCCACAGAGGCTATGCCTTTTTAAAGGGAAGAGCTGCTATGGACTGGGAGCCCAGCCTCACCTCCACCCAGAGTGCCCTCAGATAACACCTGGGACTCTACAGCCACCCCCTCCAGGACCTCCTGCTTCAGCTGCGGTCCCATGGTCCCAAGACTCCAGCCACTCCAGGCATGGGCTCCTGTGAGTTCCAAAGCACGCTCCCCTTTGGCTGGCCCAACACTTTAGCCCAGGTAACCATGACCATGTGAGCAGCAGTCACATAAGCAGCCTGTCCACATCAGAGGAGCAGCAGCCCTGTGAGCAGACTGCCCCAGACCAAAAAGCAGCAGCCTCACATGGCTTTCCCTGTTCAAGGACCAGCAGCCCCATGAGCAGCCCGCCCAGTCTGAGGAGCAGCAGCCTCACGTGGCCTATCCCCGTCTGGGGAGCAGCAGCTGTGCAAGTGGCCCAAGCTGTTCCCATCCGAGGAGACGCAGCTGTGCAAACAACCTGCCCCTGGCAGCCATAAAAGCCATGACTGCTGCAAGCAGCACCCACCAAAGGAGCTGCCACCAACTGAGGAGCAGCTGCTGCTGTGACAGCCCGAGGAGCAGATGCCACCCAAGGAGCAGCCCTCGCACAACTTGACACCTAGATCCTTTGGTGAAAGCAAAAATGGGTAGATAAAAAAAGCATCAAAGGAAAGAAAAGGAGGTGTCACCAGCAAATCAGCTAAGTGAAACAGAGGCATGCAATATGTCAGAAGAATAATTCAGAATAAGGGTCATACAGTTCATAAACCAGATGGAGAAAAAAATCAACAACTCATGTAAGAATCAAGAAGAAATAGAAAGTGCTATAGCTGCAATAAAACAACACCATGGAAAGTTCCAACAGTAGACTAGGAGAAGCAGAGGACTGAATTAGTGAATTAGAAGACAGCGAAGCAAAACACATCCAAACTGAACTGCGATTGGAGAAAACAATTAAAAGACAGGAGAACAGCCTACGGGAGCTTTCAGATAACATGAAATGAAGCAACAAATGAGTAATGGGGGAGCCATATGTCAAGAAGAGGAATAAGGGTTAGAACACCTATTTGAAGAAATAATGTCAGAAAACTTTCCTGATATGGGGAGGAAAAAAGTCACACAATCACAGAGTCCCAAACAAGATGAACCCGAAAAGACCCACACTAAGACACATTGTAACTATTATGGCAAATGTTACAAAGAGAGCATCTTAAAGGCTGCAAGAGAGAGACAGAAAGTTATATACAAGAGATCTCCCTTAAGAATATCAATGGACTTCTCAACAGAAACACACCAGGCCACAAGGAATAGAAGGAAATTTACAAAGTGATGCAAAGCAAGGGACTGAATCTAAGAATACTCTATCCAGTAAGGCAATCATTCAAAATTGAAGTGGAAATAAGGAGTTTCACAGAAAAAAAAAAAAAAAAAAGGCTAAGGGAGTTTATGACTACCAAGCCTGCAATGCAAGAAATGATAAAAGGACTGGTGTAAAAAGAAGAAATAAAAAGGGAAGAAGGAACACAGGCACAAAAAATAAAAATGGCTACAAACAAATACCTATCACTAATAACTTTAAAAATAAATGGACTAACTGCTCCAATCAAAAGACATAGAGTGGCTGAATGGATTAAAAAAAAAAAAACAACAACAACAATAACATGACCCATATATATGCTGTCTACAAGAGACCCATCACCGAACAAGGGACTCACACACCCACCCAGCTATGATGAAATAATTAGTACCAAACTTACTCTCCTAACAACTAACAATTTAACCAGAATTTCCCTCTCAATGAGAAAACTGGATTGGACAACAAATAGTGGAGGAATATGGCTCCTAGAGAATGAAAACAAACGAAATGTGCTCTATCATCATAATGGCTTTTTTCTAGATCCACTTATGGTTCTACAGTGCAAGGAGAAAAATTCTCAGCTGAGCACAGTTTTACTGAGTTGAGGAGATAGAGATACGAGTTCAGAAATGAACTCTTTGTTGGCTCAAATTGGATCCATTTGAGAATTTGGTCAAATACATGGCTACACATAGGTAGAGTGAAGTTCCATGATGCTTGCCAAAGGACAGTTGCCAGGGAAAGAACACATTACCCTATCTAATAAAAGAGTAATATGCAAATTGACCATACATCCACTACACCCACAAGCCACGCACACCAGCCAATCAGGAGCAAGTATGCAAATTAACCCAACAAAGATGGGGGCAGCCATGGAGTGAGCAGAAGGCTTGGGTTTCCCCAGCAATAGAGAAAGCCAAGCTTTATGCACACACTGGCCAGCCCTGGACTCCACTCAAGGCTACGAAGTTTCAATTATAGGAGATAAATAAATCCCAACAAAAATGGCTGCAGCCACAGAGCAAGCAGGAGGCTTGGCTCCGCTCCAGGCTACAAAGTTTCAATTATAGAAGATAAATAAATCCCAGGTACCAGGGCCTCCTCTTGGGTCGCTGGGGGGCATGGCCCACCTGCAAATCACCACAGGCACCTCGAGCAGGCTGTTCCATGCCCCAGGTAACCCCCATCCTTATCTGGGACACCCTTCAGGACAAACCAGCTGGCCCCCACCCGTGCACCAGGCCTCTATCCTATCTAATAAAAGAGTATTATGCAAATTGACTATCACTCCAACACACAAGATGGCTGCCCCCATGTGGACACAAGAAGGCCAGCAGGGGAGGGCAGTTAGG
Organism: Eptesicus fuscus; assembly: GCF_027574615.1. Taxonomy (NCBI): domain Eukaryota; kingdom Metazoa; phylum Chordata; class Mammalia; order Chiroptera; family Vespertilionidae; genus Eptesicus; species Eptesicus fuscus. Next base: position 4,961,054 of record NC_072474.1, on the reverse strand, counting down.
GGTAACCAGGCTGGCAGAGGAGGGAAGTTGGGGGCGACTGGGCCTGCAGGGAAGGGCAGTTAGGGGTTATCAGGCTGGCAGGGGAGCAGTTAGGCATTAATCAGGCTGGCAGGGGAGTGGTTAGGGGGTGATCAGGCTGTCAGGCAGAAGCGGTTAGGGGCAATCAGGAAGGCAGGCAGGCGAGCAGTTGGGAGCCAGTAGTCCTGGATTGTGAAAGGGATGTCCGCTGCCCGTTTAGGCCTGATCCTACCAGGAATGGGCCTAAACAGGCAGTCGGACATCCCTCGAGGGGTCCCAGATTAGAAAGGGTGCAGGCTGGGCTGAGGGACACACACCCCCATGCACGAATTTTGTGCACCAGCCTCTAGTGGAAATATAATATCATAGATCACTCAATGAACCCCAACCATGATAAATATAAAGAAAACACCACTAAAACATGTTAAAATCAAGTTGCTCATAACCCATGTGAAAAAGTGAAAAACCTTTAAAGCAGCCAGATATAAAGACAAATTACAAATAGGGGAACAAAAATGAAAGTTATTGCTGACTTCTCATCCAAAACAATGCAAGTCAGAGACAAAGCAGCAACATCTTTAAATATATTTTATTGATTTTTTACAGAGAGGAAGAGAGAGGGAGAGAGAGTTAGAAACATCGATCAGCTGCCTCCTGCACACCCCCCACTGGGGAGGTGCCCGCAACCAAGGTACATGCCCTTGACCGGAATCGAACCTGGGACCCTTGAGTCCGCAGGCTGACGCTCTATCCACTGAGCCAAACCGGTTTTGGCAAAAGCAGCAACATCTTTAAAGTGCTAAAAGACAAATGTATTAATTTAGTATTCAATGTCCAGTAAAAATATTTTTCCAAAATAAATGCAAAATAAATTCATTTTCACTCAAACAGAGGCTGATTGACTTTGTCACCAGCAGATAGACACTCAAAAAATTTAAAGGAGAAATAATGTTTTTATAGCAATCTATTTTTTTCCCTTGGTCTTCACATTTTCTTTTCTGAAGGCTGAATTTTTATTTTGGCCACACACACACACACACAAATAAATAATAATAATAATAAAATAAAGGAGTTTTCTTTAGGCTAAAGGAGAATTATATCAGATGAAAATTTGGGTCTAAAGAAAACAAAGTGATAGAAATGGTAAATATATGGTAAGAGCTAAAAGAAAGGTTTCATTTTATTTTATTTAAAGATAGAGGCCTGGTGCACGAAACTCATGTGGAGGGGGGTGTCCCTCAGTCCAGCCTGCACGCTCTCCAATCTGGAACCCCTTGAGGGATGTCCAACTGCCCGTTTAGGCCCAATCTCACTCGGGCCTAAACGGGCAGTAGGACATCCCTCTCACAATCCAGGACTGCTGGCTCCCAACCACTTGCCTGCCTGCCTGCTTGATTGTCCCTTACCACTTATGCCTGCCAGCCTGATCACCCCCTAACCACACCCCTGCCAACTTGATTAATGCCTAACTGTTCCCCTGCCAGCCCTATTGCCCCTAACTGTCCTCCCCTGCAGGCCTGGTCGCCCCTAACTGTCCTCCCCTGCAGACCTGGTCACCCCTAGCTGCCCTCCCCTGCTGGCCGGGTAACCCCAAACTGCCCTCCTTTGCCAGCCTGGTTGCTCCTAACTGCCCTCCCCAGCTGTCCTGGTTGCTCCCAACTGCCTTCCACTGCAGGCCTGGTCCTCCTCCAACTGCCCTCCCCTGCAGGCCTGGTCCCCCACCAACTGCTTTCCCTTGCAAGCCTGGGTCCTCCCCAACTGCCCTCCTTTGCAGGTCTGGGTCCCCCGCAACTGCCCTCCCCTGCTGGCCTGATTGCCCACAACTGCCCTCCCCTCCTGGCCATCTTGTGGTGGCCATCTTGTGTCCAAATGGGGGCAGCCATCTTTGACCACATGGGTGTTGGAGTGATGGTCAATTTGTATATTACTATTTTATTAGATAGGGTTATTTAACACTAGAGGCTGGGTGCACAAAATTTGTGCACAGGTGGGGTCCCTCTGCCTGGCTGGTGATCAGGGCCGATCAGGGCCATCTCGCCCAGTCCCAATCGGGGCCAATCAGGGCCGGTGCCTGGGAGGGACCGCGGGAGAGCTCCAGGGCATATCCAGCCCTGTCTTGCCCACTCCAGATCAGCCAGACCCCAGCAGCAAGCTAACCTACTGGTTGGAGCATCTGTCCCCTGGTGGTCAGTGCATATCATAGCAACCAGTCGGTTGACTGCTTGGTCAGACACTTAGCATATTAAGCTTTTATATATATAAACTAGAGGCCCAGTGCATTAAATCTTGTGCGGTTAGGGTCCCTAGGCCTAGCCTGTGATCAGGGTCATGTTCTGCCTGTACACCAGTCCCCAGTTCCGCCCCACCACCGCCACTGATCAATTGGAGCCTGAGGGATGGGAGGAGGGACCAAAAGGTCTGCCTTCCACCCACTCACTAGTCCCCACTGCGCCACTCATCCCAGTTCCCCTGTTAGCCATCCCATGATCAATTGGAGCCTGCAGGTAGGTGGGAGAGACCAAGTGTTCTGCTTTCCACCTGCTCATCAGTCCCCAGTTCTGCCTCACCACCACCACTGATCGATTGGATCCTGAGGTACAGGGGGAGGAACCAAGAGGTCTGCCTTCCACCCGCTTCCCAGTTGCCACTGCCACCAATTGATTGGAGCGTGGCTATCCTGATCAGGGTGTTGGGGGCAATCCAGCCCATATCAGGCTGGTTCGCTGGCCACAGTGGGTATCATAGTAACTCGTCATTAGGTCATTATGGTTGTGATGGTGTTACAGTCTCTGGCTTTTTATATACAGTACTAGAGGCCCGGTGCACTAAATTCATGCATGGCGAGGGGGTGTCCCCCAGCCCAGCCTGTACCCTCTCCAATCTGGGACCCCTCAAGGGATGTCCGACTGCCCGTTTAGACCCAATCCCAGTGGGCCTAAACGGGCAGTCGGACTTCCCTCTCACAATCCAGGACTGCTGGCTTCCAACTGCTCGCCTGCCTGCCTTCCTGATTGCCCCTAACCACTTCTGCCTGCCAGCCTGATCACCCCCTAACCATTCCCATGCCAGCCTGATTGATGTCTAACTGCTCCCCTGCCAGCCTGGTCACCCCTAACTGCCCTCCCCTGCAGGCCTGGTCACCCCCAACTTCCCTCCTCTGCCAGCCTGGTCACCCCTAACTGCCCTCCCCTGCAGGGTTGATTGCCCCCAACTGCCCTCCCTTGCAGGCCTGGTCCCTCTCAACTGCCCTCCCTTGCAGTCCTGGGTTCCTCCCAACTGCCCTCCCCTGCTAGCCATCTTGTGGTGGCCATCTTGTGTCCACATGGGGGCAGCCATCTTTGACCACATAGGGGCAGCCATCTTGTGTGTTGGAGTGATGATCAATTTGCATATTACTCTTTTATTAGATAGGATAGAGGCCTGGTGCATGGGTGGGGCTGGCTGGTTTGTCCCGAAGGGTGTCCACAGATCAAGCTGGGGGTTTCCTTGGGGCATGGGGTGACCTGGGCGAGGGGCCTGTGGTGGTTTTCAGGCTGGCCACGCTCCCCGGCGACCCAAGAGGAGTCCCTGGTATCTGGGATTTATTTATATTCTATAATTGAAACTTTGTAGCCTTGGGAGGAGGCCAGGGCAGGCCAGGGCAGGCAGGAAGCTTAGCTTCCTCCATTGCTGGGAGCAACCCAAGCCTCTGGCTGGCTCCAGCTCTGTGGCTGCTGGCATATTTGTTGGGTTAATTTGCATACTCGCTCCTGATTGGCTGGTGGGTGTGGCTTGTGGGTGTAGCAGAGGTACAGTCAATTTGCATGTTTCTCTTTTAGTAGATAGGATATAGATTGTAACTCATGGCGCAGAATACTCGGCATGCACTTTCCCTCCAGCCTCTGTTTTGGAGACCTCATGTCCTTCCAAGTCTCTGCTCACCCTCTTCAGCTGCCACACGAAGTAAATTGCATTGTGTGCGCAGAAACCCTTTGCAGGCTTCATGGGTGTGTCTTTACTTTGCTGCAGTTCCGATTACTTCAACATAAGGAGGGACACCCTCATTATCAGGTAACACTATTGTGGTAAGACCCCTGCTCAGCCTACTGCAGTGGTTTTAAATAGGCCATGGGTTGCCCTAGATTTTTGGTTCAGTGGGTAGAGCCAAGGTCTGCGGACTGAAGGGTCTTGGGTTCGATTCCGGTCAAGAGCACATTCCTGGGTTTCAGGCTCAATCCCCAGTAGGGGGCATGTGGGAGGCAGCAGATTGATTCTCTCTCATCATTGATGTTTCTATCTCTCTCTCCCTCTGCCTTTCTCTCTGAAATCAATAAAAACATATTAACAAAAATAAAAATAAATAGGCCATGAATCAAACGTCACTGCTCTCCATCCACCCAGTCCCCTCACACCCTCTTTTGTCTTTCCCCACACACACACACACACACTCTGCTGGGGTCTGTAAAATGCGGTCAGGATTTCTACTTCTACCAAGGGCGATGCTTCTGCATGGCCCTCCTTCCCTGCCCATCTCTGTCCCCAGTCCTATGAGGTTTCTCTCTCCCTCCCCTCCGTCTAACTTGGTGGGCCCTGCTCTGCCCCTTCCTCCTATCTGCAGCCTCCCCCTTTCTCCTCCAGGGACGGAGCTCCCCGAATGCTGTGCAGGGTAGGGTGGGGCTGTGCAGGGCAAGCCCAGGCGTGGCCTCAGAGGAGAGCTGGGGTGATGGATCACAGGGAGGAGGGGGAGGGACATGGAGCCTGTCTGGTGGAAGAGGCACCGGGATTCTCAGCTGCCCCCACCCAGCAGCTTTTCTAGGCCCCTGCGCAGCTGCTGCCTTCCGCTCCTCGCTGCCTGCACTTCCTTTTAAGTTTTGGACTAGGTTTCTCTGACTCAGCCCACCTGCCTCTCTGCTGCATACCCGGGAGCCCGAAGCCACCCCTTGGCCTCGGGCAGGCGTGCATGGCCCGTCCCCCATAATGGTGCTACCCATCCTCCTGGAGTAGTTAGTGAAACTTAACAAATAAAAAGAAGCAGCTCTGAAGATTATAAATTGTGCACTGAGAACACCACAGGTTATGGAGGGCTGCACAGTCCATGGCTCTCGGATCACATGTAGCAGCCTCTCACACTACCCAGTCCCTCCTGGCTCCCACCCCTGCCTGCCTTGTCCCGGGGCTCGGGCCAAACCTTGGGAGCTTCCTGACAGCTTTGACCTCACACCTCACTTTCCAGTCCAGCCCACCAGTGCCATCAGCAAGCTAACCTATCAGTTGGAGAGTCTGCCCCCCGGTGGTCAGTGCACGTTATAGTGACTGGTTGAGCAGTTGAACTCCCGGAAGAACTCCGGTGGAGGGGACAATTTGCATATTAGGCTTTTATTATATAGGATTCTACCGAAATTAAATTGCTGAATTTTTAATTTAGGAATTTTGCATTTAGATTAGTAAGTAGAGTTTTGCTCATAAATGCCTTTTTGTTTCATCCTGGTCTACTTATGCTATTGTATGGGGGGATCACTTTTACACATTTTAAGTTAAAAATCTACTAAAGTTATCAATTTATTAACTTACACTTATATCCAGAGTGAGAAAGTCAGACAAAATTTCCTATGTGCAGAAAATAGAGTTAGATACCCCAGACTGGATGTCATCTTCTATGAGAAATAATTGGTTTGCAAGGATTTGAGATTAAAGTTACATTGTTCTAAAGATAACATTACACCTTTGAAAACAGAATGTTTCACAAAGAACTTTCTACAGATAATTTCATAAGGACCCTTAAATGGTTGTAAGATAAGAACAGAACTGGGGACAAAAAAGAGCAGGATGGCTACAAATACCAATTCTTATACATGGTTCTCTTCAAAACAAGTAGCAAATACATATATTTGTGTGTGATCTTACCTTTTATTTTTATCTAATAGTCTCTTTCCCTTTAAAAAAAAAAAGCCTATAAAGTAAGAATTCTATCTCCATGTGCTTCTTATTTGTCTGGAAATCATTTTTCTACCAATTGCTAATGAGGCCAGTAAGGAGTCTCAAGAAGTACACAGAATTTCAGAGCCTAAATATGCTAAAATTAACTAGAAATGCATATGTACTATGATACCCATTTTTAAAAATATGAAATTAACAATTACCATTTTCCATAACATTAGACTGAGAGCATGTTTCCTGAATGTTTACTGGAACTGATCAGTACAATCATGTGAGCCTAGTGGTGTTTGGGTTTAGAGAGGGAAAGTAGATTTTTATTTTTAATATGACTAGTCAGGTTTTCCCTTTCTTCTTGAGACAGTTGGGTGTGTTTCACTAAGAAATAGATTATTCCATTTAAGTTTTCAAATTTATTGACATAACATTTTTCATAAAATTCTAACATTTCTTCTATACTTTAGCCATAATCATGGTGTTTTTATAATTTCCAATATTGTTCATTTGTGCCTTCTTTAGACTTAATTAAACATGTCCATAATTTGACTATTTTATTCAGAATACCATCTCTTTTACTTTTTTTTTTTGGCGGAGGGAGGAACTTTCTAATCTAAGAATTTCTGCTATTATATTTATTAGGACTTTTCTTCTACTATATCATTTCTAGAGATAGATGCTTAGCTGACTAACTTCAGCCTTGATTCTTCCTAAGAATTTATACATTTTAATTAAACCCTATTTTTGTTATATCTCATAAATTTGATTTGCAATACTTTCATTATCTGATATCAACTGAATATCAAATATTTTCTAATATCTATTATTTTCTACCACTTGTCAAAAATAAATGTCACCCCATAAGTTATTTAAGACATGTTAATTTCCAGACATCTGTGCTTCTTAGTTACTTTTTTTACTGTTATTAGTTGCACTGTGAGGAATTAATGGCCTATGTGACACCTGCTTTTTTGGTGTTTTTGAGATATGGTTTACAGCAAAAAATAAAAATTTATAAATCTTATATTTTTGACATGAATAATTTACTTTCTAATTGTTTTATACACAGTTCTATACTTGTCTATAGATAAATTTTGTTAATCATGTTATACAAATCCTTTATGAACTATCCAAATATTTGGTCTGCTTCATTTAATAATTTTTCAACTCTCCCTCCATGATCCTTGACTTCTTAGCCTTTCTACATACTTTCATCATTTTTTAAAATATTTTCAGTTTATAATATTAGAAGCATGAAGTATCACTTTATATCTTCCTGAGAATTTTTATTTTTATTATTTATATATCAACCTCTTTAACCTTATAGTGTATTTTTTGTAAATATAATATAGTTTAGTTGATCTTCTTTTAGTTAATATTTATCTGGTATAATGTTATCATACTTTTATTTTCCCTCTTTCTGTATCATGTTTCATGGATCTCTTAAGAACTTATAACAATTTTATTTTTTCAAAACTGACAATCTCTGTGTTTTTACTTTGAGTTTAGTCCATTTGGATATATCTTGATGCTGATACACTTAGAGTTGTTTTTACCATTATGTTCTGTGCTTTTTTATTTACTGTTTTTTCTGATTCTTTTCTAATTTTCATTAAACTTCTTGAGGATCTTTTAAATTAACTTCATTAGAAATTATGGATTCTGTTATATTGAACCATATGAAATTGCTAATATTTGACCATTTTAAATAAAATTTTATTGATTTCAGAGAGGAAGGAAGAGAGAGAAAGAGATAGAAACATCAGTGATGAGAGAGAATCATTGATTGGCTGCCTCCTGCACACCCCGTACTGAGTATTGAGCCCACAACCCGGGCATATACTCTGACTGGGAATCAAGCTGTGACCTCCTGGTTGATGCTCAACCACTGGGCCACACTGACTGGGTTATTTGACCACGTTTTACTTATAAAAATGGTAACATATGATTTAGTTATCAAACTTAACAGGGTTAATATACACACTTCACTTAACATCTAAAATTAGTCAAACTCTCTACCTTCTTTGAATAATATGAGGACCTTGGGACACTTCACATCTAACCTCTCTTTCCTGGATTATTGCAATACTGTCCTAACTCTTCTTTCTACCTTTCATCTTTTCACCAGCTAATTGCCAACATAGGATCCAGACTAATATATAAAATGTAATTATTGTCCTGTCACTCTTCTGCTCCAAACCCTTTAATAGCTTCTCATCCATATATATAATAGCCTAAGTGACTGGTCAACTAATTGACTGGTCACTATGACATTCACTGACCACCAAGGGGGCAGATGCTCAATGCAGGAGTTGCCCCCTGGTGGTCAGTGTGCTCCCACAGAGGGAGTGCTGCTCTGCGGACTAAAGGGCGCCTTACACGGGGCTCAAGGCTGGCCGCTGCAGCCCAGAGACCACAGTGGAGCAGCAGCAAGCTTACCAAGCAGCGGCAGGTGCAGTGGTGTCAGGAAGAGCAGGAACAGCAGGTAGTGTTGGACTGCCGGTTTTGGCCCGATACCCGCAGGCCACGCCAAGGGGCCCCACTGGTGGATGAGTCCATGCACCAGGCCTCTAGTCCTATATAATAAAAGCATAATATGCAAATCGAACGAACGGCAGATGACCAGTCGGTGGGGTGCGAGGCCGGCAAGCAGACGGTGCCAGGACAACTAAGGCACATGCCAGTGGGCAGAGGGAGGGGACGGTGATGGGGAGGAGGGGGTGGCAGCAACCAGAGGTGGTGGAGGGACAATTGGGGAAGTGGGGGTAGCGCCGTCCCCTGATCAGCCTGCCCTGTTGCCTCCCGCAGAGGGAGGCCGGCAGCAGCGGGGTGATGATGGTGACACCTTCCCCTGATCGGCCCGCCCCGTTGCCTCTGCAGAGGGAGGCCGGTGGTGGCAGATGAGGTGGGGTGATGGGGGCGGAGCCATCCCCTAATTGGCCCACCTGATCGCCTCCTGCAGAGGGAGGCCAGACTGTGGTGTAGGCCTGCTCCCCATGAGGAGCGGGCCTAAGTCATCAGTAGGACATCCCCTGAGGGCTCCTGGACTGTGAGAGGGCGCAGGCCAGGCTGAGGGACCCCCCTAAATGTATGAAATTTTTGTGCACTGGGCCTCTAGTATGATATATATATATATATATATATATATATATATATATATATAATGGAGGAATATACAAATTTATCTGGGACACCATCACATCACGACCTTTCACAGGGTGGGCGTGGCTGCAGGGCTGTGGGGGCGGCACTCCAGGTCTAAGTATGATTTCATTCCGCCCAGGCAGACTTCCCTACAGCCCACAGCCAAATCCCAACGCCAACCTGAGGTTTACTAAACTTTACTGGAGCTGCTCCCACACCCCCACTCCCTGTCCCAGGACCGCACTGCCCACAGCAGGGTGCCCCGGCAGCATCCTGACAGGTGGGTGGCCCGGGAGAGCTGAGTGGAGCAGAGGCTACAGGGAGCCATGGAGGAGCAGGGCCACCGGAGCCAAGCTCCAGGGGGTCTGAGGAGAGGAGAGCGCCTGAAGGAAGAGGAAGCTTCGGCAAAGCAGCCAGCCAGGAGCTATGGCCAGGGTGTCCACAGGCATGTGGACAGGCCTCCACGGCTTTGGTGAAAGCAGCCAGCCAGGAGGTGGGCGGCCCAAGGGGCGCAGAGCAGTGCCAAGGCGGGGTGCACTGGATGGGGCTCTGGCTGGGGCAGGGGGTTGGTGGGCAGGTATCTGCCTCACCCGCAGAGAACAAGGTTCTGCAGTGGCCCCAAGACGTGGGAAACAAGAGGTGATGACTGCTGGCGAGGAAGGACACCCGGGTGGAGGGGCAGGGACCCGCAGCCCTGAGGTAGGGGTTGAGGGGCAGCGCCACCTCAGTGGAGGGGCACCGCACTGCCAGGTACCCCACTGTGGCAGTTTGGCAAAGCTTCTGGTGCTAACCGGGCCTCACCACGGCCTGCACACTTGAAAGGCCGTGACTCCTGCTCTCGCCTTGGCCCAAAAGCAAGCCCGCGTCCGCCCTGCCCCCAGTTCCTACCCCGCTCCTCCCCCAGTTCCTACCCCATCCTGCCCCCAGTTCCTGCCCTGCTCCCAAGGTGGCATGTGCCTGCAAGGTGAATGTGAAGCCTACCATGTGCTTCCCAGAAGGGGGCGCAGTAAAGAATGGGGGCGGGGGGTGGGGGGCGGGGGAGAGAAAAGAATGTGGAGCATCCATGATAAAGAGGTGCTTGAGGACTAGGCTCAGCAGCCTCAAGGGGAGGTTTGTTCTGTTTGCACCGCGGCTGTCCCTTAGGAATGGCAGAGAGCACAGTTGTGAGGACTCCCTGTGTGCTGAGTCCAGTTCCACAGCCAACTGGAATTGGCCTCAGTTTCCTGGTCTGTAAAATGGATGAAGCGTGTCCCAGTGCCTTCACTGAGCTTTGAGGGTCAATTGAGATACTATATAAAGAAAATGAGGGAAGAAGTGAGAAAGAAAAGGAAGGGCAAGCAACAGAAAGAAATATTGGAAGGAACCTGTAAACCCATTGTCACTTAAATAGGGAATATAGTCAATAGTGTTGTAATGATGGTATGATGCCAGGTGGGTACTGGAAATATCGGGGAACACTTTGTAAAGTATATGATTGTCTAACCACTACTCTGTAACTAATATAAAACCTGAAACTAATACAAAATAATGTTGAATGTAAAGAAATGAAAATAGGAGTGAAATTTTTATAAATTTCAAAGTTTAAATAAAGGCTGTAAAGGAAGGAAGGGGGAGAATAAAAGTAGTGTTTTTCATTTTACCAATTTATTGTCTTTTCAGTACATGAAAAACACAGTTGTCTTTATATGGTGCTTTTATACTTTTCTAAGTCATTATCTCATTTGATGTTCAGGGCAACTTAAAAGACAAGATAATTATTCCCTCCACTATTCAAAGAAAGGAAATCTTGGTGTCTGGCCCCAGTGTTTCAATCATCAAGCCCTTATTGTAAAGCAGGGTTAGTGAAATTTTCTGTGAAGGGTCATATCTATACTAATAAAAGCCTTGGGGGCAATCAGGCTAGCAGAGGAGGGCAGTTGGGGGTGATCAGGCTAGCAAGGGAGCAGTTAGGCATCAGTCAGGTTGGCAGGGGAGTGGTTAGGGGGCAATCAGGCTGGCAGAAGTGGTTAGGGGCAATTTGGCAGGAAGGCAGGCGAGCTATTAGGAGCCAGTGGTCCCGGATTTTGAGAGGGATTGGGCCTAAACTGGTAGTCGGATATTCCCTGAAGGATCCTAGAATGGAGAGGGTGCAGGCTGGGCTGAAGGACACCCCCCCCCCCCGACCCAGTGCACAAATTTTGTGCACTGGGCCACTAGTCTTATAATAAAAGCCCAGCACTCTATAAATCCCTACATCATCTAACCCCTAGTTCATTTCCAACTATTCTCCTAGCTTATTCTGACTCAGCTCTTCCTCAAACATGCCTGGCAAATTCCTCCCTTGAGACTTTTGCATCTACTCTTTCCTCTGTCTAGAATATTTGCTCTTACTTCCTTCAGACTATTGCTCAAATGTCATCCTCTGAATAAAGCCCACTCTGACCCTCTTTTTGAAATTATAATTAATTCAACTTAAGATTCCCTATTTTTTATTTTTTTTTATTATCCTTAACATGTATCATCACCTGAAATTGTATATAACTTAACTTTGATAGTTGTCTGTCTCTCCCTTCTATAATGAAATTTGCATGAGGGCAGTGACTTTTGCTGTTTTTGCTGTATCTCTTGTACCTAAAGTATGTTCCTTATCCATGAATACTTATTAAATGAATGAATGGCCTCCTGTAGGCCTTATTCATTAGTATTCTATTTCAATATTGATTTTATAACTCCAAAGGAGCAGTTTTGTTTTTTATAACCACTATTTATATAACTATAATGTGTATTTTGATTTATTATGTGTTTAATAATTTGTAGGCATTACCATTCTATTTTACTGCTCATCCCTCCTTTCTGGATAAGACATTTTTTCCCCTATAGTATATTCTTTAGTAGATTTATTAGTGTCTATTAGTAATAAACTCTCTCAGGGTTTGTCTGAATATGTGCTATTGTGCCTTTACTCTTAAATCATAGTTTACCTAGGTATAAAATGCTAAAATAATAACTTGAAAGATCATTCTACTCTTTTATGGTTTCTATTATTGCTGTTGATAAATTAGCTGACAGTCTATCATCTCTTTGTAATAAGCCTTTACTCTTTGTTTATTTTAAAATTTCCCTGTATTTAGTGTTCTTCTATTTCCTTATAATATTCCCAATGTGAATTTGTTTTAGTTGATCTTGTTCTGGGATTTAGTGTAATTCCTGAATATAAGAAGTCATGTCTGAAAATCTGAGAGATTCTAGGAAATTCTATTTTCTGTTTCAAAAATGTCTCCCCCTATTTTTTCAATTTTATCCTTTTAGAACTAATTTAGATGTATAGTTTCAATTTTAATATTAGCAATCCATATTTTAGCCATATTTTGTTTGTCCACACTGCAAGATAATTACACCAAATATGCCTTCTAAATTATGAAATTCCTCTTAAGCTATCTCTAACTTTAAGTGCATCCACTGAAAAATATTTATTTTTAGCAACCAATTATGGCATTTATTAAATTTTCTTGTTAATTTTTATCTTATCTTTATACATCTAATCTTCTCTTATTACTTTTATAATTATAAATATTTATGGTTTCTGACTGGTATTTCTAAATTGTTAGGCTCATAACATATATTTTCTATGTTTTTTAATTCATTCTATTTTTAAATGTTTTTATTGGTTTTAAAAAGGAAGGGAGAGAGACAGAAAGATTGAAACATTAGTGAGGGAGCACACCCTACTAGGGATGGAGCATACAACCCAGGCATGTGAACTGACTGGGAATTGAACAGTGACCTCTTGGTGCATGGGATGATGCTCAACCAACTGAACCACATCAGCTGCACATTCTTGATTGACTTTCTTTCTTATAAATTTGGTAATTTTGAATAATTAGTTTATATTGAGCAGGGCTTTATGTATCCGTTTTCATAGAAACATTTAGCATCTCTTCTGCCAATTAATGCCCCCCCAAAATTTTATGAGGTTCTAAGACTATTCACATTGCATAACTATAAAGCCAATCCATACAAAGAGAGTCCTAACTACAAATTTTTCTGAAACAGATTTTGTTTTTTATGTTCTACCTAATATCAAAAAATCTTGGCCAACTTATCTGTCATATTGTTTATCTAATGAGCATTTATTCCTATTTCATCATTTTATGAAAGGAGAGCTCTTTGAGGTTATTGGCTTTTTATTAGAAATCAGTTCCAACTCACCCTCAATATCCAAAGCCTTGCCTTCTCTTGTCATATAAATCTAAATTCTAGAATCCTCATTCACTGTGGGTTCAGATCTATGCTTCCTGAATTAGCATCCTTCTTTACTTTAGGGAGCTGAAAGTGTTCTTACCTTTTCAGGTACCCATTTATGGAATTAAATAGATATATTTATATTTTATACATTTATAAATATTGTATGGTGGGAGTATTTTCATGTTATCTACTACCACATTCTTGGAAACCAAAGTCCTTTTGAAAGGCATTAAACATAGAGTACATTTTAAGGATATTTACATCAAAAGTGTTTGACTTGTGCAAGGAGGAAGAGGCAGGGCCAAGGCTCCTATAGAATATAGGAGAGTCCAGAGACACAGCCTTGAAACACTTTAGTATCCTGTGCTTCAGTCTGAAGGAGTCTTGAAGAACTGACCTGGAAAAAAGCTACTTGTTTATAAATCTCATAAGAATACTACAGGGATTCCAAGATGGCGGATGACAGGACAACAGTGAGGAAGAGAGTGTGAGTGAGTGAGGGAGTGAAAGGGGAGTGTGTGGACGTGTGGTGTGTGTGTGTCTGAGGAAGGAACAGCTAGATCTCACGGGACCTTCAGGGGCTGGCAGACCAGGCTTGCATAGTCAGGCAGCCTCTGCTACTGCTCTAATCTCTCCCAGAGGATTGGCTCTCCCACAGAGGCCATGACATCTTAAAGAAGGGAGGGGCTGTGATTAGGATCCCAGCTTCACTTCCACCCAGCATGCCCTCAGACACCTCCTGGGATCCTACAGCCACTCCAGCCAGGAACCTGATGCCTTGGCTGCTGACCCATGGACACAGGACTCCAGTCTCCCCAGCTGAGGTCTCCTGTGAGTTCCAGAAGGCACTCCCCTCCCCGCAGCCAGACTCCTTAGCCCCGAGCACTATGACCATGCTCACACTTGTGAACAGCTGTACCTTACACAGCAGCCCTGGGCTCCACAACCAAGTGAGCAAACAGCAAGCCTTAAGCAGCATCCCCGGGCACCATGACCTCTCCAGAAGCCATGCGACCAGCCACTGCCCATGACCACCAGATGACCAGCCACTGTCCACGACCACACAAGGAGCAGACACCCCGTGACCACTCCCTGAGGAGCAGCTGCCACCTGTGACCACATGAGGATCAGCCACCCCATGAATGTGTGAGGATCAGCAGTTCCACGACTGTGCAAGGTGCAGCCGCCACCTGCGACCACCTGAGGAGCAGCCACCCCGTGAGCAGCCACCACCCACTAGTACATGAGGAGCAGCCTCCCAGAACTTCCCAAGGAGCAGCCATCACCCGCAACCACCCAAGGAGCAGATGCCACCTACAACCACCTGAGGAGCAGACTTGGCCAGAGAGCTCCTGCCTCAGCTGCTGACCTACGTACATTGGGTCTTCAGTCCCCACAGCTGAAGGCTCCTGTGAGTTCTGGAGAGCATCCCCCACCCCCTCAGCCAGAGGCTTTAGCCCTAGGCACTGTGACCCCATGCATGAACAGCCAAACCTTACCCAACAGCCTGGGGCTCAGCACACGAACAGCCGAGCCTTACGCAGCAGCCCAGGGCTCCATGACTGCTCCAGCAGCCATGCAAGCAGTGCCACCCATGACCGCAGGAGGAGCAGCCACCCTGCGAACCACTCAGGAGCAGCTGCCACTCATGACGGCAAGAGGAGCAGCCACTACCTGCAATCACACGAGGAGCAGCCACCCTGCGATCCTCCGAGGAGCAGCCACTGACGGCGACCAGGTGAGGAGTAGCAGCCTCGTGACCACATGAGGAACAGCAGCTGAGTGACCGCACAAGGAGCAGGACCTCCACAACCACATGAGCAGCAGTCTCTTCATGAGCAGCTGCCACACTGCGACCGCGCGAGGAGTGTCCACCACGCAAGCAGGCGTCAGCCCACTACCGCATGAGGAGTAGCTACGCCATGACTACCTGAGGAGCAGCCACCACTCATGACCTCCCAAGGAGAAGACGCTGCCCAAGATCACCTGAGGAGCAGCTGCTGCCCATGACCATGCGACCCACCACCAAGCCCACTGCTGCACCCACAGGCCCCATGCAAATCAACACCTAGATCCTTTGGTGAGAGCAAAAATGGGGAGACAGAAGAACAACTCCCAAAGGAAGAAAAAGAGGAATCAACAGAAAAGAAACTAAATGAAATGGAGGCATGCAATATATGAGGAAAATAATTCAGCATAAAGGTCATACAGTTAATAACCAGATGGATAAGAAAAAATCAAGAACCTATGTAAGAATCAGGAGGAAATAAAGAGTGATATAGCTACAATAAAAAACAATATGGAAGCTTTCAATAGCAGACTAGGAGAGCAGAGGACCGAATTAGCAAATTAGAAGACAGAGAAGCAAAACAAACCCAATCTGAAATTCAATTGGAGAAAAAAAATCAAAAGACAGGAGGAGAGCCTACTGGAGCTTTGAGATAACATTAAAGGAAGCAATAAATGAATAATAGGGGTGCCAGAATGACAAGAAGAGGAGCAAGGGATAGAAAACATATTTGAAGAAATGATGTCAGAAAACTTCCCTGATGTGGGGAAGGAAAAAGTCACACAAGCACAGAGAGTCCCAAACGAGATGAACTCCAAAAGACCCAAACCAAACCATGTCATAATTACAATGGCAAACATTAATGACAAAGAGAGAATCTTAAAGGCTGCAAGAGAGAGATAGAAACTTACCTACAAGAGATCTCCCATTAGATTATCAAATGATTTCTCAACAGAAACACATTGGGCCACAAAGGAATGGAAGGAAGTATAAAAAGTAATGCAAAAGCAAGGGAATGAATCCAAGAACACTCTATCCAGCAAGGCTATCATTCAAAATTGAAGGGGAAATAAGGAGCTTCACAGACAAAAAACAACAACAACTAAGCCAGCAATGCAAGAAATGCTAAAGGGACTGATGTAAAAAAAAAAAAAAGAAAGAAAGAAAGAAACACAGGCACAAAAAATAAAAATGGCTACAAACAAGTTCCTATCAATAATAACTTTAAAGGTCAATGGCCTAAATGCTTCAATCAAAAGACATCAAGTGGCTGAATGGATAAGAAAACATGACCCATATATATGCTATCTACAAGAGACCCACCTCAAAACTAGAGACTCACACAGACTGAAAGTGAAAGGATGGAAAAATATCTTTCAGGCAAATGGAAATGAAAGAAAAAGCTGGGGTATCAATACTTATATCTGACAAAATAGACCTCAGAGTGAAGGCCTTAACAAGAGATAAGGAAGGCCACTTCATAATAGTAAAGGGATCGATACAACAAGAGGATATAACTCTGATAAACATATATGCACCCAATTCTGGAGCACCCAAATACATAAAAAAACTGCTGTAATATATCAAGGGAGAGATCGACAGCAATATGATCATAGTAGAGGACTTTAATACCCCAATGACATCACTAGATAAGACCTCTAGACAAAAAAAGAAGGAAAAAAAAACAGCAAAGAAACATCAATCCTAAATGACTCACTAGATCAGATGGACTTAATTGACATCTTCAGAACATTTCTCCTCAAAGCTACAGACTATACATTATTCTCAAGTGCACATAGGACTTTTTCAAAGGTAGACCACATATGGGGACACAGGCAAAGTCTCTCCAAATTCAAGAGGATTTAAATCATATCAAGCTTCTTCTCAGACCACATAGGCATAATATTAGAAATCAACTAAAAATAAAAACAATAAAATAATTCAAACACTTGGAAGCTGAATAGCATGCTATTAAACAATGATTGGCTTACCAAAGAGATCAAAGAAGAAATTAAAAACATCCTGGAAACGAATGACAATGAAAATACAACAATCCAAAACATATGGGACTTGGTGAAATCAGTTCTAAGAGAGAAGTTCATAGCATTACAGGCCTACCTCAAAAAACAAGAAAAAATGACAATAAAGCATCTAACTCTACAACTTAAAGAATTAGAAAGAGAGCAACAAGAAAACCACAGAGTGAGCAGAAGAAAGGATATAATAAAGATCAGAACAGAAATAAATGACATAGAGACAAAAAAACACACAAAAGATGAATGAAACCAAGAGTTGGTTCTTTGAAAGAATAAACAAGATTGATGAACCTCTAGCCAAGCTCACCAAGAAGCAAAGAGAGATGACCCAAATAAACAAAATCAGAAATGAAAGAGGCAAAGTAACAACAGACCCCACAGAAATATAAAAGACTGTAAAAAAAATACTATGAACAAATCTACTCCAACAAACTAAAAAACCTAAAGGAAATGGACATATTCCTAGAAAAATACGACCTTCCAAAACTCAATCAAGAAGAATCAAAAAATCTCAACAGCCAATAACTAAGGATGAAATTGAAGCAGTCATCAAATAGCTTCCAGCAAACAAAAGCCCAGGCCAGAAGGCTTCACAGGAGAGTTTTACCAAACATTCAAAGAAGACCTAAAACCTATCCTTCTCTGACTATTCCAAAAAATTCAAGAGGAAGGTATACACTTCCAAGCTACTTCTATGAAGCCAGCATTACCCTAATCCCAAAACAGATTAAGCAAACACAAAGAAAGAGAATTACAGACCAATATCCCTCATGAACATAGATGCTAAAATCCTCAACACAATTCTAGCAAATCGGATCCAGCATTACATTAGAAAGATCATACACCATGACCAAGTGGGATTTATTCCAGGGATGCAAGGCTGGTACAATATCTGCAAATCAATAAACGTGATACATCACATAAACAAATTGAGAGACAAAAATCACATAATAATATGAATTGATGCAGAAAAGGCATTTGACAAAATCCAATACCCTTTCCTGATTAAAACTCTCAGCAAAGTGGGAATAGAGGGATCATACCATAACATAATAAAAGCCTTATATGACAAACCTATAGCCAACATCATACTCAATGGGCAAAAACTAAAACCATTTCCTCTAAGAACAAGAACAAGTCAGGGATGCCCACTGTCACCACCTCTGTTCTACAGAGTACTGGGATGCTAGCCATAGCGATCAGACAAGAAGAAGAAAGAAAAGGCATCCAAATTGGAAAATAAGATGTAAAACTGTCATTATTCGCAGATGACATGATATTGTACATAGAAAACCCTAAAGACTCCATCAAAAACTACTAGAATTAATAAATGAATTGGGCAATTTAGCAGGATACAAAATATATGGCATTTTTATACACAAATAATGAACTCACAGAAAGAGAAACTAAAAAAATAATCCCTTTTACCATTACAGTAAAAGAAAATTAAGATACCTAGAAATAAATTTAACCAAGGAGGTGTAAGACCTGTACTCAGAAAATTATAGGAAACTGAAAAAAGAGATAGAGAAAGACATAAACAAATGGAAGAATATACTGTGTTCATGGATTGGTAGAATCAACATCATCAAAATGTCCATACTACTCAAATCAATCTATAGATTCAATGCAATCACCATTAAAATACCAACGGCATACTTCAAAAATCTAGAACAAATTCTCCAAAAATTCATCTGGAATAATAAAAAGACCCCGAATAGCTACAGCGATCTTGAGAAAGAAGAACAAAGTTGGAGGGATCACAATACCAGGTATCAAGCTGTATTACAAAGCCACTCTTCTCAGAACTGCCTGGTACTGGCACAAAAACAGACATATAGACCAATGGAACAAAATAGAGAACCCAGAGTTCAACCCAAGCCATTATGCTCAACAAATATTTTACAATGAGGCAAGAGTATTCAATGGAGTCAAGACAGTTTCATCAATAAAAGGTGACAGGAAAATTGGACATATATATGCAAAAAAAAAATGAAACTAGACCACCAACTTACACCATACACAAAATAAACTCAAAATGTATAAAGGACTTTAATGTAAGATGGGAAACGATAAAAATCCTAGAAGAACCCATAGGCAACAAAATAGCAGACATTTGTCACAGCAATATCTTTACTGATACAGCTCCTAGGGCAATGGAAACCAAAGAGAAAATAAATAAATGGGACTACATCAAAATAAAAAGCTTCTGCATAGCAAAAGAAACCATCAACAAAACAGCAAGAAAGCCCACTGCATGGAAGAACATATTTGCTAATGTTATCTCTGATAAGGGTTTAATCTTCAAAATTTATAGGGAACTCATACAAATTAACAAAAGGAAGATAAACAATCCAATCAAAAAATGGGCAAAGGACCTAAATAGACCCTTTTTGAAAGAAGACATACAGAAGGCTGAGAGACATAGGAAAACATGCTCAAAGTCACTAATCATCCGAGATATGCAAATCAAAGTGACAATGAGGCACCATCTCACACCTGTCAGAATGGCTATCATCAACAAATCAACAAATGACAAGTGCTGGCGAGGATGTGGAGAAAAAGGAACCTTCGTGCACTGCTGGTGGGAATGCAGATTGGTACAGCCACTGTGGAGAACAGTATGGAGTTTCCTCAAAAAATTAAAAATGGAACTTCCATTTGACCCAGTGATCCCGCTTCTAGGAATATATCCCAAGAGAGCAGGAACACCAGTCAGAAAGGATATATGCACCCCTATTTTCATAGCAGTACAATTCACCATAGCTAAGATCTGGAAAGAGCCTAAGTGCCCATTAGCAGATGAGTGGATTAGAAAACTGTGGTACATCTACACAGTGGAATTCTACGCTGCTGTAAAAAAGAAGGAATTCTTACCATTTGCAACAGAATGGATGGAGAACATTATGCTAAGCAAAATAAGCCAGTCAGAGTAAGATAAATATCACATGATCTCACTCATTTGTGGAATATAATGAACAACATAAACTGAGGAACCAAAATAGAACCAGTGTCATAGAAGCATCGAACAGACTTTCCAATCTAAGAGGGAAGGCGGGGGTGGGTGGTTAAGAGATCAACCAAAGGACTTGTATGCAAGCACATGTGCAAAACCCATAGACACAGATGGGGGGTGGGGTGTAAGGGCATGAGCTGGTGGGGGGAGCAGCCGGGGAGAGGTCAATGGGGGGGAAAAGAAGACTTACATAATACTTTAAATAATACAGAATTTAAATTAAAAAAAAAAAAGATGTTGAAAGAGCTCAAAAAAAAGGAATACTACACATTCCAGTCCATAGTCCTAATGCAAAAGGCATTGTCTTTGAGAAGCATTTTCTTGTATCTCCAATTCATTATGTCATATACCAAGCTTTTCAAGTATTTTCCCCATCATCCCTTTCTCTAAACAAGCCCTTAATTTTAAGTATTCATAAGGAGATACAGTGAGAATTAGATGCTTCATTACACATGGTTGTGATGACATTGTTCTGAAGCTGTGTCAAGTTCGGAACATACATATTCACTGTGAATTAAAAATATATACTAATGATACTTTCATTCTCAGATTGGATATATCCAATTATAGTTTTGTAAATTGTATCCTATCTATGAGTGTTTTCATTTTGCAGAATACATTTTCCTTGTAACTGTGAAAATTAGTTGTAACTGCTTATTAAATGGGACACTTATTTATATAGTCTGGCATAATTTGTAACATTAATTAAGTCAGTGTATATTTCAAATATGCATGCCCTTCCTGATAATTGCAGAATTGATTGAGGGGTACATATCCGTTTGGTATAATAAAATTTATATACTCTGTTGTTCTTTTGGTGCTGTAACTTGACTTCCCAGACATGAGGCATTACACCTAGTAAAGGGATATAAATAGATCCTTAGTAATTTATTTATAATTCCAAAACTCACCAAGGCTCTGAAAACTGGAAGCCTTGTTTTATAATTCATTTGGCAACAAAAGCTAGCTTGATCTGAATTCTTATAATGGTAAAATGTGATCAGAACTGATATGAGCTCATTAAACTCACTTAGTGTGACTATTCACACATTTTACTGAATAAATATTGAATACAGCACACTACCCCAGACCATGATGGGCTCTTCTTACATAATACACATATTATGTAAAATTGGCACTACCTTTCCTGTCTGAAATCCAAAACATTCTGAAACACATTTGGTATGATATTTTCAAATAATGGATTATGGACCTATGAAAGCTAGTACAAGAAACTTTTGGAATGTTTTTAAATGACTAAAATATCTATGAATTTAGGAATCCTACAAATTGACTCAGGAGGATATTCATAAATCACAATTATACTTTGTTGTAGGAAGCTTAGCAAAAAGTGAATATATGTGATATTATCAAAATTTAAGGATAGTCAGTGTAATGTGGTAGGGAGTACTATTATTTTTTAAAATGTATTTTAAATTAAATAATAGCATCACATTTATAGCCACTAAAATATGGTTTACAAACTAGGAGAATAAGCTTCTTAGAGCTACGTAAATGTTTGAGGTCTTTAAATTTTAACCTGGGGTTTCCCAACAGCAGTGTAACTGATATTTGAGTCCAGAAAATTTTTCTTATGAGTGGCTATACTGCACATTGTAAAATGTTTAGCAGCACCTCAGGCGTCTACCCACTAGATTCCACCAGCACATTTCCTGCCCACCATCTCCACCCTCAAGTTCCTACAATAAAAAATGTCTCCTGGGTTTTTCCCAGCAGAATTTAGTGCCTCCTGGGAACTCCCTTTGGATCCTGCTCTTATGTTGACAGAGGCTGACTGTTCTGCATGCTATTTCCGGGAGTCCCTGCTATACTCTGCTGCTAGCCACTATCAGAAGGTGTCCACATTTGGCTCTTGGCAACCTGTTCAGAACTTCAACAGATCCACAGTCTGTGGCTACCTCCACAGGGCGTGGCTGTGCATGGGAGGGGCCACCTGTGCTCTAGGGCCAGCTTTGGAGCAGCACGGGGCCCAGGGTGAGGTTAGCAAACATTCCAGGGTACCTCAGGATCTGCCTCCCCCTGCCTCCCTCCACCTGCCAGACAGCTGCCAAGCTTAGTCACTAAAAAAGCTCTTTGAAAGGGTTTTTGGTGGAATCAGGAGTCTGAGACTCTTGGGTCTCCTGTGAGGGGGAGGTGCCGTTCAGATTTCAGGGAAGATGGTAGGTGTGTTCCCCAACCCAGAGCCACATGTCTGAATCTGTCCCAGAATATTTCTCTGACCTCGGCAGGGGAGAAGCAGTCTGGAGGGGTCTTCTGGCTGCTGGGGGGTTTCTATCTGCTCTCCCCTTGGGGGAAGTACCAGCCAGGTTCCCAGGACAGTAGAGAGAAGGAGCTCATCCCAAAGCCAGTCACTGATGTCCCCCTGAGACTGTCCAGAGTCATAGCCTTGGTCTCTGCTGCTATCTCCTCAGCAGGGATAGACATGCAGAGTGGGGCAAGCTGTATCCCCAAGGGCAGGGTATTTGTCTTTCCCCAGGCTGTTGCTGCTAGGAAGGGCTTGCGCCTCTCAGGAAAAAAATGGCCTGCATGTCTGCTGCGGTATGGGGGGTATGGAGCAGGGAGGGGGAAGTGGCAACTGAGCTCAGGTTTTCCCCATCTTTCCCCAATGCCCCCCACCCCAGCCCTTCTCAGTCCACATCACCCTCTCCACCAAAACCTCAGGTGAGTGGCTGCAAACGAAAATCCTGTGCTCTAGTATTTATGTGGGTTTTTGTTTTTATTTTTTAAAGAAAAAGTGGCTTTATCTCCAACAAGTTCAATCTCTGGAGGTTAGAAGCCCTGTTGCCTTTCATGGTTGGATGTTATGTGGGCCACTGTTCTTGGTTCTGATGCTACAGCCCAGCTGGAGTCTGGTGCTAGCTCCTCTTAGGGAAACCTCCCTAGCGTGCACACACACTGCAGCTGAGATATCCCTCCTCACCTTAGGCCTCTGTCCATGGAGGCTGGGCCATCCCCTCTCACAATCCTGCCCTTCCTACCAGTCTCTACTTGGTTTATGTCCTTCCTTGTTAAAAGTCTCCTCTTCACAGTCTTCGGTGGGTAATTCAGGGTGAATGTTCCCCAATTTAGTTTTATTTCTAGTTTGGTTCTGGGAGGAGGTGCAAGAAAGATTCACATACGCCATTGCCACCCCCCCCCCCCCCAAAAAAAAACCCAAAAAACAAAAATGGTCATAAGCCAACTCCTGTATAAGATGAGACTTCATAGTTTGTAAAAGCAGTTTCACATGTATGCTGTTATTTTTTAAATAATCACAGAACAAGTCTGTGATTGATATATATATCCTACCTAATAAAACAGTAATATGCAAATTGACTGTACCTTCGCTATACCCATAAGCCACGCCCACCAGCCAATCAGGAGCAAATATACACATTAAACCAGCAAAGATGGCAGGGGGACGGGCTGCCGTGGAATCCAAGCCATGATGGTAGACTGGGGCAGGTAGTTAGTGCCGGCAGCCAGCTGACAAGGTCCTGTATAGGGGCTTCGAGTCAGCCGCCGCCAGTGGCGGACTCAAAGCCCCGATCAGGGATCACGGACCAGTGCAGGCAGTGTGGGTTAGCGCCCGCAGCCGCCTACCCAGGTCCACCATCACGGATCATGGACCAGGGCAGGCAGCGTGGGTTAGCACCGGCAGCCGCCTGCCCAGGTCCACCATCATGGATCACGGACCAGGGCAGGCGGCGTGATCACGGATCACAGACCAGGGCAGGCAGCGTGGGTTAGTGCCTGTAGCCGCCTGCCCAGGTCCGCCATTATGGATCACGGACCAGGGTAGGCGGCATGATCACGGATCACGGACCAGGGCATGCAGTGTGGGTTAGCACCGGCAGCCGCCTGCCCAGGTCCACCATCACGGATCACGGACCTGGGCAGGTGGCATGATCAGGGATCACGGACCAGGGCAGGCAGCATGGGTTACTGCTGACAGCTGCCTGACCAGGTCTGCCATCACGGATCACAGATCAGGGTTGGAGGCATGGGTTAGCACCGGCAGCCGCCTGCCCAGGTCCACCATCATGGATCACGGACCAGGGCAGGCAGCGTGGGTTAGCACTGGCAGCTGCCTGATCAGGTCCCGGATAAGGGCTTCAACTCCGCCGCCGCCAGTGGTGGACTCAAAGCCCCAATCAGGGATCACAGACCAGGGCAGGCAGCGTGGGTTAGCGCCTGCAACCGCCTGCCCAGGTCCGCCATCCTGGATCATGGACCTGGGTAGGCTGCGTGATCACGGATCACGGACCAGGGCAGGCGGCGTGGGTTAGCGCCCACAGCCACCTGGCCAGGTCCCCGATAGGGACTTGGAGTCTAGCATAACAAAAATAATATTCAGCAAAAGCAGGAGACAAGGTTTCATAAGTTCTCCCCCAGGTCACCACTGTTCTCTTATACATTTTAATTATCCCAGACTTTGCCTGATGGGATTTGATTTGAATTATGCCTGATAGAGATTACATGGCATGAATTGTAGTCTCATTCTTTTTGTGGTTGCCTGACTGAGAAAGGCCTTGGAATGAGAGAAGGCACTTTTATTTTCCTTTTTCATTCTATAGAGACTGAGGAATTACAGTTATATGATGAAGTTAGTGATAGAATGAAAGTCTCATGCTGTAGTTTTTCTGTAAGTTTTATCATGTGGACTATCAAAAACTTGGTGGGATCCTTTTCAAGAGGTGTTACAAAAATTATGTTGGAATTAACATTCAAGAATAAAAGGAGAGAAGTGAGTGATGGGTAAAGGAAAGAACTTTGTCCTAGAAACCAAATAGAAGCCACATAAACCTTCAGATTCTTACTCATTGTGCTTTGGAGGTATTAAAGGATAATTTTTTAAAAAGGTAAAATCATGACTCATAATCTGTATAGATAAAAGGCTAAGTGACCGACATTTGTCCATCCATCTGACCAACCGGTACATATGACACACACTGGAAATTTAAAAATAAACTTTGACTCGCACACGTGCCATACATATAAAGCTCTCGCTGGCGCTAATTTGAATGTTGCATTTGGTGGGAAAGTTCTTTTCAGAGGGGATTTTTGTGCCACCATGCTATACGATTGGCCATAGTACAAATAAGTTTTAAAGTACTGTAGTGTTTGGGGATGTTTCAGACAGTTGTCTCGTAAAACAAATATGAGATCAGAGGATTCTGCTTATAGTGAATGGTTAGTAAAACTTGGAGATGGAAAACTTGATAGCAGTTTTCATTTAGGAATGGATATTATTGAAATTCCCCATGAAATGATTTTTAATGGATCTATTATTAAAGCCACCTTTGGAAATAGTATATCTATAGATAATATTAAAAATATATCTAAACGTGCAATTCTTTGTTCAAAAAATGAGCACGTTCAAAAATTAAATGAAGAAATTTTGGATATACTTGATGGAGATTTTCACACCTATTTGAGTGATGATTCCATTGACTCAACAGATGATGCTGAAAAGGAAAATTTTCCTATTGAATTTCTTAATAGTATTACTCCTTCTGGAATGCCGTGTCATAAATTAAAATTGAAAGTGGGTGCAATCATCATGCTATTGAGAAATCTTAATAGTAAATGGGGTCTTTGTAATGGTACCAGATTTATTATCAAAAGATTGCGACCTAACATTATCAAAGCTGAAATATTAACAGGATCTGAAGAGGGAGAGATTGTTCTGATTCCAAGAATTGATTTGTCCCCATCTGACACTGGCCACCCATTTAAATTAATTCGAAGATAGTTTCCCGTTATGCCAGCATTTGTGATGACTATTAATAAATCACAAGGACAAACTCTAGACAGAGTAGGAATATTCCTACCTGAACCCATTTTTGGACATGGTCAGTTAATGTTGCTTTCTCTCTCTCTCTTTTTTTTTTTTAAAGTATTTTTTTTAAATATTTTATTGATTTTTTTACAGAGAAGAAGGGAGAGGGACAGAGAGTTAGAAACATAGATGAGAGAGAAACATCGATCAACTGCCTCCTGCACACCTCCTACGGGAGATGTGCCTGCAACCAAGGTACATGCCCTTGACTGGAATCGAACCTGGGACCTTTCAGTCCACAGGGCGACGCTCTATCCACTGAGCCAAACCAGTTACGGCTGTTGCTTTCTCTTGAGTTCAAAGAGCATGTTATGTTAAAGTTAAAGTTGTAAATACTTTATCTCAAGGGAAATTAGTCAAGCACTCTGAAAGTGTTTTTACTCTTAATGTGGTATACAGGGAGATATTAGAATAAGTTTAATCACTTTATCAGTCATTATTTGCATCAATGTTGTTTTTATATTACAAGTTTGTTATTGTTGTTATATCATTTTGTTATTGTTTAGTTATTAATAAAATTATGTATTATTTTCCTATACATTGTACTCATTTCCTTTTATCTCTCACACTTTTATTATAGAGAAAGGGCAAATAGCAATATTAAAATATTTCATCTAATTAATTCCCTTTCAATGTGCACGAATTTCGTGCACCGGGCTACTAGTATATATATAGATATATATATATCCAATTACAAATGAGGAAACTAGGATCTGGGCAGATTAAGGAACTTGCCCAAACTGAATAGTTTATAAGTGACAAGCTAGGACTCACCAGTCTGCTGAACAGACTGCTCAACCAAATTATTCCTTTAACATCATTATAAAGAGTATTGGTCAATGAGACAAGATGCAGATTACCTCTGGGTTGTTGTTTTTTTAAGGTAAACAATGTATTTTGAAACATGTGTTAAATCATTCCAGCACACATAGCAGATGATTGCTTATGAATCCTCTCCTCTCTGCTCTTAAGCCATCATTCATAGGCATGCCAATTAGAATCATGTGTTTTCATACTTGTAAGTGTTGCTAGGCAATGATTCTTGTGGGTGAAAAAAAAGCAACATAGGCTGGTTTTAATAAGCTTGTGGCATAGAGATCACTTTGTATTTTCTTACTAAAAATCCACAACTCTAAAATCACCTAAAATAATTCCAAATTTATATTTTAAAATGGAATACTACAATGAAGTGTACTAAGAATAATCCAGGAAAATTAGCATTAACCCAGGAAATTAGTTTTCAATAGTTCCAGCTGTTTAAAATTCCATTTAGAGAACAGGTAGGATCACATTGCTTAAATGCATAAGGAGAATTCATTTTCAATTGCTCACTTATCTCTAAGGCTTTAAATCTTCATGGAGTTTATTTGACACTGTGTCTGATAAGGAGCAGCACAGCTACTGAAGCGGATGCACAGCCTGTCCCAGCTCTTTTCCAAATCATTATTGACGATTCTAATGAAACCTGGAGCACTCACCACATTACTGATGCAATTTCATTCTCAAATGTCACATTTGTGTCAAATTGTTTATTCCCAAGAGATTTTGTAATTCACAGTTCAGAGACATAATTTTCTTATCCATCAAACTAAAATGATTAAGTAGTATTTTGTATGACAGCTGTATTCTACATTGTTATTCTTATAAGCACACACCCCAAGCATTTTGTAATAGTCAAAATTAGAGCATTTTATCAAAAAATAAAAAGGCTAGTTGATTTGATTTCCTATCTGCCACATATAAATCCTTAACTGAAAAGTAACTGTTTTTACCTATTTAAAATTTTAATATATGTAACGACAACATAAAAATACAAGTGTATTACTTAAAACAGATTTACTAGGCACCCCAAAATCTGACATTTCCTACATTCTGAGTTAGTTTTGTTTTTTAGTAAGTCTTTATTTTATAGAGCTCTTTCAGATTCACAACAAAATTGAGAGGAAAGTACAAAGATTTTCCATATACCCCCTGCCTGCACATACACATAGCCGCTCCCATTATCCACATCCCCCACCAGAGTGATACATTTCCTACGATTAATGAACCTACATTGACACTTTTGATCACCCAAAGTCCAAATTTTACATTATGATTCATTATTGGTGTTGAACAGTCTACAGATTTAGACAAATGAATAATGACATATATTCATCATTAGGTTATTATACAGTGTTTTCCCTACCCTAAAAATTTTCTGTGTGCAACCTATTCATCTTTAGCCTCCACATCCCTAGAAATCACTGATCTTTTAACTGTCTCCATAGTTTTGCCTTTTCCAGAATGTCATACAATTGGATTTATACAATATGTAGCCTTTTCAGATTGGCTTTTTTAATTTAGTAACTAGAGGCCCAGTGCACGAAATTCATGTACTGGGGGTGGGGGTGGGTCCCTCAGCCCGACCTGCGCTCACTAGCAGTCCAGGACTCCTCATTCCTTACCGCCTGACTGCTCGCTGCTCCTTAGTGCTGCCACAGAGGTGGAAGAGGCTCCCGCCACCGCTGCTGCACTTGCCAGCCATAAGTCCGGCTTCTGGCTGAGCGGTGCTCCCTCTGTGGGAGTGCACTGACCACCAGGGGGCAGCTCCTTCATTGAACATCTGCCCCCTGGTGGTCAGTGCGCATCATAGTGTCCGGTCGTTCTGGTCATTCTGCCGTAACAGTCACTTAGACTTTTATTATATAGACTAGAGGCCTGGTGCACGAATTTGTGCATGGGTGGGGTCCCTTGGCCTGGCCAGCGATTGGGGCCGATAGGGCCTGCCGGGGGGGAGAGACCACAGAAAATTAGCCAGCCGCAGGAGGTTGCCTTTGGAAGTACACTGACCACCAGGGGGTAAGTGCACATCATAGTTACCGGCTGGTCATCCGGTTGTCATGGTCGCTTAGGCTTTTATACACACTGAGTGGCCAGATTATTATGATCTCTGAACGCATAATAATCTGGCCACTCAGTGTATATTCTATATAATAAAAGGCTAATATGCAAATTGTCCCCTCCACCAGGAGTCCGATCAGCAGGCAAGCCAGCCAACCACCCATGTCCCATCCCCCCCTGGCCAGGCTGGCTGGACCTCACCCATGCATGAATTCATGCACCGGGCCTCTAAATATATATATATGTATGTGTATGTGTGTGTGTGTATATGTATGTGTATACACACACACATATATGTATATATGTGTATGTATATATACATATGTATATGTGTGTATGTGTATGTGTATATATATATATATATATATATACACATACACACACACACACACACACACACACACACACACACACATATATATATACTGAGTGGCCAGATTATTATGTGCGTTCAGAAATCATAATAATCTGGCCACTCAGTGTATATAGATATGTATTTAAGTTGCCTTCCTGTATTTTAATGGCTTGATAGCTCATTTCTTTTTAGGGATGAATAATATTCCATTGTCTGTATGTACACAGTTCATAGGGGTGGGCAAAGTGGTTTACAGTTGTGAGTATGGAAAGCACAGAGTTAATAAAGCTATTGAAATATTGTAATCTGCATGTATTTTTCCATATGAACAACTGTAAACTTCCTTTTGCCTACCCCTGTATTTCTCCATTTGTCTACTAAAGGACATCTTAGCTGCTTCCAATCATAGGTAGTTATTAATAAAGATGCCACAATATCCATGTGCAAGTTTTTCTGTGGCTTAGATATCAAAGAGTACTATTGCTGGATTGTATGATAAGATTATCTTTAGTTTTACACAAAACTTGTCTTCCAAAGTTGCTGTATCATTTTGTATTTCCACCAGTAGTGAATGAGAGTTCCATTGCTACCCATCTTTGCCAGCATTTGTTGCCAGTTTCCAATAAGTAGGTAATGGTGTTTTACTGTTATTTAAATTTTCAATTCCCTGATGGCATGATGTGGAGCATTTTTTTTTAAACATACTTGCCATTGTGTATGTTCTTTGGTGAGGTGTCATTTAAGGTATTTGGCCAGTTTTTGAATTGAGTTTTTTGTTTCCTTATTGTTTAGTTTTAATTATTTGTGTATTTCAGACAATAGTCCTTTATCAGATGTTTCTTTTGTAAACATTTTCTTTCAGAGGGTGATTTATCTTCTCATTCTTTTCAAATATTTTTTTTCTTATTTTTAGAGACAGAAGAAGGGAGAGGAAGAGAG
Source organism: Eptesicus fuscus (assembly GCF_027574615.1). Lineage (NCBI taxonomy): Eukaryota > Metazoa > Chordata > Mammalia > Chiroptera > Vespertilionidae > Eptesicus > Eptesicus fuscus. The sequence goes on along the minus strand of NC_072474.1, from coordinate 4,930,901 downwards.
AGAAAAAAATATTGATGTGAGAGTGAAACATTGATCAGCTGCCTCCTGCATGCCCCCTACAGGGCATAGTGCCTATAATCCAGGTATGTGCCCTGACCAGGAATCAAATTGGCAACTTTTCAGTACATGGGACGACTCCAACCAACTGAGCCATACCAGCCAGGGCTATCTTCTCATTCTTTTGACATTGTCTTTGACAGAGTAGAACTGTTCAATTTTAATGAAGTCTGACTTATCTATTATATCATTCATGGAATGTACTTTTTGTGTTGTATCTAAAAAGTCATTGTCATAATCAAGGTCATCTAGGTTTTCTCATATGGTCTTCTAGAAGTTTTTTAGTTTTTCATTTTACAATTAGGTCTGTGATCCATTTTCAGTTAATCTTTGTAAAAGGTGTTCGGTTTATGTGTAGCTTCACTTTTTTGCATATAGATATTCCATTGTTCCAGAATCATTTGTTGAAAATATTGCCTTCACTCCATTGTATTGCCTTTGTGCCTTTGTCAAAGGTCAGATGACTACACTTGTGTGGGTCTGTTTCTGGCTGTCGGTTATGTTCCATTGAGCTATCTGTCTATTCTTTTGCCAACATCACATTCTCTTGATTATGTAGCTTTATAGTAAGTCTTGAAATCAGGTAGCATCAGTCCCCCAACTTTGTTCTTATTCAATATTTTGTTAGCTATTCTTGGTCTTATGATTCTTGATGTAAACTTTAGAAACATTTTATTTATATATATAAAATAATGTACTGGGATTTTGATTAGTAATGCATTGAATCTATAGATCAAGTTTGGAAGAACTGACATCTTTACAATATGGGAATTCTCTCCATTTATTAAGTCCTTTTTTATTTTTTAATAGAATTTTGTAGATATATATATATATATATATATAAAACATATTTTATTAGATTTATGATTTATACTTACCTATTTTATTTTGGGGTTGATAATGTACATGTTATCATATCTTTATTTCAAATTCCACTTGTTCATTGTTGATATAGAGGAAAGTAATAGAATTTGAATTTTCTACATTAATTTTGTATCCTGAAAAATTGCTATAATTGTTTATAATTTCCAGGAAGATTTTTTCTAATTCTTTCAGATTTTCTACATGCCATCTCTGGGGGGGGGAAAAAAGGCAGTTTTATGGCTAACTCTACAATCTATATACATTTTATTTCCTTTTCTTAGCTTATTACATTAATCAGAACTTACAGTATGATGTCAAAAGAAGTGATAAGGAAATATCCTTGCTTTGTACCTGATCATGGTGGGGGGGGGGGGAGAAAGGGGGTTGGAGGGGTTTGCTTCAAGTTTCTTCAAGTTTCTTACCAGTAAGCATGATGTTAGCTGTAGGTTTTCTGTAGCTATTCTTTATCAAGTTGAGGAATTTTCTATTTATTCTTTGAGTTTTTATAATGAATGCATGTTAGATTTTGCCAAATGCTTTTCCTACATCTATAGATATGATAATGTGATTTTTTTTAGCTTATAGATGTGATGGATTACATTAATTAATTTTCAATGAACTAGCTTTGCTCCTGAGCAAATCCCATTTGATTACTATGTATAATTCTTTTTATATATTGATGGACTCAATTTACTAAAATTTTGTTGAGTGTTTTGCATCTATGTTCATGAGGGATATTGATTGTAGTTTTATATTATTGTAATGTCTTTGTCTGGCTTTGGTAATTCCATTCTCATGGAATGAGTTTGGAAGTATTGTGTCTGCTTCAATGCTATGCAAGAGATTTTAGACAATTGGTATAATTTCTTCCTTAATGTTTAGTATAATTTACCAGCGAAGGTATCTGAGCCTGGTGCTTTCTATTTTGAAAGGTTATTAATTATTGATTCAATTTTGTAATAGATATAGTGATATTCAGATTGTCTATTTCTTCTTGTGTGAATTTTGGCAAATTGTGTCTTTCAGTAAATTGGCCCATTTCATCCAGGTTATCAAATATGTGGGCATAGAGTTGTCCATAATATTCCTTTATTGCCGCAACCTGCACGGTGGGGTTCAGGATCTGCAGGAGGGGCCGATGCACAAATGAAAATGCTAGAAAAAACATGAATTATTAAGGGGTGGGGGCCAGGTGGAGTCTCTTCCTTGAAGAGGCACAGTGAGTCCTGGCCTTGTCCGCTTTTATTCAAATGTTGATATATATCTTGCCCTCAGTAAAGCACGGCAGGCACGTAGCAGACAGACAGTCACAAATGTCAGTAAAGACCAGTAAGGTCCAGTAAACATTTACTTGGAGGCTATTAGGTCAGGAAATTTCTTTGAGCCACTGCTGTCTCAACAGAACAATCGGTGCCTAGCATAAGCCCTGCTAATGCTCAAGGTCCATCAGCCTCCTGAGTTCTTTGGTGCACATAGTGCTGGTATGCGGTGGCTTCAGGCACTTTATTATCTACTAGGGGCCCGGTGCACGAAATTCATGCACTGGGGGTCGGGGGTCCCTCTCACATACTGGGAGCCCTCAGGGGATGTCCTACTGACGGCTTAGGCCCGCGCCCAACGAGGAGTGGACCTAAGCCGCAGTCTGGCCTCCCTTTGTGGGAGGCAACCGGGCTGATCAGGGGAAGGCACCAGCCCCATCACCCCGCTGCTACAGCCACTGTCAGTCACCACAGCCACCAAGGCGTTTTTATCATCACGGACTCCAGTCCCTTCTCCAAGAAAAAATGACAACTTTCTTTAGGCATTTTCAAGATGTGTCTTTCATAGGATATGCATTTCTTTACTTATTTTTTATCCTCACTGAGGGTATGTTTCCATTGACTTTTAGAGAATGTGGAAGAGAAAGGGAAAGACAGAGAGAAACACTTTGATTGGTTGCCTCCTGCATTAGCCCTGATCTGGGCCCTGACCAGGGAGGAGCCTGCAACCTAGGTACATGCCCTTGATCAGAATCAAACCCAGACCTTGCTGTCTGCAGGCCCAGGCATTATCCACTGAGCCAAACCGGCTAGGGCAGAATATGACATTTCTTAGCCCTCCAGCAGCGGACCTTCATTTTTTTCTCCAGAAGTGTGGTGGAAAAACCATAGACCACCTTTTTGGATTCTTATTACCCAAGTTACTAAGAATATTACCAGTGGCATACAGGAAGCTTAGCCAATGTGCAATCAGAAAAGGTATTTCCTCTATAGTTCACACCAATGGAGGGCTGGGCCCTGCCCAGGCCTAAAGCCTCTGGCCAAAGCTTTAGGCCTGGGAAGGGGACCTCTAGCTCCCTCTGTTCACCGGCTCAGCCCCTGCCAAGGCCTGCCCAGACCAAAAGCCTCTTGGGCAGGAGCAGATCCCCAGCTCCCTACAATCAATCGAAGGGGGTCCGCTCCTGCCCAGGCCGAAAGCAGACCCCCAGCTCCCTGCCCAGGTGATCAATCGCAGGGGGTCCGCTGGTGTACCAGGCCGAAGGAACGCCCAGCTCCCTGCGATCGATTGCAGGGGGTCTGCTCCAGCACCAGGCCGCAGCGGACACCCAGCTCCCTGCGATGGATTGCAGGGGGTCTGCTCCCTGTCATCAATCGCAGGGGATCTGCTCGTGCACCAGGCCGAAATCCTCTGCCGGAGGCTTTTGGCCTGGGGCCAGAGCAAACACCCAGCTCCCTGCTATTGATTGCAGGGGGTCTGCTCCGCACCAGGCCAAAAGCCTCCACCAGAGGTTTTTGGCCTGGTGCTGGAGCAGACCCCAGCTCCCTGCGATCCGTTGCAGGGGGTCCGCTCAGGGCGCCTATGTATGCAAATTAACTGCCATCTTGGTTGGGTTTATTTGCATAATCACTCTGATGGGCTGGTGGGCGTGGCTGGGCTGGTGGGCGTGGCTGGTGGGTGTGGCTTGTGTAGCAGAGCGATGGTTAATTTGCATATTACTATTTTATTAGAGAGGATGTAATGTCCATAGGATCTGTAGTGTTGCACCCCTCTTTCATTTCTCATATTAGTAACTTGTGTCTTCTCTCTTTTTCTCAGTTAGCCAGCTAAAGATTTATCAATTTTATTGATCCACCTTTTTCATTATTGATTTTCTGTTTTTAATTTTATTGATTTCTATTCTAATTTTTCCTTCTTCTCTTCTGCCTCTTTGGATTTCAGGATTTCATTTGCTCATTTTATTCTGGTTTTCTAAGGTGAAAACTGAAGACTAAGATTATTGAGTTTATATCTTTCTTCTCTAATGTATGCATTCAATGCTATAGATAAGCACTGTTTGGGTTGTATGCCAAGACAGGGAAGATAGAAACCAGTTCTTTTGGAGGTCCCTAAGAAAAATTGGTGTGCTGAACATGTGAACTCTTTCTTCCTGTAGGAGAAACTGGGGAGTTGATTGTGTGGTGATGTGCCAGGCATAGGAATTCTGATGAGAGTGTATCCCAAAACTTCATACTGACTTGGTTTAATCTTGCATTTGTCTGGAGTGTAGCTGTCTTTCAATTACTTTCTGGATTTCTCAAAAAGATAATTTGTCCATGAATTGTTGCTGAATCAGTGTGTTTGTTGAGGGAAGGAGAATCTAGGGCTACTTACTCCATCATCTTATTGATGTCACTCTCCCTAATAATTTTTATAATATACTTTATTGTAATATTTCAGAGTCAAGAACTTTAGCACATATGTTTGTTTCCAAGCTTGAGGGCATACTACAACTATTAAATGACTTATTTCATCCAATTTTATTGTTCCTCCACGATTACAGCAATTTCACTTCTAAGTTTTGGGGTTTATAAATTCCAAGTGGAAAATCTAACTAACCTAATGTATTACTGTTCCATTAAACTTGTCAAATCCATTATTACATTTCTTCATCAAATAATTCCCCCTACCCTACAGTTTTTGCAGTTGGAATAGTGGAACAAAACTGAACTGAGTGTTTAGAGATGACTCACTCATCCTGACTCCACCATTATAGTTATAGGAAGTAACTTTGAGCCACAGTGTCTTAATCTGAAAAAGGAACTTAACAAAATGAGAACTACTTTTCTCACCTAGTTGTCATAGAGAAGATTTAATTAAAATGTTGCTTCTAAAACACACACTTATATATACATATATTTTGTATATATATATATATATATATATATATTCAAAAAAACTTTATACAAATGTATTTTTTACCTAATATTACTTTCTTTACATTCCAAAGTGAATGACTTTGTATTTCCTACAATTCATGTTTTTAAATCACCCTAAAGTAGCAATATTTCCTTAAAAATATGTTTAAAATATTGCATCTTAACAATTTTCTAATTCTAACAAGGTAGTAGAAACATTATTCATTATATAGATATGAATATCAAATTCTTAGGAAGTATGAATAATATTCATTATATTTAGTAATAATAGAAAAGTATATAAATTCTTTAAAAAATATGGATCAAAATGATCCTGTCTTCTATTTACATAACTGCCAGCCAACAGCAATTGATAACAACATCGTTGAAGCTTACCTATATCTGTCATATGAAATAGCTGTTCACCATCCTCAAATAACTCATGCTCCAAAAAGCAAAATCTCACTTTTCTCAATGGGAAGCTTCACAAATAAAGATAATGCTTCAGCTGTTGTTTTCACACTGACCAAAGTTTCAGGCCAATTGATGAATAAAAGAAAGCAAAAGAAATTGAAAAATAACTGAGGGTTTGTTTTTTTAAATACTTAAACTCTATCAGGTTTAGAGGCATATAACATGTAAATTATAGTTTATATATTGGTAAAAACACTGCTAATCTTTTAAAAAATAATATCATATAAGCTTCTTTATATTTTATTTCCAGTGACCATCACAGTACATATAGGATTGGGGAATATTTAACAGATCTATTCCAATGACTAACCAGCACTAAAAATGTAGCATGTCCAAAACTAAATTTGTGCTTTTTCTCACATCCAATCCTTATCCCCTTATCATTGCAGTGCTCTTTAAAACTGCAAATGTTATCAACAATCATCCAACTATGTAAATTTGAAATTAAAATAATTCTTGACACCTTCCTTGCTTTCAACTCTAATAAATTTCTTTCTTTTTTTAAATATATATTTTATTGATTTTTTACAGAGAGGAAGAGAGAGGGATAGAGAGTTAGAAATATCGATGAGAGAGAAACATCGATCAGCTGCCTCTTGCACACCCCCTACTGGAGATGTGCCCACAACCAAGGTACATGCCCTTGACCGGAATCGAACCTGGGACCTTTGAGTCCGCAGGCCGATGCTCTATCCACTGAGCCAAACCGGTTTTGGCTCAACTCTAATAAATTTCTTATTATCTTGATTCCTCTTTCTAAATATTTCTGATTTGCCAATTTTTGTCCATCACACAAGCCATACTGACTCTTTGAAATGGCTTGACCTTCCACTAATATGGATTCTTTAAGGTTTATGGGAAATAAGGCCTACTGAAAACAAATCCACATTGCATGGCACAGTCATTTAAATCCACAACTGAATTTCTCTGGGCTGTCTATATCAAAAGTCCCCAAAGATATACTGCGTTTAAATTTTATTTTACTTTATTTATTTATTTGTTTTATGTTATGATGTAGGTCTGTTTGTATTGTTTTCCATTTTTCCTGTTTTCTCTAATCTGTCTTCAAGTAGGTGTCTTGGACATTCTTTGTATTCCATTTTTATTTATCTCAATTTTTTTAGTGTATCTCTTTGTACAGTATTTTCAGTGGTTACTCTAGGGATTGCACTATACATATGCAGTTTATCACAGTCCACTAATACCAACATTTACCTTTTCAGGTGAAATGTAGGTATTTAACCACCATATAAATCCATTTATCCTCTCCCTTTTCATACAATTGTCCTAAGTATTACCACTACATACATTGAGCACCACATAAGACAATGTTATCAATTTTTCTTTTAACTTTTAAATAATAACTCAATATACACTGGTCTTCCATAACAAGCTCAGTGTGTACACACCTGCTTGTTTATTCAACATCCAACAATCTATGAATTTAAGATGTTAACCACTTTCTTTAAATTTTAAGAATTCACCTAAGAAAATAGAGTATGTAGAAATATTTAATGATCTCTGAACTTATCCCATTTAGAATATTAAAATTATTTTCTACAATAGGGAGATCAGATTCTATTTTGTTTTGTTGTGTTTTGTTTTTTTGTTGTTCTTTTTAAATTTTTTTTTTACCATATCCCTCTTACTGATCATGGTTGCTATGCAAGGAGAAAATGAATTGAATTATAAATGTATCACATCTATAAATCTTGAGAGAGAGAGAGAGAGAGAGAGAGAGAGAGAGAGAGAGAGAGAGAGAGAGAGGAGGGAAGCAACTCTAAGAGAATCTGAAATCTCAGGAGGTAATAGTTCAAATTAAAATACAGTTGACTCTTAAACAACATGGGTGTGAACTATGTGGGTTCACTTATCAATAAATACATACAGTACTGTAAATTAACTTTTTCTTCCTTATGATTTTCTTGATAAAATTTACTTTATTGTAAAAATACAATATACAATACATATACAAAATATGTTTCAAAAATCTACTGTTTATGTTATTAGTACTTAAGTTTTGGAGGAATCAAAAGTTATTAAAGATACCTATAATTTTTAGTTTGGGGAATACCTTCAATATTTCTTCTCTTTTCAAGAAACTAAAGATATATAGCTCAATAGAGTGAAATTTAAGAATGTAATGCATTCTTCTCCTGTTATTTTACCAATAAAACTCTCCAATCAGTTTTAGTGTCGTAGTTCACATGTACTGGTAAAAGCTTGGAAAGCAAAATAGAAAAATCTATAAAATCTAATGTTTCAAATTTGTTTCCTAGAAGCCAATAAAATTATTTTTTTTAGTTGTTCATTCTCAAATTTCAAAATCTACAGTTCATAATTTTCAAAATCTATAGTTCTCTTAATAAGTTTATGTAAGCTTAAGTTTCTAATGCATACTGCTTAATTTTTAAAAAAATTATCTTCTGTAATAAATATTATTGATATTCTTTAGTGCAACTCTCTTCCTCATTCCATTTTTAAGAATTATGCTTTGTTACACCCTCCTCCTCTGAATACCATTTGAGTTCAGTCTGTCACTATAATCACACACTGAGACTTCCAATTAAGAGTGCCCTCACTCACTTCTGAGCAATTCCTTCTCCTGCCCTCCTCCCCATCAAAGGGAAAAAAGCTCTCAGTACTTAATTGTGCTAGAATACATTTCCAACTATTGTCTATATTGTGCTCAGCCTCTGGAACAAATTACCTTAGTTTAGTTTTAGGTTCAATTAGATGGTTATATTTGTTTCCTACAGTTAAAACTTGTTTCAATAAAATGTTATAAACATTAGTTTCTAAATGAAAAGATTCTCTAGCCTATTTAAATTCATTGTGCACTGATAATATTTAACAATACAAACAAAAAATAAGATACAGTGTTCTTTTTTCCATTCATCAGGATATTCTTCTTTGACATGAGCACACACCTGGAATACCTTTATAAATGTATTCTTGTAAGCATAAAAAATAAAATTCCCATTAAATGTACATAATAATATTCCCACACCTATATTTAAAACCAAGAATGTTATCAATATTTACTAGTGTTTTCACTAAACATGAGTTTTCTACCATGTCTACATAAAAAAAAAAAAACTATTTAGAAAGAAATGTGCTGAATTTGAATAACTTTATATGAACAGGGAGTCTTACAATATAGAAATTTTAAAACATTTTTATATGTTACCTAGAAAAGATGAGAAATATAATACAGTCAGTGCTGAAAAGAAAAAAAAAACAAAACACTGCACAGTTCTTTAAGACTTCACCTTTCCTCCAAATAACCCAATAAGCAATTTACACAGTGATAGTAGACTAACATACAAAGAATATTTTCAAACTAAGAGCTTACCAAGATGAAGCAAAGTTTCCTTGGGACATGCATACTTCCCCACAGGTGGTATAATATAAAGATCCGTAAGCTTTAAATTCTTGAACCTAGGTTCTGACCCCTGCTCTATCACTTAGAGTCTCATGACCTCTAACTAATCACTAAGCCTTCCTGAGGCTCACTTCCCAAAGGTATATCATGGGAATAACAATGTCTACCTTCACTGCAGACACAAGAAATACGTTAAATTTATGTAACAATTCAGGCACATAATACACCTGAAAAAGTGTTACTGCTCTTCAACTAAAAAATAATCTTCCAAGTTGACCCCAAAGGTACTAACATACTTCACTTGGGTTTATATATTACTTGAAAATTTTTATTTTTCCTTCAATAAATTAATTAAATGAAGTATATTATTTTGATAGGTCCTACTCTAACCAACAAAAATTATTCAACACTTTTAACATAAATGCCAACATTCCTAATAATAAGTGGAAATGTAGAAGCCCATTGGAATATTTAACAAATACTTATTAAGTGCTTTTTAATTTTACCACTGGGGTTCTTATCCTTTCCCTCCTTTGATAAGGCTCTGTCTTGGCAGAACAGACCTTTGGGCTTTGATGGAACAAAAAGAAAATGAGGAAAGAGGAAAGAGTGAATCAATCAGGCTCAGGCTGCGGAAAATGTGTCAGAGAAGCAGACTGGGGAATGTGAGGAAAGTGAACTGGGGAGAAAATGGAGACTTAATAAGTAATTCTGTGGTTATGTGTTTCCTAGCATGCAGTTCAGGAAAAGCAAGTAAAGTTCACAAATTGGAATTACTTTTGGATTTAAGACTGTTTTTTCAAGCACTAACTGGCTTTGAGATATATGAATTAGAAGTGGAGTAATTAGAGTTTACCAGAAGGGACTTGTTCTGCTGTGGGCGAGTCTGAGGAAGAACACAGTAGACTTCCCTGAGGGAGGGGAAGAGCTAAGGGGGAGTAGGATGTGAGGACTAAATTTTGTTCTTAACAATAGCAAGCAGGTATGTAAGGCTTACTATGTACCAGGTTCTGCTCTGAGCATTTTTTTTTTCAGTTGACTCTTCTAATCTTCCCAACCATCCTATGAAATATATAAGATTAGTTTATGCATCTTACAAATAAGGAAACTGAGTCACGAGGTAAATAAATTATACAAGATCATAGAGCCAATAAGGGCTCATGCTAATTCAGATTTGGCTCCTTATTTTGGACTAGTGTTTCATTAACTGAAGGTGAGCAAATTAAAATCTCTTAAGCAATTTATCCCTAGTTTAACTTAGTTAAATTCCTAAGTGACCATTATGGTGTAATGACCAGAATGACTGGAATGACCAGTCAACCAGTTGCTCTGATGCACAGTGACCACCAGGGGGCAGATGCTAAATGCAGGAGAAGCTGCCCCCTGGTGGTCAGTGCGCTCCCACAGGGGGAGTGCCACTCAGCCAAAAGCCGGGCTCATGGCTGGTGAGCTCAGCTGCAGTGGCAGGAGCCTCTAATCTAGCAGTGGCAGCACTACCTAGCAGTGGCAGCAGGCATAGTGGGCCAGGATGAGTGCAAGCAGCGTAGCACCCAGCCCTGGTTCTGGCTCCTCCCTGGCTGCCTGCTGCTTAGTGCACTGCTACATCCCTCGGGGGATGTTGGGCTGCCAGTTTAGGCCCAATCCCTGCAGGGTCGGACATCCCCCGAGGGGTCCCGGATTGCGAGAGGGTGCAGGCCAGGCTGAGGGACACCCCCCACCCCAGTGCATGCATTTTGTGCACGGGGCCTCTAGTAATAAATAAATGTAGGTAAAGTCCTACTTTATTAATTAGCTGTGAAACACTCTTAGGCCATCTTCTACTTAAGGACTTAGAAAGAAGAGAAGAGGAAATGTGAAAACCATGCCCACATATGCCACACTTCTAACCTCTTTGAAAGCCCCTCTGCTAGAAATTGAACTAAATCAATGAACTGAACTATGTTGACAACACAGATCACTATTTCTCATCTTAGGGAAGAACCAGCAAGAGGGTGGAAAAGATCACTGAGAGGCCTTGAACTACTCCCCCTTGTGGCCTCCACTGTCCTTGTTGTATTTCTCTTAAAGTTCAAGACTTAAAATAATAAAATGAGCATCATGCTCTTTTTTTATAAACTTTCTCTCCAGAATCAATTATACTTCATCAGTCCTGAAAGGCACCCACACACTTTAGAGGTTAACAGACTGGATAAGTCACTATAGTTGATTTATCCAGTTTGTAATATGAAACAATATAACTACCTCTTGCCTTTGAACAGTCATGAATCTCTAGCTAATCTACCTATAAGGATGATTATGTCATTATCACTTGCTTCTCTAAATTTCAAATTTATATTATTACCCAAGTCTTGTTCATTACTCTGGTTTTAAAGTAAATAAAACAAGGCCATCTATGTTCAGAGAACTGATATAAACCATTCTAATTTGAATTTGAGGTGTATTCAATGTTAGCTATGGTAGGTCCTAGTAGCTGAGTGCTTTGTGCTAAAGATATTTGCTAATGTGATTCCATGGTGACTAATGACAACTTACTGATATAATAGTTTCAAAATGCTCTTCTGTAAGCATATGCAGACCTACCTGTAGATATTATTTTTCTTTGTTTCTTTTCTCTTCCTGTTTTTATCAAAGTTAGAAAAAGGTTTCATTCTCATAAAAAAATAAAATATTTATATCCATCATTTTTATGCTACAAGGGTTTTTAAAAACAAAATTATATGAGAACAAAAGAGGGCTTATTTATGACAGAGTCATTGGAAGTAGGGCATGAATTACTCATTATTTTAAAACATAGCCCCATCTTAATTTACACCCATGCCTTACCACAGGAATGCTCAATTGCCATTGTGTAGTACAGATTTGTCACTGCTTACTCCACAATTTCTTGTAAATATATACTCCCATGGCTTCACTTCTTGGCTGGATGCCTTCAAAAAGGAACAAAACTTACTAGTATAATGCTGATAAAACTTACTAGTAAAACTTACTAGTATAAATCATCTTTTAAACCAAAAGCCAATTGCCACAGCAGAGCAAAAAACATCAATACAGATAAAAAGAACATGTTCCATTTTACTTTGAGGACTCTCAAATTCACAGTTCCTCTTCCCCACATAGAGTTAATAATTATTCTTAAATGCAAATTTCCATAAATACCAGATGGTCGGTCTATATTTCTGATTATCTTACTTTGTTGTTATAAATGGTGAGCATGGGCACAACTCATTCTACTTGGAAAGAAAGAAAATAGCAAGCACAGAATTATCTACAGAAGGCCAGGTTACCATAGTGACATGGCAAGGATAAAATGATCTTTTAAACTTTTTCAACACTATGTGTCAAAAGAAAGTTTGAACTCTTTCATCCTTCTTCCTGGAATAGAAAATGTTCATCCAAAAGGAGTACCTACTTCTTTATGATCCTCTTCTTGTGACTTGTAGTTGCAAGAATGAAGGCACATCAGGTAAAGACTAAAAAGAGTGGAATATTCAGGGTACCATGGATACCAAGCTCACTTTCTGACCCAACCTCAACTAGACTCATCTTTCTATCTCCCTGGGTCTCAAAATCCTGCAGTGATACACTACAATCATAAATAGAATTGGGACAGAAAATTCCAAGGTTTTGTGAACTTTTCAAGAGGATAGAACATATAAATCCAATAAATGTTGTTTATGAAACTAGCATAACCATGATATAAAACATAAAAACATGGTTTAAGAAAAAATAAAGAACACTAAGCCCATCTCCCTTATTGGATATAGATGTAATATACTATTAAAATGTTTGCAAACTATTCTTAACATGTTAAAAAAAATAACACACAAACCAGGAAAATCAGTACCTTATAATATTATGAAACAGAAGAGAAGAGATCACAAATGTGGCTTAATTTAGAAATTATTAGAAAGTGACCCACAGTGAATAATTATTCAAATTAAAAAACAGTGATCATTTCAATAGGTTCTAAAAAATTATTTGAAAAGTTTGATATGAAATCCTATCTAATAGAGAGGGGATATGCAAATTGACCGTCACACCATTGCAAATATGGAGGCGCCCATAGCCACAAGATGGCTGCGCCCAGTCCCCTCAGCCCCGCCAGAGTCCCACAGTCCTTTCAGCCCAGCTGGGGGGGGGGGTGGCAGGCACATGGTGCGGCCGGACCCACCCTCAACCCCTCAGCTGCCCAGGGCTGGCCCGAGGTGCAGGCAAGCCTTGGATGGCGGCTGCCCAGCTGATGCCCAAGATGCAGGCAAGCCTCAGATGGCGGCTGCCCAGCTGCTCAGGGCCACCTGAAGATCAGGTAACCAGGGCCAGCCGAGGCTTGCGCTGCCAGCAGTGGCAGCAGCAGAGGTGTGCTGGGGGCATCACCTTCCCCTGATCACCAGGTCGCCTCCCGCCCCTGAGGGCTCCAGACTGTGAGAGGGGGCAGGCTGGGCTGACGGACTCCCCCTCCAGTGCATGAATTTTCATGCACAGGGCCTCTACTCTATATATAAAAGTAACTCTTTGAAACCAGGGAGAAAAGAGCTACTTTGCTAGCTCTTAGGTAGAACTTTGCTGCAGTTTCACAGCTGTTGCTAAAGTCTAAATCTGAAAATAAAGAATGGTATGCCCTTTGTACCCTCCAAACTCAATCCAAATAAGTATGGGAGGGCTTCAGAAAGTGTGGGTATTATCAGAAGTGATTAACTGTCCACCCCAAGCTGGTTATTTTCTGAGCTGCAGAAATATGAGCTTCTCTTTCCCCCAGAACCTATGCCAAAAACTCAGATGAAGCACTGAGCAAAATGCAGACCTCTGCCTTGTGCTCCTCAAAAATAGATCCAGAATTTGAATACTTGCCACCAACAGAATTTCAAAACCAGATCAAAATTGTACCAAGCAAGAAGTCCACTATCCTTACCTGTCCTCTCTCCCTAGCTCCACCTCACATCATGATGGGCAGAGAAAGGTAGATGAGTAAGGAGGGTTCTGGTGAAGAAATGGCCATATCTGAGCAATTTTTTGATCATTAGAGCTCTTGGTCTTTGGGAATTGTGGATAGATATGAAAATTACATATCACTTACATAGTGACAGAGCTTTCTCCCTATTGAGTCAGACTCAGTAGGTCTAGAATGGGGCACAGAAAACTGAATTTTTAATAACATTCCACCATCAAAGTGTGGGAAATATACTATGAAAAGAGAAAAATAATGGGTTACAGAGTACTTCCATATTTATTTCTGAGCAATATATAGGGAAATGCATGTTGGAAAATATAACAGTGATAGTCCAGAAAGAACATAAAATCCCAAATGCTTAGGTCAGGAGCTCAGAGTGCTCCCCAAGGCCAATACCTAATAGTAGTGAGCAAAAGCACATAATTATCAGTCATATAAATTCTGCCACCACATTAGTAGGTCACACTGTGGACAGCAAGTTACATTAAAATAGCTTTTGGGGGGGGTGGATCACAGCCACTGTCTCAAATCAAGGTCAACTTGTAGTAAAAATCTCACTTATAACCAAACAAATTTTAAAATAAATTACGATATGGAGTACTTGTGCTCTTACTCACCTAATCCATCTCTGAGCCTGTTCCAGGTGGTACTTCCGAGATGATTAAATAGAAAGAACAGGTTGAAATGTGTTTGCACTTGCAAAGTTCTGATGTGTGTGTTGTCCAGATTTGGCAGAAATCCAAGACTTCCTTCATTAATTCTAAAGGAAATTCAACCTTATAAAAATGCCTAAAATTTCAACTAGCAGAACAAAAGGAAAAGCACAAATTTTCTTTTGCCCATGAATTTTCTACATTTTCAACCAAAAATGAATGTTGCCCTTCCAAGTGTGGCCACCAAAGCTTTCTGACCCATATGCCCTCATGCAAACTGTTCCCATATGCCCTACATTTCTAAAAATTATTGTCCTCAGATTGCTTAAAATATTGAAAATAAAAACCTAGTAAAAAAGAATAAAACTACCGTATTTTCAAGCATATAAGACGACTGGGCGTATAAGACGACCCCAACTTTTCCAGTTAAAATATAGAGTTTGGGATATACTCGCCGTATAAGACTACCCCTCTTCCAACGCACACCAAATAAAAATTAAAAAAACATCAGATTTGATTTTAATATGGTAATTTTAATTCAAATGCTTATGACATGCAGGTACTTAGCAGGAAAACTGTCACTTATAAACATAAGGCTGTTTGTCATCAAACATGTAAACATACAACAGTGCAAGTGGATTAAACTTTTCCTAATTCACTCTAAAGCTGAAAGGAAGGATAAGACAATAAACCCATGGGAGCTGCCATGCTGTTTGTTTTCTAAGATGTCAACCAAACTGGAACTGATGATGATAGGAGGAAGATAACAAACAATAGAGAGAGAGAGCAAGTGCCGGGCAAGTCCCTGGCGAGTTAGCAATGCCACTTCACTGCAGTCCTCAGGATCGAGATCTGAGAGGCAGAGAAGGAGGTACGGTAATAGGATACAAGGGCGGGCCAGACAGGTGAAAGAGGCGTGCTTTTCTGGGCACAGCTCTATCTCTTTTTTCCATACCCCGGACATCCTGGAAGCCTGCAGCTTGCTCCGCCCTTCACTTACACCTTCCCGGTGAGGCGCTCTCTCACCTTGTCATCAGGACCATGTTAAGTCACTTCTTTCCACAAATCCTGGTGAGTGGATTTTCTTCTACCGTACTTGTACAGCACCGCCCTTGCTGCTTTCATACGGTCTCTGCATACGGTGGGAGGGAGCTCAAAAACGGCCGCAGCCACATCCCCACCATATGCAGCGAGCACCCGGCCACACTCCATTCATTTCAATGGAGCCGGAGTATGCAGCACAAAAAGGAGCTGACTGGAGACACTTGTGGTCTCTGTCTGACTCCATTGAAATGAAAGGAGTGAGGCTGTTTTTGAGCTCCCCCCACCATATGCAGTGACCGCAGATTCTCCAGTCTGGCTCTGAAGTTTCAGCACCCGCCCTATAAGACGACACCTGGCATATAAGACGACCCCTGACTTTTGAGAAGATTTTCCTGGGTTAAAAAGTCATCTTATACGCCGGAAAACACGGTATTTTTGTCATTACTCTTCCTATTAAGGAAGTATAATGGGGAAAAGTACAGTTTTGGACCACAATTTCTGGGAGTTTTTTCTAAAGGTATTCTTTTGTTCTGAACATCCGAATAGGTTTTGTGATTAAATAACAAGAACTCAGTAGATCTAGGAGCAGAGAAACAGTACATTGTCTTACAAAAAAAGAATAAGAAGAGTTTGGAGTTACCTGTTCTAGGGACAAAAAGAAGTTAAAAGAAGAGATGGAAAGGTGCAAAAAGAGAAGTCAAGATGGTGTATGGCCGGAATCTGAGAGGGGAGGTCACTGATGAAATATCTCAGGTTATAGAGGATTAAGAAACAAACAAACAAAAACATTCTAAGATAATTTGAAATTGCATTGCAGCACGATTAAGCTGTTCACATCCCTCCCCCAGGTTGCCAGCATAGTCATTATATCTGTCCTGTAAGAATAGTTTTTAATGGAATTTGGGTAAGGGCTCAAGGTTCATATATGGGATTCCACATAGTAGCATAAAGAATACTTGGGATCTACTCTCTCAGCAAATTTCAGTGATGCAATATGGTATTATCAACTATACTTACCATGCTACACATTAGATCCTTATACCTTATTCATCATATAATGAAAATGTTGTATCCTTTTACCAATATCTCCTCATTTTTCACATGCCCTGGCCTCTGGCAACTATCATTCTGCTCTGTTTCTATGAGGGTTTTTTTTGTTGTTGTTGTTGTTTTAATTATTCCATGGAGTATTTTTCTCTTTTGCTCGCTTATTTCACTTAGCATAATACCATCAAGGTTCATCCATGTCTCAAATGGCATCATTTCCTTCTTTCTCAAGGCTGGATAATACTGAATAGTACATACACAATATCTTCTGATATGTATTTATTCACTGATGAACACTTCAGTTGTTTTCATATCTTGGTTCTTAAGAATAATGTTACAATAAATTGGGAGTAAGCTATCTCTTCAATATCCTATGTTCATTTCCTTTGGATATATATATTCTGAGGTAGGATGGCTAGAACCCATTGTAGTTCTATTTTTAATTTCTGAGGAGCCACATACTGTTATCCATAATGGTCATACCAATTTACATTCCCACCAAGAGTGTACAAGGGTTTCAATTTCTCTACATCTTCATCAGCATTTGTTATCTTTTGTCATTGTGATAATAGACATACAGACATGTAAGAGTTGATATCTCATTGTGTCTTTGATTTGCATTTCCTTGATATTAGTGATATTGGGTACCTTTTCATGTATCTGTTAGCTCTTTATATATCTTCTTTGGAAAAAAATGTCTATTCAGGAATGAAGTTGTGGAGAGTGGCTACAGCATTTGGACAGGTCCAAGCCTCAGACTAATGAGAGGGCACGGTCTTCTCATGGCAAAGCCACGTGCAGGTCCCAGCTTGGAGGGCAAAGCCCTCCCAGCACAATTATAGCCAAAGGCTATGGTTGTAGGCTTGACCTTATGGTCTGAACCTGTGGTCCCAGGTGGCTAAGTGATGTGGGCTGTGGGAAGTGCAGCAAGTGCTGCCAAAACAAAGCTTGATAGAGTTCTCAGGTCCATGTAATCAAGTAGATTCCAAACTCGTGAGAACATTGTAAATATCTTGACCATGCCCTTTCTTTGTCTCGTGGGATCTAATTATAAATAAAGACTCAGCTTATAGGCTGTGTCACTGTCTCTCCATCTGAGAACAGTGTCCCATCTGGTCCCAGCTATATTCTATTGTGTGTTTTCTTTAAGCCTTCACTGCCCCACCCCATCAGGTTAACCACTGGCAGTGCTTGACGCAGTTCATATGGCACCCAACGTGGGGCCTGAGTACGAAGGAATTATCATTGTAAGGTGAAAGGATGCTCCAATGAAGCATGTGCAGAAAGCGAAAGTAAGGTAGGAAGCAAGGTTTGGTAGCAGCTGGGTGTAAAACATGGGAAATTTAGGCTCTCAGAGATTTCTAAAACAATGCTCAAAGAAGCGTAGTCAAATTCTTAATTTCTTAAGTTTTGCTAAGGACTGTAAAGCAAAAAATGGAAGTCCTGGTCAGCAGGATGTTTAAAAGTAAACCAGGGCATTTTGCTAAGGACTGTAAAGCTAAAAATGGAAGTCAAAAGGACTGAAATCTAAATAGCGAAGGTACTAACTGAGATATTGCTGAGTATTAAAATTTTAACCTTTATAACAAAGAAACCGTAGGTGACATAAGTAGAACATAATTGTCATTTAAAGAAAGTTAGGTATAGTTAAACTATATATTAAATGCCATATTTAAAAGATAAAATTGAAGGTGATTTAAAGGAGGCCTTTTAATACATGGCACAGGAAATATTGCATCATTTGAAGCCAAATTACTCTTAATGGCATTATTAGCTCAAGATGGGCAATTGTTAATTTAGAAGTTGTAGGATAAAATTTTGGAGAAAAAATTAGAAACTAGAAGATAAAAAATGAGAAGATAACAAGTTTAGTAGAAAAGTAGAAGATAGAAAATAAGATACAGATTTAAAAAGTAATAGATACAAAATAAGATACAGATAAAGTAGAAAGTAGAAGCAGAAGATAGTACAGG
This sequence comes from Eptesicus fuscus, assembly GCF_027574615.1. Lineage (NCBI taxonomy): Eukaryota > Metazoa > Chordata > Mammalia > Chiroptera > Vespertilionidae > Eptesicus > Eptesicus fuscus. The sequence continues at coordinate 4,912,302 of NC_072474.1, read as the reverse complement.
AACAAAAACAAGGAGGAAATTAAATTTTTAATAATTTATATGCTCATGGGCACTGGACCTCATGGGGCTTTGCAGGCTCAGTTAAAGTGTAAAATGTATAAAGTTTGCAGCCCAGGGAAGTTTAAACAAAGGCCAGCCAAGCCTGACTATAATTAACAAACCATTATCTTCCCCACCTGATGCAAAGTGGGAGGGGAAGGAAAAAACTTTAAATTGAGTATATTTGACAGCTTTTCCAAATGTAACATTTTAAGAATTTAACTGAGAGACAGCTTTGTGACATCTCAAGGGCCCTGAGGTGACACAAAGATCTACTCTCTCCCCAAAAGAAATATTTTTGGACAATGGTTAAGACCAGATCCAGTAATGATGTGAGGCAGAGGTTATGTTTGTATCTTTACCCAGAGAAGCTCCTTGTCCCTCCATTCAAAAGACTGAGTTGCTCTGATGATAGTGATGCAGAAGAAGAAGATAACGAAGGCTATGCAAGGGGCTAAGGTGCCAACATGGGGTCAGCTAAAGAAGTTAACAACTGAGGCCCAGCAGATGGTAGAAAAGCAAGGAGTGGAAGCTACTCCTTCAGCCATGTTTCTGGCTATGCTAGCATTGGTGAGCTGCCAGTATTTTGTAAAGTCTTGCACAGCCAAATCTGAGGACTCCGAGTAGATATACATCAGAAGCAAAAGAAACTTTCATTTTGTGGAAATGGTCCTGAATGTGTTAACATATCTGTGGTTTGGTTTCTCTCTTGTTGCTGTGTTGCATTAACATTATTTTGTTGTTGTTTTGTTAATAACCAGAGTTTTGTTCTTGATGTTTTGGTTATGCTGCATAATTTGCCTAAAGCTTTTGATGCCAAGTAAACAGGAACCAGTTTTTACTTTTATGTTTATTGTAGTAGTTTTGGACAATTCCTAACTTTGAAATAATCCTTATAAGTCCAAGTGATTGAGATGAATAATGTAAATAGAAGTGATTGAAAACCAAAAAGTGTTGGTGCGGGGGGGATATTTGGAGAGTGGCTACAGTGTTTGGACAGGTTCAAGCCTCAGACTAATGAGAGGGCACAGTCCTCTCATGGCAAGCCACGTGCAGGTCCCAGCTTGGAGGGCAAAGCCCTCCCAGCACAATTATAGCCAAAGGCTATGGTTGTAGGCTTGACCTTATGGTCTGAACCTGTGGTCCCAGGTGGCTGAGTGATTTGGACTGCGGGAGGTGCAGCAAGTGCTGCCAAAACAAAACTTGATAGAATTCTCAGGTGCATGTAATCAAGTAGATTTGAAACTTGAGAGAACATTGTAAACATCTTGACCATGCCCTTGCTTTGCCTCGTGGGATCTGATTATAAAATAAAAGACTTGGCTTATAGGCTGTGTCACTGTCTCTCCATCCGAGAACAGTGTCCCACCTGGCCCCAGCTATATTCTCTTGTCTGTTTTCTTTAATCCTTCACCGCCCCCCTCAGGTTCACCACTGACCATGCCAGACTTGGTTAACGAAGCCCATTTTCAAATTGAGTTATTTGGCTTTTTTTGCTATTGAGTTAAAAGCATTTCTTATATATTTTGGATAATAATCCTTTATAAAATAAATGATTTTCAAATATGTCTCCCATTCCATAGGTTACTTTTTCATTTTGTTGTTGATTTTATTTGCTATGCAGAAGATTTTTAGTTTGATATAGTACCACTTATTTATTTTTTCTTTTGATGTCAAAACTAAAAAAAAAATAATTACCAAGATCAATGTCAAAAAAAAAATCTCTATTTTTTTATTAGGAATTCCACAGTGTCAGATCTTACTTTCAAGTCATTAATCCATTTTGAGTTGACTTTTGTATATGGTGCAAGATAGGGGCCCATTTTATTTTATTTTTTCATGAGCCTATCGAGTTTTCCCAACATCACTTATTGAGGAGACTATTGTTTCTCCATTATGTTCTCTCAGTGCCTTTCTCCACAATTAACTGTCCATATATGTGGGGGTTATTTCTGGGCTCTCTATTCTATTCCATTAATTTGTGTCTTTTTATGCCAATATTATACTGTTTGATTCTGCTATTTGGAACCAGCAATTGATTATTTTCTCATCACCTGGCACATTGCCATGGCCTCCTGCTGACACTCGTGACTTCAAAGTGTGACTTTCTGCCCCAAGCTTCTTTAGGAACCATGCTTTCAAAAGAAAACAAGTCTCTCCTCAAGAGGAATACTGGTGCCAGATGTAAGGATAATAAATTTCCCACTATATTACCAAAGTCTAATAGAGAGAACTTTCCTCTATGAAAGGAAGTGAGAAGAGTTCTGAGATGGTAAAGTTGATAAAAAATATTTTCTGCAGTATGTATCCTTCTAAATACTCTGTTGGACAAAGGGCAACTTCATAATGAAGTTTCTTGCTCTTCAAGTGGAAGGTTATTACTAATACATGAAAAGGTATCCAGCCTATTAATAAATTTAATTAACATAAATATCTAACTTTTTGGAAAACAAAGTTCTCTTGAAGAGGCTCATATCTTGCCTTTTACAGAAAGAGCCTGGTTTAAGTAGGAAATTTTAAAAATGATTTATTAAATGTGTATTAAGTATCTTCTATGGAGTTATCTAAGAAGTTAGAATGAGCAAAACATACCTTTCTTCTGACTTTTAGAATTTTATTTCCGGAAGGGACATAACTAGAAACACAGATAGTTAAAGTAAAAAATATTACATACATAAAAATTAATAGCAAGAAAAATAAGTGGAGATCAAAGGAGCAAACTAAAGTTCAGTAACAATCTAAATCAGATAACTGAACAATAAAGAACACTCCCAAAACAAGCCCTTCATCATTTGATATTCCTGTTTCCCTTGAAAGAACAGATAACATATGATTTTATTAACCTTTAGGGTTATCCTGAACTTGTCTTCCTTTTTCCTATTCTCTCCACTCATTTTCAAAATAGGTTCAAAGATAATGTGTAAAAATAAGACACAAAAATTAGCAACCAACATTGATAATACAGAATCTGAAGCTAATACATGTTTAGGACCTCAAGGCCTCTTTGTGAAATATTTTAATACAAATGATACCCCAAGAACATGAGTTTAACTACAATATAAATGCATATTACTATATTTTTACTGTGTGTACTATATTAATTGTTTTAAATATATTTCTTCTGGAAGCAGAGGTATATGTATTATGTTGCTACCAAATAAACTGATATCACATTTTCTGTTTTTAATACGCACATACATTTCACAGCATTTCCTTCTCATATCACTCTAAGTTGTTCTGTTAATTACACACACTCAGTCATCATTACTATCATATCATAATTATAGCAAAGTGATTTGACAATGCACATTCCCATTGTGAGAGTGTGAATTGTGAGCTTGTTTTCTGAACTATTAACCATCATTAGATATGAGAAATTGCAGTCAATTTTCACTATATTACCCAATATGTCATTCAAGGATTCAAGAAATCCTTAGAAATATGTTTAGATCATAATCTGAATAGCATTTTCTTGATGAAATTACATTATATCAAAACAAATACAAGCCTGTGTGTAAAACACTTATATTTCTAAGTATGCAAGCTTTTGATGCTATAATTAAAGTTTTTCATCACATACTTAGCACACAATTTGTGTTCATGCAAAGAAATGCTGGTTTATTCACTAAGAAAATAAATAGGACAGTTAATTTGTGAAATTAGGTTATTTTGTTTATTTCTTGATAATCCCCAAAGCCAGAAAAAATAGATAAAACATAATTTAGTTTACTAAAGGTTCATTTATATAAAAATTTTTGATCAAAGTATCCAAAAGTTTATATTGTATATAGTTATAGCCTTCTTTTAAAAATATACAAGTATTTACCATAAAATTAAATGTGAAAATCAGTATTTTAAAGACGTTCTTAGTCTGTGAAATATGCCCTAGGTATCTTAATGGGGATTGCATTGAATCTATTGATTGCTTTGGGTAGTATGGACATTTTAATGATGTTGATTCTACCAATCCGTGAACACGGTATATTCTTCCATTTGTTTATGTCTTCCTCTATCTCTTTTTTCAATGTCCTGTAGCTTCCAAACTACAGGTCTTTTACCTCCTTAGTTAAGTTTATTCCTATATATCTTAATTTTTTTTTTTTTGGTGCAATGGTAAATGGGATTGTTTTTGTTTGTTTCTTTCTGTGCAGTAATCCCACTTCTAGGAATATATCCCAAGAAACCAGAAACACCATCAGAAAGGACATATGCACCCCTATGTACATAGCAGCACAATTTACAATAGCTAAGATTTGGAAACAACCCAAGTGCCCATCAGCAAATGAGGGGATTAAAACACGGTGGTACAGCCCTGACCGATTTGGCTCAGTGGATAGAGCGTCAGCCTGTGGACTGAAGGGTCCCAGGTTCCATTCCAGTCAAGGGCATGTACCTTGGTGGCAGGCACATCCCCAGTGGGGGGTGTACAGGAGGCAGCTGATTGATGTTTCTCTCTCATCGATGTTTCTAACTCTCTATCCCTCTCCCTTCCTCTCTGTAAAAAAGCAATAAAATATGGAAAAAAACAACAACAACAAACAGTGGTACATCTACACAATGGAATATATGCTTCTGTAAAAAAGGAAGAACTCTTACCATTTGCAACAGCATGGATGGACCTGGAGAGCATTATGTTAAGTGAAATAGCCAGTCAGAGAAAGATAAATATCACATGATCTCACTCATCTGTGGAATATAATGAACATAATAAACTGATGAACAAAAATAGATACAGAGACAAAGAAGCATTCAACTTCAGTGGGAAGGCAGGGGAAGGGAGATGGGTGGGGGTAAGAGATCAACCAAAGGACTTTTATGCATGCATATACTAGTAAGCATAACCAATGGACACAGACACTAGGGGAGTGAGGGCATGTGCCAGGGGGTGAGGTTGGCCGGGGGGAGGTCAATGAGGGGAAAAGAAGACATATGTAATACTTTAAACAATAAAATAAAACTTTAAAAAGTAAAAAATAATAAAGACATTCTCGCTTCTCTAATAGATTGTGCTGTGACATTAAGTTATAAAAATAGGTAATAGACTAGTAAAGCAAAATATGATATCTGTATTCTTTTATAAAAGAATTCCTCAAGCCCTATGTGGCTAATGTGGTTAGGCCATTTGTGTATCATCCCATGTGTTGAATTATTGCAGGTTTGATTCCTGGTTAGGGCACATACCCAGGTTGCAGGTTTGATCCCTGGTCTGGGTGAGTAGCGGAGGCAACCAATTGATGTTTCCCTGTTGCATTGATGTTTCTCTCCTCCTCTCTCTAAAATCAATGAAATATATCTTCCAGTGATGATAAAAAAGAAAAAAATAATAATTCCTCAAGTCAATTTTTAAGTATAATAACACTTTGCTAAAAAAAAAAAAAAAAAAAAAAAAAAAGCCCTTATAGATGTCCAATATTTTCAAGATTTGGAAGGCAAGTTGGTTGGTTGAATAAATGGTGGTCAAAAAAACGCAGTTGCTTTCCCCTTCCTACTCTTCCTTAAATTCAGTACAATAAGGCTCCCAATAGCATATTGGAAACACAGTCTTGCCATAGCACACTTGTTAACTAAAAAGGGAACATGCTTCTGGTGCATCAAATCCAGCATGAGTCTCAGCACTGAGTGTGAGCTGCCATTTCTTTATTGTCCAGGTGTGTACAGTGCTATTCCAGATCATGCTTTAATTTCTCACATTATTTCCACCGAAACTCTAAATGTTGAATTAGTAAAAGAGAACAACTAAGACATTACCTGTTGTTCCTCTCCTGGCAGCAATTAAAAATTAATAGTAGCTTACCAGTTTATTTACTCGGGTACAATAGTCCTCCCTTATCCATGGAGGGAACAAGGTCCCCAAAGGATTCCTGAAACTATAGATGGTACCAAACCCTATATATTGTTTTATCTTACACATACATACCTATTATAAAGTTTAATTTTTTATGTTTTTATTGATTTCAGAGAGAAAGTGAGAGGGAGAGAGAGATAGAAACATCAGTGATGAGAGAGATTCATTGATCAGCTGCCTCCTGTATGCCCCTCACTGGGGATCAAGCCCACAACGCAGACATGTGCCCTGACAGGTTCATAAGTCAATGCTCAACAACTGAGCCACACCTGCTGATGATAAAGTTTGATTTATAAATTAGATTAACAACTAATAATAAAATAGAACAATTATAACAATAAACAGTAATAGAAGTTATGTGAATGTGATCTCTCCCTCTCTCAAAATATTTTATTGTACTGTACATACCTTTCACTTAAAAGAAGCACTTTACAGTTCCTCTTTGGCATATCTGAATTTCCATCATCACTACTCTTGTGCTTTGGTCCAATAAAGGTAACTTGAGCACAAGCACTGTGATACCTCAACAGTCAATCCGATAATCAAGAAGGGAACTAAGTTACCAACAAGTGGGTAGCATGTATAGGGTGGGCACACTGAGCAAAGAGATGATTGACCTCACCGGCAGGACAGAGCAAGATTTCATCACACTACTTAGGATGGCGTACAATTTAAAACTCAGGAATTATTCTTTTCTGGAATTTCTCATTTAATATTTTCAGACCATGGTTGACCACAGGTAACTGAAAGGGTGGTTAAGGAAACCACAGATGAGGAAGAGCTATTTCAGCTTTGTTTTGTGTTTAATGTCACACTTCGGGGGGGGGGGGGAATGAATCAATGCATTTTCATCATTCATAAGAGTAAGTAGATTGGTTTCAGACTTAAACCACTTTATTGCTATCTGACACTGCTCATAATAAAGTCAGTATATTAAGAGACCACAATACAGCTATCCATTAGGGGATGTACAATAAAAGAATCCTAAATCCAATCTAAAGCTGCACCTAAATATCTAGATTGGTGAGTCAGATAAAGTTACTTTAGTGGGTAAAAAGAAAATTAGTCCACTACTTCTTTTCAAGTGGACCATATACTTGTATCGTTGGGTCCTGGAAGTAGCCCTCCTCCGGATATCATACAGAGATGTCAGCACCTCCCTGAGACTGTTAGGGCAAGCTGGCAAATACAAGGACTCACCTAGATTTCAGATCTTACAGGACATAACTCAAATCTCATAACTATTAGTGAAAACAATAAACCTTTATTCAACAAATACGTATTCAGTCCCTAGAAGAAGAAATGACAAGAGAAGAGTAGGAAATACATTTTGCGGCCTTGCTTTATGTCCCAACCAGCTTCCTACTCCAGGAGAGCCATGTTTCTCCGCAGTTTCCTCCACTCCCCGAGGTAAGGAAGCTCTAAATGCCCTTTAGACACCCTCAGGAGATGAAGTAGCTTTATCTTCATTTTTAAAATATATATTCCCAATTCTTTGCTGCTTCTATAGTAGTTTCTTTTAGGAACATGACATTATATAGAAGTTGTGTTTGTTTGTTTATTTATTTTTAAAATATTTCTTCAAGTGCTTTAGATATTGTAGGTACATAGTTTTGGGAATCCCAGTCTACCAATTTGACAAAAAATATTAGGCTAAACTATAAGAAATTGACCTATTTATAATTTTAAATGGTCAAATGTTGGTACCTCCAAATGATTTGAGCTTATAGAAGTAATCTTGGATTGTTTTAAGTAACCAGAAATATATGTGGCATATATTTCAAAAAATACATGACACAGACTGCTGGTTGCCTATGGAGTGGCCACTTCCTCTTCCTTCTTTAGTAATAGAATACTGATTGAATTCAAGATGGCACTGGGCACAGTTAAAAGAACATATCCCCACCCTCCTTTGCAGCTAGGTATGGTCTTTGACTAAGATCTGTCCAATGACATAAGTGGAAATGTTATGTAGGACTTTAAAAAACTTCAGCAGGAAGGCAGGGGATGGTTGACGGGGATGGGTAAGAGATCAAAAGGACTTGTATGCATGCATATGAGCATAACCAATGGACACAGACAGTAGGAGGGTGAGGGCATGTGCTGGGGCATGGGGGAAGCTGGCGGGAAGGTCAATGGGGGAAAAAGGAGACATATGTACTACTATTTGTAATACTTTAAACAATTATATATATATGAAGAAAAAATTTCTTATAAAGGAACTTAATTGACTGAGAGATTTTTAGTTTATTTCTCTTCTCCTCCCTTATCTCTTCCTGGAATGTTTGTGCGATGGCAGGAACTTCAGCAACCATATTAAATTGTGAGCTATCATTGAAGATAGAAGCCACAGGCAAAGATGACACGGAAAAAGATACCAGGGTCTCAGAGTCCTTGATAAGCTTATGGAGCTTTCACAAATAGCCCTAGACTAAAAACAATATCCAGGTATCTTTCATGGAAGAAATTTACCCTTTTGTTTAGGCCACTGATATTTCTGTGTGGGTTTCTTTTTAGTGTTTGGGTTGTTGTTGTGTGTTGTTCTTTTTTCTGTTATGTGGGGCTAAATCTAATTTTAAATAAATACAATAAAAATCATTTTAAAATATGAATCCATCTAAATGTGATCGAAGATAAATTATTTTTTTCCATTGAGTGCTCCAACAGTTATTTATAAAGGAAAAATATCATCTATCATTGCTTAGGAAAGATATAGATCTAGAAATGTGTAGGCCAAATAAGTTATTAAATTTTTGTTTTTCCTTGGAAAATATTTTTATAGTCATGATATAGCAAGTTTGTGATTATACTGTTGGTCATCATCTTAACAATGTTAAAGCAGGTCTGACACAGTTATGAATTACATAGATGAAAATGTTTAAATTTTCAACTTATTCTACATAAAATATTTAAATTTATCTCTAAAAATGAATGTGTAATTTCTTTTTTATTTGCTTTATCAAATTTAATTTAATTAAGGTTGTATACCACTGCAACTTAATATATGTTTCTGAGTAAAATCAATATAAGACATGGGGCTACTAAGATTAAGAATACCATTACAACAAAATTCAAATATTTTGAGAACTGTTTACTCTAAGATATCCTACCTTTTAGTTAGACTATTCTAATGCATAAGCCACTGTGGAGAAAGTCCAAGCACCTTTTACTACTTCTAATAAATATTTTAAAAGTCAGTAAAGAAATAATAAAAATACAAATTTGTAAATTCAAATAAATTTATATTTATATAATCCAAATAATAATTATAAAATTTGAAATAACTGAAATACTTAATAGGCTTGCAAGTTTTAAGATATAAGAGTAAAACAGTTTTCATACATTAAAATGAGATTTTAAAATCTCACATTAAGTCAGTCATTGTCTGACTATTTGAATCAGTTATTCCATTCTTGGAGATGATACCATCTATTAACATTTTCACTAGTCAATAGTAAAATAAGAAGAACAATATAGTGAGTTTTTAATAAAGCTTACCTACTTCAACCTAAAAGAATTTTTTTATACTAAAATGATGTTCTATGTTTTCTTGATATGCTGTCAATCACAGATGGATAGTTTATGGTTGCTGCTACTTTAATTTTTATTTTATGTTTTAATTAAATTTATTGGGGTGGCATTGGTTTTAGGTGTGGGTTTCTATGTTACAAGAACTATACATTGCATTATTTGCCCACCCACCCAAAGTCAAACTTCTCCTGTCACCATATATTAGGGACCCCTTTGTCCCCCCACCCAATTCCCTCTGGCAACCACCACACAGCTCTTTGTGTTCATGAGTTTCAGTTTTATATCCCACACTAGAGGCCCAGTGCATGACATTCATGCACTGGGGGAGGGGAGGTCCCTCAGCCCAGCCTGCACCCTCTCACAGTCCAGGACCCCTTGGGGGATGTCCACCTGCCAGCTTAGGCCCGATACCCCATATTTTGGGCCTAAGCTGGCAGTCAGACATCCCGCTTGCAGTCTGGGACTCTCGCAGTCCGGGATCCCTGACTTCTTACCAGCCACCTGCAGCGGAGGTGGGAGAGGCTCCTGCCACCACTGCTGCACTTGCCAGCCGTGAGCCTAAGTTCTGGCTGAGCAGCGCTCCCCCTGTGGGAGTGCACTGACCACCAGAGGGCAGCTCCTGCATTGAGCGTCTGCCCCCTGGCGGTCAGTGTGCATCATAGTGACTGGTCATTCTGCAGTTCGGTCAATTTGCATATTACACTTTTATTATATAGGATATGAATGAAATCATACAGTTCTTTGCTTTTTCTGACTGACTTATTTCACTTACCATACTATTCTCAAGGTCCATCCATGTTGTAAATGGTTCTGTTTCATCCATTCTTATGGCTGAGTAGTATTCCATTGTGTATATGTATCACATCTTTATCCAGTCCTCTATTGCAGGACAATTTATTGCAGTGAACATAAGGGAATGTATATCTTTGCAAATACATGATTTTGAGGTTTCTGGGTATATCCCTAGGAGGGGGATTGCTGGATCATATAGTAGCTCTATTCTCAACTTTTTTAGGAATCACTAAAGTGGTTATACCAGTCTACATTCCCACCAGGAGCGAATGAGGTTTCCCTTTTTTCCACAAACTCTCCACTTGTTATTGGTTGCCTTATTGGTAACTAGGGGCCCAGTGCACAAATTCGTGTACCTTGAAAGGAACTGTGGGCCGCGAGACTGTGGTGGGCACAGGGGCGGGTCTTGGCCCATCCTCCGTGCCCCCTCCCTCCACGGCCCCCAGTCCCCTGTCTGCCGGCAGCCCCGCTCCTGCCCCCGCTGCTCCCATGTGCTGACAGCGCCAGCCGGCTCCCACCCGCTGATGGAGTGGAGTGATTGGGGCTGGTGCCATCAGTGGTTGTGAGTGGCGGCTGCTGCCCCAATTGCCCCTTGAGCAGGGGGAGGTGGAGAAGCCCTCAGGGGTGATCGGGGCCGCCAGCCACCACTTGCACCCGCTGATAACACTGAGCAATCAGGGTTGGTGCCGAGCACCAGCAGCAGGTGCAAGCGGTGGCTCTGGTACCAGCAGCAGGTGTGAGCACCCGGCAGAACCGTGGCATTCGGGAGCAAAGAATTTTCAGTAACCACCAGAGGCTCACCCCAATGACAGCGACCGGCGCCCCACCTTGGTCTGGTGCCCCCACTCACCTGCTCCACCATCCCGCCTCGACCGATGCCCACCATGTTCCGCGCGTGCCCCCTGGTGGTCAGTGCACATGATAGCGATGGGTTGTTCGGTTTTTCCACAGGTTTTGGTCTATTTGCATATTAGGGTTTTATATATATAGACTAGAGGCCTGGTGCATGAAATTCGTGCACAGGGTGTGTGTCCCTCAGCCTAGCCTGCACCCTCTCCAATCCAGGACTGCTGGCTCCCAACTGCTCGCCTGTCTTCTTTCCTGATTGCCCCTAACCGCTTCTGCCTGCCAGCCTGATCACTCCCTAACCACTCCCCTGCCAGCCTGATTGCCCCTAACTGCCCTCCCCTGCAGGCCTGGTCACCCCTAACTGCCCTCCCCTGCAGGCCCCCAACTGCCCTCCCCTGCAGGACTGGCCCTCCCAACTGTCCTCTCCTGCAGGCCTGGTCACCCCTAACTGCCCTCCCCTGCAGGCCCCCAACTGCCCTCCCCTGCAGGACTGGCCCTCCCAACTGCCCTCTCCTGCAGGCCTGGGTTCCTCCCAATTGCCCTCCCCTACTGGCCATCTTGTGCTGGCCATCTTGTGTCCACATGGGGGCAGCCATCTTTGACCACATGGGGGCAGCCATCTTGTGTGTTGGAGTGATGGTCAATTTGCATATTACTCTTTTATTAGATAGGATAGAAGCCTGGGGGCCAGCTGGTTTGCCCTGAAGGGTGTCCCGGATCAGGGTGGGGGTTCCCTTGGGGCATGGGGCAGCCTGGGTGAGGGATCTGTGGTGGTTTGCAGGCTGGCCACACCCCCTGGTGACCCAAGCATAGGCCAGGGCCAGCTGGAAGCAGGTATCTGGGATGTATTTATCTTCTATAATTGAAACTTTGTAGCCTTGAGAGGAGGCCAGGGCTGGCCAGGGCAGGCAGGAAGCTTGGCTTCCTTCATCACTGGGGGCAACCCAAGCCTCCTGCTGCTCCAGCTCTATGGCCGCCACCATATTTGTTGGGTTAATTTGCATACTCGCTCCTGATTGGCTGGTGGGCATGGCTTGATGGCATAGCAGAAGTACAGTCAATTTGCATGTTTCTCTTTTATTAGATAAGATAGCCACTCTAACAGGCATAGCGTGGTATCTCATTGTAATTTTATTTGCATTTCCCTAATTGTCAGTGAGGTTGAACACCTTTTCATATATCAATTGGCCGTTTGCATGCTATCTTGGGAGAGGTGTTTTTTCAGGTCCTCTGCTCATTTTTAAAAAATATTTTGTTGATTTCAGAGAGGAAGGAAGAGGGAGAAAGAGAGATAGAAACATCAATGATGAGAAAGAATCATTGATCGGCTGCCTCATGCATGCCCCACATTGGGGATCAAGCCCGCAACCCAGGCAAATGCCCTGGCCAGGAATCGAACTGTGACTTCCTGGTTCATAGGTCAATGCTTAACCACTGAGCCTTGCTGGCTGGGAAGTTTTATGTGTTCTTTATATATTTTGGAAATTAAACCTTTGTCGGAGCTAATGTTTGCAAATATCATCTCCCATCTGGTTGGCTGCTTCTTTATTTTGTTGTCAGTTTCTTTTGCTGTGCAGAAGCTTTTTAGTTTGATGTAGTCCCATTCATTTATTTTTTCCTTTACTTCCCTTGCCTTTGGGGTCAAGTTCATAAAATATTATCTGACCCAAGTCCATAAGTTTGGTAACTATATTTTCTTCTATGTAACTTATTGTTTCAGGTATTATGTTTAGGTGTTTGATCCATTTTGAGTTCATTTTTGTACATGGGGACAAACTATAATCCAGTTTCATTCATTTGTATGTGGCTTTCCAGTTTTCCGAGCACCATTTATTGGAAAGACTATCTTAGCTCCATTGTGTGCTTTTGGCTCCTTTGTCAAAAATTATCTGTCCATATATGTGTGTTTTAAGAGTGGGGCTCTCTATTCTGTTCCATTCATCTGTGTGTCTGTTTCCCTGCCAATACCATTGTAGCTCTGTAGTATAATTTGAAGTCAGGTAATGTCATATGTCTAGCTTCATTCTTTTTTCTCAGAATTGCTTTGGCTATTTGGAGTCTTTTGTGATTCCATACAAATCTGATGATTTCTTGTTCTATTTCTTTAAAAAATGACATTGGAATTTTGATGGGGGTTACATTAAATCTGTATATTGCTTTGGGTAATATGGCCATTTACCTATGTTTATTCTTCCAATCCATGAACACAGAATACTTTTCCATCATTTTATAAGTGAAAGCCTAAGCGGAGCTGCCCAACAAAAATGTAATATGAGCTACATGTGATTTTTAAAAATTTTTACTAGTTGCCACATTTTAAAAAGTAAAAAGAAACATGTGAAATTATTTCAAGTAATATATTTAATTTAACCCAATATATCCAAATTATATTTTAATATGTAAAAATTGTTTAAGATATTTTATATTTTTATACTAAGTCTTCAAAATTCAGTGTGTATTTTGCACTTAAGGTCCATCTCTATTCAGAATAGGTACCCATGAATTATTCAATAGTCATCTGTGGCTAGTAACTACCATATTGGACAGCACAGGCCTGGTGGAATATTACTCTTAACCCTGACATAACTTTGTTATAGACCAGAGGTCTGTGACTATGGAATGTAATCTTGTGTAAGGTAATCAGAGTGAATTGGAACCCAGAGTTTTTTATTTGAATGTGGTTATTTCCAGACATATGGACTGTTCAGAGCCTTCAAAATGTGATTAATCCCAATGAAAAGGAGTCTTCCATTCTCTTTAATAACCTAAATAGAACCAGTGTACAAGTAATGAACACCCAATTTATATATTATTCTTAACATAAATAGAGGGAGGTAAAGTAGGTAAGGCAATAAGTCTGGTGTGGGTTTAAGAACTGGTAAGAATAAAGTTCTTGCCTTGGTCTACATCCAACCAGCAAGTAATCAGAGATCAAGGATATAGGTGTGTGGCTATACTCGAGTTCCTTAGGTTGACATTCTTAAGTGGGAATTACACAACCAAGCTTGAGCATATTTATATCATTTAATCTAGAATGGGATGTCAGCAGTCATTAGGATCAATCCTTTTCCAAAATAAGGAAATTTTTTATATTTAATAGGATGAGTTTTGCTATATATTTGTGCTGGACCAAGGCTCAGTGCTGCAAACCTAGCAATGATATCCATAGGAGATATTATTCTTAACTCAAAATCTCTTAAAGATAAGACACAATCGCCCCACAGATTGCTTTTCAATTGCAATGAAGAAGCCAGACAAAACTTTGACCAGGTGATCAAATTAACATCTCCACATGAGAATCAGAAGGAATATATGTGCCTCCAAATGTGATACCCTGAGAAGGACACATCATTGTTGTAGCATTCTGGGTAAGAATGTATAACCTCACTATAATCGTATAGACAAAAACAAATTAAGGAACATTCTATAAAGTAACAATGGCATTATTAAAAAATGTCAGCATCATGAAAGACAAAAAGCAATTGAGGAACTGTCCTAGATGAAAGGAGACTGTACATGATGTGTAATCTTGGACTATATTCATTATTGGAGGGGACAAATTCTATGAAGGACATTATTAAAACAAGTGACAGAATTGGAATATGACTGGAAAATTAGATAAGTATTGTATTGTGTTAAGTTTTCTGAATTTGTTAACTAAAAGGTTATGTAAAAAAATACCTTCGTTTTTAGGTGTCATACACTGGAACTTGGAGGTTATAAAGAACTATGTTGTATGCAAAGTACTTTTCTTAAAAAAATAGTAAAATGTATATGTGTATATACATAGAAAGAGACAAGGTGAGAGAGAATGATAGAATAAATGTAGCAAACTAAAACTTGGGTGAGAGTCTAGGTAAATTGTTTACAGGAATTCTCTCTACCATGTTTGCAACTTACCTGAAGTATGAAATTACTTTCAAGTAAGAAGTTTGAAAGGGGAAGACACAATTGTAGGTGGAGCCATAGACTACCTTATAGAATAGAGAGCTAAGTTTTAGAATACATTTAAATTGGCTCTTTATTTGGGGCTATTCCAACTTAAAAAGAATCTAAATTTCCAGTGTTCTAATTCTTCCTTCTATAAATAAATTTCACATGTCCAAAAATAAAAACAAATCTTGATACACAATTGGAAAAGGAAAGCTTAGTAATGTAACAGAAATTAATGTAATAAATGTGCCTAATAGAAACATACATATGAACTAGTTACTTTGCAAAAAATGTAATCCTATATAATAAAAGGCTAATATGCAAACAGACCAAACAGTGGAACAACCAGAACAACCGGTCACTATGATGTGCGCTGACCACCAGGGGGGATGCATGGAACATGGCAGTTGCTGTCTTCGGGGTGAGCCTCTGGTGGTTACTGAAAATTCTTTGCTCCCATGCTCCACGGTCTGGTCCCGCGCTTGCACCTGGTGCTGGTGCTGGCCCAGCACGCACCCACTGCCAGCTCCCAGAGCAAACTGCCGGCCCCAATGGCCCCTCAGGGCTTCTCCACCTCCCCCTGCTCCTGAGCGGAGATCAGGGCCAGCAGCCACCTCTCGTACCCGCTGCTGGCGACGGCCCCACTCACACCCACTGTCGGCACCAGAGCTGCCATTCTCACCCGCTGCTGTTGTCTAACACTGGTCCTGATCGCTCAGCGCCATCAGTGGGTGCAAGTGGCAGCTACCGGCCCTGATCACCCCTGAGGGCTTCCCCACCTCACCTTGCTCCTGAGGGGCGGTTGAGGCAGCAGCTGCCACTCGCACCCACTGATGGCACCAGCCCCACTTGCACCCACTGCTGGCGCCATTCCCAATCGCTCTGCACCTTCAGCAGATGCAAGCGGGGCCAGTGCCATCAGCATGTGAGAGAGGCAGGAGCAGGGCTGCTGGCAGACAGAGGACCAGGGGCCATGGTGGGAGGGGCCAGGCGGAGGTGTGGAGGATGGGCCAAGACCTGCCCCTTTGCCTACCACAGCCTCACAGCCCACAGTTCCATTCAAGGTGCATGAATTTGTGCACTGGGTCCCTAGTGTAAATAAGTGGTATGTTTGCAGAATAAAAGTTACTTTTCTTCAGCTTATACAGTGAGAGGTAGGGCTATAATCAGCTCATAGCCAGAGTTCCTGGAGATAAAAGATTATGTTGAAACTGTTTCTATAGTTCAGTGGTGCTTTTATAAAGGAATGCACACAAAAATTTTTTTTGCCAAATTAAATTTTCATATTCTCTCTTAACGATGGCACACAAATCTCCAATCCTAAAATCAGAAGAACACAGTATATACTGTGCTTTTCTTTGACCATCCTGCATAAAATGAATAAATCCAGTAATAATAAAGTACATTTGAGAATAAATAAATAAATTATGTATGTCAGTGTTTGTCTGCATATCCTGTCACAAGACACAGAGGGTTTAGATGAGGTTTAAGGGTTTAGACTTAGACAATACAAGGACATATGAGAACAATCCTGAAGGAAGATGACAAGGTTATTTTTCACAGAAATGTCAGTAAATTAAATTTGTAGTCACTCTGCCCTTAATATAATAGTTGTCATAAACAAGGAGGCATGAGTTATCAACTGTTCACATAAGCAGATTTAGAGAATCATGGAGTAAAGATTAAATGGGAATGATTCATAATCCAGGCTCTCCTTAATCTTATGAGTTTCAGTACTGGACTTCCGCAGAGCCTCTGGCTGGGCCTCGTCACTGACCTTCCCCACACACTGGTTGCCGTTGTACTGTCTTTGCCGTTGACCTAGTATTCCTCAGAAGAGTAATACACAATAATGCAAATAGAATCTATTAGAGTTTCAACCCATCTATAAGATTTTCACTATAAGAATTGATTTAAGAAAACAAGTAGCAATCAATTTCTTCCTTAACTCTGTAAGCACGTAGAAAACAAACCAGTCATACTTGATATTGCACTTATTATTAGTATCTAGTATACAATTTTTCTGTTGTGTGTGAGCATTGTATGTAAATACATACAAAAATATAAAAATATTTATTTATATCAGTTTCTCTTTCTATCTACTACATGATATAATACTAGTAAACCAAGATTTATAAATAATTCAATGGAAAGCAGTAGCATATTACTACTAAATTTAGAGATGACTGTTTCCTTATCCAGATAATTTCTTAAATCAAATTATAAGTGAAGAATTTTAGGCATCTCTTCCAGAATATATTATTTTAATTTCCTAAAGGGTGAACTTTTTTTAAGTACTTTATGAAATAAATTTACCTATGTATATAAATGAGACATGAAAGGTACATGAATAGGACTAACTAAATTAGTCCAAATATAAATTCATAGTCCTTAAAACAATTATTTTAAATAATATAATAATGAAAACTACCAGTTTCAAAGTTAGGCTTCCTGGATTTGAAACCCAGCTCCCCAGTCTACTAACTGTGTAACTCTGGGCAAGTTTCTTAAACTCCCTAAGTTTCATTTTCTTCATCTGAACAAAGGGTATATCAATTAAGTCTACTTCTGTTTTGAGAAACAAATGAAATGAGACATCGCAGCAAAATTCTCAGGAGTTAATTAGTCCTTAATAAGTATTAATTATTATTATTATTCATGTTGATCTTGTTGTATCTAAACCAAATATGTACGCATCTGCAATGGGCTAATGTTTGCGTACCCTCAAAATTTGTTTGTTGAAACCCTAATCCCAATGTGATAATATTAGCAATGGTGTACACTAACCTAGTTGTTCTTTAACAGGAAAGGAGTGAAAGGGGAGACCAAATAGTATAGCCATGCCATTTGTTCAGCGTTGCTAAAAAGCTGCATTTAACACTCCAAGTCTATTCCCCACTGATTGATGGGGGAAGAGACTGGACAAAGGCAGTTTAAATGCATGCCCGATAAGATCTGAGTGACATGGAGACTAATTGCCTGTCAGTCACACCTGAAAATGAGTCAGTAGCCAGGATGGGTGTAGCCACTGCAAACCCTCGAAATGTAAATATATAAACTTCCACACAAAGGAACTTCACTCTCTCTTGGCTATCTTGGTTCCAGGGTACCAGGCCCTCTTGGGACTCCTACTGCAGGGGACTGTGCTCCCTGTGTGCTCACATGACACATGGCCATGTTGGGCTCCACACATGGACTGATGGACTTTAATCTGGCCTGAATACTGAAGCACACCCAGCTGCAACATGAAACGGAGACTCTGGACGTTGGCTCTGTTACTGACTTGCTGAACTCCCAGCTGCCCCTCTTCTAGGACTGGTTTAAAGGGCAGGGTACTAGGAACCCAAGAAATGTAACTATATGCAAATAAAGCCTTCTTCCACATTCCATCCTCCCAGGGACTCAGAAAATTCATTTTCTGGAGATATTGCAAGAGCTTCATTCCCACTCGTGTCTGGTAAGTCTGGTCCTTTAATTCCTCTGTCATCATTAGGAGGTGGGCTTTTCAGAGGTAATTAGGTTATGAGGATGAAGCACTCATGAATGGGATGATAACCTTTATACGAAGAGGCTGGGGAGCTAGCTTATTCTCGGCCAGGTGAGGATATAACAAAAAGACAGCCATCTACAAGTTTAAGAAATGGGCTGTCATCACGACACCAAATCTACCAGCACCTTGCTCTTGAACTTCCCAGCCCCCAGAACTGTAAGAAGTAAATGTTTGTTGTTGAAGCCACCCAGTCTATGTCATTGTGTCATAGCAGCCTGTATGGACTAAGACACCATTCTAAAATGTGACAAAAAGAAAAATTTCTCCTTCTTTAACAATCTTGAGCGGGACTAAAAAGAGCCACGTATTACATATAATTGCTACATGAGATAAATACATTTTAAAACATCCAAATCCCGTGGTTGCTCATTCCCACACTTTGTTTTTTCAAAGGCTCTTTGCATTTGGAATATTCTTTGTCCCTATCATGTCCTTTCTTTCCTTAATATTCTACTTCAAAATCATACTTTAATTTACTCTCTGCAGAACAATGGCACTTGACTTCTATCACTCTGCAAACCGTATCACCCTTCACCCACTTTTCCCCTCTTTTCCTATGTCCTTTCACATGATCATCCTCCCTCAGTCATCCAAATTTAAAAATTTGGAGTTATGCTTGATTTTTCCTTTCCCTTCACCCCACCCAGCACACTCACTCACCAAGTTCAATCTAGTCCACTATCAAAATATTTCCTAATATGAGCCCCAGCTCTTCCCTACCTCCCTAGGCAAACTATTACTAAATAAGATATTTTAAATGCTTATTTTTTCTTTCTTGAAATAATGTTATATTTTCTAATTTTCTTATATTTTAACATAAGTTACATTTCTTATATGTCTTTTCTGTTGTTACAGAATGTTGGGTATTAAATGTACATACCCAGAGTCTCAATTATAGAATTGAATTTAGAAACTTACAATTTGTATTTCTATCACATCATTAAAATGCTTCAAAAAATGATTAAAATTATGTATTAAATAACAGTAGCCTCTGATGCTTAAGTGTTCTTATATACATGAGCAGTTTGAGGTCAATTCTCAAGTGTACATTAGCAAGGAATCAGCCTGCCCTCCAAGCACATTACAATATGCCCTTTCTTAATAACTTGATTGTGATATCACATGTAAACCTGCTTAATAGTCAACTTCCCTTTTGAATTTAGATTTTAAAAAAGATTAGCAATATATCTAGTGCTTTAGAAACTGTTTTATTTAATAGCCAAGAATATCTCTATTTATATATAGGCTGAGGCTGTTGACACAACAGGGGTGTAAAAGAGTAGAAAACTACCTAAAGGTCAACCTCATGTTATGAGACACTGAGCGCTATAAAAAATTAGTTTATTCCACATGAATATGGTATATTTATCTTTGGTGAAACTTTTGCTTTAAGGAAGTGTTGACTTTTAAAATGGATGCAAAAATTACTGTTTTGCAAATGATGTGAAGAGTTGTGGTGGTGGTTTACCACAAGTTGATAATTTAAGAGCTCTTCTCCTGAGCATTGTCTATCTCCTCTCACATTAGTATCATTTATAGCACCCAAAATGCATTTGAATTCAGTAGGTTTCCTGAAACCCCAGAAGGGACACATTACATATCTTTTCCAAAGTTAATGTCTTTTTTATTTGCATAAAAATACAATTCCATCACAGCTTCCAGTCAGAGGCAATAGGAGATTATTGTGGATGTCTTGTCTAGAGATTTTCATATCTGAATAGATCATGAGGATGGAGCTTCACATTCATTATTGACCTTTTGCCTTTTATCACTTGATTATACACACTACCAAAGAATATCCGAGCTTAGAAAAATCATCTCTCAACAAGATGCAGGAGCTTATTTGGAACATATATTCTGTGATATGTTTTATAACAAAATTCCATCGGCCTTTTTTTCAAAGTCAAAGAGAAATCTCTACACAGATTCCGAGGATGGAACATGTTTCTAAACATGACTCTTTAAATTTGTGCTCTAGGTAATTATTAGAATTTCCCTTTTAGGTGATTATATAAAGTTGGAGGCCATAACACTTTGATCTTGCCATTGTTCCCTACCTGTAAGAACTTACAAAGTATCTAAAATGATTAGTTGCTAGATGAGCCATCCATGCTCAGGCGCCAGAGCAGGACTTGTTTAGATTTCCTGAACTTCAGAACATTGACAGGGAGTAAAGGGCATTAGAATCATTTATTCATTCAGTAGTCCTTTATTGATAAGGTGAAATATGTCCTGGTGTGCCTAAGATAGTTCCTGCATCTACCTAGTGCTCTGGTTTAATTATTAATAGTATTGTTCAAAGGGGTCCTTGTGGACAGTAAGTTATGTGGTAACACTTTTAACTAAAGACTGCATATATGCCAGGTGTAGTTAAGGTTCCAGGTAATAGACAAAAGTCTTCTGGTCAAGAAAAAAAATCCTTTTCCTGCCTATAATTATAGAAGCAAAAGTAGATCACATTATCCCAGTTGTGCCCAGGACTTGAAAGCACAGTAAATGAGGATATGGCTGCCCATGAGTACCAATACAGAAAAACAGCCAGGCTAATGTAGGTTAAAAAGCCGAAACAGCTGGAGGCAGACTGGGATGGCTAGATTGAGACTGCTAATGTTACTGATTGGGGTTACTGGCAGAGATCTCGGTTCTTCTCATCAACACAAAAAAAGATTTTAAGGTCAATGAAAATGAAAGCAAAGTAGGATTTATTAAAGATACACTCTAAGCAAGGAATATTATTATAATTAATCCAGGACCTTAGTAAGGTACATTGAGGTCATGTCCTTTTCCTCTGTCCTTGAGCCAAGAACCAGCTGGTTTCAAACCTGCCTGCTGGTGGTCTGGTGTTTGATGGCTCCTGGGCCACCCATAGAGAGGTGGTCTGAAGGCAATGTTGGTCTGACCCCTGTTCAGGTCCCCAGGGCAGGCCTCACCCCAGCTGCTCAAGTCTGACTTCCTACCTAAGACTAGGAAATTACCTAGTTACGCTGAGATAAGAGTTTTGTCTTTTCAATACCCTAGAAATAATGAGATAGTATTGTAAGGGGAGAAATAATTTTTAATGTACCCTTATAGGTTCTTGGCTGAGACTCTGCCAAGACGGAATAACCGGAGGAAAAAACAAAACAGAAGTTTAATTACATGAATACTCCTATGTATACATAGGAAATACCCAGAGAAACTGAGTAACCTCCTGAAATGGCCGAAGCCGCTAACATCTTCAGTGCAAGACAAAAGATGTGTGCTGGGCTGGGTGGTAGGGGAGGCCCATTTGGGGAGGTTTTCAGTGAAAGCACAGTAAATGAGGATGTGATTGCTATGCAGATGTAAGTCTCTACCTTCTCCACTGATAAGAGTTTCTAGAGATTTTGAGTCATCCTTTTCTCCATAGTACAGAGAAGGAGACCCTCATAAATGGAGCCTTCCCTTATAAATATAAATGTCTCTTCAAGTTTTTAGAACTTTTCTTATGTCTGTTGTTTCATAAAGAGTCAGCCTAAAATAATTCTTATGCCAAAGAAACACATTTTGGAGTGGTAAATTCTGCTCCTCTTCAGTATTTAAGAAAAGAATCACACTGTAATTATACCTACATGTTATCAATATTTCATATAGTATATATGTGTACCTTAATGAAATAGCCAATTGCACCTAATCCGGTTCATGTATGGTGCTTAATTAGTCCATTCCAAAGATCCTCCCCACTCCTTCTTGTTTTCCCACTTAAATTATTAAGCTCCTAAATCCTTAAATGTAGGTCCATGTTTAAGCTCAAATCAGTAAAACAATCTTCTCATCTGCCAAAACAACAGGCCGAGTGTTGTAGTCCTTTGAAGGCACAAAGGATAATGAAATTTTAGGTCATGTAAGGTCCAGGAGCATGGGAACTACGGCTGTTTTTTTAAGAGGTCAAGGAAAGTGGATTTACCTCAGATGCTTTATATTCAGAGCTGCTGCATAATGTAGTGAAAAATATAAGGAATTTTCAATCAGAAAATTTGGACCCGGGTCATACATATTAACTAAGTGAGCTTATTTCAATTTCTTACCTCTCTGAACATCACATTTTCATATAGAAAATTCAGATTTCACAGGGTTATTTTTAGGATCAAATGAGTTAAAGTATAATTACGGAGTCGAAGATGCTAGCAATAAACCCTAAGGATTGCTCGTACATCCTCATTTTCTTCATCCCATCTTTAATACTCCTTTGCAATTGGTCAGACTCAGCTGTATCAAAGATATTTCTTTCTTCCCTTGCTCATTTATTTTCTTTATCATAATTGACATATAAGCCAAAGAAATGTGGGTGTCAGTACACACAATGTTTTTGAATCCAGTTAACTATGCTCTTGGGTTTATTATAAATGTAGTTAATGACACTTATCTAACCATTTCACTTTCCAGCTAGTTGTTTTATTGCCATGAGGAAAAAAGTCATAGTTTATTTTTATCTACTTGCTAAAAGCAAAGGTTTTTCAAATAAACCGAGCTAGTATGATTCTGCAGTCTAAGGAAATAGCATGTTTGCCCTGAGTAGTAATTGGTCAAAGCAATTGGGAATAAGTGCACTGATTCATACTGGTCATGATTAGCTGGCCCATATTTTATTTAAAATGACATCTCTACCTGCCAAAATAGTCCTATGGTCCTTTATCTGTATTCTAGAAACCATTTCTTTTCCAGCACCTGAAAGCATTCACAACTGAGAATGTGAATCCTATATAATAAAGATGTAATATGCAAATGGTTGTTACACTGTGAAGCATAATGACCGACTGCGTAACAACTGGATCATGGATCAGCAGGAGAGTGGGGCAACGAGCTACAAGTGAGTGGCAGAGAGCTACAGGAGGGGGCAGGGCAGCAAGCTATGAAGGGGGTGCGAGGGAGGGGTGCGGGGGTAGCTACAGGAGGGCAGGGCAGTGGGGGGGAGAGGTACTGAAGGGTGGCAGCGAGCTACTGGCGATCTGCTAGAGCATGGATTCGTGTGCAGGGCTACTAGTTTTTAAATAAATAAGTAGAAATTAGAATTCCAATTAGAATTAAACATTCAGTTCAAAATCTGAGAAAGAGAAAATAAGCCCAAGCCACTAATCTTTAGAAGACAAAGGCCAAACTCCATTTCACAGGCTTCCTTTCTCTATGGTTATTTAATCAGCTATTAGCACTCAGTGCCTGAATCTCTGCAATGCTTGACAATCTGTGCTCAATTATTATGATGCCAATCCCTCAGAATTAGTTCTTCATTATTTTACTGAATGGCTCAAGCTTTTCACATTTATTGTCTGGTTCATCCTAAGCATTTCTAAGGAAATTGAAGACAGATGTCAATGTGAACATTTCACAAATTTTACAAAATCATTAGTATAGTGACACAATTACATAATCACTAGTGACCAGGTCCCAAGAAGACCATGAGAAATTCCCCATGGTGCTTCACTCACCATTAATATAATTATAAATTAAGTTTAAAGTTTATAATTTTCAATTATGATGATTCAAAAGTACCTAGGTAGTGATGTTAATATACAAGGATATAAATCACCACAAGGTTCAGAACAGGCCTCCCCAAAATATGCCACCTTGGCATGTGAATTATTTTGAGCAGAGGCATCCAAGACCCTGCAGGATCATGAGAAACTTTCACAATTTCCTTAAAGAATGTATGTTGGAGGCTTTTCTCATAATAAGAGTTATCACCATAAATAACTTTTTATGACGTATCTATAGGGCAGGGCAAACTTCTAATTACTGAACATCTGCTCTTATAGACCTCCAAATGACCTTCCTCCTCTCTGAAGCTCCAGCGTACATTACCTCATCCTTAGCTCAGAATGTCATATATGTCTCACTTTCCCTTTCTGTCTTTAAACCTCTCATGTATGTGGGGCTCCCAGGATTCCCATGAAAACATATGTAATTAAATTTGTTTTTTTTTTTCTTATTACTCTGCCTCATGTAGGTCTAATTATTAGACCACCTGACAGAACCTGGGAGGGTAGAGGAAAGTTTCTTCCTTTCCCACAGAGTTAACAAAAAAACACACAACAAATATTTATTAAACACCTACTGTAAATATTTCTCTCTTTTCCACATCCAGCGCAGCTAGAGAGCAGTCCAGTTCCTGAGTAGGGGCTGCTGGGGATTGGGAAAATGAAAGAAAGAGACAGACACAGAGATGGAAGGAAAAAGCTGGGGCCAGGTGGGACCACTGTCCTCTGATGGAGAGATAGGGACCCAGAGCCAATATAGCATGTTTATTTTATACAGCAAAACCCAAGAAGTTTTGCTAAAGGTCAAGACAAAGATTATGTGCATTCTTGGGTGGGCCTGATTCATTCCTGGTGCTTGGCTGGATTTAGATAACAAAACCCACCCCCTGGCGCCTGGGCTGAAGGTCAATCTGACAACACTCCTGCCTCTGGCAAGGCGTGTTTCCAGGATGTGGCTCTGCCAACGCCACTAAATTCAGCTGACAATAATTAAAGAAATGCTCATCTGCCTTCCCAGGCGTTCTCTACAACCTACTCTGTGCCAAGCATCATTTTATATTAGTATATATTAGTTAACAAAATTCCTGCCTTCGAGGAACTCACGTTCTACTACAGACTGACAATAACAATACACATCATAAATGAAGTATATAGTATCTTTCAAGTTTTAAGTTCATTGAAAGTAAAAATAAAGAGAATCAAGATTGTGAGATAGCGGGGGAGGCATATTTGTATCTTCTGTCAATATATTTTTCACCAGAAAACAACTAATGCTTAAAAATTACTAATACAAATAGCATTTGCAACTCTTAAATATCTATGAGTTTTTACAGTGCAAAATTGTTCATTTTCTTTGACATCTCTTAAATGTATTAATAATTAAAGTTAAAATATATAGCTAAGACAGAAACAAAAGAGAAACATGTCATATTAGATCTGATGTTATCTATTTAGTTCCAAAGGTGATATCATGTCAGCCATATCAATAAAACTGTGTTCTGACACTGTACACTAGAAACAATATCTGTAATTACTTCAGGAAGAGCAGCTGCTGCCTGAGTACTGCTGTCGATCTAGTGCAGAACCAATTTATTTCAGTTATGTGGTTACTATGATGGGTTCAATAATGTTCCAACATAGCTGTACAATCATGTTTATTTTGCAGGTCACTGTTGCTTTCACTGTAGAATTGTATTTTGTTTTACATGCCTCTAATGACTCTATTGTTACCAAGACAATAGGTGTTAGCAACATCAAGAAGATGTTAGCCACTAATGCAGTTATCAAAGCAACAGGCATGTTCTCAATCTCTCTGCAAAATTGCATTTGTTTCTCATTTAGAACTCAATTTAAGAATGCTACTAAATGCCAGGCTTCTTGCAAAGTGCTGTAAGGAATATGATGAACAAATCATGTGCCCCATCCTCCAGGAGCCACCCCTTAGAAGGGTTTGCAAAGGTCACAAGCTGCTACAAATTTGTCAGTAATTAAAAGATGTCAGTAATTAAATATATATACTAGATGTTTTGAACTGCATTCTGATTTGAGCATTGTTAACTAGCATTTTCTAGATTTCAGAGATTATATCACTCCAACTGCTTGAGCTTATATTTTTACTTGAGGCCCGGTGCACGAAATTCGTGCACGGAGGGGGTTGTCCCTCAGCCCAGCCTGTACCCTCTCCAATATGGGACATCCCTCTCACAATCCAGGACTGCTGGCTCCCAACTGCTTGCCTGCCTGCCTTCCTGATTGCCCCTAACCGCTTCTGCCTGCCAGCCTGATCACCCCCTAACCACTCTGCTGCCAGCCTGTTTGCCCCCAACTTCCCTCCTCTGCCGGCCTGGTCAGCCCTAACTGCCCTCTCCTGCAGGGTTGATCACCTCCAACTGCCCTCCCTTGCAGACCGGGTGCCTCCCAACTGCCCTCTCCTGCTGGCCATCTTGTGGTGGCCATCTTGTGTCCACATGGGGGCAGGATCTTTGACCACATGGGGGAAGCTATATTGTGTGTTGTAGTGATGATCAATCTGCATATTACTCTTTTATTAGATAGGATAGAGTCCTGGTACAGGGGTGGGGGCCAGCTGGTTTGCCCTGAAGGGTGTCCCTGATCAGGGTGGGGTTCCCATGGGGCATGGGGCAGCCTGAGCGAGGGGTGGGGTTCCCATGGGGTGTGGGGCGGCCTGTGATGGTTTGCAGGTGGGCCACACCCCCTGGCAATGCAAGCGGAGGCCCTGGTATCTGGAATTTATTTTCCTTCTACAATTGAAACTTTGTAGCCTGGAGCAGAGCCAAGCCTGGGGCTCCCTCAGAGGCCCACAGCCATTTGTGTTGGGGTTATAATTGAAACTTTGTTGCCTTAAGCGGGTGGGCCCTGCCAGGGTGTGAGGAAAGTTTTGCTTCCCCTGTTGCCGGCGGCAACCCTGGCCTGCTGTCTCAAGCTCCATCCTGCCGCCATTTGTTTGAATTTGTTTACCTTCTATAATTGAAACTTTGTAGCTTGAGTGGAGGCTTAGGCCTACAACGGCTGGCAGAAAGCTTGGCTTCCTCTGTTACCTAGGAAACCTTGCTCTCTGTGGCTGTAGCCATCTTGGTTTGGGTTAATTTGCATACTCGCTCTGATTGGAAGGTGGGTGTGGCTTGTGGGTGTGTCGGAGGTGTGGTCAATTTGCATATTTGTCTATTATTAGATAGGATTTGCTTATTTTTCTCCTATCAAATCATACTTGCAGATTTGAAAATGGCAGCAGTGAATGAGGACTGCAGAAGAGGTGTGCTCATATCTGCAGGCCAAGCAGGCAAAGAAAATCCTTGGCAATGCTGAAGAATAAGGAAAAGAAAGAAAGGGGTTAGACAGAGGAATCTTTTGTTGGTTTGACAAGAACCAGGCATCAAAGCAGAGGCTATTAACCTTTTGTGCCAGGGCCTCTTGTCAGAATGATGTTTTTAAATGTATGAAGTAAAATAAGTAGCATTAAAAAGAAACTAGTGAAATACAAATATCAAAAATTTTATTGTCATACAGTAATATATGTGCTTCTTTATTAGCATATTAAATTATAAAAGTAGTGTATCTAACCACACCTCTAATTTTAGTATTGAGTGTAAATGACATTTTGAGATATCTGCAACAACTGTGATGTGATATAAAAACATCTGTGATTTCTTGTGATGTCAAAGTCACAGAGTGGTTTGTTGCCTTCAGAGATAACTAAAGGATATGCTAAGTTTCATTGGTTAAGTTTTACTGATTATAAAATACACCAGTCTCACTCCTACCCTCTGCTCCTGGCTCATAGTAGAGACCTAATTCTTAACAATGCTTAGTGTCATTTAGCAATTTAATTTCCTAGAGCCTCACAAAAGCAACATCTTATAACTGCACGTATTTTTCACAGAAGCATGAACCTCATTATGCCCTTCAAACTCCCCACACCAGTACTACTCCACTCATGATAACGTGCGCTTAGGTAAACGATTTTATTTACCCAATCTTGGATCTCATAAATGTGCCACTATTAACTGTCATTTTCAAAACCACAAAAATCTTGTAACACTAAACACTTCTGCAGCTGGCCGGAAACACACAAAATACAAGATATAGCACCAAGACAGCTCTATTAAGACATACAGTCGGGCTTAAATGGTTTACAAAATCTAGACATTATCACCAAATCAAGTGGTTAACAACTGACAACAAAAACACAAACTCCTGAGCTCTCTTATTCCAGGAGCAGGCTGTCAAAGCTGGTGCTCAGAGAAAAAGAATCATGAAAATTGTGTCAACAAAGCTAGAACATCTGTTGGGAAGCAGACAGCCGACTTCATCAGAGCTCAAATGAAAGCGAGGCATGCTGTTTGATTCATGTTTCTGGTGTGGAAACACGTGCCGTTCAATTTCTGGAGTACTTTAATCTATGACACCTTCAAGAAATATTTATCAAATGACAAAGTAGAGTCATTCACTTATTGAAAATAGAAGAATGAAGAATCAAACATGTAATATACATCTGAGACATCCTAGATTCTCTCAGGAAGGTTAGCAACATACAGACCACATGAACACAGTAGCTTCAAAGCCAACTGCTTTGCTGCTGTGCAGAAACTAGTGCCCTTGAGGGCAGAAAATAGCAGAAGGGTTGCCTTTTAAAGCAACTAGAGATGACAGTGATTTCCACAAAAGAGGTGGAAGAAAAGAATAGGAAAGGAGAGGAAGAGTTGCACCCATGGTGCTTAGGGAAAGTGCCCTCAAGGCGGGGAAATGACTACAAAATGTATCCAAGGACTTGGCCCTCGGCCATGGGGTTCCAGGTAGCTCAGAGTCCCTATACCCTATGTGTTGCTCACAAACACAAAGCTATAAAACCCATAATGGCTTGGAAAGTGTGAACATCATCTTCCCCCATATTTTACGCTCTGTAAACCTCCCAGATTCTGGAGCTACTGCACAGAGAGAAAACTATATTTTCTGTTTAAAGAAAACAAATATATCAAATATTTCTTGTTCATCTAATTCTTAAAAAGACTTTTGCTAGAAAGTTTTGAAAAGGCACTCCACCTATTTCTGCCTTCAAAAACTAAACAATTTAGGCATTTAGATGGAAAACAAATATAAGAAGTCCCACAATACGTGAGTGACAAAATTTGATTATTAGAAGATAATAGAAATTATGTATTGTAAAGAGACTTTGAATAAACCTGAAATAACACCTTCAAACTTATTACCTGGTAATTTTTGATAGGAGATATAAATGAAGTTCTTCTGGCTCTAAAATTATACTATTAACTCATTTTTTATTTCAAATCTACACTGAGTGGCCAGATTATTATGATCTCTGAATGCATAATAATCTGGCCACTCAGTGTATATCCTATATAATAAAAGGGTAATATGCAAACTGTCCCCTCGACCAGGAGTTCGACCAGCAGGCAGGCCGGCCAACCACCCACGTCCCCACCCCCTGGCCAGGCTGGCCGGACCCCATCCATGCATGAATTCATGTACTGGGCCTCTAATACACACACACACACACACACACACACACACACACTGAGTGGCCAGATTATTATGAGTTCAGAGATCATAATAATCTGGCCACTCAGTGTACGTATTTCCTGTGGCTCTTCACATCCACTCCCTCATGCCTTCAAGCTGAAATAATTCCTTCTGAGCCAAGCTTCCCTTCAGATATGTGTGAAGTTATTGTGTATCTCAAGATTTCATAGTTGAAATTAATTTGTAATAAATGTGCAATTATGTGAATCATTAAGATTGCAACAATATTATAAAACAAATTCATTTTCTCTTTAAGAAAAGTAAAAAGGGGAGGGAGAAGATGATGGCTGAATAGACAGATCTTTCTTGTACCTCCTCCCAGAGCTAGCCTGGAAATAAAACTAAACTAGGCAACATTCATCCGGAATTACCAACCGAAGTACAGCCGAGGAGGAGATGTATGTCAAGGAAGGACAGAAAATAACTTGGGAGTGGTAGGAAGGGCGAGGTCGTGAGAAAGGCTGACCCAGCTATCACCGGTGGAAGGGCTGAGAGTGAGGAGGGAACTTTCGGCTACAGGAGGGTTATTTCCCTGAGAAGATAGAAGCCTGGAACCCAGGCTGGGCTCCACAGCCCAGAGCGCCAGAGCCAAGACCAGTGGCCCATGTAACATCCAGCCATGAAAGGCAACATGGCTACTGGCCACTGGGAGTCTGGATCTGGTCAGAGTTAACGCTGTAATTTTTTGTTTTTAAACCCAGAGCATAGGATTTTCATTTGCAGCTACTCACCCAAGGCTTTGGTGTAGGGAGGGGGGTGTGGACCTGAGGAGAGGCTGGGGTAGGAAGCATTGTGGGGAGTCTTGGGAAAGCAGCAGCCAGGAATTCTGCCTTCAATCACATCCCCCCAAACCAAAATGGGCATTTTTCCTGAGAGGCACTGGCACCTTCCAAAAGCCACAGCTCAGGAAAAGGAAAACACAACCTGCCCTAAGTAATACGGCCTGCCCCACCCTCACGAGCGCCGCCTGCCACACCCTGTATCTTGACCTTTGCAGAGGAGACAGCAGCAGAGGCCAAGCCTAGAGGTTTGAACAGTCTCAGGAAGTGTCAGTCACTGGCTTGGGGTTGGGGCCATCTGATCCTCTAACCCAGGAACCTGACTGGTGCCTCCCCATCATGGGAGAGCTGATAGAAACTCCAGGTTTCCAGCTGGCCCCACTGGACTGCATAAGAGGATCTCCACCCAGCAGAGGGCAGGGAAATATTCTGGGCCACTCAAGAGGAGTAGCTCTGGGACAGGGAAACACATCCCTCACTTTCCCTGAAATATGAACAGTGCCTCCCCCTCTCTGGAGACCCCAAGGTCCAGACTCCCACTCCACCTAAAGCCCTTTCAGAAACAGACTTTTGAGTGATTAAGATTGACAGCTGGCTGGCAAGCAAAGGTGGGTGGAGGCGGAGCCCAGGGAACCTGGGGAAGCTTACTGACCCATCACTGGGCCCCATGTTACTAACAACCTGGCCTTAGAGATCAGCTGGGACCTTCCCACATGCATCCAAGTCATGTGGCAACAGACACAAACAGTGGATTGAAGCTTCAAACAGGTGGCTGAGAGCCCAAGGAGGGCAGTTTCTGACAGTGGTTAGCACCTAAGTACCTCCAGGGAAGCCCAGAATCGGCAGACAGAACAGTCAGCCTCAGCCATCAGAGGAGCAGGATCCAAGGGAGCTCCCAGGGGGCACTGAACTCTGCTGAGATGAATGCCACTCCACTTTCCCCCCCTTTATCTTCTTCATCTTTCTTCTTTATTGATTTGTTATTATTTTCATCTTTCTTTTTTCTTTCATAGATCTAATTTTCATAGGCCATAAAAAGAGACAAACAAGGCCACTACATAATACTAAAGGGATTGATGCAAGAGGACATAACCCTGGTAAGCATATATGCACCCAATATAGCAGCATCTAAGTATATATATAAACTCTGGAGAACTTTAAGGGAGAGATGGGCAGTAATAAAGTCACAGGAAAGGACTTTAACACCCCACCCACATCACTGGATAGATCTTCCAGACAAAAAAAATCAACAAAGGAGCCCTAGCCAGTTTGGCTCGGTGGATAGAGCGTCTGCCTGTGGACTGAAGGGTCCCAGATTCGATTCCGGTCAAGGGCATGTACCTTGGTTGCGGGCACATCCCCAGTAGGAGGTGTGCAGGAGGCAGCTGACGGATGTTTCTCTCTCATCAATGTTTCTAACTCTCTATCCATCTCCCTTCCTCTCTGTAAAAAAATCAATAAAGTATATTTTTAAAAATCAACAAAGGAAACAGAGACCTTAAATGACACACTAGATCAGATTAATTTAATTGACATTTACAGAACATTCCACCCCAAAGCTACAGAATATACATTCTACTCAAGTGCACATGGGACATTCTCAAAGATAGCCCACATGTTAGGACACAAAATAAGTCTATATAAGTTCAAGATGATTTAAATTATATTAAGGATATTCTCAGATCACAATGGTATGAAACTAGAAATCAATTTCAATAAAAAACACTCAAAAACATTCAAACACCTGGAGGCTAATAACATGTTATTAAACAAAGTGTTAAGTGTCATGTTCTTGTGCACCTATCATGAGATCAGATGCCCAAATTTCTTCCATTTGGATATGACAATGAAGCTGACACAGGCAGAATCACAGTTAATTTGGGAACAGCCAAAAAACAATAGGCATCCTGTGTGAATGAATCAAAATTATACCTATTATTTTGTCAGATCAGCAAAGATATATCTTTTTTGGTGTGCCACAGAATTTTAGTAAATAGTTTGTGTGCCATGATTTGAAAAGGTTGAAAATCACTGCTCTAGAGAATTGACCATCTAGTACTTCCATTTGCCTGACACCAGTGATCCTCAAGTGTTTGTAAAGATAAGATTTTTCCTCTTCTCTGTGTTAGCAACGAATAGGAGAAGACGAGAAGAGGAAATTGTTCAAAGAGGAAGGAGAAAGGTCTTGTGTGGTAAGAATCAAAATTCACATACCCAGACACATGAAAAGCATAACTTTATTTTCTGAAACAATTTACTTTGGCTCTGTATTTAACCCATATTTGTTGAGGTCCTTTATCATTGGGTCCAGCCACAGTTTTGGAACCTGCTTTAGGGGTTTGCTAAGGAAAGTAGGGGAGGAGGTCCTGGGTCATCTCATCAATCCACACAAATCATCACTGAGATATTTACCATTCTGGTCCTCAGAGCTCCATGCTGTGTGTAACTGGCAGATGCTTCTGTGGCACACCGGCGATCTTCGCCAGACTGACCGTAACCTCTCTGCCCAGATGGATCTCACAGCATTTCCAGTTCGAGGACTGAGCTGCCTTCCCAACTGCACTGCCTGGGAAACAGCTCTCTGCTCTCATCATACTCCCTTTCCTCAAGGGGACTCACTAACATAGGGAATACCCTGCTACTGTGTATTTGAGGACAGATTTTCTTATATCTAGCCAATGTCTACCCTCTCTTGGGCTAATGTTTTTTCAAAATAAATGCCAGGAAGAATCATAGTCATATTCTACTTTCCAACCAGCAATACCTCTACTCTGAGACAACAGGAAGAAGGCAGAAAACTTGATGGAATAGGAAGAAAAGCAAAGAGAAATACAGGAAGGTGAAATTTTTAATTAATCTTTTGTTCCTCCTTCCTCAAAATTACAAAATCATTGTGGTAGGCAGAATATCTAGAAATAGCCCCTAAAATTCCATATCCTAATCATGGGAGCCTGTGGGTCATGGCTGTTATATTAAACTAGAGGCCTGGTACATGGAATTTCATGCACTGGGGGCGGGGGGGGGGGGGGGGGGCAGGCCTCAGCCTGGCCTGCACCTTCTTGCAGTCTGGGATCCCTCGCTCCTTAAGGCCTGTCTGCAGTGGAGGCAGGAGAGGCTCCCGCCACCGCGACTGCACTAACCAGCTGTGAGCCCAGCTTCTGGCTGAGCAGTACAAGGAATATGGTTATATTATTTTCCTATCTGATTTATAAGACTGATAAATCAGATTCCATAGGTTAAAAGCAGAACCAGTGGGCATATTCCAGCAAGTACAAATGTACTGCAACTATCTGCTCCATCTATTCCAGCATCCCAATGCAAGCAAACTGCTTTCATCTTTGAACCAGGAGATAGTACCAGACAAGTGTTACAGGATATTCAAAATCAATGGCTCCTGTGGGAGCGCACTGACCATCAGGGACAGCTCCTGCATTGAGCGTCTTGCCTCTGATGGTCA
Source organism: Eptesicus fuscus (assembly GCF_027574615.1). Classification (NCBI taxonomy): domain Eukaryota; kingdom Metazoa; phylum Chordata; class Mammalia; order Chiroptera; family Vespertilionidae; genus Eptesicus; species Eptesicus fuscus. Next base: position 4,878,476 of record NC_072474.1, on the reverse strand, counting down.
GTGTGCATCATAGCGACCGGTCATTCTGCCGTTCGGTCCATTTACATGTTAGGGTTTTATTATAAAGGATGTCACCGGAACCTTTTAAAAGGAAGAGTATTTCAAGTGGGCCTCATTAAATTCCTTAAGCCTTTAAAAGCAAAGAGACTTCACTTGCTGGTGACAGAGAGGAAGGTAAAAGAGGGAGTAAAAAGATATTTAAAGTATGAGAAGGACTTGATGCACGGTTGCTACTCTGAAGATGAAGGTACCTCAAGGAGCTGAGGATGCATCCCTGACTGATATCCAGCAAGGAAACTGGAACCTCAGGCCTACAACCACAAGTAACCAAATGCTGCCAACAACTTGAAAACATATTCTTCCCTAGAACCTCCAGATAAGAAGTCAGCCCTGCCCAGCAACACCTTGATTTTGCCTTTGTAAGCGGAAAATCCAGTGAGCCCACCTAAACTTAAACCTGTGACTTACAGAACTTAGAACTGATAAATGTGTGTTGTTCCAATAAGCTGCCTGTGTGGTAATTTGTTACATGCCACGAGGAAAATAAAATAACCATATTCCTTGTACCACCTATAAGTAATGATCACAAATTCCCCAAGCACAATGAATGAATCTTCAGGGACCATTTTCCCTCTTAGTCAAATTGTGTAGTTGACTAATAGTGTCTGCCTCCCTTGTTGATATTAGAGCATTAAAATGGTGTCTATTCAACCTATATGATGATTGTGCATTGTTTTGTTTTTTTTCTTTTTTAAAGTTCTCCATATGTGCTCACATTTATTTTATACTTACTTGGGCTGACACAAATATGACAACTTCATTTCATTAATTCAATAACCTATCTCATTAAGGAAAATCATATTTCTCCAATGTAAAGAACAAACAAACAAACCAAAAATCTCTATGCTTAGAGATCTGAGGATGTGGTTCCTTTAATAGTTAATAAGGATGAAATTACAAAAATTAAAAATGAGCTTTTACCAAAAGTACCCTTTTGCAAGATATACTGTGGTCTGAATTGCCCTTGGTTTTCAGAATTCAAGTTAGAAAATTAGTTAATTCTTTAATAATTTGATTTCAGAAATCAAAAATTTTAAGAATTATATTATGTACTTCAACTTTGAATATAAATAAAGTCATCTTATCTCATTTACATATTCATTTTCTTTATTTTTATTAAGGGACCTAAAAAAGCAAACTTTTTATTTCAAAACACTTGAAAAAGTAAAATTTTATTATTTTTTGTTTCTGATTTTTAGCCAACAAAAAAGTAAAAAGGTCAAAATAGATATTTCATCTTAAGTCACCATGATGCCCTTAGCATTCGTAAGCAGCCCTTCAGACAGGATTGTCAGCTTTTGTCTCCTAAAAAAGGCCTACATTGGGATGGAAGTACCTCATTCAGGGAAGTTTGAAAAACTCCAAAACTTGTATTCCATAACTCTGGAATGTATAAGAGCCCTGATGTGCTATAAAAATGCTTTTTGATTCTTGAAATTTTCTTCTTGGTAATTCTGTGTCCCTCCTGTCAGTTTTTCAGCAATAAAAGCATTACCAGGTTGTGTTCACTGATCTTTTTATCTTTAAAAAATGTCTTCAAGACACACAGTTCAGGCAGTACTGCATTACATTCCCTAATGATTTCACATCTGGGCTCTTGTAACATCCTGTGAAGGCAGTTTTAACTGTCCTTTCTGGGTGGCTGGAAATGGATTGGTTAATATACAATAAAGTGTAGTGAGGTAGATGTTTGACTACGTGATTTATTGTGAACAAGGCAGATCTGTTCCCTTAACAGGTTACCAAAGAGTCTGAAAAGTCACTACCTTTGTCCCCTTTTCTATAAAACTAGTGGCCCGGTGCACAAAATTCATGCACATTAAAAGGGAATTAATTAAAATAAATATTTTAATATTGCTATTCACGTCCCCCTGCCCGGCGCTGGGTGGGGAGGCAGCCTCATGTCCCAGGCCAGTGCAAGTCCCCACCCACCGATGCTGCAAGTCCCTGCCCACCTGGCCTGCCTCTCACGCAGCCTCCTGCTGTTCGGTTGTTACGGTATCATGGTGTGATGACCATTTGCATATTAGCTTTTTATTATGATGATGATATCTGGTCCAACTTTTTGATTATTATGTGTGATAAGTACCTGGAAATGTAATCATTCAGCCCAGGAGCCTGAATATTTGCTACATCCTGTCAAACTGTCTCCAGAAATGCTGTCTCCTATACTCTGGAGCAGTGCTATCAGGTGTCTGTTTCATCACACCCTCTCCAGTACTGAATATTGTGATTTTTAAAATGTTCTAGGTATCTTTCCTTTGCAATTACTTGATTACCTTTGAAGTTAACTTTTCTCATGTATATTAGTTACTTTATTTCTTCTTTAGTTCAAGGTCTTTGCTCAGACATATTCTTCTTTGAGTAATCCTATTTTGTTTGAGTTCGTGAGAAGCAATAGCAGCTTCCATGGAGGAAGGTGGGGAGCTAAAGAGGGGAGAGTGGTGCTGGACCAGATGTGGTTGGCAATGGCTCCTGTTAAGGGTTAGATCAGAGGTGAGGGGGTTAAGGGAGGTGTTAGTTCTGAGACTGAAATGTTAGGGTGAGGGCGCACAGTCAAAGGTCACCATTTGGGAGTTGGGCCCCTGGGGTCTGGTGGGGAGGATGAGGGTCAGACCCGGGTTTGGTGAGGGATGCAGGAGGGGAGTGGTCTAGCTCAGAAGGCCCATGGATCTGAGTGGCTCCCCGGATTCAGGCGCCCAGCACTCACTGCCAGCGCAGGGGCCACTGCACTGTCCAGGCCCCGTGACAGCCAGACAGACCTGCAGCTTCAGCTCCGGCCATGCTGCAGAGGCTGCAGGGAGTTGCATGGCCCCCAAGCCTGTACCTCCTCGCCTCTAAGCTGGGCGCATGCCCCTCTTCAGTGAAACCTCCTAAGCGGCCCCTCTAGGTGACATCACCTGGTAATGCCTGATGCTGTGTGGGCTGGGGGAGACTCTATGGGAGGAGGTCCTCTGTCCCCTAACCCGCCACCACAGGCCTGGAGCCCTCATTCCTGCGCATGTGGTCATCTGTAACCGGCACCCAGAGGCTGGGGTGGGGGCAGAGGGTTCCCACGGCATTGGAAACCACTCGTCCCAAGGGTCCCACAGTCTCAGTGTTGCCACATGACTGCATGGCCTCGGTGTTATGCCACTACTTTCTGATGCCAGTTTTGCACCTTAAACTCTTAAATTAACCACAAGGACGGCTTTCCTCTTCGCCCTCCCAGGACTCACAGTTCTGTTGCATATGCTCCTTTCAAAGGGCAGTTTCTAGTTCTTGGCCATGTGGGGTGTTGCTGACTTTTCATTCTAGGTTTTCACGTGGGGCATCCTGAATTCTGTGAGGATGATGACTCTGTCTGTTCTACAGCAAGCCTGTGAGCGAATAAATATGATCCCCATTTTACATCTACTCTCAGACTGTAGTAACATTTCCCCAATTCCCACGCTCCACTACACTGAATAAACCAATTCCCACACTCCACTCCACTGAATAAGAATGAGGATCCACTCTCACTTTTCACATGAGGAGCCAATGAGGCAGCCTCACGTCCCCGGCCGGGCACCAGGCTGGGAGGCAGCCTCATGTCCCGGTGGTGCAAGTCCCCACCCCCGTCCCTGATGCTGCAAGTCCCTGCCCACCAACACTGCAAGTTCCCGCATACCCGTTCCTGCTGCGCATGCAGCCTGCTGATCAGTCATTATGTGACGGCATCCCTACTAATTTGCATATTACCATATTATAAGTATAGATAGTTTGTGGCCAAAATTTATAGGCCACAATACTCTTTGGGTGATTGAAATTCTTCAGAAGCCAGAGAATGTTACCAAGTTCGTCTCAGCATCCCACCAGATGCAGCTGAGTGGTCCATCTCACATGATTCCTTCATGCAGGAAGTATAAACTAGTGTTTCTCTTACAGTCCACAGGGACATAGAAGGGACAAGGATTTATCTGCAGGCTTGTTTTCCCCATAGGACACCAAGTCTCTCACACTTCCGGGTTACACAACAGTGGCCAGTCTGGCCATCCCTAGAAAGCCATATCCCAAGAAAGCAGTGGCAGCTCCTGCAGTGCTTATGGCAGACCTGTAAGAAGAGGCAAGCCTGGGAATGGATGCAAACTCAGGCAATCCCCACCTTTCCACCAGCAACTACTTGGTCTCAGCCTATTGAGCCATGGCACATGGGTGCTCAGCAGGTCCCAGGGCATCGTGTGCTTCAGTAGCAACAGTGAGGGCCCAGTGCCAAAGGGGTAAAAAGCTCTTAGCATGATGCATAAGGAAAGATGATGCCAAATCATGCCCATGAGCAACCTGAGGCCCTAAGGAAAGCTGCTTCCAACACAAGGCAACAATGGACTTTAAGGAAGATTAAAACTGCCCCTCCCTCTAATGGAGATTGAAACTGCCCCTTTAGGGTCTCTAACAATGCAGTTGATTTCAGTCAATATTCCTGGAGATCTTTTATAATTTACTAGAGGCCCGGAGCACAAAATTCATGTATGGTTACGGTCCCTAGTCCTGGCCTGCAATCAAGGCCATCTTCCCTGGCCACCAGCAGCCGGCCCCAACCCCCACCATCACCCACCCCCGATCCCCCGTTTGCCATCGGGCGATCGGAGCCTGCCGGCCCGGGGGAGGGACCGAGAGGTTGGCCATTCCCACCTGCTCGCCGGCCCTGTCCCTTGACGCTGGTCACGCTCTGTGTGTGGGGCAACCAGCGGTGCGGGATCCTTGGCCTGGTGCTGCTAAATCTGCCACCACCCACCCACGGTTCCCCATTTGCCATTGGGCGATCGGAGCCTGCCAGCCAGGGGAAGGGACTAAGAGGTTGGTCACCCCAAAAGGGGCCTGCAGGCTGGGGGCAGCTCCTGTGTTGAGCATCTGCCCTCTGGTGGTCAGTATGCATCATAGCGACCAGTTATTCTGCAGCTGAGTCGATTTGCATATTACCTTTTTATTATATAGGATTACATCCAGCAGAAAATTTTGGCCAAGCAATCCCAGAAATCTGCTTAAATTGGACCAACACAGACTCCTTGTCTGATCCTCTTCTGAGGGGAAAAAAAAAGGACTTCTTTTCTCCCCTTAGAGGAAAAGCCTGTCTTCTGAAAGGTGGCCAATTAGAGTCCCCAAAAATGACTTAAAGATAATTAGGAAACTAAGTTCTAGGCCCTACTAATAAGCTGGTCCCAATGATGTCATTGAATCTTATTACTTTCCTTCTCCACTAGCCTTTTAATGGCTCTCTTGCCTCTAGACAGCACTTCAACTGGTCTGGGCTATGTGTTTAGTGAGGTAATCCAGAATTTTATCACCAATGGGTCTGACCCCTCCCTCCTTTGCCTTGTCATTGTCAGACCATGATTGTTACAATTGTCCATTTACAGTTATTGTTGGGCATGGAAGCACCAAAATATATAGCCATGATTGCAAACATTTTGCTTCTCATCCTTTTTATGTATCAGAAGGAATATATATGAATAAAAGAGAGGTAGAAAGCCACTGTAAAAACAAATTTATAATTTTACCTAATGCCCACCACCAATAATAACAGCAATGACAAAAACAAAACTGCATTGCTAAAATTAAGAAAGCCTAAGATATCCAACCTAGAAGCACCATAAAGTACCAAAATGAAACACACATATGTGCATACAATTGCTTAATGATAAGCAATCTTATTATAAGAACTAGTAGCCCTGTGCATGAATCCATGCACGAGTAGCTCTCTGTGGGGCCTGGCCGCTCCACACCTGCTGCCCAGAGGCTCTCCACAGCCCAGAGGCCCATCCACACACCTCGGCCTGGCCAGAGGCCCATCCACGGCTGGGCACGGAACGCTTGCCTTGTGGCAGGGGCAACGATACAAGCACTCTCCTCCATCCCCATGCTCTGCTGCTCAGAGGCCCTCTGCGCGACGAAGCAAGCATTCCGCCAGGCCCCTCATGCTTCCCACTCTCAGCGGCCGCCCCCCCAGGACTGGGGACTCCAGCGGGCCTGAGACGACTGGGTGCTGCCATCTTGTGGCTATGGGCACCGCCATCTTTGTGACAGAGTGATGGTTAATTTGCATATTACCCTTTTATTAGATAGGAGAATGGTAAAGCCTACTTATAAAAGGAAAATATTATTTGGAATAATAATATTATTTTTATAGCAGTTTAGTTGCTAGATTTATAAATATTACACCAAAGCATCACTGTGACTATCTGTAGGATCCTTAAGGATTAGGATCAGGCTCCAATAAAACAATGTCATGCTAATATCTTTATGTTTCTTCCAAATATATATGTTGGATTGAATCGAGGACATATCTGATATTAAAATGAATTCTATAGCAAGGCCAGGGTTCAACTTAACACACTGGGACACAGAAAATAATGACTGTAGTTTTGTAGAAATCCAGATTTTATTCCAGGTAAACTGTCATATACAATAAGAATGAATTTTGTTTTTGTCTGTCTGTTTGTTTGTTTGGTATCTCATCAAGTAGTAGAATAAAATTACAGCCTTACAACTTTCTGAAAAACCCACTGTCTCCCTTGAAAATAGTTGAAATGGGCTTTGATGCTTTGAATGTACAAATTATGTAAAAGGAAAGAATGCACAGAGGGTAGAGAAGAAATAAAAGATGTTTCTGCAAACTATGATAAATTGTTCAAAAATAGTTCATCATTATACTCGTAGCTAGAGCTCTTAATTAGAATTCCAATCCAAAACCAAACACATCTGCTCTTCTTTAACACTGACAATCAAGTGCTTCCTTTGTTCCAATAAATTTCCACCCAACAATTCAATGTTTTATGTGAAATAATTCCCCAATCCACTGGGTTGTTGGTTTTTTGTTTGTTTGTTTTACATTTTATTTGTCAACTTCAGGTTTACACTAAACATCTAGAAAATCCAAAATTATATGAGAAAAATAATCTCAAAGGTAACCATTGCCAAGAACAGCATGCTGAAACTTCTCCCAGATGTAAAAATTTTATTTGTGATGAGAATGCATGATAGACCACTAGAGAAAAAGAAAAAAATAACTGGAACAGCTAAAACAATTACACAGTGTAATGGTTTCATCATTGTCATTTCACTGACTCACATCTGCGACTATATTGAATCTGCTGCTAATTAAATAAGGACATCATAGGAAATAAAACATCTGGGCCAAAATCGTGACTGAGGTACATGTCTATCCCTCAAACTTTCTTTTTACTTGACAAGGCTTCATGAAAGAATAATTTTCTTCCTTAAAAGAATTTGAAACAAAAAGTTTATTCCTGTAAATATTTGTTATCCATCTCCTCTTGTAGTGGTATGTTATCCTATATAATAAAAGGCTAATATGCAAATAGACTGAACAGCAGAACAACTGAACAACCGGTCGCTATGACGTGCGCTGACCACCAGGGGGTGGGTGTCGACAGCAGGCGGCAGAGCATGAACAAGGTGGGCGTTGGCCACGGAGGTATAGTGGAGCAGGTGAGCAGGGGTGCCAGACCAAGGTGGGGCACCAGTCTCTGTCATCGGGGTGAGCCTCTGGAGGTTACTGAAAATTCTTTGCTCCTACGCACCACAGTCCCACCCAGTGCTTGCACCCACTGCCAGCATCGGCCCCACTCACACCCACTGCTGGCAGCGGCCCCAGTCGCTCCACGCCATCAGCAGGTGCGAGCAGTGTTGGTGCTGTCAGTGCACGGGAGCAGCAGCAGCAGGAGCTGGGCTGCTGGCAGACAGGGTACCGGGGACCGTGGCAGGAGTGGCCGGGCAGGGGTGCGGAGGATGGCTGACACCCATCCCTGTGCCCACCACAGCCTCGCAGCCCACAGTTTATTTCAAGATGCAAGAATTCGTGCACTGGGCCCCTAGAAATATATATAATGTTTCAAATTAATTCTGTTAAAATATATTTTCCTCTGATAATTTTGAAAACAAATCTTACTTCACATCTACCCCCAGGGATAACATTGAACTTTTTTTGCATATTTGTAATTTCTTTAGTTATAATCACTATAATTTGTAAGAAGGTTTTTCCCAGGTCATTTCTTTGACAGCCTGGTAATACAAAGGTTAACATATCTTCCTTAAGAGTTTCTAAATCATCTTTACCCAGCACCAACAATACAGAATGTCACTGATGTCTATATAATGTTCAAGAATAACACACATAAAAATTACCAACTGTTCAGTGTTTTGTTTTGTTTTAAGTTTATGTTTTGTACTATGAGAGGATTAAAAAATGAACAAGAGCATAAGACATGTTGTGGTGGGGAAGGGTACTACAGGATTCCTACCTCTCAAGCCAATTACTCAATATAATTATGAAATGCCAAAGTCTTAAAAAAATAGTCTACTTGTGTCCCTCCCTCCCAAATTTATACAAAAGAACAATTATAACCTCTGCTGTCAGTTATCTTCAAAAAGGATTTTTAAGGTATAGGTTTTATCTGCCTTATTTTAGCTAAATATCAGATTTTATTTATTCACTGAAAACCCATGCAGGCACCTAAGTCCTGGCATTTCTCTGGATGTGCCAGTCAATGCAAGTTGCCCTCACTTACTCATCTAGAGGTTTTTGTTTTTGCCGTTCTGTCTTCCCTCTTTAAACAAAAATTTCAAGAGTGAACAAAATAAAGCACTTTAATTTATGGAGTTTACACTCTAGCTGAAAAGAGAACTAAAAATTAAAAGTGAAAATTAAAAGTCAAATAGAAACTAAAAATTAAGCTGCATTGTTTTATATATCTATACTAATGAAAGTGTTATATGCTAATTGACCATCACTCTGTGACAAAAATGGTGGCACCCATAGCCACAAAGATGGCGGTGGCAGCCCCTGAGGTGCCCTGCATGCTCCCCCTCCCTCTGCCTCTGCCACCAACGAGAGAGGAGCAGCGGCAGCCCCGGAGGCACCCAGAGCACATGGGGTGCTCCCCCTCCCTCTGTCTCTGCCACCACCGAGAGAGGCACCCTCAGTGGCAGCAGAGGGGGAGCACCCCGGTGACCAAAGCAAGCCCAGTGCCCCATGCACCCCGTGTGCTCCAGGCACCTCCAGACCTCTGAAAACAGCCCTCAGCCCCTTACCCAGGCTGGCCACGCCCCCCCAGTGGGGACTCCCACCCCAATGGAGACATGGCCGGCCCGGAAACCACCACAGGCCCCTCACCCAGGTCACCCTGCCCTGCAAGGGAACCCCTACCCTGATCCAGGACACCCTTCAGGGAAAACCAGCTGGCCCCCACCTGTGCACCAGGCCTCCATCTATACTAATAAAAGGGTAATGTGATAATTAGACTGGGAGACCTTCCAGGAGACCTTCCGGACATTCTTTTGGACAAAGCCATGGTGGCAGAGCCAAGGTAGAGGCAGTTAGGGGCCAAGAGGGGAGGGCAGTTGTGGGTTATCAGGCCAGTGGGGGGCGCCATTGGGGGTGATCAGGCCATCAGTGGGGGTCAGTTGGGGGTGATCAGGCTGGCAGGGGGGTCAGTTGGGGTCAAGCAGGCCAGCAGGCAGAGTGGTTAGGGGCAATCAGGCAGGCAGGCAGGTGAGCGGTTAGGAAGCAGCAGTCCCAGATTATGAGTGGGATGTCCGACATCCTCCGAGGGGTCCCAGATTAGAGAGGGTGCAGGCCGGGCTGAGGGACAACCCCCCATGCACAAATTTCATGCACTAGGCCACTAGTATATATATAAAACATTAATATTCAAATGGACTGAACATCAGAACAACTGAACAACCGGGTGCTATGATGTGTGCTGACCATGGGGGGCACACACGGAACATAGCGGGCATTGGCAGCAGTCAGCAGAGCACGGAACATGGTGGGCATCAGCTGCAGAGGAATGGTGGAGCAGGTGAGTGGCAGCACCAGACCAAGGCAGGGCACTGGTCACTGTCATCAGGGAGAGCCTCTGGTGGTTACTGAAAATTCTTTGCTCCCACGTGCTGCAATCCCACCCAGCATTCACACCAGCTGCTTGTGCCAGAGCCACCACTCACACCCACTGCTGCCAATGGCCCTGCTCGCACCTGCTGCCGGCACCCAGTGCAGGTCCCAATCACCCCTGAGGGCTTCTCTACCTCCCCCTGCTCTTGAGGGATGATCGGGGCAGCAGCTGCCGCTTGCACCCCCTGACGGTGCCAGCCCTGCCCACACCTGCTGCTATTGCTGGCCCCAATCGCTCCATGCCATCAGCAGGTGCAAGCAAGGCCAATACTATCAGCAAGTGGGAGTGGCAGCGGTGGGAGCGGGGCTGCCAGCAGACAGGGGTCCCGGGGGGGGGGGGGTGGTGGGTGGGGCCTGGAGGGGGTGCAAAGGATGGGCCAAGACCCACTCCTGTGAGCACCACAGCTTTGCAGCCTATAGATCCTTTCAAGGTACACGAATTCATGCATTGGGCCCCTAGTCTAATAATAAAGAGAAACTTCCTTTGTGGGATTTTTCAGAGATTTATAGTTAACATAAAATTCCAATGATAATTATGCAGTCCTTTAAATCCTATATAATAAAGATGTAATATGCAAATTGACCATCACTCCAACACACAAGATGGCCGCCCCCATGTGGTCAAAGATGGCTGCCCCATGTGGACACAAGATGGCCGCTACAAGATGGCCAGCAGGGTAGGGCAGTTGTGGGCTATCAGGCCAGCAGGGAGGGCAGATGGGAGGGACCAGGCCTGCAGGGGAGGGCAGTTAGGGGTGATCAGGCCTGCAGGAGAGGGCAGTTGGGGGGGACCAGGCCTGCAGGGGAGGGCAGTTGGGGGCAACCAGGCCGGCAGGGGAGGGCAGTTATGGGGGACCAGGCCTGCAGGGGAGGGCAGTTGGGAGGGACAAGGCCTTCAGGGGAGGACAGTTGAGGGGGACTAGGCCTGCAGGGGAGGGCAGTTAGGGGGGGACCAGGAATGCAGGGGAGGGCAGTTGGGGGCAACCAGGCTGGCAGGGGAGGGCAGTTAGGGGTGACCAGGCTGGCAGGGGAGGGCAGTTAGGGGCAATCGGGCCAGCAGAGAAGCAGTTAGCTGTCGATCAGGCCAAAAGGGGAGTGGTTAGGGGGTGATCAGGCTGGCAGGCAGATGCAGTTACGGGCAATCAGGCAGGCAGGTGAGCAGTTGGGAACCAGCAGTCCTGAATTGTGAGAGGGATCCCAGATTGGAGAGGATGCAGGCTGGGCTGAGCGACACACACACACACACACACACACACACACACACACACACATGAATTTCGTGCACCAGGCCTCTAGTTTGCATATAATCACTTAAAAATATTTAGAAAACATGGGCAAATATAATTATGTTTGTTACCTTTTGAGATGTTACCTTAGTTTCCACGGTTTTAATGTTTTGTTTTTTTTGCCTGGAAATATGAAATGAAATGCCTGATTTGGATGTACCACATATTAGGCCAGACAAAATTAAATTTTCAAGATGAGAGCAGGCAAAGCACCAGTGCACTTGTGAATAAAAGTATAACTTAGTCCAGCTATGTGGCTTAGTGGTTGAGCATCAACCTATGAACCAAGAGGTCATAGTTCAGTTCCCAGGTGCATTCTGGGGTTGTGGGCTCAATCCCCAGTAGAGGGCATGCAGCAGGCAGCAGCTTCTCTCTCATCATTTATGGTTCTATCTTTCTCTCTCTCTCCCTCTCATTTCCTCTCTCTGAAAACAATTTTTTTTAGTATAAATTAAAATTGTACATGGAAAGCATACAAACTTCAGTAGAACTTAAGCCTTTTCTGCTTTTGTAGGGGTAAATATTATCTACTTCAAGTTTCTTTTTGTTTTCAATTTTTTTACACATAATGTAAACAATGGAATAAAAACTTATAAGAAATATTGAGGCATTATCTCAAATAAGAGGAAAAATGTCAATAGAGGCATAATCCAAAAAAAAACCCAGATATTGAAATGATCAGACTTAGAATTTTCATAATAAGTATAATTAATATATTAAATATATTATTGTGAAAAAGATAAATAGCATGTGTGAACATATGGAGAATTTTAGTAGAAAAAAGGGAACTCTAAGCTCTAATTCTAGAAATTTTAGAACTAAACAATATGACATTAGGGGGAAGAATCAGTAGATAAGCTTAATAGTAGAATAAAGGATCATTGAATTCAAATATATTTTAAATGAAAGCATTTGAATAATAGTACAAAGAGAAATAAAGGAGAGGAACAAAACTGAACAAAGCTTCTGATATTGGTAGGACAATATTAAATGGTATAACATATATGTAATTGGAGTTCAGAATAAAAAAGGAGAGAAGAAATACCAATCTTACACAAACTCATAAAATAAAGGAGGAAACACTTTCCAATTTATTTTATAAAGCCAACATAACTCTGATACAAAAACTTGGTAAAGATATTACAAGTGTGAACCATGAGAAGAAAAGAAAAAAAGACATCTATTAAGAAGTGCTCCTGGTGACAAACCAGGCTTAGATAAAAAGCAGAGTCTAACAGCCATTTCTGCACTGGGGCCTCTCACACAAACTGCTCTTCAGGGAGAAGCCATTGCTGAGCTGCCTGCCTCAGTGCTGAACTAACTGCCTGCACTATGTTTATGCCATCTGACTCAGCTTATAAAGTAGTTCCTGGAATCCTATTTCAACCAATAGGACTGAGGCTTTCACCATCTAATCAGAGCCACCCCACTCCAGCCAATTAGTGAGACTCTATTCTGCCCGATCAGGAAAGTGCCGTTTGGACCAATCAAACTATGAGGACTTGGAGTCCTCATTTTCATGAGGATGAACCAATCAGGCACCAGGGGCCAGGACTCCTGTCCATATAAGTCAGCTCCCTGGCTCCCAAGTGCACTTTCCCTTTCCACCTAGGACACTGTTTCTCTGGCTGAGCTGAAATGCCATAAATGTCTGACCAGTGCAGTGCAAAGCATGGAGCAAAGCAGATCAGACCAGACCATAGAGGAGCAGAGCATAGCTGTCTAGCCAGAGAGGGACCTGGCTCCAGAGCTGTCCTATAGCCTTTGCTGTATCACAATTAAGCTATTTCACACGGAGCTATTTCTACAGTCCTGCTGTATCATAATTTGCATGGGTAGAGTCCCTAGGCCTGGCCGGCGATCAGGGCTGATCGGGGCCTTCCTTCATCCAGCTGCCAGCTGCTAGCATGGGCCCTCCTTCATTTCATGCCTAGGGACTCTACCCATGCATGAATTTCATGCACCGGGTCTCTAGTAGAATATAAAATCTCTAATCATAAAATTAAAAATTTAATAATCAAACTTCATAAAAATTAGAAAATTCTGCTTTTTAAAACTATTAGTAAAATAAATAAGCAAACTACAGACATAAAATATTTGAACAAACTCTTTACAAAAGCAGAGGAATGGCCAATAAATATATGCATAGGTGCTCAATAGCATTTGTCATCGAGAAAATGGAATTGAAGGTCACAATGAGATAATTTTCACCTGCTAGAATGGCTCAACTACTGGATAACACTAAATTCTAGCAAGGATATGAAGAATTGGAACTCATACATTTCTTATGAAATAGTACAACCACTTTGGAAATAACATATGACCCAGAATTACAGTTCTGGATATTTACCCAAGAGAAATAAGAAAGTATGCCCACAAAAACAAAACAAAAAAATAACTGTGAAATAATGATCATAGGAATCTTACTCATCATAACTCCAAACTAGAAACAACACAAAGTTTATCTACAGTGTCAGAGATTAACTAATTGTGATATAGTCACACAATGAAATATTATCAACCAGAAAATGAGCCATTAATACATACAACAACATAAATAAATCTTAAGATATTGTTAGACCATAGAAGCTGTATTCAAATTAGTACATATTAAATTATTTCATTAGTATACAGTTCAAAAAACAGGCAAAACTAATCTGTGAGGATTGAAATGAGACACTATTTTTTCTGGGGAAGGTATATTGACTGGAAAGTGTCCCAAAGGAAATTTTTGAAATGACTAGGGGCCCGGTTCATGAAATTTGTGCACAGGGGAGGGGTCCCTCAGCCCAGCCTGCCCCCTCTCACACACTGGGAGCCCTCAGGGGATGTCCTACTGATGGCTTAGGCCTGCTCCTCTTTGGGAACATTCCTAAGCCCCAGTCTGGCCTCCCTTTGTGGGAAGGCACCAGCCCCATCACCCTGCAGCTGCAGCCACTGCCGGTCACAGCAGCCGCCAAGGTATTTTCATCAACACGGACTCCAGTCCCTTCACCATGAAAAAACGACAACTTTCTTTAAGGATTTTCAAGATGTGACTTTCATAGGATATGACATTTCTTTCTTTATTTTTCTTTTTATCCTCACCTGAGGATATGTTTCCATTGATTTTTTTTTCCTCTTCCCTCTGATCCCAGGCTCGGCCCCTTCCCAAGCCTAAAGCCTCCACCCCAGGCTTTAGGCTTGGGAAGGAGTCCCCGCCCCCCCGGCACCTCTGATCACAGGCTCGGCCCCTGCCCAAGCCTAAAGCCTTCACCCCAGGCTTTAGGCTTGGGAAGGGCCCCCCCACGCCTCCGATGGCTGGCTGGGAGTGACCAGGGTGCCGAGGAGGTTCCTGGGACCCAGGTATGTATGCAAATTAACCACCATCTTTGTTGGGTTAATTTGCATACTCACTCTGATTGGCTGTGGGTGTAGCAGAGGTACAGTCAATTTACATGTTTCTCTATTATTAGGTAAGATGAATTGTTCTATATCATTATTTGAATGGGGGTTACATAGATGTATAGAATTGTCAAAACATATCAAAATATACACTTAAGGCCTATGAATTTTATTAATATCAATGATATCTTTATAAAAATGAAAAGGATAAGAAATGGATAAAAAGTGTTATGAAAGATCAGGTTATCTGAGAAATTTAAACTATAATGGAGATTTACAGTTAGCACCACTGTATGTATATAACCATGAACAGGCCTCTTCAATTACAAGTATCACCAGTTAAGCAGAACTTATAAGAATAATACTCATTAAGTGAAATACATCAAAAGGACGCCAAAGCCAGGCAAATAATTAATCACATACCTCGTGGGAAGAGGGAGCCAGTCCAGAAAAAGGCCCTGAGCTTAACTTGTTAGGTGCAGGATTTAGGTAAGGAGGCAGCTTCCTCCCCAGTGTGTTGCAGATATCGGAGGTCTGAGTAGGTTGAAACGAGGGAAGTACTAAGACAGGAGACTGTTCCTTGTCAGAAAGCTGGTTCCTTGTAATGAGCTGGGGTCTGCTTTGTCAGAGCCAACATGCACACCTGATCCTACTCAACCTCCTCACATTCAGTGAGCAAGACACCAGCAAGTCTGAAAACTTATCAGCACAGATTTGCCATTTGAAATTTCAAGGCCTGGCTGACCATGGCCTCTATTTTCCTTCTCATTTTTTGTCTCCAAGTGGCTGTTTTCTCAGTGTTCTTTCTTCCTGACTCCAAACCTTCAGTATGACTGTCTATTTGCTTCTGGAGTTCTTTGACCTTGCTTGTAACCTGTCTAAAGGATAGCCAGCTCCCCCACAGAGAGGGCTTTTCACACAGGTGGTGTTATCTCTCCTGGCCATTCCTCTGTTTCCCCACTTGAAGTCTTTATTCCGTATTAGTCTGCCTTCTTTGGGTATGCCTCCCTTCATATCCTATGCTGCTTTCAAGATGTTTTCCATGTCCCTGGCTGGTGTGGCCCAGTTGCTTGGGCGTTCTCCTGTACACTAAAAGGTTGCTGGTTCAATTCCCAGTCGGGGTACATGTCTAGGTTATAGGCTCAATCCCCAGTAGGGGGCATTCATGAGGCAATCCATTAATGTTTCACTATCACATCAATGTTTCTCTCCCTTTCTGTAAAAATCAACATAAATATTTTTAAAAGAGATTTTCCATATTTTTTACAATTTTTTACTTTAAATTTCAGTTTAGATACAATATTATATTAGTTTCAGTTGTACAATCCAGTGATTAGCATTATATAATTTACTAAATGATCACCTGACACCATACATACTTATTACAATATTATTGACTATATTCCCTATCCTTTACATCCTTGTAACTACTCTGTAACTGCCAATTTGTACTTCTTTCTCTTTGTTTTCTTGAAGAGTATTTTTTTATTGATTTGTAGAGAGAGAAAGGAAAGAGAGAGAGAAAACATCAATGTGAGAGGGAAACACTGATTGGCTGCCTCCTGCTAAAGCTGTGTGTGTCTTTCTATCTGAAGTGAGTCTCTCGTCTTTTGATTGGCGCATTGAATAGATTTGCATTAAAAGTAATTGTTAATAGATATGTATTTATTGTCATTTTATCATTCATATTTTTTTTTATCTTTTTCTTTGTCTTCTTAAAGAAGACCTTTTAGCATTTCTTATAATACTGATTTGGTGGTGATGAACTTCTTTAGCTTTTTCTTTGTCTGGGAGCTCTTTATCTATCCTTTGATTCTAAATGACAGCTTTGCTGGGTAGAGTAATTTTGGTTGTAGGTCCTTGCTTTGTATCACTTTGAATATTTCTTGCCACTCCCTTCTGGCCTGCAGAGTTTCTGTTGAGAAAAGAGCTGACTGATTTCTGTTGCATGGGTGCTCCATTGTAGATAACTAACTGTTTTTCTCTTGCTGATTCTAAAATTCTCTCTCTGTCTTTAACCTTTGGCATTTTAATTATAATGTGTCTTAGTGTGGACCTCATCTTATTTGGAATGCTCTGCATTTTCTGGAATTCTTCACCAGATTAGGAAAGGTTTACACCATTATTTTTTTACATAGGTTTTCAATACCTTGCTCTCTCTCTCTTCACCTTCTGGCACCCCCATGATGCAAATGTTGGTACAGTTGAAGTTGTCCCAGAGGCTTCTTATACTATCCTCATTTTTTTGGATTCTTTTTTTCTTTTTGCTATTCTGATTGGGTGTTTTCTGCTTCCTAATCTTCCAAATCATTGATTTGATCCTCTGCTTATCTGCTCCACTGTTGATTCCTATAATGTATTCTTCAGTTCAGTTAATGTATTGTTTATTTCTGACTGGTCCTTTTTTATGTTTTCATGTTTATGTTTCCTATCTCTTTGTTGAAGTTCTCACTAAGTTCTTCTACCTCTAAGTTCATTGACATCCTTATAACTAGTGTTTTGAACTCTGCATCTGGTAGATTTCTTGTCTCCATTTTGTTTAGTTCTTTTTCTAGAGTGTTGTTCTGTTCTTTTATTTCAGATATGTTTGTCTTATTTTAGTTACTTCCCTGTGTTTGTTTCTATGTATTTGATAGAACGGCTACATCTCCCTGTCTTAATAGGTGGCCTTATATATTAGGTATCCTGTAGGGCCTAGTGACATAGCCCCTCTGGTCACTCAAGCTGGGTGCTTCAGGTGCACTCCCTGTGTGGGATATGTGCATCCTCCTATTGTAGCTGAGCTTTGGTTGTTGTAAACATGTCAGTGGAGGGATTTCCCCCAGGCCAAATGGCTGTAAGAACTGGCTGCGACCATCATGAAGGATCAGCTAGCAGGGGTCCACCTCACAGAGCAGGACTTACTTCAGTGGGGCTCTGGTGCCCACTGAGTCTTCCCCTTGGGTGTGTCACTTATTGTGGTTGGGTGGTGTTTATACATGGTCTGAAACTGTCCACTAGGTGCACCAGATATGGGGCCTCCTGGGAGGTGTAGGCCAAGGTCAGCCACTGCCTGCTCACTACCCAGGGACACCTGGCATAAGCTACAAAGCAATATGAAGATGGCTACTATTTGTGTTGGGCTTGGAAGTGCCCAAGAGAGGCCAAGCTGCAAACCAAAACCAGTTGCCACTAGTGCCAGACCTGGGGCCACTTAGTGAGGAGCATGGGGCACACCAAGGCCAGATGCTGCTTGTTTGAGAGATTTTAGGAAAGTCTGAAGCATGAGCCAAGACAGGCCATTTGTATGCAAAAGCCACTGGAAATGACTTGATTTGAGCTGCAAGTTGGTTGGGCCAGGTCTCAAGGAATCACTAGGGTGGAGAAAATAGTGCTAGACAGTTTGATGAAAATTCAGATATGGCTTCTTCCTGTGGGCTCTGCCAGCACTTCTATCTGGGAGAAAACTGCCCCTCTAGCTCTTGCCCTGATGACAGACAATTCTGTTTCTCCTGTATGTCCCTGGTGCCTTTCAAGCTGATGCCTCAGCCCTGGAGCTCAGAGCAAGTGAGTCCAAGTAAGTCTGTGCATGGGCCCTTTAAGAGGAATGCCTGGGACTCCAGAAGCCCTCCATCTCACTCAGCCACACTCTCATTGATTTTTTTTAACAGCCAGAAGTTATGGAGACTGCTCTTCCTGGCTCTGGAACCCTGGGCTTGTGGACCTGATGTGAGTCTTGAACCCCTTGCTCCTCAGCGGGGACTTCCACAGTCTAGATATTCTTCCTGATTTTTATCTGACATAGTTTGGATATGGCTTCTTCTTTATAATCTTAGTTGTAGGATTTCTATTCAGCTAGATTTCAGACAGTTCTGAATGATGGTTGTTCTGTAGTTTAGCTGTAATTTTGATGTAGTTGTGGGAGGATTCAAGTACCACATTTAACTACACCGTCATCTTGGCCAGAATCTCACTTTCCCATATGTTTTTAAAGTCACATTTTGAGGCCTTAACTGAGTTTGCCATAACTGTTTACGAGATAAATCCACCCATGCATTTATCATTCACGGGCATTAAAAAATTAATCACACCCTTGTGCTATTTTTCTACTTTCTTCCACTCAATTTCTGTTTTAGAACATCTCCTTATTTATCACCTTCAGTTAGAGCCAAAATAGTACTTTTTGGGATTATGGCAGTGAGTCTTCTGAGAGACCTTGAGATCTTAGCAGTTGGCAAGTCTTCTAATGCTAGAGACAAGCTTTGACAATAACAGAAATTTCTTGAGAAGAGATTTTCACCCAGCCAGTCCTCAATCTGGACCTCCAATGATCCTAGGACCACATACAAGATGTCCTAACTGTAACAGGAGCAGAAGGTGATGTTCTTCAGGCTCAGTAACAGATATGGCTATGGGTAGTCTACAATGGTATTCTTACCCCTAATCAGTAGATTCTTTCTGTATGCATTAAAAAGCTCCAGGTCTTTTTCTGAGTTCTTTGCATTGGTGTGTGAAGTAGTCTGAACCCCCACCAGGCAGGGTTTACCCTGGATCTGAGTAACCACCAGTGTGATCCTTCAGCCATTGTGTCTCACATAATTAGAACTGATTGCCAGTTCTTGACAAATTTCATTCCCCTCCCTACTTAAAAGGGGGCATCAAATCTTCTAACTGGACCAGTAATGTAAAAAAAGGGGAGAAAAGGAAAGGTTTTTAAAAAGACATAGTACAGGTGGCCTTTGAAAGAGAATGATAGGTCACCTTGTAAGCATACTTTTATCAGCCTATTAATGAAGTCAGTATGAAGCTAAATCTACAAACTCAAGTGTGAAAGATTGCTAGCTCTATTTTTAAATAATTTAATGAAATTCCTCTTTCCAAGAGGAAGACAAAAAATCTCCATGAATTTGGGGTCCCACACTCCCCTCCAGGTTTAGATCAAGGTTCCCAGAGGTGTTCAGGTTATCCAGACACCGAGGATGATAACACATCTGGTTCTCTAGCCAGGCTGTATCTTGATCAGGATGTATCTGCTGAGGCCTCCATTTTAGGTCTTGCTCCTCTTTCTATGGATTTCACTTCATCTTGTCTGAAAGGCATGTTTCAGTCTTCTGGCTTCCTCTACTGAATTATGCCAGCTTTGGGGCATGAAATAACTCTGCTGCTCCCTAGCCAGGCTGGAACACAGGCCTCCAGGTGAGGTTGTCTAATAGAGCCAAAAAGACACCCTCTTCCTTGCAACCTTGTCTTCCCCATAACCCTACCCCAGAGAAGAGCACAGGACTCCCCTGCCCTCTGACCAACAACTGCTCCACTCCTTTAAGACAGACCCAGAGAAGAGGACAACAAAGAGATGAAATCGAAGGAGAAAAACCTAAACAGTTGCGGTCCTTCCTGTCATCATGGACCTGACTTCAGAACATATGCTAACAGAGAAATTGTCTAATTTACAAATTGCATTGCATAAGAAAGATTTAGGAAAACTTTCCTATACAGAGTAAAATTTTATGTGAGTCAATTGGCTTTATAATTATATACACAATAATAATTTTAAAACAACTTGGGTGGGTCCAAGCCCAGCTGGTGTGACTCAGTGGTTGAGCATCGACCTATTGAACCAGGAGATGGTGGTTCCATTCCTGGTCAGTGCACATGCCAGGGTTTCGGGCTCAATCCCCAATGGGGGGCGTGCCAAAGGCAGCCGATCAAAGACTCTCTCATCGTTGATCATTCTCTCTCTCTCTCTCCCTCTTGCTTCCTCTCTGAAATCAATTTAAAAAAATGTTTTTAATAACATGGCTGGGTCCAAAGTTTGGATACAAAATGGGAGAAATAGGAACTCATTAAGGACAGAGTTGTTATGTAAAGAAAACAAGAAAGAAATGGAGAGAGAAAGAGAGAGAGAGATCCAAGAATCCCAGTGGGTGGGTGAGTGGGTGGGTGGGTGGAAGGGGGAATGCCCCACTTCCCAGCAAGGGCAAATGGGTTAAAATCATGAGGATTGGTCCTCAAGCCTGGCTTCCCGCAGGGATTTGTATGGACTTTCCTCCCCTTCCCTCTTCAATGTTGGGTAGAAGCAAAATAAAGAGCCAGAGGGATTAAACATATCAGAAAGAGTGATTTGCTAAATGCTATTATGCTTTGGAAACACGTGAGAAAGGTGATTGGTAGTTTCACCAGAATATTTCTGGTGCTTTTCACTCACTAAAAAATATGAGGGGTGTTAAATATAGTAATACATATATCATACTTTCCAGACATTTAAGACAAACAACATAAACTTGGTACAAAGTATCAGCAACATTTTCCCTGCTGAAGGCAAAAAGTGGCTGGAGTTTCACTCGGCCAACTATTTGCCACACTCTGTGAATGTCTCAAAACAGATTTCCAACCCAACTGCACACACACACAGTTTGAGATAACTCTGATAAAAGACCCCAAAGCTTAGCGACTCCTGCTTACCCCTGGTTAAATAATTACTTCTCTTTGTTCATTGATCATTTCAGTTTAATCCAATTACTGCACAATTTCTGCTCTCATTCAGGAAATTTACAATGCCATGTAATTTCAGACTGACAGGCTGTAGGACTACTCTGTTGTGCAAAGGTCTAGCAGGTCTGTAATTCTTTTCAAACAGACCTTTTCTGATGAAAATCTTTTGAATTTCTAGTTAAATACGCAGGAAGTATCTTCAGAGAAAGGCTCTGTAATGTATCCGGTGCCATTACTGTGGCTGCACGTCAGCTCGTTGTCGGGAGAGCTCCTTGGGGCTCAGTTAGAAGCCTTTTTTAATTTTCTATACAAATGCTCAAGGCCTACATTTGCACACAGTTAATTTGCATTTTTATGGGGATGAACCCATTTTGTATGCCAGGGAGTCATCTGTGGATTTTGCACAGGATACTTTTTAAAATTCATTTAACATAATGAAGGATAGATGGCTAGATATTGAAGTATAGAAGCTAGTATAAAATATCTGAAAATGTATTTAATCTAGACATATTAAACTGAGAAGTATTTTATCTTTCTCTTTGAAAAGTCAAATCTAT
Organism: Eptesicus fuscus; assembly: GCF_027574615.1. Lineage (NCBI taxonomy): Eukaryota > Metazoa > Chordata > Mammalia > Chiroptera > Vespertilionidae > Eptesicus > Eptesicus fuscus. Next base: position 4,856,787 of record NC_072474.1, on the reverse strand, counting down.
GCAATTCGGACAGAGTGTGTATTTATATAAGTGTGTGTGTGCATAGGACACACACTTGATTAGTTAGTTCTTTTCTTAAAGATTTTTTTTTAATTTTATTGATTTTTAGAGAGAGGGGAAAAGAGAGGGAGAGAGAGGAAACCGCTGTGAGAGTGAAACATGGATCACTGCCTCCTGCACAACCTCTACCAGGAATCAAGCTCTCAATCCCAGTCATGGGCCCTGACCAAGAATCAAACCTGAAACTTTTCAGCATGGGACAATGTCCAACCTACTGAGCCACACGGGCCAGGGCTTGATTTATTTTTTATAAAAGAATGACTGTAAAATTCAATAAGATTAATGAAGTTATACAGAGTATGAAAAAATAAATACTAAAGTTTCCAGGATTCCACAATTCCATAATAGAAGATATTTAAAATTAACCACAAATCATTATAAACAGAGATAACACTGAGGAAAATTGTGTGTATCCTTTTCCAAAAGGAATAAAGGGAAAGAACTCAGAAGTATGATCGTGGTTCCCTGACATGAAGGAACTAGAATATTTTTTACTAGCATTACAGTATTAAATGTAAGGAATAATTCATTCATTTAGTAAATATATATCAAGTCCCTATTCATACAAAGCACTGTCAAGTCACTATAAGAGCATTATGCTAAGTGAAATAAGCCAGTAGGTGAAAGAAAAATACCACATGATCTCACTCATTTATGGATAATAAAGGACATTATAAAGTGATGAACAAAAATAGATACAGAGGCAGAGAAGCATCGAACAGACTGTCAAATGACAGCGGGAAGGCTGGGGAGTGTTGGGGGCGGGGGGGAAGAGATCAACCAAAGAACTTATATGCATGCATATAAGCATAACCAATGGACACAAGACACTGAGAGGGGGATGAGGGCATGTGCCAGGGGTAGGGGAGGCTTGGGGAAGGTCAATTGGGGGAAGAAATAAAAAGGAGACATATGTACTACTATTTGTAATACTTTAAACAATAAAAAAAGAAAAAAAAAAAGAACTCAAGGATAAATAAGACACAGTCCCTGTTCTAAACTTATAAAAAACAGATCCAGAGACAGAGAAGCATCAATCAGACCATCAAACCTCAGAGGGAAGGTAGGGGAGGGTGGGGGTAAGGGGGAGAGATCAACCAAAGGACTTGTATGCATGCATATAAACCTAACCAATGGACAGACACCAGGGGGGTGAGAGCATGAGTGGGGGAGGGTAGGGAGGCAATGGAGGGATAAGGACACATATATAATACCTTAATCAATAAAGAAAAATTTTTTAATTTTTTTAAAAAATGGAAACTTGCTTTTTGGATCAAGTCTCTCTTAAAAGAATCTGAGTAGTGTTGTCTCATTACTCAAAATGTGATCTGTGGATCTGTAGCAGCAGCATCACATGAAGTTATTTAAAATGCAGTCTCGGGCCCCACCCCAGCCTCATCCTGGCCCTACCTAATCAAAACCTACATTTCAACAAGATCCCGGGTGATTTTCATGCACAAAGTCAAGGAAGAGCTGCTGTTCTAGCGCTCTGTTAACATTTTTAATTCCGCAAAACTCTATTTAAAAGCAATTTCCATAAATTATATCCTTTTTAAAAAACAATTTAATTATGCTCTTCCTTGCTCAACTTCTTTAGTGGCCTTCATGGCATCTAACTGACCATGGCCTTCATGGCATCCCAGTCTGACCATGGCCTTCATGGCATCCTAGTCTGACCCCTACTTGCCTTTACTGCTGACGGATGACACACATGTGTACACACATACAAACACACCCTCAGAAATCTGGTATCACCACCCCCAATGCTTCTTAATTTTGACAGCCCTTCAGAAACTCTTGGGAAGGATTTTAAAATCCTGATACTTAGGCTTTACCCCAGGCCAAGTTCAACAAAATTTCTGGAGGTGCAGCTCACAGCCCACACATTACCATTTCTACAGTTCCCCAGGGTGATCAAAAAATATACACAAGTTTGTGAACCACTGGCCTAAGAAATCTTTTCTCCTCTCCATCCATGTTCTGAATCCTATCAATTCTTCAACAGGAGATCAAATGCCCTGTGTGCAGCCTAATGATCATTCCAGCCTGTTGGCATCTCTCACAACTCATGGACACTTCCTAAGTGCTTTATATTTGTAAAAAACTGAAATATAGCATGTACACACAGGTGCTTACACATACTAGATGCTCAATATTTTTTTAAATTTAAATGTTGTTCAATCTGAATTTACCGCTGAATACCTGGAGAAAGACACGAGGCGAAATATGACTCCCGGGTTCGACAAATGATAAACTTGCATGATACAACTGCACATAGCAGGGAATGGGGCACTGAAGAACCCATAGGAATATAACAATTGAGAAGAGACAAGGGAGAAGGTGGAGATTGGAGGCAGTGGGCTCCTTTCCAATCTCCCTTCTACCTAGTTCAGAGTCACAGTACAACCTAGTTACCAAAGTCAAAATGACCCTCATTCTTTGCTTCTTTTATTTATTATCTGTCTCCATCCACTATGTAAGGTCAAGAAGGAGGGCAGAGAATTTTATGTGTTTTATTTTCTGACTTGAGGCCCATTGCACAAAGATTCGTGCAATAGGCATTACTTCCCCTGGCTGCCGGCACTGGTTTTCCTCCAGCACCTGGGACCCAGGCCACATAGGACCCAAGCCTTCAGCCTTCAGGCTTGGCTCTGGCCATGGGCAGACCCTTCAGTCTTCAATCTTCAATCTTCAGTCTTCGCTTGCGCAGAGCCTTCAGTCTTCGCTCCTTGCCTGTGCCTGTGTATGCAAATTAACCCACCATCTTTGTTGGGTTAATTTGCATACTCACTCCTGATTGGCTGGTGGGCATCGTGGAGGTACAGTCAATTTGCATGTTTGTCTATTATTAGATAAGACTAGAGTCCTGATGCACGAAATTCACACATGGATAGGGTTCCTAGGCTTGGCTGGCGATCAGGGCCGATCTGTGGGGTGACCAGCAGGGCGATCAGGGGAGCCCCCACTGGCACCCACCTTGGCTGGCCTGGGGCCTGCAGGCTGGGGGCAGCTCCTGCATTGAACATCTGCCCCCTGGTGGTCAGTGCGTGTCATATAGCGACCGGTTGTTCCACGGGTCATTCCACCTGTTCAGTTGATTTGCATATTATATAGGATGTAAACCCCCATTGTCTGGAAGAATGGGCGGCACAGAAAAGATGTGATGGTTCACTTTATATATCAACTTGGCTGAGTCGTGGGTGCCCAGATATTTACTAAAACATTATTCTGATTGTGTCCAAGAGGGAGTTTTCAATGAGATTAACATTTGAATCAGTAGACTGAGTAAAGCAGATTGCCCTCCCCAATGTGAATGGCCTGAATAAAACAAAAAAGCTGAATAAGGGACAATTTGTTTTATATGCCTGACTGTCTTTAAGCTAGGCACTGGTCTTCTCCTTCAGACTCTGACTTGAACTAGAACTTACACCATCAGCTCTCCTGGTTCTCAGGCCACAGACTCAGACTGGGGCTCTTTTGGGGCTCCAACTTTCCAACTTCAGATCTTGTGCCTTCACAGCCTCCATAATAATGTGAGCCAATTTCTTATAATAAATGTTTTCATAAATGTGATAGACTTACACACACAGACACAGACATACGTGTATATATGTATATATCATACATATATTTTTGGCTGTGTTGCTCTAAAAAATCCCAAAACAGTTCTTGGTACTGCAGTGGTTCTAGAGAAATATTAAGGATGAGTTTTATGAATTGGTCTGGAGTTCTCTGGAATTTAGATTTTAAAATGCCATTGACTTTATTTTTAGTAGTAAAGGAAGAACTAATAGTCCTTGGTGTTAACTGTCTATAGATACACAGAAAATATCTGCATGGGATACTCTTAATCAACCACTGTAAAAAACAAGCAGCTAGGTGACTGTGTATTATACTTTGGAACAGTTTTGGAAAACTAGCAAATATGATGTTGGTTGGCTGGTTTTCCTAATGTCACTAGACAAAATTGTGGGAGAAAAGAATGAGCTCAGAGAGTTGAGTCCTCAGCTCAAACATTGCATAAATGACCAAACAGCTTCTATGTGTGCCCTGAAGAAGAGCCTGATCTCTTATAATCATGAGTCTGAAATTGCAGTTAATAAAATGCAGAACCTCATCCTGCAAGGGCTGAGTTACACTGAAAACAGATCTCCCAGCCTTACAAGGTGTCTATTGTTAAAGTGAGGACATTGATTGTGCCTACCACACAAAGTCAAATAATCTTCTGTCACAATACATTTGGCCTCCTTTACCATTTACTACCCCTCACCCACTTCCTTCTGATATCTACCATACTCTTGTCTTTGTAAGTTTCAGTTTATGTCCCACATATGAGTGAGAGCATATTGTTCTTAGCTTTTTCTAACTGACATTTCATTTAGCATAATATTCTCAAGGTTCATCCATGTTGTCAGAAATGGCAGTATTTTACTTTTTATATGGCTGAGCAGTATTCCATGCTAAGTATGTAGCATATCTTCTTTAATCAATCCTTTATCAAAGAACATATTGGTAGTCTCCATGTCTTGGCCACCAAGAATAATGCTGCAATGAATATAACGGTACATATATCTTTGTGAATAAATGTTTTTGAGTTTCTCGAGTAGTCACCCAGAAGAGAAATTTCTGGGCCATATGGTAACTCTACTCTTAATATTTTAAGGAACACCCATACTGTTTTCCCCAGTGGCTGTACCAGTTTACATTCCCACAAACAATTATTACCTATTATTATCTGTTTTGCTGATAAAAGTTATTCTAACAGGTGTGAGATGGCATCTCATTGTAGTTTTGATTTACATTTCCCTAATAGCTCTTAAAGTTGAACATCTTTTTCATATATCTGTTGTCCATCTTTATGTCTGATGAGACATGTCTGCCCAAGTCCTCTGCCAATTTTTAATTGGATTATTTGTTTGTTTGTTTGATGTTGAGTTGTATGAGTTCTTTATATATTCTGGATATTAACCCCTTGTTAAAGATGTTTGCAAATATATCAGCTCCCATTCGGTTGATTGTCTTTTTATTTTATTGGTGGTTTCTTTTGCTGTGCAGAAGCTTTTTAGTTTGATATAGTCCCATTTATTTGTTTTTGCCTTTACTTCCCTTGCCTTTGGGGTCAATTTCATAAAATGTTCTATAAGTTTTGTACCTATTTTTCCTTCCATGTAATTTCTTGACTCAGATGTTATATTTAGGTCTTTGATCCGTTTGAATTATTTTTTGTACATGAAGACAAATTGTAGTCTAGTTTCATTCTTTTGCATGTGGCTTTCCAATTTTCCCAGCACAATTTATAGAAGAGGCTTTCTTTTCTCCAGTGTGTGTTTTTTGCTTATTTGTCAAAAAATATTTGCCCATATACATGTGGTTCTATTTCTGGGCTATCAATTCTGTTCCATTGGTCTGTGTGTCTGTATTTCTACCAATATCATGCTGCTTTGATTATCATAGCTCTGTAGTATAATTTGAAATCAGGAAGTGTGATAACTCTGGCTTCATTCTATTTTCTCAGGATTGCTTTGGCTACTTGGGGTCTTTTGTAGTTCCATACAAATCTGATTATTTTTTGTTCAATTTCTTTTAAAAATGACATTGGGATGTTGATAGGGATTGCATTAAATCTGTATATTGCTTTGGGTAATATGGCCATTTTAACTATGTTGATTCTTCCAACCCATTAACATGGAATATCTTTCCACTTTGTTGTAACTTTTTCAATCTCTTTTAATAATACTTGGTAGTTTTCAATACACATCCTTTGTTAAGTTTATTCCTAGGTACTTTATTCTTTTGGTTGTAATTGCAACAAGAATTGTTTTTTGGGTTTTTTGTTTGTTTGTTTGTTTGTTTTCATTTCTTTTTCTGAAGTTTCATTGTTAGTATACAGGAAGGCAATGGATTTGATTGATTTTGTATCCTGTAACTTGACTGTATTTGTTTATTGTTTCTACTAGTTTTTTTGGTGGAGTCTTCAGGGTCTTTCATATACAGAATCGTGTCATCTTCAAAAGTGACTTTTACTTCTTTATTCCATATTTGAATGTCTTTTACTTCTTTCTCTTGCTGATTGCTCTGGCTAGGACTTCTAGAATTATGCTGAATAAGAGTGGTGAGAGTGGACATTCTTGTCTTGTTCCTGATTTTAAAAGAAAAGCTTTCAGTTTTTCACCATTGAGTATGATATTGGCTGAGTGTTTGTCATTTATTGCCTTTATTATGTTGAGGTACTTTCTTTTAATACCTATTTTATTGAGTGTTTCAATCATAAATTGATGTTGTACCTTATAAGATCCTTTTTTGCATCTATTGATAAGGTCATATGATTTTTATCCTTTCTTTTGTTAATGTGGTATATTATGTTGATTAATTTCTTTATGTTGAACCATCTTTGTGCCCCTAAATGAACCCCACTTGATTGTGATGTATCATTTGTTAATGTATTGTTGTATTCTATTAGCTAATATTTTGTTTAGGATTTTTGCATCTGTATTCATCAGAGATAGTGGTCTGTAGTTTTCCTTTCTACTTCTATCCTTTGCCAGGTTTTAGTATCAGGGTTATCTTGGCCACATAAAATAGCTTAGGGAAAATTGGCTCTTCTTCATCTTTTGGAAGAGTTTGAAAACGTAGGTTTTAAACCTTCTTTGAATGTTTGATAGAATTCACTAGTGAAGCCCTGTGGTCCCAGGCTTTTATGTTTTTGGAAGTTTTTGATGGCTGCTTCAATTTCCTCACTGCTGATCACAGTCTATTGAGATTTCCCCATTCTTCATGGTTCAGTCTAGGAGGTTATATATTTCTCAGAACTTATCTATTTCTTCTAGGTTATTGAATTTGGTGACATATAGTCTTTCATAATATTCTAGTATGGTCCTTTGTATATCTGTGATGTCTGTGGTGACTTCTCTTTCATTTCTGATTTTGTTTATATGGGTCTTTTGGGGGCTTTTCCTTGTGAGTCTAGACTGGAGTTTGTCAATTTTATTAATATTTTCAAAGAACTAGCTCTTGTGTTAATTTTTATATAGTATTTTTGTTCTCTGTTTCATTTAAATCTGCTCTAATTTTTATTATTTTCTTTCTTCTGTTGACTTTGGGTTGCTTTTGTTCTTTTTTCTAGTTCTTTGAGATGTAATATTAGGTTGTTTACTTGGGATTTCCCTTGTTTCTTGAGCGAGGCCTGTAATGATATAAACTCCCCTTTTATTATTGCTTTTGTGGCATCCCAGAAGTTTTGATATGTTGTATTGTCATTCTCAGTTGTATCTATATGTCTTTTGACCTCCCCTTTTATTTCTTCATTGACTCAGTCATAATTTAGTAGTATGTTGTTTAATGTCCACATATTTATGGGTTTCTTTACTTTCTTTCTGTAGTTGATTTTTAATTTTTAATTACTTTTTACCATAGGCCAGACCTTAAAATAGGAACCATAGTCACTAAACTGGGAAATGTAAATGCAATAAAATTAATGGGATGTTGAGATAGTAGGGGTGAAGTGGCAGCACTCAATCTCCAGAGGCAAGGTGGACATGGCTACTGTTAGGGATAGCAGAGTCAAAGCAGCAATCAAAATCGTATGACTTGTGCAGATCTATGGCACTGACTGGTTGATCATGGTGTCCCTATAAGTGAAATAGATAGAAGGCCTACTAAATTCTTACTTTATTTATATAAGCAGAAAAAATACTAGGCCAAGTTAAGAAAAGTCTTTTCTGTGTCATAAAACAGAGTGTGATGCTTCCTAAGTTAATTTCCAGACTTGAGCCAGTTTATAGATCCAGAATGCCCTTAATAAGAGGAGGCTGGTACCCTGGTATGCATGCAGCTATTGATCTGGTAAATGCTTTTTTTCTCTGTATCTATTAGTAAAATATACCAGACTTTATTTGCTTTTAGCTAGCAAGGCTAATAATACAACTTCACTGTCCTACCTCAAAGGTAGATCAACTCTCCAACCCCATGTTGTAATTCAGATTGTCTTTTTATTCCACACCATATTACACTGGGTCTTTACAATGATATTATGTTAATTTGACCTTGTGAGCAAGAAGGAGCAACTACTTTAGACTTACTGTGAAGATATGTGTTCCAGAGGGTTAGAAATATATCCAAAAATATTAAAGGGCCTTTTATCTCAGTGAAATTTCTAGGGGTACAATAGTGCGGGGTATGTTGAGATATGCCTTCTAAGGTGAAGGATGAGTTGTTGCATTTGGCCCCTCCTGAAACCAAAAAAGACGCACAATGCCTAGTGGACCTCTTTGGATATTTTGGAGACAACCTGTTCCTCGCTTGCAGCTAATGTTTTTTCTATATTGTAACTCTGGCTCATAAAGCACAAAGTACACCAGTCTTAAAGGTGGTTCACTGGGCTGAGAATACAGTGACTCTGGGGCTTGTGTGAACCTTGCTACTAATAAATACATAGTACTGATTAATTATATTATTTATCCAGCAAATATTTTTGAGAATCTACCATCCACAAAGGTGATTATACATGTCATAGTTAAAAACATCTTGAGATCATACCATTTAGATCCTGATCCTATCACTTACTAAGTGACCTTGTGAAATAGACCAAACTTCCTATCATTCTGACTTCTCATCTGCACAATGGGAATCATGACTTAATGCATGCTAAGGACTTAGGAAGGTGCCTGGCAAATAGTAACATCCAGCAAACGTTAACTCCTAGATCTGACTTTGTGCCAATACTATGCTAGATACTGGAGTTACAGATGTTAAAGACAAATATGGGGCAGACAAACCAGTATCAGAAATTGTACTACAGATTGATAAACATAATGTTGTAGTCACATATTAGATGCTGTGGCCATCCTTTAACTAGTCTAGATAAACTTCAGTATATCACTCCACATGTTGGGTTAATTTTGTGGGACATCTGTAGTTAAAATTTTGCATTTTTCAATTAATTGCTAAGCTGGTCAGAAAAGGCTGCTCCAAGGACTTGTTACTTGAGCTGTGTCTATAAGTAAGGTAGATAAAGAAAAATAGAGCACTCCAGGCACAGGAGAGAAAGATATATTATCAAAGACAGGCAAGCATTTCACCAAGGCTGGATTTTAAGGACTCTTAGTGATGGGTGGTGGGAAGAGGAGTGGTAGGAGATAAGGGTGGAGAAGCAAACCAGACTCAGATCATGGAAGGTTGTGCCAAAATGTCAGGAATTTAGCCTCACAAACACAGAAAGCCTAAAGAGGATTTTAAGCAGGAAAGTACAGTAAACACATAGTGGCTTAACATCCATTGGTCTGACTTTCCACTTTCCGTTGGCCTCACCTACCACACACTCTTGGTAAATGATGTGGTTAGGCAAGTAATCTTGATATTAAATATTGGAAGGACTTCTTTTCTAGTTCCAAAATTTTCTTTACCACAAATCTTTGTATATCTTAATACAAAGAAACTTCAGATTCATTTGTAGATAATGAATATGGAATTGAATGCTTCATGGTACATTTTATAACAATCTGTTAATGTAGCAAAGAAAACCCATTTTAATATCAGACACTCAAACTGAAAGCATGACCTAAGCAATATACAACAATATTACAGATCATCTGCAGCGACTATAGTCATGTGCTTTCAAAGATGAAATGATATCAACAAAGCTAGTACAAAAGAGTAATGAGTAGTAGGATGATAGATAATGAATGCTAATAGATAGATAGATAGATAGATAGATAGATAGATAGATAGATAGAACACTACTGCTTTGTAATAGGATTAGCAAAGCCAGGATCAACTCTTTGGGACATGAGTAGTCAAAGACTAATGATTGGTATACCTTACACCTAACCTAGTTCTCCCATTGCATGACAGATGAGCTATCTATTAGTGCTTGTGTAGCTATAAGTCCCTGAAAAGGAAGAATTCTCTGAATATGAAATGTGCCCTGGTTGGTGGGGAAAAAGAATGCCAAAGAGGCAGTGACCACTATAGTAAGCTGGCAGTTTGAAGTTTATATTTATCATTTTATTCATATTCTGAAACACTGATCTAGCAGCAATTTCTCTAATTCATTTCAGGACCACTTTAATAAAATCCATCTTACCTACTGTTCTTAGTGCAACTTAATTTTAATTATATATATTATCCTATATAATAAAAGCCTAGGTGACGTCACGCGATGTCATCACAAGATGGCCACCACAAGATGGCCAGCAGGGGAGGGCAGTTGGGGGCAACCAGGCCTGGAGGGGAGGGCAGTTGGGGGTGACCAGGCTGGCAAGGGAGGGCTGTTGGGGGCAACCAGGCCAGCAGGGGAGGGAAGTTGGGGGCAACCAGGCCTGCAAGGGAGGGCAACTGAGGGCAAGACCAGGCCTGCAGGGGAGGGCAGTTGGGGGCAAGATCAGGCCAGCAGGGGAGGGCAGTTGGGAGTGACCAAGCCAGCAGGGGAGGGCAATTGGGGGGTGACCAAGCTGGCAGGGAAGGGCAGTTGGGGGTGATCGGGCTGGCAGGGGAGGGCAGTTGGGAGTGATTAGGCCAGCAGGGAGCAGTTAGGTGTCAATCAGGCCAGCAGGGGAGATGTTAGGGGGTGATCAGGCTGGCAGGCAGGAGAGCGGTTAGGAGCCTGCAGTCCTGGATTGTGAGAGGGTGCAGGCCAGGCTGAGGGACACCTCCCCCAATGCATGAATTTCATGCACCAGGCCTCTAGTATAATTATATAATTACATATATACATATATATGTCATAAATTTTCAAAGTTACAAGTACATTTATTTTTTATGCTTTGAGAATCTACCATCCACAAAGGTGTTGAAAGTAATACATATGCTCCCTTTTGTCCCCATTGGCCTCTTCTAACCTGCCTCCACCCCCTACCCCAGGCCTTCACCACACTATTGTCTGTGTCCATGGGTTATGCATATATGCATACAAGTTTTTTGGTTGATCTTTTCCCCCTCACCCTCCCCTGCCTTCCCTCTGAGAGACCACAGTCTGTTTCATGCTTCTATGTCTCTGGATCTATTCTGTTCATCCATTTATTTTGTTCATAATACTCTCCAGGTCCCTCCATGCTGTCTCAAAGGGTAAGAAATCCTCTTTTACTGCTGCATAGTATTCCATGGTATAAATAAACCACAATTTTTAAACTACTCATCTACTGATGGGTATATGGGCTATTTCCATATCTTAACTATTGTAAATTAAGCTGCTATGAACACAGGGATGCATACATTTTTTTTTTTTTTTTGGAGTTTCAGGTCTCTTAGGATATATTCCTAGAAGTGGGATGTAAGGGTCGAATGGCAGTTCCATATTTAATTTTTTTGAGGACACTCCATACTATTTTCCATAATGACTAAACCAGTCTGCATTCCCAACAGCAGTATACTAGGCTTCTCTTTTCTCCACATCTTCCCCAGCACTTGTCATTTGTGGATTTGTTGATGGTAGCCATTCTGACAAGTGTGAGGTGATCCCTCATTGTCGTTTTCATTTACATCTCTCTGATTATTAGTGACTTTGAGGAGTTTTCATATGTCTCTTGGCCATCTGCATGCACTTTGGAGAAGTGTCTATATAGGTCCTTGCTCATCTTGTAATTGGATTATTTGTCTTCCTTTTGTTAAGTTGTATGAGTGCCTCATATATTTTAAATATTAAACCTTTACCAGATATATCATTGCCAAATATGTTCTCCCATACAGTGTGTTGCCGTTTCATTTTGTTGGTGGTTTCTTTTGCTGTGCAGAAGCTTTCTATTTGATGTAGTCCCATTTGTTTATTTTCTCCTTAGTTTTCTTTGCCCTAGGAGATATATCTGTAAACATATTGCTACAAAAGATGTCTGAGATTTTGTTGTCTATGGTTTCTTTTAGGATTTTTATGGTCTCACATCTTACATTTAAGGTGCTAATTTTGAATCCTGCTACATTGCCAAATTCATTTATTAAATCTAGTATTTTGTTGTTGTTGTTGTTGTTGGAGTCTTTAGGATTTTCTATGCACAATATCATGTCTTATGTGAATAATACAATATTTACTTGTTTCTTTACAATTTGGATGCCTTTTCTTTCTTCTTCTTGCCTAATCGCTGTGGCTTGGGCTTCCAATACTATGTTGCATAAGAGTGGAGGAAGCAGACATCCCTGTCTTATTACTGTTCTTAGGGGAAATGGTTTTATTTTTTGCCCATTGAGTATGATGTTATGGCCTTTGTTATGTTGAGGTCTGATCCCTCTATTCCCATTTTGCTGAGAGTTTTTATCAAAAATGGCTATTGGATTTTGTCAAGTCCTTTTTCTGAGTCTATTGATATGATCATGTGATTTTTGTCTTTTAATTCATTTATGTGATGTGTCACATTTATTGATTTGCGAATATTGTACCAACCTTGCAGCCTTGGAATAAATCCCACTTGGTCATAGTGTATGATCTTTTTCATATATTATTGGATCTTACTTGCTAATATTTTGTTCAGGATTTTAGCATCTATATTCAGCAGGGATAGTGGCCTGCAATTCTCTTCCTTTATAGTGTCATTACCTGCTTTTGGAACTAAGATTATACTGGCCTCATAAAAAGAGGTTGGAAGTGCTCCTTCCTGTTGGAGTTTCTGGAATAGTTTCAGGGGATGGATGTTAATTGTCCTTTGAAAGTTTGATGAAACTCCCCTATTAATTCATCCAGACCACAGCTTCTATTTTCTGTTTTGTTTTGTTATGTTTTATTTTTTTCATTACTGCTTCAATTTCATCAGTTGTTATTGGCCTATCCAGGTTTTCTGATTCATCCTGATTCAGTTTTGGAAGATTGTATGTTTCTAGGAATTTGTCCATTTTGTACAGGTTGTCCATTTTGTTGGCATATAGTTGAGTTGTTCATAGTATTTTCTTACATTCCTTTGTATTTCTGTGGTGTCAGTTGTTACTTCACCCCTTCATTTCTGATTTCATTTATTAGGATCCTCTCTCTTTGTTTCTTGATGATTTTGACTAATGGTTCATCAATTCTATATATCTTTTCAAAGAACCAACTCTTGGTTTCATTGATTTATTTTGTTTTGTTTTTAGTCTCTATGTCATTTACTTCTTCTCAACTTATCCTCTATGACATTTACTTCCTGCCTTCTACTTATTCTGGGCTTTTCTTTGTGTTTTCTTTCTATAAGTGGTAGGGTTAAATAGTTTATTATTGTTTTTATTTTTATTTTTTCTGAAGTTGTAAAATAAAAGCTATGAACTTCCCTCTCACGACTGCTCTCATTGTGTCCCATAGATTTTGGGTTGTTGTGTGTTCATTTTCATTTGTTTCCAGGAAGTTTTTTATTTCTTTCTTGATTTCATTGGTAACTCATTCATTGTTCAATAACATGCTATTTAGCTTCCATGTGTTTGAATGTTTTGAAGTGTTTTTACTATAGTTGATTTCTAATTTTGTTTCATTCTGATCTGAGAAGGTACTTGATATAATTTCAGTCTTCTTGAATTTATAGAGACTTGTTTTGTGTCCTAAGATGTGGTCTATCTTTGAGAATGACCCATTTGTGTATTCTGCTGCATTGCAGTGAAATGTTCTATAAATGTCAATTAAATCTACCTGGTCCAGTGTGTTCTTTAGAGTCACTGTTTCCTTGTTAATTTTTTGTCTGGAAGATCTGTCCAGTGAAGTCAGCGGGGTGTTAAAGTCCCCTACCATGATTATGTTGCTGTCGATCTCTCTAGAAGTGTCTTTATATATTTACGTGCTCCTATATTGGGTGCATATATGTTTACCAGGATTATATCCTCTTATTGTATCTATCCCTTTAGTATTATGTAGTGACCTTTATTGTCTCTTATGATGGTCTTCAATTTGAAGTCTATTTTGTCAGATATAAGTAACACTACCCCAGCTTTTTTTTTTTTTTTTACAGAGAGGAAGGGAAGGGATAGAGTTAGAAACATCTATGAGAGAGAAACATCAATCAGCTGCCTCTTGCACACCTCCTACTGGGGATGTGCCCGCAACCAAGGTACATGCCCATGACTGAAATCGAACCTGTGACCTTTTAGTTCATAGGCCGATGCTCTATCCACTGAGCCAAACCAGTTAGGGCTACCCCAGCTTTTTTTTTCATTTCTATTTTTTGCATGGAAAAAAATGTTTCCATGCCTTCACTCTCCTCCTGTGTGTGTCTTTTGTTATGAGGTAAGTCTTTTAAATAACATATAATTGGGTCATGTTTTTGTGTCCATGCAGCTACCCTATGTCTTTTGATTGGAGCATTTAATCCATTTACATTTAAGGTTATTATTGATAGGTACTCGTTTATTGCCATTTTAATTCTGTATGCTTATGTTTCTCTCTCTCTATTTCTTCTTCTCTTTACAGTAGTCCCTTTAGCATTTCTTGCAATGCTGGTTTGGTAGTGATAAACTCCTTTAGCTTTTTTTTTTTGTCTGGGAAGCTCTGTATTTCACCATCTATTTTGAATGATAGGCTTGCTGGATATAGTAATCTTGGTTTCAGAATCTTGCTTTTCATTACCTTAAATACTTCTAGCCTATAGAGTTTCTGATGAGAAATCAGATGATAGCCTTATGGGAGCTCCTTTGTAGGTAACAAATTGCTTTTCTATTGCTGCCTTTAAGATTCTCTCTTTGTCTTTAATTCTGGTATTTTAATTATGATGTGCCTGGGTGTGGGCCTGTTTGGGTTCTTCTTGCTTGGGATTCTCTGTTCCTCCTTAACTTGTATGACTTTTTCCTTTACCAGGTTAGGAAAGTTTTCTGTCCTTATTTCTTCAATCACATTCTCTTGCTCACTTTCTCCTCTTCTTGCCCTCCAATTATGCGAATATTGTTATGTTCCATGTTGTCCCACAGCTCCTTTAAGCTGTCTTCCTTTTTTTTAATTGTTTTTTTCTTTTTGGTTCTCTGATTGAGTGATTTTTTTCTATCCTGTCTTCTAATTCACTGTTCTGATCCTCAGCTTCCCCTAATCTGTATATTCCTTTCACTGTTTTCTTTATTAGTGCTATGACATTCTTCCTAGTTGCTCTATCTTTTCTCATGCTGCTGAGCATCTTTGCCATCATTATTCTGAGCTCTATGTCTGAAAATCTTACCTCCATTTCATTTAGCTCTTCTTTTGGATAATTTTATTGTTCTTTCATTTTGGGCTTATTTTTTACCTCCCCATTTTGGCTGCCTGCTTGAGTTTGTGTCTGTGTATTAGTTAGATCTCCTATGATTCCCAATCTCTAGTGACTGACAATGTCAGATATTGTTTGTGACTGGCTCTAAGTACCCTTTTTGGAGCTATAAGCAATCCACAGCTTGTGGCTCCCTCTCCTGTGGCTGCTTGCCTTTGGAAAGGACCAAAATGTACACCAAGGCCTGCTTTTCCCTGGGCCCAGGACTAGATTAGGCAAAGTCTCAAAGCCTCTAGAGACCAGAGTCTGCCTGAAGTCCCATTGACACTCAGTTTTGATTAGCCTCAGGCTATGAACCACAGGGTGGGGCAAGATGTCTTCCAACAGGATAGGGCAACTGCCTTTTCCCAAGGCAAAAATTTCCTGGGTAGCAAAGGTTTGAAGGAGAAAGAAATCCTCCTTAGTGTAGAAGAATTACTCAATACAGGAAACCAGTATGTCTGCCCTCCGAGTTCCAACCCCAAAGCCCCCAACCCTGGCTTCTGCTCACACAGCTCCAGTCCACTCAGCTCTCCCTCTGTCAGAGCCCAGGGTGTGTGGCTGCACATGAAATTTTGTGTGTTGGCCCTTTAAGAGTATGCCTGCATTTCCAGCCATCTTTCCCTGGCAGACAGCAACCCTGCTGCTTTTCACAGCCATATGTTATGTGGGCACCTTTCTCAGTTCTGATGCTCTGGGCTGGGGAGCCCAGCTTGGGGTTTAGACCGCAGAGTTCTCAGTGGGAACCCCCCACATCTGTGATATCTCTCTGGAACTTCAGCTGCTGTCTGTGGGAGCCCAGCCAGCCCTTTTGCACCTCTGTACTTCTTACCAGTCTCTATGCAGTCTCCACTTTCTGTTCTTGGTTATCGGGGTTCTCTACAGCTAGTTTTCAGTTGATTTTTCAGGGTGCTTTTTCTGTATTTTAGTTGTATTTCCAGTTTTGTCCTGGGAGAGTTTCAGTGTAGCTTCCACTTACTCTGCCACCATTTTGGAACCCCCAGTTAGAAATACATTCAAATTGGTACCAGCCCTGCTTTCTAAATTGCTTCCTTAATTAACATTTTATGGCTGATGACTGGTATATCCTATAAATAAAATTATACTCTATAAATTTAATTTGGTGAAATATTAGAAAAGGCAGCACCACTCTTATTTCTAAATCAAAAACCAGTAAGAGGATGGAATGTATAGTCCTAGGTAAAACTTCAGAGAAAACTAAAATGACTTAACTTTTAATATAATGGTGAAGACAGGGACTAACAGGTTTCTAATTCTACTAGCATTTATCTTGGTAACTAATATACACTAATTATGTAAAAGTTACATTCAAGCAGTTAAAATGGAAAATCCTGGAAGGAAAATAAAATACTTTGCCTTTAAACCCACATCTCAACACAGGGCTTACTATAATGCAGATGCTCAGTAAATGTGTGCCAAATTGCTAACAACAGGATGACTGTTGAACTCAACCAATTATTCACTTTTCACACCTCTTCTCAGTGGAAAACAATACCTTATGGAACCCCTGGAATATTTTTTTAAATAAATATCACATCTCCCTCACCATAGAACTTCTGATATGTTTATTGGATTTACTGGATTTATCATGCGCTACAATAAAACCTTATAAATTTCAGGTCAGAAGCTCCAAATCTGCTATATTTTATGAGTCTCTAGTTGATACTTTTATTTTACTGGATTTTATTGCCCTGAATGCAGGGGTCACATTCTTACATGCATTGTTTTAAATCATCCCTGTAGTGCCTAACACAATGACTTAAAAGTAAAAAGCAAGGAAATATTGGGCAAATGATTTAAAACAAATCAAACAATCTAAGTTATCCCTTTATCCTTTCTTCATACTTTTACACATAAGGAGATTGAGACTTTAAGAAAGTAACTTAATTGTTCAGTTTGAGCCAATTACTGGCAAAGTTTCCAAACTATTCTGCTTTCCTTGTGCTGCTATTTCTGGAAGAGAAAATTGTAAAGGAAATACATTAAGAGAGAAAGGCTTATTGATACTGAAAGTTGTAAGGATTGTACTACCAGGGAAAAGTCAAGCTATTACAAATGTAGCAACAACATTGTAATTTGGTCAAGGCACTTGCTCCAGCCCTTAATGCAAAGCCTCAGTTTCAATTTCTCATAGAGTTAACATTTACTGACTGCTTATTATAGGCCAGGTCCTGTGGTGCCAAATAAGTGCTTTACATAGAGTATTTCATTCACTTTTCAAAGTGTTACTCCAAAATGGCTATCGTTATTCTTCTGGGTGAAAAACTAAAGGTTCCAAATGGTGGAATGACTTACTGAAGGTCACAAAGCTAGGAGTTACACCCAGGTCTGTCAATACAAAGACCATTCCCTTTCATCACACTTTTTTTTTTCCTTCTTGCCAGTGAAGACATGTTAAAGATTTTTCTAAAGCCATTTGAAATTTGCTGCTAAATATGAAATTTTATCACTGAAAGGATAAATTGTGTTTTTCACATGAGTGCACCTCCTCCTGTAGCGTCCTCTGCATTGGAAAGGGGAAGCCAGAAACAGCATCTTCAGATTCCATTTTCTCACCTGGTTCTCAGTTATAGCTGCCCATGTGGAGCCTTCAGTGTGAGAGCTGGAAGGTGGGAGATGGGGAGAAGCTATTATTCCTTGGAGGCAGCCACAGGCAGCCGCATATGAGCTCCATAGAAGTTTCCAGGCTGTCGAAGGCAGCTGAAATAGGAGACTACTTGCCTCAGTGCTGACTACGCAAGGGCCTTTTAGAGTCCTTGAGATTCACAGAAGCTTCCCGAAGACACCTGGAAAACTACATCATTAATGGTAGCTTCCTGGATTTTGCCTCTCTAGCCTTTCCAACTTCCTATAAACCTGCAGTTCCCTGGATTAAGCCTCCATACTTGGAATACACAAATAATTTCTTTTTTCCTGGCTGAACAAATAGTTAAGTCAGTTTTAAAATTCCAAGTCAAAATAAAGTAAAACATAATAAATTTACATTGTTTTTATTAAACACTAACCTTTTCCCTTCTTTTCCCCACAACAAAGCATCCAAAATTCTGTATGTAAGACTTTTTTTTTTCTCTCTTGAAATTCCAGCATTTCTTTGTGGATCCTAATATAAGTGGTAAATGAAACTAGACTCTTTTGCCTTTGGATTTTTTTATATATATTTTTTTTTAGATTAAGACAACTATCTGTTTAGATATTTCAGGGTATTCCCACTCCCCGAATAAGGACCTGTACTGAGAATTTGTTAAAATGTCTACTAATATCACCATTTGATAATTTCCTCTGGCTAGTTCAGGGGTTGCCAGGAAATGATGCTAGAGAAAAGTAAGTAAAAGCCAAAACATTTGTGTTTACACAAGAGCCAATTTGTGATTCAACCCCTGGGTGGCAGTGTTTCTGAATTGACCTCTGGATCTATAGGTCCTAGGTAGCTAGTGTTTAGATTTTGTTCTCCCTGTGGCACTTAATACCGGTTTGGGGGAGTGGGTTGCCCCAGAGCTGGTTCTCTGATGGTTATTCCCTGCTCTGATCCCCAGGTTCCAGAAAAACAACTTTCCCTGCAGTCTCTTAGAGTGTCCCCAATTGGGTGATCCTATGTATTGGGCTTAGTAATCAGAAGCAAGGATTTAAAGAGGGAAGAAAAAAAAAAAAAAAGAGCCAGAGTAAGTGTGCGAACTCCAGCGCTGCGCACAAGTCTGTGCAGTCTTTTTTTCCCCTTGGGTCTCAGCAGCCAGCACACTTATAGAATTTTTAGGCTGTCCTTTTGTGCCCAGATCAAAATGGGTTGCTTTTTAGAGTTCCCTTCTGTTATCAGCTCTGTGGACCCCCTTCCACATCAGGATTCAAAATTAATGCCAAGAAATCTATGGCATTTCTATACACCAATAGTGAACTTACAGAAAGAGAGACTAAGAAAACAATCCCATTTACCATCGCACAAAGAAAATTAAGATACCTAGGAATAAACTTAACTAAGGAGGTAAAAGACCTATATGTGGAAAACTACAGGACACTGAAAAAAGAGATAGAGGAAGACGTAAACAGCTGGAAGGTGAATTACCTCTGTATCACTCAGGGGCCTGCAAGAAACAAATGGCACACTCAGAATGAAGGTATTTCAAATGAAGTGACTATTTACAGAGGCAAGGGCATGTTAAGGAAACAAACAAGAGGATGGTGAAGCAACCAGCGAGAAGGAACAAACCCTTATAGTCCACTAAAAACTGAAGCCATGGAAAAGGGGCCACTAGCAAAAAGCTATAGGCAGAACTCTGGGTAAACAGGGAGGAGGGGAGGGTGATAGATGCCCTGGCCTCTCTTCTCCTATCTTCTAATCTCTAACCAGTGCCTCTGATTGGCCAAATGGTCAGAAATCCCAGGTGATACAAACATAGAGGTCAGCCTTCCATAGCACAGAGCAGGACAGGCATGGTGAGTATAGACCATGGTGGGGGCTGGGGTGGTAAATGGAGAATAAATAGCCCAGGTGCATTCACTATAGGTACATGGGTGAATGATGTCAGTTTAACACAGAAGTCACATTTATACACAAGTTTTCTCAACACAGTTATGTTTTTGATCATCTAATATTAGAAGTTAAATATACAGACAATATGCAGTAGTCAAGCCCATTGGCACAAGAAAATTTATTCATTCAAAAAGAAATTATCTGAGATCAGTTGTCTACATAATACCAATACTTAAGGGTGGGCACAAGGATAGGAATCCATCATAAAGACTTAGGAGAAACAGAGATTAAGTGATTGAAAGCCAAAGAAGAAAAGGATTTTAAAGACAGAGTGGGCACCCTGGCCAGGTAGCTTAGTTGGTTGGAGCATCGTCCTATAGACAAAAAGGCTACGGGTTCGATTTCCAGTCAGGGCACATACCTAGATAGTAGGTTTGATCCTCAGTCAGGGTGTGTATGGGAGGCAACCAATCAATGTTTCTCTCTCATATTGATGTTTTCTCTCTCTCTCTCACTCTCTCTCTCTTTCTCTCTCTCTCTCTTTCCCCTCCCTCTCTCCCTCCCTCTGTCCCTCCCTCCCTACTTCTCTCTGTAGAATCAATAAACATATCCTCAGGTGAGGATTAAAAAAAATTTTAAGACATAGTGATCAGTAGTAATGTAGCTCTATCATGTGTAGCTTTAACGTTCATAATTTTAGTTATTTGAGCACACCCAATTCCATGACAAGTAATGATGTGAAATCTTAGTGAGAGCACAAAGCTGAATTCTCAGCTAGTGTGAAGAGCATGTTATTTAGCAGGGAGCATCCACCTCTCCAAGTGGTCTTCCTGTCTTCTACTTACTATCAAGGACACATTGGCTCTTGTTAACAATCGGAATCATCAAAATTCTTTAGGTGCAATCTATTGCAATTTATGATGACATTATAGGCTGTAGTGGTATTTAAGAGTCTAGGGTGCATAATGTTCTTGGGACATATTTTTCCATAGTGTCAAGGGTCTATTATACACCACAGAAGGAAAGGAATATTAAAATTTTATCTACTATATTGGCAATTAGAAGTATTGGGGACTTTGGTATAGAATTTTTCTGAAATATTGGAGCAGAGGCCAATGGAAGGTGGGTTGGGGAGATGAGGAGCAGAAACTCAAATGTAGATGGTAATGAAATGAATGGGAGGAGAGGAAGTCAGGCAGGGAATGTAACGTATCTTTTCAAGCACTTAGGATATAAAGAGAAGTAACTGGGCTGTCACTTCCTGGTACAGATGGCTTCATCAGAGTCTGATTAATGAGGACAGAAAATGTGTAGGACAAAAACATCTTACTAGAGATATCTCCCTCATAAATCTTGGAGATCTCAATAATTAGAGAATTGGAAACCTGGCATCTGACGTGGAGTAAGGTGTGAAGGGCCAGTAGTGCTTGTGCTTAGATGTAATCTCCATGTGAGTATGACACCTGTCAGTTTGTGTTAACTATTGAATCACCAGAAGGTATCTCACCACCTAGGTACTTTTTTTCCCTTTATCTTATTGTTGAAAGTATTACAGATGTCCCCTTTTCTCCCCTATTGACCCCCTTCAACCCAGTCCCTCCGCCTCCCCAGGGTTCTCCACACTGTTGTCTGTCTACATGAGTTATGCATATATGCATACAAGTTCTTTGGTCAATCTCCCTTTCCCCCATTCTCTCTGGAATTTGTCAGTCTGTTGCATGCTTCCCTGTCTCTGAATCTATTTTGTTCATCAGGTTATTTTGTTCATTAGATTCCACATATAAATGATACTTGTCTTTCTCTGACTGGCTTATTTCATTTAGCATAATACTTGCCAGGTCCTTCCCTGCTGTCAAAGAGTAAGAGAGCCTTCTTTTTCACAGCTGCTTAGTATTCCATTGTATAAATGTACCATAGCTTTTACATGCATTAATTTACTGATGGGCATGTGGGCTATTTCCAGATCTTAGCTATTGTAAATAACACTGCTATGAACATAGGGGTGCATAATCTTTCTAATTAATATTTCAGGCTTCTTAGAATATATTCCCAGAAGTGGGATCACTGAGTCAAACAGTAGTTCCATTTTTAATGTTTTTAGGAAACTCCATACTGTTTTATACAGTGGCTGCACCAGTCTGCATTCCCATCAGCAGTGTACTAGGGTTCCCTTTTCTTCATATTCTCACCAGCACTTGTTGTTTGTTGATTTGTTGACAGTAGCCATTCTGGCAGGGGTGAGGTGATACCTCATTGTCATTTTAATCTGTATCTCTCTGATGATTAGTGACTTTAAGCATTTTTTTATGTGTCTCTTGGCCATCTGTATGTCTGCTTTGGAGAAGTGTCTATTTAGGTCCTTTGCCCATGCTTTTATTGGATTGTTTGTCTTCCTTTTATTAAGTTGTATGAGTTCTTTATATATTTGGAAATTAACCCCTTACCAGATGTATAATTGGCAAATATCTTCTCCCATGCAGTGGGATCTCTTTTCATTTTGACAATCGTTTATTTGCTGTACAGGCATATAGACCAATAAAACAGAACAAAAACCCAGAAATCGACCTAAGTAATAATGCTCAATTAATATTTGGCAAAGAATGCAAAATCATACACTGGGATAAAGATAATCACTTCCATAAATGGTGATGGGAAAATTGGACATATACATGCCAAAAAATAAAACTAGATCACCAACTTATACCATACACAAGAATAAACTCAAAAGAGATAAAAGACTTAAATGTAAGTCGTGAAACCATAAAAATCCTAGAAGAAACCATAGGCAGCAAAATCTCAGACATCTCTCATACCCATATGTTTGCTGATACGTCTCCTAGGGCAAGCGAAACAAAGGAAAAAATTAACAAATGGGACTACATCAAAATAAAATGTTTCTGCACAGCAGTAGAATAGGTACTTTGTTCTTTTGTTAAATGTGAGAAAGAAAAGTGGCTTTATCTGAGGCAGAGCCCAGCTCATTTCATGAAGAGTCTCAGACATGGAGTAGATTGGCCCATGGCAGAGATTGAGCTAAAGCCCAGCTGGAGGTAGACAGTCAGATTTAGTCATCCCTATGACCCATTCATCTTGTATTAGAGCAGTAGGAAGACAGCATAGCTGGGGTCCTCTAAATTTATTAATTTTCTCCATACCACTGTAATATTTGTAATAGGTCATGGAACAACACTAAAATAGAAAATCTGGGTCTTAGTCTTAGTTTTTCACTAACTGGTTATGTGGCCTTGGCCAATTTACTCAATATATGTTTATTGAGGATCAGCTACCATATCAAACTCTTGGTATGGGACAATGAACAAGAGAGTTGCCATGGAACTTATAAGAGCAAACACAAGGTGTCCTAACAACTGAGTGGTGAATGTAACGCATACCTTTCAAATGAGAGGCCATATACCTGCACTGAGGCAGTGATGACTAATCTGAAACATTAAAGACAAGTTAGTTCCAGGCAGTCCCTTCTGCTTTCTGAACCTTGGTTGCTGTAAGAATGAAATACAGGAGATTGCTAAAGGATCCCCTGGACCCCTTTTGGCTGTTACAATGTATGATCCAATTTTTCTATGATAGTACAGAGCTGGGGGAAAAAAACCTTGAAATACTGCCCATAAAAAAGATAAATGCTCTGCTTCAATTGCAGTAAGAAAAATGAGGGGAAAAATGGTAGTGCTCAAAAATAAGAGACAGAAACTGAGTGAGCGAGACAGACAGAAAGAGAAAGCAAATGAGAGCACATTTTCTAGGACATAAAGGATTTTTGTTTATATTTTAACATAATACACCAAAAAATAAATACAATTAACCCAATTTCTGCCCACAGTTTTCAGTATTGTGCAGCCTTTATTTAATGATATGACAAAACACATTCTCTGCCAGTTCCTCTGTTGCTTAGGAACAGGCAGTCAAGAGCCTAAGCTCAGAGACTCCAACATCGTCATTAAAAGGCTTTGTGCATTGCTGGGTAAAATGATAATTTTGTAAGCTTGATTGATACCCCCTGTTAGCAAGTTCCAGGAATAAGATCCAATACCCTGCTAATTTGGCTAGTTCTCCTGAATTTGGCTCATTGTGGCTTACATAAAAATAAATAAATAAATAAATAAATAAATAAATAAATAAATAAATAAAAGGCTACCAGCCAGTGACTAGGAGTGTTTTATTCAGAGGAGCTAGTTCTTGTCCACACACTTCATGTTTTTGTCAAACCAGGATAGGAAAATTATTTACCTAGATTTACTGAGAGCTTTCTGCCATGTAAGTCTACTTCTAACTGCATAATTGCTACATAACCTTTTCAGTCACCATTTGGTTTAATCATCCTTGACTTGTCCTTCAAGATAAAAGGGAAAGGAAACACTTCTTTTGTTGGCATGTGCACATATAACAGGTGCTCTCCATAGTGTTAAGAAAACCAACTGCCTCCTAGAGATTTCCCAGCTGTGTTATTAGTAAAACCCCAATTTCCCAATAAATTTGGTTCCCTGGCTCACATCTATGGAACCAGCCACAGTCAACCACTTGTGACTGTCCTTGTTGATTTGTGCTTGTCTACATTTTTGGTGACTGCAGAACTACAATATTACCCTGCCACTACAAGAGTCATCATCTCTCCCAGCCCTGGCCAGTGTGACTCAGTTGTCATCCTGTACACCAAAAGGCTGTGGAATTGATTCCTGGTCAGGACACAAGACCAGGTTTTGGGTTTGATCCCCAATCTCTCTCACACCAATGTTTCTCTATCTCTTTCCTCCGCACACTTCCTCTCTCCAAAAAGAAGAAGAAAAAAAAAGAATCAATGGGAAACGTATCCTTGGGTAAGTAGAAAAGAAGAAGGAGGAAGAATCACCTCTTCCAGTCATCATCTCTTCCGTTATGACTTTGCTACTAACAAGCCCTATGCTGGGTTGTTGCTACTCTCTACTGCTCTGCTGGCTCTGTGCTGAGTGCTGGGTGCTGGGTGCTCGGTGCTGGGAGAAAGCTCCCTTTACACAGTGGGTCCCTTACCCCTTTCCCATTTCCTATAGCTCAGTATCCAATGCTGTTTCTTGTTACTTTCTGCTCCCAAGCCGAAAGTTTTGGGAGATGAGATTGCCTTCTCTTTCACTAGCGGGAATAAGTCCATTGTGCCGGAAACCTAGCATCTCTCCCCCCACTTCGGTAGAGATAGTTCTTCTTATGTGCAGGCAGTTTCATGCATAATCCACAGAGTCCTTTATTGTAGCAGCCATGAGAATGCTTCTCACAGACCTCTACCCACAGGGAACATTACTGGCCTAGAGCCCCAACTGCTATGCTCCAAAATCCATCACCATGTCTACAGCAAGGCCATACTTCCTGGGCTGCTCTCAGTTGATGACCAAGGCAACAGGGATACTAAGGCAAGCCCAATCCTAGGAGGCAAAGGACTTTAACAAGCAATTTTGGTTCCAGGCTTCTCCCAAATGCCATGGAGAGAGTCCTTAGATCATATAACTGTATAGGATGCTTCTATTCAACTTTCCTTTCCACAGTCCATCAGCAACCTTGCCTTTCCCAGCTCTCTCCCCATTTTCTCTCATAGGTGGTTCTCTAATATAACCGTGTCACTTTGCATCCTGTCTTGTAGTCTGCTTCTTAGAGGACCTGAACTAACACATTCCTCCATCATCTTTCCTTCTCCAGTAGATGTGCAAGCTCCTATTTGAGATCCCTGTTGTGATTGCTCACTTGCATTTTTACCTATAAATTATTTGGAGAAGCTTTGCCTCATGATACCTGAGAGCTTTCACATGGCAACCCTGTAAAGCAGTTGGCCTCTGACAAGCTGTCTCCTAGGCTCACATTAACTGCAGACTCATGGCTGGGACACAGCACAGTGCTTAATTGTCCCAGTAAGCACTCAGTTTCCAAAGGTACACCCCACTCAGCGCAGAGCATATTGGCCCTGCAAATAAGGCCACCAATAGCCCAAGCAAGCCTCAGGTGTTGATGTTCAGTGCATGATCTGAGGAGACTGTTTCAGCTCTAAGTCGTTTTAGAAGCATTTTCTCTGACCCCGCCAGCCATCCTCCACCACAAAATACTAGATCTCCTCTCAAACTCATGTATGTTTAGAAATCCTTAATTGGGTTGGAGAGTGGTCAAAGAGATCACAGATAAAACAAGTTCTCTGAACTATTTCCTAAAGGTACTAAAATCCTGAAATCAATCCAGTTTGTTCCAGAAAGAAATCGTCTTTTTTTTCCTTTAATTAAAAATTCATTAAATATTATTTTGTATTAATTAGTTTTAGGAATATAACATCATGGTTAGATAATCATATACTTTAAAAGTGTTCCCCCTGATATTTCCAGTACCCACCTGGCACCATACATAATTATTACAATATTATTGACTATATTCCTATGCTGTACTTTAGATCTCCATAACTATTCTGAAGTACCAATTTTTACTTCTCAATCCCTTCACCTTTTTCACCCAATCCACCAACCTCCTCCCCTCTGGAAACCATCAGTCTATTCGATATACCTATGAGTTGGTTTCTGTTTTGTTTGTTCATTTATCTTGTTCTCTAGATTCCACATATAAGTAAAGTCATATGGTATTTTTCTTTCTCTGACTGATTTATTTCACTTAACATAATACCTCCTAGGTCCATCCATGCTATCACAAATGGTAAGATTTCATTTTGTTATGGCCGAGTAATATTCCATTGCATAGATGCACCATCACTTTTTTGTCCACTTGTCTATTGATGAGCACTGGATTGCTTCTATATCTTGGCTATTATAAATAAAGCTGCAATGAACAAAGGGGTCACATATGCTTTCAAATTAGTGTTTTGGGTTTCTTCAGTTATATACCCAGAAATTGCTGGGTCATGAGGCAGTTCTATTTTTAATTTTTTGAAGACCCTTCATACTGTTTTACAAAGTGGCTGCACCAGTCTGCATTCCCACCAACAGTACTTGAGCGTCCCCTTTCTCCACATCTTTGCCAACACTTGTTGTTTGTGGATTTGTTGATGATAGCCATTCTGATGGGTGTGAGGTGATATCTCATTGTAGTTTTAATTTGCATTTTTCTGACAACTAGTGACATTGAGCATTTTTTCATATGTCTGTTGGCCATCTATATGTCCTCTTTGGAGAAAAGTCTATTCAGGTCCTCTGCCCATTTCTAAATTGAACTACATATTTTTTGTAATTGAGATGTATGAGTTTTTTACAAATTTTTCATATTAAACCTTATAGGTGTCTCAGCGAATATCTTCAACCATTCAGTATGTTTTGTTTTTTTCGTTTTATTGATGGTTTCCTTTGCTGTGCAAATACTTTTTAGTTTGATGAGGACTCATTTGTTTTTGTTTGTTTATTTCCTTTGCCTGAAGGAGATATGTCAGAAAAAACATTGCTAAGATAAATATCAGAGATTTTATTGTCTATGTAAGAAACTAGGTCTTAAATACACATTACTGACTAGCCAAGCTTGTAACATGAATGGGCCTTGAGAATATCATGTTAAACAAAATAAGTCAGGCAGAATAAGTTAAGAACCCTGTGATTTCACACATATGTGGGGTATAAACCTGAAAGCAATCTATAATAATAAAAGTGTAATATGCTAATTAGACTGGAAGACCTTCCGGACAAAGCCGGGCCTGCAGTGGGGTCCCAGGTGCCAGAGGGAAGCCGGTGCCAGCAGCCGGGGGAAGGAAGGCCTACTCTTGCACAAATTTCATGCATTGGGCCTCTAGTAAATGAATAAACAAGAAAAACAAATAAAAACCCATAGACACAGACAATGTGTATGGTGGTTATGAGAGAGAGTAAAGGGTAAAGGGGGTCAAACATATGGAGAGAGAAGATGATTTTACTTTGGGTCATGGCACAGAATGCAATATATAGATCATGTAGCATAGAAATGTACAATGGAAATATAAATGATCTTATTAACCCCAATAAATTTAATTAGAGAAATAGTGAAGGTAGGGAAGATGGGTGATACAGGAGTAACTATAGCCATTTCTTTTACCAAGGTTTGTGTTCCACACAATGTGTGTGTGTGTGTGTGTGTGTGTGTGTGTGTGTGTGTGTGTGTGATAGCAAGAAACCTCCAAAAGAGAATTTGTAACATGGAGGTCCATGCCTCTGTGTTGGAACCTACTTCAATGTCAGCAGAGGAGAGATGCATAGCTACAAAGTTGTTGTTGTTTTTGTTTGTGTTTCTTTCTTTGTTTTTTTTTTTTTTTTTTTTTTTTTGAGGCCACAGAAATGTGGAATCTCTGCCATGAGAGAGCTTATCAGTTCCTTACAGGGTCCATGTAGAGGGACCCAAAAAAGGAGACATCAAAATGTATTTCCTCTTTTTTTAGAGATGAGGAAAGAAACTGGTAGTGGACAAATTCATGTAAGACAAATTACAATTGCTGAAGACTAGAAATGATAGGAAATAATCTAGAAAATAATGTACAATGCCCCAAATGTAAGAAAAAATGGAGCTTTGAGAGGACACCAGCAATGGTAAGAAAACACATCTTTTCTCTATTGAGTTCTCTATTCCAGAATGAATGTACAGAGCAACAAGATAGTTTGATGATCCAAGGCCAAGTACATCCACAGAGAAGAAAAGGTTTAGCCTTCAGACAAGAAGGAGCTGAACCAATAAGGCCTTGATGTCTGCAATGCTTTACAACTTTAGTGTAAACCTGATTACCTCATCTCCCCAAAGCCTGTTATTAATTCTATTTATAAAATTCAGTTATCAGATCAAAGTTAATCTGTTCCATACCAAACAAGTGCTACATGAATGGTGACTCTATCAAAAGGTATAAAACTAAATCAGGCTGCTGCTCTTCATAGGGATTAGTACATTAAGCATTTAGCTTAAAGAGGAGACATTTAAGGACTCAGACTGAAGAACTAATAATAGCCATTTGTTATAACCTTAAATTCTATTCCAATTTTTAAACTTTACTCCAAAAGGTAGAATTCCTCAAATATTACAAACTTGTATTTGTATTTATTGTCATCACACACTTCTCAACACTATCACCAATGCGTGCACACACACACACACACACACACACACACAACACACACATTTATCAATTATATGCCATTGAAATATCTCTACCAAAAGGTGAGTATAACCACTAAAAGTCTGTACAGCATCTTTATAAAGAGCTTGGCTTCTGGTGCCACATTCCTAGGTTTGAATTCCAGTTCTGCCATTTATCAGTCATGTAAATCTTGGGCAAGTTACTTATCCTCACTGTGTCTCAGTTCCTCATATTTAAAATGTAATTAAAACAGTACCTGACTCATGGGGTCATTGTGAAGATTACTGAGTTAATATGGAAAGTACAACAGGGTCTGGATTTATGTGTCAGCTTTAGCCTGATCCCACAGCAATCTTAGAAGCATGACTTGTACCATAGATATTTCCAACTTGAGGAAAGAAGGCTGATCTTTTTACCCCCTGTCAGTTAAAAATGTACATTATGGAAGAGGTGTTCCAAAGTGCTGGAGAAAGAAAGAAGAACCACCCACTCACTCTAACAACCCTATTACATAGGGAAACTATCATTCAGCTTGGGGCAAAAATGTCATATTCCCAATGTGTACACATTTAAGAGAAAGAGGCAGCAAATTCAAATATTTTCTGTCCTTCAGCACAATTTTGTTTGACTATTCCTCTAATTTTCTTTCACAGTTAGGTCTCAGTATGGTTAATATTAGGTTTCTATAGCAGTAGTTCTCTGCAACATTTATACTCTTTAACTAAATGATTCTCCTGAGTACCTTGTGAACTGAATGCTGATTTGAGAACTCTAGTTTCCCAGTGTGTAAATGAAGTCACATTAACAGAAATAGCTTGCATTTTATTGGCTTATGATTCCACTTCTTGTCAATACCCTCAACTGCTTACCCCCTCCCATCAAGGACTCCAGGAGTCAGCAGGGGCTGAGTCACAAGTGCTCACTACAAGTCTGCTGCTTCTAAGCACAGGACCTTCACGGCAAGGCTCCTCTAAACATCACCGTGATCTCCCCCAGAGCTCACTGTTTACACTTCAACAGAGAGTTTCCAAACTGGGTTTTGCTGAGAATTTGATGTTTAAAAGCCTCTTTTTAAGGATTAAAATGTCTCTTTTCGTTTTACTCACAGTACTTGTGCTCTGACAGGACTCAGACATGAACCCAATGAGACGGTCAGGACAGGAAAATCCACAGGATAGGCATGATTCTGCACTCACAATTGCCTTTCTTCTGCAATAACACGTTTTGAAATTCGATCCCTAAGATAGGTTTTCCTAGAGGCACCTCCGTTCCCGTGCTAATGACTGGCTGGTTGAGACCAGTTGTATATCTATAAATTAAATCTGACCTAAGCCAGAATCTTGATCTGCAAGAGTGAAAGTCAGTGACCCACACACTGGGCCATAAATACAATTAGCTTTATTTTTTTCCCTTAAGAAAAATTAGAGTGAATTATTATATTAGTCAAGGTTCTGCATAGAAATAGAACAGAGAGAGAGAGAGACAGAGAGAGAAAGATTATGAGGAATTGGCTCATGTGCATATGGAGGCTGAGAAGTCCCATTATCTGCTGTCTGCTAGCTCAAAACCCAGAAAAGTAATTCATTCAGCTCCAAAGGCCTGTGAACCAGGAGAGTAGATGAAAATCCCAGTTTGGGCAGAAGATGAAATGAGATGTCCCAGCTCAACAGTGAACAGAGGGGGAAAAGGACATACTCTTCCTTGTTCTACCTTTTTTTCTATTCAGGACCTCAGTGAATTGAATGATGGCCACCCACATTCAGTAACCTACATTACTGAATCTACTGATTCAAATACAAATACCTGGAAGCACCCTCACCAACACATCCAGAACAAATGTTTAATCTGGGTACCCTGTAGCAAGTCAAGTTGATATAAAAAATTATCTAACCACAAGTTTTAAATTCTTAAGAGTCAGACAAAGAATATAGCACTTTGTAGGAGTCTTAATCAAAGTGTTTGGCTCACAAAGCCTTTCTTGTTGCTTGTTATGAAACCATTCTATCCTCTTCATGAGAAAGAACCAAGGAATATTTGAAACTTTTACTACCCTTCAGGAGAATGTATAACAACATCCAACTATTTTCTTGTGGATTTTTTTTCTGTCCTAATAAATGAGATACAAAGCGCATTCTGAGGCAGAAAAAAATGCCATGAGTGATTTTGGTTTTTTAACAGTGAGAAGCTTTTGGATATAATAGCCTAGAGTCCTTCTTTCTACCACCAACAGATGGGACACAATATCCACCAATGAGCCATTATGGTCTTTGGTTGTTATTTTTCCTAGGGTTCAGCTGGAACACATTCAGAAAAATAATACATATTTCTGGAGCAGGTTTGCATTATAATTTTGAAAATTAATTCTGACTCCCCACCCCCCCTGTTTATTTCCCATTGCACTGAAAACCTCTCACTAGTTCTATTTAGACTTCACTAAGAGGATCAACTTGGCAAAACACAGTGACACTATGCTGCAAATGATTTGTAAAAATGTCTATGGTCCCACATGGGAGTCAGTACATCTACCATTCGAACCAGATTGTATTGGCTCTGTTGGCAGTAATATGGGAGCATGTATGCAGTTATCACTAAAAGGCTTCATACTGTGACAATCAGATCCCCTGGTGCTCAGACATGCATTCATTTTCTAACTCATTCATGATGTGAATGAAATGAGGAAATGATGGGATCTGTTCCTCATAGTTACCTGTCATTTATGAGGACATCATATTCAGTTTTTTGTTGTTGTTGTTGTTTTTGATGGAAAAAGAAATATAAATAAGAGGCTTATCATTCCTAACATCTGACAGTCCTAGCAATTTATGAGCCCTAATTTCACTCAGAAACCACATGTACAAAAAAAAACCTCTTGAGACAGTGGGGAGGTGAATTTAGCAGAGCCTACTTGGCAATTCCAGGCAGGGATATCTTCAAAACCCTCCTTATTTCATCACTTTCTATAGATCTTTGAG
Source organism: Eptesicus fuscus (assembly GCF_027574615.1). NCBI lineage: Eukaryota > Metazoa > Chordata > Mammalia > Chiroptera > Vespertilionidae > Eptesicus > Eptesicus fuscus. Next base: position 4,825,062 of record NC_072474.1, on the reverse strand, counting down.
CTAAATTCAAATTTTCTTATCTAAATTAGAATAAAATTTTATATCCTCTGGCTCTGTGAATCTGTTTTCAAGAACTTATTCTGGAAAAAAAAGTTGAGATGTGCATAAATATTCAAGGATATTCATTGCTGTGATATTTAAAATAGTGAAAAGTTATAAACAATCTAAATTTCCAGCAAGTGTGGCTTACTCAAATAAATTATAAAATATCATCCATTATAAATAATGTTTGTGAAGAACATTTAAATATATGAAGAAATGCTCAAATATATCAAGTAAAAAATTAGATTACAAAAGAATATGTATGCTGCATTACCAAATGTATAAGAAAACAGTATTAGTAATTATTCTCTCTAGCTAGTAAAAGTATAAATAATGATTTTTTCACATTTTCTGTATTTCTTAATATTTCAACAATAAACATATGTAAGAAAAGTATAATAAATAACATTTTTAAGAATTCAAGAGAGACAGAATAGCTTTTTGGCCTACAATTGTGTTGATTTTTTTTCTTTACTATACAAGATAATAACCAAGCAACTTTAGACTAGAAGAAGTTCCCATTTGGGAAGAGGCCATACTAGTAATTCAGTCCACAAAACTACTGAGGCAAAATGGATAGGGGTATTAAAGAATGATATATGCCTACTGAAACATTCCCTGTTTTGTTTTCTTCTTGAATTAGAATATACTGCCATTCACCGTGGCAACATAGACACTTCTGCTTGTAGCTTGAAAGGCAAGAAATGTCTGTCCATTGGTTTATTCATTCAGCACAGTCATTAGAAGCTACTAGGGCTCTGTTACTACTCCAGACAATGGAGAGTGGCAACCAAGCTAGAAACAATCTTGCTTCAGTGGAATTTAATTTTTCTTTTAATCTTTGCAACCATCTCATGAGATTAGTGTGCTTATTCTTTGTTTAAAGGTTAAAAAATGGAGGCCCAAAAGAAATTATGTTTCTTGCTACAGCAAGTTAGGAGAATCAAGTCCTCTGATTCCCCAAGACCAAGGTTCTTTTAACAACACTAGAGGTTTTCAAATTTTTTCAGACAGTGAAACCCATTTTTCAAGTTAAATTATATTTGCTACATTTCACCAATTCTGATGAATGCCTTTGCACATTTTTACCTCTGAAAATGTGAAGTGTCTTACAATTGCTGCCAGCCAGAAAGCAGAAAAGATGACATTCTGGTCGTCTACATATTCGCATTCAGTTTGTCAAAATTGATGTCAGTGGCTTGCAAGAAATTCTCAGAGGTGATAGTGGAGAAGTCTTTCAAGAAACACTGGCTCACCAATGCACTCAATGGCACACACGATAATATTGTTTGGAAAACATAGACTTTGGAGATTCAGATCAGATATAAAAGGGATTTAGGAATACATTAACCAATTAGTATTGTTTATATGCATAATAAGACTAAAAGAGCTCTCTCGTTAAGTATAAAATTTAAAAATCCTAGTGATAAGAAAATATTGTGCCGTGGTTATTTCAGCAGTTATCTTTCTCTTTCTTAGTGATACAATGAAGATGGTGCACCTTTAATCCATGGCATCTTAGATTCAGTGCAACTTGGTATAAGCCTAACACTTTGGGTTTGACTAAACAGATGGAATTTCTAAGCCTCACCACTTCACATTGAGCTTTTATAGGAATAACTTCTCAAATCATTTGGCACCTCTCCTCCTCAGCAGGCAAAGATTAGCAGCTTCAAGGCCTTTTTGCAAACTTGATAATTGAAATCATGTTTGGCAATCCCTGAAATACTTCTAAGGAACCTAATATTTCATGGAGCACATATTCTTGGTACTTGCACCTCCAAATTTCATTCCAAGCTAGGTCCAGATAAAATGAAAGTGAGGCAGAATGTGCAAACATTAAGGCATAGGTTTTAGAATAAGACTCCCTCGGTTTCATATCTGAGCTACCCATTTATTGGAAATGTGATCTTGGAAGAACTATATAAATATTCTGTGCCTCTTTTTTCCCATCTGTAATAATAATATCACTAATCTTATAGGGTTTGGAAGATTAGAGGATAAAATTTATGTTAAATACCGAATATATCATAAACCTTCAACAACTGTTCCCTATTTTATTATGGGGAAGGAGATAAGCTTAAAATTATAGGTTTACTTCTGAGACTTTGCCTCCAACAAAATATGACCAATCATCTGTTCTCATCAATGACAGATATTTATTTAGTGCTTGTTCTGTGGGAGGAACCCCCTGGGATAAGATAAGGACAGCAGAAAAGTACAACACAGGACCGTAAAGTATAAGCAGTGTGGGAAGCCATATGCTAAATTTCTAGAAAAGAGGGTATTGCCTTTATCGAAGATGGGCTGGAAGATATTTCAGAGAGGAAGTAAGATTTCAAAATTCAGACTCTTTGGAAATTAATATGCTATTCTAAAAAGCAAATGAGGAATTACTGGAGTTTTGTGAACATATGTGACATACTCAAGGTCATGTTTTAGTGAACATTCTTTGTAGGTCAACAGGAATAAAGATCAGCTCCTCTTTGGAGGAGAGCAAGGGGGAAGAGGTGCCATTTTCCTGAGTACTTATCAAGTGTATTTAGCAATAGGCCAGCTCAGAAGGGAAACAAAATCTTCAACAAAAAGCCTTTAAAGGAGATGAGAGCAAATGGTTATCTGGAAGAAGACTAATGAACTCAGGTTGCAACAACAGAAAGAGAGATTTAGGTTACAGTTACTGATTGAAAGTTAAAGGTTGAACAGATTAACACAGGTTAGGGAAGGATTTGCTAAATTTGAAATACTCTGACCATTCCAAGTGAAGCCAATGATTTTATGGTAAGCACAGAAGTAATTAATTTGTGACTTCATGCTAACGGGAGGAACTGAAAAGGTGAGTTAAATAAACTTCATTAGTAGCAGTAAGATCCAAAAGAGCCACCGTGGCTTTTTGCTCCATGTTTAACAGAGACCTTGAACAACAGTATCTCATAATAAAGAACGCATTCATCACAGAGTGGGAGAGAAATGATTCCAGGAACATGCCTTGATTTGTATTAATATCATAAAACCATTAAAGGATTATTAATATTGATGTTTGTTCAGGGATTTCACATCATCACATACAAGCAGCTTAAAACCTGCCCTCTGTGAAGCCCACCAAGCTGTTTACATAACCCAAACGCATGGCAAGAGTTCAACTGGTAATTGTGACTTCAGATGTACTTTGTATTAGTCACTCTCCCAGTGTCTAATCACAATAGTTCATGAGAAACAATAAAAAACAGGAAAGTGTTTTCAGTCAACAGTTTCCTTAGAGTCCAGGTGTCCTCAAACTACGGCCCGCGGGCCACATGCGGGTGTTTTTGCCATTTTGTTTTTTTACTTCAAAATAAGATATGTGCAGTGTGCATAGGAATTTGTTCATAGTTTTTTTTAAACTATAGTACGGCCCTCCAATGGTCTGAGGGACAGTGAACTGGCCCCCTGTTTAAAAAGTTTGAGGACCCCTGCCTTAGACAATCTACTTAAGCATTCAATTTCATAGATCAAATAGGTTATTACAAACATACATACACACAGGTTTTATTGAGCCCATTAAACCGGTAAAATTATACAGCTGAGAGTTCCAAACTATGATTGTTTAAACACTTTGCTAAAGATAGAAAAATTAGGTCAGACACAGATGAGATTTATTTAGGTTTTCTTTTAAACCTTCTGAAAATCATCAGACTCTCTTGGCTACCTCCCACCCCTTCTCCATATTTTTTGCTCAGGACCCATCTGTTGTCATTTTCCTCATATTAATGTTTCTACATTTGGGGTCAGCACTTCTCCCAACAGGAGCACAAGAGAAATAGCATTTCTGGGGAAAGTGGCTAAACAGCTAACCAGAAAGACTTAATTTGGGCAGCACCTACTTGAACGTGAAGCCAGCCACCTGAACTGAGGCAGAATAGCCAATGAAGAGCAGAGTGATGCCTACAGCCCCAGCTTCCCAGGGATGGATCAAAGGAGAGATGTTTATGGGGAAAACCCCAAGATCTCTGAAAAACGAGTGTCAGAGACAATCCTCTACATTTACCCCAGCAAACTTAAGCCAATTCAGAGAGCATATTCAGAGGCAACACATGGACCTGAGGATGGAAACTGCCACCATTACTGAATGGTGACAGAGTAAGAGGCAGAGCCTGAAGGTTACATGAAACAAGGAGGCCTTTCTAGAAGTCAAGATCATAGGACCACCTTTCAGGACTGACATCCATTGCCTTCAGGGTGTACACAGTTCACATACTGGTTTCATCTGAATTGGCTCCCAGCCTTTGTTGGACATTGGAATTACATGGAGAGCTTTAAATAATAGTAATCCCTGAATTCCACCCCAAAAGATTCTTATATAGTTGGTCTGAAATGCAGCCTGGACACCCAGAAACTTAAAGGTGCTTCAGTTTTCTGATGAGCAGCCAATAGTAAGAGCCAGGAGCCTAGGATAATATAATGGGAATGGGGATCATGCAGCTAACTCAGGGATACAAATCATGCTTAAAGGCATTCAAATGTTCATGCATTAGAAGAACTAACATTGTTTAAAATGTCTATATTACCTAAAGCAATTTATATATTCAGTGAAATCCCTATAAAAACCCCAATGGCATTTTTCAGAGAAATACTAAAAAAATCTTCACATTTGTGTGGAAACAAAAAAGCAATCCTGAACAAAAATAAAAGAAAAAAAGAAAGAAAAAAAAAAGGACAAAGCCAGAGGTATCATAGTCCCTGATTAAAACTTTATTACAAGGCTACAGTAATCAAAACAGAAAAAGAACCCAGCCATTTTGGCTCAGTGGATAAGAGCATCGCCCTGTGGACTAAAGGGTCCTGGGTTCAATTCCTGTTAAGGCACATACCTCGGTTGCAGGCTTGATTTCTGGGCCTGGTGAGGGTGTATGTGGGAGGCAACCAATTGATGTGTCTCTCTCACATCAATGTTTCTCTCACGCTGTCTCTCTCTTCTCTCTCTTCCATTCTCTCTAAAAAGCAAGGGGAAAATATCCTCCAATGAGGACTAACAAGTATATCTATCCAATGGAATACTACTTGGTCGTATAAAAGACGAAATCTTGTCATTTGTGCCTTCATTGATGGATCTTGAGGATATTATGCTAGGACATCGATGTTTCTCTCACTCTGTCTCTCTCTTCTCTCTCTTTCATTCTCTCTAAAAATCAAGGGGAAAATATCCTCCAATGAGGACTAATAACAATAATAGAAAAAAAAAAAAACACACAACAGAATGGAATTGGCAGGAAAGCTAACACAGATCAATGGGAGAGAATTGAGAGCCCAGAAATAAACCCACACATTCATAAACAACTAATTTATGACAAAGAATCCATGAATATACAATGGAGAAAGTAAAGTCTCTTTAGTAAATGGTGTTGGGAAAACTGGACAGTCATATGCAAAAGAATGAAACTAGATTACTGTTTTATACCATACATAAAAATTAACTCAAAATGGATTAGAGACTTGAATGTAAAACCTGAAGCAAGAAAACACATAAGAGGAAACATAAGCAGTAAGCTTCTGGATACTGGACTTAGTGAGGTTTTGTAAATTTGACTCCAAACACAAGTAAACAAAAATAAACAAATGGAATTACATCAAACCACAGCAAAGGAAACAAAAAGGCAGTCAAGCAATTGGGGAAAGATATTTGCAAATAATACTTCCAATAAGGGGTTAATAGCAAACATATATAAGCAACTCCTATAACTCAACAACATAAAAACAAACAAACTGATAGTTAAAAAAATGGACAAACGATCTCAATAGCGATATTACCAAAGAAGAACATACAAATGGCCAAGAGGCACATGGAAAGATGTTTAAAGTCTTTAATAGGGAAATGCAATTCAAAATCACAATGAGATCTGCTGGGAACCAATTCCAGCATGTAATAATTACAAAAGTTCCATCAAAAGGTTGATGGGACTTGGGGGGCTCAACAAGGGTGAGCCACACATGTAGTTTACCTGTTGGAAAGGCTAAACGGCACCTCCCCCAAACTTGAATAGGATTGTTGGCTGCCAGACAGCTCAGGGCATTTTATTGCCTCTTGTTGGCCAAACACCTGAACAGCTGTAGGCTATTCCCCAAACTGACAATGCTTCTGTACCCTTTGATACCTTACCCTTTGAAGTGTATATTTCCACCTTGCCTTGGGACAAATTGTGTTTAATAAATACCACGGGGTCCTTAGACAAGGGTGAGTCTTCAGCTCCTTCAGCTGAAAATCCTCTGACCCCCAATGCCTTTCAAAACTATCTTTCTGGACTCTTTAGTCATCTATGCGCAGCCCCTTTCTCCAGAATGCTGAACCCTTTGTAAGGCTGGGAAAAGAACCCCGGCAGAGATCATGTCTGTCAGAATGGCTATTATCAAAAAGACAAGAAATAACAAGGGCTGGTGAGGATATGGAAAAAGGGAACCCTCATGCACTGTTAGTAGGATTGTAAGTTGGTGTATCCACTATGGAAAACAGTACAGAGGTTCCTCAAAAAATTAATAATAGAACTAACATATGACCCAGCAATTCCTCTTCTGTGTATTTATTAGAAGAATATGAAAACATTAATTTGAAAAGATAATGCACCTCTATGTCCATTGAAGCATTATTTACAGTAGCCACACTATGGAAACAACCTAAAAATCCATCAATGGATGAATGTATAAAAAAGATGTCATATACCTATCCATGGAATACTACTTGGTCAAATAAAAGATGAAATCTTATCATTTGTGCCTTCATTGATGGATCTTGAGGGTATTATGCTAAGTAAAATAAGTCAGATGGAAAAAGACAAAAACCATACAATTTCACCCATGTGAAATATAAAACAAAAATGAAACAAATGAGCAAACAAAACAAACTCATAGATACAGACAACAGATTGGTGGTTACCAGAGGGGAAGAAGGTTGGGGGAAGGGACAAAATGGATAGAGAGGGTGAAATATATGGTGACAAATGGAAACTAGACATTGATTGTTTAGTTTGGTGCTGCCCAAATTAAATCTTCCTGGTTAGCTGGTTAGCCAGAAATGCTAGTTCTCTTGTGCTCCTGTTGTGAGAAGTGCTGACCCCAAATGTAGAAACATTAATATGAGGAAAATGACAACAGATGTGTCCTGAGCAAAAAATGTGTCCTGAGTGATATCTATATACACTATATACAGATATCAAACTATAATGTTGTATACCTGAAACTTATGTAATGTTATTAACCAGTTATCTTGATAAAAAACAAAAATAGATAAGAAAATAAAAATATTCAAATTCTTTTGTTTTTTAAACAATGGGAAGGTAAACAAACACCTCCAGTCTAGAGCCCAGAGTTTGCAAAGGGACCAAAAAGTCACACATAAACCAATTCTTCTCTAACAAATGGTGCTGATAAAATAAAACCAGGCTTTCAAACAAATTAAGGGGATGATGATGGGAACTATGAATTACCCACTATTGAGCACCAAATTTATGCCATGCAGGATTTCCTTTAACCTTTTAATACTTAAAATAACAATTGTCTAGTACATAGGAAGCACTCAGCAAATATTTGTGAAAAATATTGTCCCATTTTAAAAACAAGGAAACAAGGTTCAGAGAGGTTATATAATTTGTCCAAAGTAACATGTTTAGCAGTAATGGATCCATTATTTCAACCCAAGTCTGTCTGAATCCTGCTTTAATCTTTGAGAAGTCCAAAGTACCCAAAATCTTTTTTAAAATGTAGTTTTAGAGATCTGGTATGTGATTTGTCCTAGATACAAGTTGTATTTGAGATACATAGCAGCACTGGATTCACTCTGCAGAAACAACTTGTTTGCTAATTTGAAAAAGCACATATGACTGAGTCATTGTAGCAATCCTATATAATAAAAGGCTAATATGCAAATAGACCAAATAGCGGCACAACTGAACAACTGGTCGCTATGACATGCGCTGACCACCAAGGAGCATGTGCGGAACATGGTGGGTGTTGGCAGCAGGTGGCAGAGCTCCAAACATGGCGGGCATTAGCCGAGGCAGGATGGTGGAGCAGGTGAGCAGGGGCACCAGACCAAGTCGGGGCACCGGCTGCTGTCATCAGGGCGAGCCTCTAGTGAGTTACTGAAAATTCTTTGCTCCCATGCACCATGGTCCCACCTGGTACTCACAACTGCAGCCGGCACCTCCCCACTTGCACCCGCTGCTGGCACCTGGCACCAGCCCCGATTGCTCGGCACTATCAGCAGGTGTAAGCAGGTGCTGCCAGCCCCAATCGCTCCTCAGTCAGGACTTCTCCACCTCCCCCTGCTCCTGAGGGGCAATTGGGGCCAGCAGCCACCTCTTGCACCCGCTGCCGGTGATGGCCCCACTCACACCTGCAGCTGGCGCTAGAGCTGCCGCTTGTACCTGCTGCCAGCGCCCAGTGCCAGTCCCCATTGCTTGGAGCCGTCAGTGGGTGCAAGCAGTGGCTGCTGGCTCCAATTGCCCCTGAGGGCTTATCCACCTCCCCCTGCTCCTGAGGGGTGATAGGGGCAGCAGCTGTTGCTCACACCTGCTGCTGGCACCAGCCCCATTGGCAGCACCACCTTCCGTGCATGGGAGCAGCAGTGGCAGGAGTGGGGCTGTCCGCAGACAGGGGACCAGGACCGCGGCAGGAAGGGTCGGGTAGGGACACAGAGGATGGGCCGAGACCCACCCCTGTGCCCACCACAGCCTTGTGGTCCACAGTTCCAAATTTGTGCACTGGGCCCCTAGTGTAAAAATAATAATATACACATAATATTCAAACATATTCAAATAATTAGCCAACTCAAAATAAATAACTTGAACATCTACTATATAAGATAAAGTAGCATAGAAGATTTAAAATACCAACAAATTTCTAAGTAACATCAGTAACTCAATGAAAGAGATACCAAAATAGGGAGGAAGAAAAAAAAGAGAAGAACCAATGTAGTGTCAGCTCCCAAATCACATAGCAAAAATTGGAAAGAAAAAGAAAACAGACAGTCAGTAGCAGAAACACAGCTGAATATAAATAAGTAGCCTTGAATGCCAGGCTAAAGAGCTTGAACTTGGGAGAGGAACCAAGATGGCGGCAAAGTTAAACAACTAAACTGCCACCGCGCACAACAATTTCAAAATACAACTAAAAGACAAAACGTCTACCACCCAGAACCACAGGAAAGCTGGCTGAATGGTAGATTTACAACTAAGAAGGAAAAAGAAAGGAGAACAAATGCAGAAAAGCTGAGGTACGGCGGCGCGTGAATCGGGCTGGTGGCGGGCAACGGGGCGTGCAGCTTTTTTTCAACCTGAAGGGAGACAAGCTCCCAATCACTCTGAAACCCAGTTTCTGGGAACATGCGGGGGACCCAGATGCCTACGGGGAGAAGCTGGACTCTCAGCCATCAGGTCAGAAAGTGAGAGTGACTTTCTTGCAGAGGTGTGCCCAGCAATCAGTGTTTGCTGCGCTGGAGCGTGGGACGCGGGGACTTGGAAACGCAGAAAGGCAGAGACGGCTGACGGCAGCCATCGCCAGTTTGCAACGCCCTAGCCTAGTGACACCCTGAGACCCCGCACCGCACATTCTACAAACCCGCCCAGGCTCCACACAGCGACTTTTGCATATAAATGGCCTGCCTTGTGGCAGCTTAACCAAATCAACTGAAGCTCTAGTCAGAATGCTCCAAAACCACTCAAGCAAAGAGGAGAAAACTAGTTCTTGCTGTAGCTCCTGCTGGGGGGCCTCAGACAGTAGCTGACCTGCAACCCATTGGGGATCCAGAAACTAGGGCATCTAGTGGTCGGTGTAAAACGACACCAGATTTCAACCACTCTCATAAGGGACACATTAAAGAGGCAGACTCAGTGAGCGCCAAAGCCCTACTGGAACAAGTCCCGCCCCATAAACGTGTCTCCATCACAGCAATTCCTCCTTTATAGACACAGCGGGTCCTCACAGCCAATTGGCCTGGAGGTCAATTCCTCCCAGTGACACCAACAATCAAGAAATAACTACAACAAGGCTGAACACACAGTCCACTAAGGGGTGCATCAAGAGTGTCCACCTCAGGTAACTGAGAGGCTGAGCTGTTAAACCAATAGGACACCTAGTACACAAAGCTACCCTAACCAACTAAGGGAAGCAGCGAAAATGAGGAGGCAAGGAAACAGATCCCAAATGAAAGAAATGGAGGAGAAAAAATGAATGGACATAGAGTTCAAAACCACGGTTATAAGGTTTTTCAAGTATTTAATGGAAAGGCCGATAAATTTAATGAGACCCTCGAGGATATGAAAAAGGACCAATTAGAAATGAAACATATACTGACTGAAATAAGAAATATTATACAGAGACCCAACAGCAGACTAGAGGAATGCAAGAATCAAGTCAAAGATTTGGAATACAAAGAGGAAAAGGACACGCCTCCAGAAAAACAAGAAGAGAAGAGAATTCAGAAAGTAGAATAGTGTAAGAAGCCTCTGGGACAAACTTCAAGCATACCAACATCAGAATTATGGGGTTGTCAGAAGAAGAGAGAGAGCAAGACACTGAAAACCTTTTTGAAGAATTAATGACTGAAAATTTCCCCCACCTGGTGAAAGAAATAGACTTAACAAGTCCAGGAAGCGCACAGAACCCCAAATAAAAGGAATCCAAAGAGGACCACACCAAGACACATCATAATTAAAATGCCAAGGGCAAAAGACAAAGAGAGAATCTTACAAGCAGCAAGAGAAAAACAGTTAGTTACTTACAAGGGAGCACCCATACGATTATCAGCTGACTTCTCAACAGAAACTATGCAGGCCAGACGGGAGTGACAAGAAATATTCAAAGTGATGAATAGCAGGAACCTACAACCAAGACTATTCTACCCAGCAAAGCTATCATTCAGAATTGAAGGGCAGATAAAGAGCTTCAAAGGTAAGAAAAAGCTAAAGGAGTTCATCACCACCAAACCAGTATTATGTGAAAAGCTGAAAGGTATTATTTAAAAAGAGGGAAAAGAAGAAAAAAGTAAAGATAAAAATTATGAACAACAAATACATACCTATCAACAAGTGAATCTAAAAGTCAAGTGAATTAAAAATCTGAAGAACAGAATAAACTGGTAAACATAATAAAATCAGGGGCATAGAATCGGAGTGGATTAATAATTCTCAGGGGCAAAGGGGTGTCTGTGTGGGGGGTATGGGAAGAGACTGGACAAAATCATACACCTATGGATGAGGACAGCGTGGGGGAGGTAAGGGCAGAGGGGGGGTGGGAACAGGGTGGAGGGGAAATATGGGGGAAAAGAAGGAGAAACCATTGTAATAATCTGAACAATAAAGATTTATTAAATTAAAAAAAAGAGCTTGAACTTTATTTAGCACATGCTGTTTTCACTTCCTAGAATTCTTTTCTTTTTATATTATCTGAAAAAATGTCTATTCAGTTCTATCTTTAAAATATCTATTCAATTCTTCTATCAATTTTTAAATCAGTTTTTTTTGTTATTGAGTTGTATGAGTTGTTTATTTTAGACATTAACCCTTTATCAGATATATGGTTTCCAAATATTTTTTTTCTATTCCATAGGTTACCTTTTCCTTTTGTTGATTGTTTATTTTGCCATGAAGAAGCTTTTTAATTTATGTAGTCTTAGTGATTTTTGGCTTTTATTGCTTAACCTTGGTGTTATATATATATATATATATATATATATATATATATATATATATATATACTAGAGGCCCGGTGCACGAAATTCGTGCACGGAGTGGGATTGTCCTTCAGCCCAACCTGTACCCTCTCCAATCTGGGACCCCTCAAGAGATGTCCGACTGTCCGTTTAGGCAGGGATCGGGCCTAAACGGGCAGTCGGACATCCCTCTCACAATCCAGGACTGCTGGCTCCCAACTGCTTGCCTGCCTGCCTTCCTGATTGCCCCTAACCGCTTCTGCCTGCCTCTCACAATCCAGGACTGCTGGCTCCCAACTGCTTGCCTGCCTGCCTTCCTGATTGCCCCTAACCACTTCTGCCTGTCAGCCTGATCACCCCCTAACCACTCTGCTGCCAGCCTGTTTGCCCCCAACTTCCCTCCTCTGCCGGCCTGGTGACCCCTAACTGCCCTCTCCTGCAGGGTTGATCACCTCCAACTGCCCTCCCTTGCAGGCTTGGTCCCTCTCAACTGCCCTCCCTTACAGGCCAGGTGCCTCCCAACTGCCCTCTCCTGCTGGCCATCTTGTGGTGGTGATCCTGTGTCCACATGGGGGCAGGATCTTTGACCACATGGGGGCAGCTATATTGTGTGTTGCAGTGATGATCAATCTGCAGATTACTCTTTTATTAGATAGGATAGATGCCTGGTACAGGGGTGGGGGCCAGCTGGTTTGCCCTGAAGGGTGTCCCTGATCAGGGTGGGGTACCCTTGGGGCGTGGGGCAGCCTGAGCGAGGGGCCTGTGGTGGTTTGCAGGCCGGCCACGCCCCCTGACAATGCAAGCGGAGGCCCTGGTATCTGGAATTTATTTTCCTTCTACAATTGAAACTTTGTAGCCTGGAGCAGAGCCAAGCCTGGGGCTCCCTCCGAGGCCCAAAGCCATTTGTGTTGGGGTTATAATTGAAACTTTGTTGTGTTGGGGTTATAATTGAAACTTAAGCAGGTGGGCCTGGCCAGGGTGTGTGGAAAGCTTTGCTTCCCCTGTTGCCGGCGGCAACCCTGGTATGCTCTCTCAAGCTCCATTCTGCCGCCATTTGTTTGAATTTGTTTACCTTCTATAATTGAAACTTTGTAGCTTGAGTGGAGGCTTAGGCCTGCAACGGCTGGCAGAAAGCTTGGCTTCCTCTGTTACCTAGGAAACCTTGCTCTCTGTGGCTGTAGCCATCTTGGTTTGGGTTAATTTGCATGCTCGCTCTGATTGGATGGTGGGTGTGGCTTGTGGGTGTGTCGGAGGTATGGTCAATTTGCATATTTGTCTATTATTATATAGGATAATATATATATTTTAATGTTGTCAAGACCAATGTCAAGCTAGCTGGTTTCACTCAGTGGATAGAGTGTTGGCATATGGACTGAAGGATCCTGGGGTCAATTCCGGTCAAGGGAATGTACTTAGGTTGCAAGCTGGATCCCTGGCCCTAGTCAGGGTGAGTGCAGGAGGCAACAGTCTGTGTGTCTCTCTCACATGGATGTTTCTCTCTCTGTGTCTCTCCCCTTCCCTTACACTCTCTCTAAAAATTAATGGGAAAATATCCTCAGGTGAGGATTAACAACAACAAAAAAAGTGGAAGGAAAAAGAAAGACCAATGTCAAGGAGCTTTTCCTCTATGTTTTCTTTGAGTTTAAAGATTTGGATCTTTTTTTTTTTTCTATCAACATTTAACTCATCTATGTATCTTCCACCTCCAACATCCCCCACAATCACCACACTGCAGTTCATGTTCATGAGTTCTCCCTTTTTTTTATTGTTTGCTCAATCTCTACACCCCCTAACACCTTCCCCACCCTCCACCAGAGCTGTCTGCCTGTTCTCTACAAGTCTGTCTCTATTTTGCTTGGTAGTTCAGTTTGTTCATTAAATTTCACATATGAGTGAAATCATATGGCACTTGTCTTTCTCTAACTGGCTTATTTTACTTAACATAATGTTCTCCAGGTCTATTCATTCTATTGCAAAGGGTAAAATTTACTTTCTTTTATCATATTTTTTTTAATATTTAGTGTTGAAAGTATTACATATGTCCCCTTTTCTTCCCATTGACTCCTTATATCCTACTCCCCACCCCACGCCCCAAGCCTTCACCACTCTATTGTCTGTGTCCATGGGTTATGCATATATGCACACAAGCTCTTTGGTTGATCACCTCCCACCCACACATCCTCTCCTGCCTTCCCTCTGAGATTCTGCAGTCTGTTCTATGCTTCTATGTCTCTGGATCTATTTTGTTCATTAATTTATTTTGTTCATTAGATTCCACATATGAGTGAGATCATGTGATACTTGTCTTTCTCTGACTGACTTATTTTACTTAGCATAATACTCTACACGTCCCCCCTCTGCTGTCTAAAAGCGTAAGAGATCCCTCTCTTTTGCTGCTGCATAGTATTCCATGGTGTAAATGTACCACAGCTTTTTTATCCACTCATCTTCTGATGGGCACTTGGACTGTTTCGAGATCTTAACTATTGTAAATTGTGAACATAGGCGTGTAAATATTCTTTCTGATTGATATTTTGGGTTTCTTAGGATATATTCCTAGAAGTGGGATCACTGGATAAAAAAGCATTTCCATATTTAATTTTTGGGGGGGAAAATTTTTTTTTTCCATAATGGCTGTACCAATCTGCATTCCTATCAGCAGTGAATTAAGGTTCCCTTTTTTCCACATCATCGCCAGCACTTGTCATTTGTTGATTTGTTGAAGGTAGTCATTCTGACAAGTGTGAGGTGATATCTTATTGTCATTTTAATTTTCATCTCTCTGATGATTAGTGACTTTGAGCATTTTTCATATGTTTCTTGGTCACCTATATGTTTGCTTTGAAGAAGTGTCTATTTAGGTGGGATCCTTTGTCCATTTTTTAATTGGTTTGTCTTCCTTTTGTTAAGTTGTGTGAGTTCATTGTATATTTTGGATATTAAACCTTTATCAGATGTATCATTGCCAAATATGTTCTCCCATATGGTGGATTACCTTTATGTTTTGTTGGTGGTTTCTTTTGTTGTGCAGAAGCTTTCTATTTGATGTAGTCCCATTTGTTTAATTTCTCCTTAGTTTCCTTTGTCTTAGGAGATGTATCTGTAAACATATTGCTATGAGAGATGTCTGAGATTTTGCTGCCTATGGTTTCTTCTAAGATTTTTATGGTTTCATGACTTAATTTAAGCCTCTTATCCATTTTGAGTTTATTCTTTTGTATGGTGTAAGTTGGTGGTAGAGTTTCATTTTTTGGCATGTATCTGTTCAATTTTCTCAACACCTTTTATTAAAGAGACAGTCTTGACTCCATTGTATGTTCTTGCCTCCTTTGTCAAATATTAATTGGGCATAATGGCTTGGGTTAATTTATGGGTTCTCTTTTCTTTTCCATTGATCTATATGTCTGTTCTTGTGCCAGTACCAGGTTTGTTTTAATTATGGTGGTTTAGTAGTATAACTTAATATCTAGTATTGTAATTGCTCCAACTTTGTTCTTCTTTCACAAGATTGCTGTGGCTATTCAGGGTCTTTTTTGATTACATATAATTTTTTGGAGTGTTTGTTTTAGATTTGTGAAATATGCTGTTGGTATTTTAATAGGGATTGCATTAAATCTATAGATTGCCTTCAGTAGTACAGACATTTTGACAATGTTAATTCTACCAATCCATGAACACTTCCTTTTAGAGCAGAGTAGTATTCCATTGTGTAAATGTACCACAGCTTTTTTATCCACTCATCTTCTAATGGACACTTGGGTTGCTTCCAAATCTTAGCTAGTATAAATAATGCTGCAATGAACATAGAGATACCTATATTCTTTTGAATTAGGGTTTCAGGTTTCTTCAGATAAATTTCCATGAGTGGAATTGTTGGATTATAAGGCACTTCCATCTTTAATTTTTTGAGGTAACTCCATATTGCTTTCCACAGTGATTGCATCAGTCTGCATTCCTACCAACAGTTCACAAGGGTTCCCTTTATTCCACATCCTCACCAACACTTTTTGTTTATGGATTTATTGATGCTAGCCATTCTGACAGATATGAGGTGAAATCTTATTATGGTTTTAATTTATATTTCTCTGATGATTAGTGATGTTGAGCATCTTTTCATATGCCTATTGGCCATCTGATGTTGAAGAAGTGTCTATTTAAGTTCTTTGCCCATTTTTTAATTGGATTGTTGTTGTTTTTTTGGCATTTATTTTATAAGTTCTTTATAAAATTTGGATATTAGCCCCTTATCAGGTTAGTGAATATGTTCTCCCATTTGCTGGGTTGTCTTTTCATTTTGTTGATGGTTTTCTCTGCTGTGCAAATACTCTTTAGTTTGACGTAGTCCCATTTGTTTATGTTTTCTTTTGTTTCCCTTGCCTGAGAAAATATATCAGAAAAAAATATTGCTGAGTACTGTCTGAGATTTTACTGCCTATTTTTTCTTCTAGGATTATAATGGTTTTGAGTCTAACATTTACTATAAGTCTTTAATCCATGTTGAGTTTATTCTTTTGTGTGGTATAAGAACAAAAGAATGTGCCTCTGTGAAAAATGTGGGATTCAGCACTATTTGCCAAGGGTTTTGATTTTTTGCATGTATTTGTCCAATTTTCCCAACAACATTTATTGAATAGACTATCTTTAACCTACTGTCAATTTTTTCCTCCTTTGTCAAATATTACTTGACAATAAAGGCGAGGATTTGTTTCTGGGCTCTCTATTTTGTTCCATTTATCTCTTTGTCTATTTTTATGACAGTATCATGCTGTTTTCATTACTATGACCTTGTAGTATAGTTTTATATCAGGTAGTGTGATTCCTCCAACTTCACTCTTCTTTTTCAAGATCACTATTGCTATTTGGGGTATTTTGTTGTTCCATATAAATTTTTGAAACACTTGTTTTGTGAAATATGCCATTGGTATATTGATAGGAATTGCATTGAATCTGTAGATTGCTTTGGGTAATATAAACATTTTAAAGATATTAATTCTTCCTATCCATGAACACAATCTATATTTCCACTTATTTGTATCTTCTTCAATTTCTATTTCAGTGTGTTATAATTTCCTGAGTATTGGTCTGTTATACCCTTGGTTAAATTTATTGCTAGGTATTTTATTCTTTTTGAAGCAATTGTGAATGGGATTGTTTTTTGTTTTTCTTTTTGATAGTTCATTATCCTATCTAATAAAATAGTAATATGCAAATTAACCTTCACTCCATTACACCCACAAGCCATGCCCATAAGCCATGCCCACCAGCCAATCAGGAGCGAGTATGCAAATTAACCCAACCAAGATGGCTGTGGCCATGGAGAGAGCAAGAGGGAGGCTTGGGTTTCCCTGGCGATGGAGGAAGCCAAGATTTACCTACACCCTGGCCTGCTTTGGCCTCAGCTTAAGGCTACAAAGTTTCAATTATAAAAGATAAATAAATCCCAACAGAAATGGCTGCCACCACAGAGCGAGCAGAAGGATTGGCTCTGCTCCAGGCTACAAAGTTTCAATTGTAGAAGATAAATAAATCCCAGATACCAGGCCTCTACTTGGGTTGCCAGGGGGTGTGGCCAGCCTGCAAACCACCACAGGCCCCTTGCCCAGGCTGCCCCACGCCCCCACCCTTAACTGGGACACCCTTCAGGGCAAACCAGCTGGCCCCCACCCATGCACCAGGCCTCTATCCTATCTAATAAAAGAGTAATATGCAGATTGACCATCACTCCAACACACAAGATGGCTGCCCCCATGTGGTCAAAGATCCTGCCCCCATGTGAACACAAGATGGCCACCACAAGATGGCCAGCAGGGGAAGGCAGTTGGGAGGGACCAGGCCTGCAAGGGAGGGCAGTTGTGGGAGATCAGGCCAGCAGGGGAGGGCAGTTAGGAGGGACCAGGCCTGCAAGGGAAGGCAGTTGGGGGCAATCAAGCCTGCAGGGAAGGGCAGTTAGGGGTGACCAGGCTGGCAGAGGAGGGAAGTTGGGGGCAAACAGGCTGGCAGGGGAGCAGTTAGACATCAATCAGGTTGGCAGGGGAGTGGTTAGGGAGTGATCAGGCTGGCAGGCAGAAGTGGTTAGGGGCAATCAGGAAGGCAGGCAGGCAAGCAGTTGGGAGCCAGCAGTCCTGGATTGTGAGAGGGATGTCCGACTGCCTGTTTAGGCCCGATCCCACCAGGATCGGGTCTAAATGGGCAGTCGGACATCCCTTGAGGGGTCCCAGATTGGAGAAGGTGCAGGCTGGGCTGAGGGACAACCCCCCACCATGCACAAATTTCGTGCACCGGGCCTCTAGTTGGTGTATAAAAATGCAACTCATTTCTGAATATTTATTTCATATCCTGCTACTTTATTAAATTTATTTATCAGTTGTAGTAGTTTTTTGGTGGAATCTTTAGGGCTCTCTATATATAATACCATGTCATCTGCAAATAATGAAAGTTTTATTTTTTCCTTCCTAATTTGGATGACTTTGATTATGTTAAATTCTTTAATCCATTTTGAGTTAATTTTTGTGAGTGGTCCAAGTGGTTCATTTTTCTGCATGTGAACATATCCAGATTTCCCAGAATTGTTTATTGAAGAAACTATCCTTTCCCCATTGAGTAATGTTGGCTTTCTTGTAAAATATTAGTTGACTGCATAATGGAGGGGGGCATTTATGTGTCAATTATTATGCTAATACATACTGTTTTAATTACCTTAGCTTTGTAGAATAGTTTGAAATCAGAAAGTGTTCTGCCTTGGAAGAAAGGCTGTACTGACAAAGACCCTCACTGTTTTGTTTTGTTTTGCTTTGTTTTTTGTTCCAACAGAATATTGGAATCTTTCTTCAGGAAATCTGGACTTCTACCAAGGACTTCTTTCAACTATCTGTGGGTGAAAGATAGTAAGTAAGCACTCTCCAGATGCTTCCAACTTCATTGAGAAGGACTGGAGCTGGTTCACAGGCTACTGCTGGTTCTACAAATCATACCAGGTCTATCTGCCTATACCTGATGCACAAGTTGGCAAGATTCCTCCTGTGTCCCTTGGCAAATGGTGCTGAACCCCACAATTCCCACAGAGGCACATTTGTTCTTGGATGGATGTCTAATTTTAATTGTTAAATGAGGAAGAGGACACAAAGGAGGGATGTCTTAAGTTGCTGTGATGCTAACCTCATACCATAAAAACACAGGTTTCCTATAGTCATCTGAAACCATTAGTTAATGTTCATGGGACCATAATACAGCCAAAAGTAAACTAAAAGCAGATTTTGCTTTTAAAAAAATTCTCTTATGAAAACATCACTTTTAATGTTTCAGACAAATTCAGCCATTTCTATGCAATAAATGAAAATAACGACTCAAGAGGACTCTGAAGACTTGGAAAGATACATTAACTCTGAGCCATGAGATTACAACTTTAGACTTCATTATCTGGAAAAGAGTTCATGTCAATCATCTCACTCCAATTCACCCCACCCAACCCCTAACAAAAACCTTGTAAAAGGAAAGATATGTCTGCAAGAATTTGCTTTGCCTTGAAGAGCAACATTTTAAATAAAAGCCAGGGTAAGGCTCACAGACAAATACTTGACCTGTGAAATATCTCTTGCTTACTTTAATGACTATCCTCACCTCAGGAATTTGTCATAATCACTCCTTCTTATTGATGTGATAGTAAATTAATCTTTTGGTTGGGGGAGGGGGTGAATGTACCTGAATACACCCTTAAAGTTACATTCTGAAAATCAATTTCTCTTGATGAAAGATCATAAATCACTCTTTAATAATTTATATTCTCCAGTATGCGATTTTATTTAAGGTAGAAGAATTTTTAAAAGCTCTCTTGATAAAAATAAATGAAACAATCTACAATAAAGCTTGTCCATGTACCCATTACAGACTTTCCTTAATTTATACAGAGACCATTAATGCTTTACTGTTCAGATGAATACATAGAAAGTTGGGGTTTGGGGTTGTGAGGAAAAAGGAGTAGGAGAGAGGAAGACAGAGTGAGAGAATAGAAGGATAGAGATGTTACTGAAATAACAAGTAACAGATATTATTTTAGATGTTAAGAATAACCTGATGAAATCTTTTCTTCAAAAAGCCAATATCTAACTCCAAATAAATGTCTAAGGATTTATAAACCCTGTGCTGGTCATCTTTGATAAAATGGAAAGTGCTTTCCTCACCAGTTCTTAAGTATTGAGCCAAAACAAAACAAAAACCATGAGCTCTCAAGACAATGTCTAGGTTCAAATCTTGTCTGTTCATTTCTTCGCTTTCTGTTCTTCAGTTTCCTTATGCGTAAACTAGTAATAATAATGGTACCTTCTCAGAGAGCTGTAAAGTGTTTATTTAACTCAGTAAGTACTTTATAAAAGTTATACGTATTACATTTATTTACAGACTAAAGAAGCCACTAAATAAAACTAATGATTAGAGAACTAGTGAAATAACTGCTATATCTTAGGTCTTACAAAGTTTAGACATGGTCCTAAAAACTTTAAATGCATTAATTCATTAAATCTTTATACAGCCCTAAGTTATAGGTATTATTATTTTTCTTATTATTATAGAGAAGGAACCGAGACTCTAAGAAGATCATAGAATAGCAGTAGAATTGGAGTCAAGAATAAAGCAGAGATTTAAATGCTTTGTATGTACATGGGCCTTATTCCTAAGGAAATATAAATGAGGAAATTTAAATATTTTTCCTACATTTGCTTTCTGATATTCTCATAAAAGTAAATTCATGTTTTGCTACTATTTGTTGTGTCAAATATTAACCAGTTTTTGTACACCTAAAAATAATCATTCCACTTTATGAATTAATAAGAGGTGGTAAACAAGTGATTGATCATAACCATGCACTTTTTCAGTCCTAAAAACATTTTTAATATTTGAGATTAATGGAATTTCAGTTCATATCTTCTTGAGAATATCAATTCATTCAGTTACACCTATTGATTTTAGAGAAACTTAAAACCAATTTTACTTAATTTGTTGTGGAATGTAACTAGAGTTCAAATAGGCAAAGAGATTAAACAAGGGATTATTAAAATATGAGTTATAACATGTAATTGAAGTCAAATGTAAGTCATTCTTTATATAGCTATTTTTCATTATTTTAGCTTTTCAAAAGCATACTAATACTCTTCCTCCAAAACTAGATCCAATTCTAAGACATTAGACATAGTTTAAAATCTTGAAACTGCAATAAGTTTAGAGGGGCTATTATTTTTCAAAGTTTAAGCTTTTTGCCTCATCTCTCTCTTTGTAACAACTATTTATGGAGCATTTTTTAGGTGACTGGTATATATAATCATACTTACTGAACACAACAAAAGTATTTAACTCACATTAAAGAGAAGAAACTGAGGCTTAAAGTATAAGTAATGTGCCCATAGTCACCCAGATTTGTTCATCAAAAACCTTATTGTCTATGTTTCCCCATTAGCTGTATCAACCCTATTGAGTTCCCAACTACCCACCTGGAAACCTTCCAAACATGCAAAAACAGAACCATCTGCTGAATAGTCAAAGAAATGTTATGAAGGATCAGAAACATGGCAATGATTTACATCATCTTCTAAACTAGTGGTTCATAAACTTTAGTACGTATGAAAATCATATGCAAATCCTATTTAATATGAAAATTACTAGGTACCACCACTACCATCCCAAGATTCTAATCTAGGTTTGGTTAAGGTCGGAGAATCTGAATTTACAACAAGTACCTCAGGTGATTTTCAGATCTAACCTTAAAAACCAGCATTCTAGATACCCAGAAAAATGTCAGTCACAGAGCCATAAGCAGAGAATTCACATTTGATAAACCTCCTCTCTTCCAAACACACAATAATAATCTATATATATAACACCCTAATATGCAAATAGACTGAACGGCAGAACAACCAAACAACTGGTCACTATGATGTGCGCTGACCATCAGGGGGCGTGTGCGGAACATGGCAGGCATCAGCTGCAGTGGGATGGTAGAGCAGGTGAGTGGGGGCGCCAGAACAAGGCGGGGCACTGGTCGCTGGTCACTGTCATTGGGGCGAGCCTCTGGTGGTTACTGAAAATTCTTTGCTCCCATGCACCACGGTCCCGCCCCGCGCTTGCACCTGCTGCTGGCCCCACTCGCACCTGCTGTCAGTGCAGGAGCTGCTGCCCACAGCAGCTGCCAGTGCCCAGTGCTGGCCCTAATCACTTGGCGCCATCAGCAGGTGCGAGCTGCGGCTGCCAGTCCCACTTGCCCCTCAGGGCTTCTCCACCTCCCCCTGCTCCTGAGGGGCGATCAGTGCTGGCAGCCACCTCTTGCACCCGCTGCCAGCGATGGCCCTGCTTGCACTGCTGCTGGCACAAGAGCCGCCACTCACACCCACTGCCAGCGCCGGCCCCACTCGCACCTGCACCCGCTGCCAGCGCCCAGCACCGGTCCCAATCACTCAGCGCTGGCAGCACGTGCAAGTGGTGGCTGCCAGCCCTGATTGCCCCTGAGGGCTTCTTCACCTCCTCCTAATCCTGAGGGGGGATCGGGGCAGCAGCCACTGCTGGTGCCAGCCTCAGTCGCTTGGCACAGTCAATGGGTGTGAGCAGGGCTGGCGCCATCAGTGTGTGGGAGGGGTGGCGGGAGCAGGGCTGCCGGCAGACAGGGGACTGGGGGCTGTGGAGGGAGGGGCCGGGCGGGAGTGCGAAGGATGGGCCGAGACCCACCCCTGTGCCCAACGTAGCCTTGCAGTCCACAGTTCCTTTCAAGGTGCATGAATTCATGCACTGGGTCCCTAGTAAAATATAATAATTTTAAAATATCCAAGCTAAAACACAATATAAATATCTCTGTGGAACAGAAATTGAATCTCTGTGGAACAAAGCAGTTACCATGAAATAAAGCATTGGCTCACTAGCTCCCAACCCAGAGGTAGGCATTAGTTACTGGAAGAAGCACTACTATAAGGAATAAAGACAGTAGTACCAAACAGAATATAATGCAATACAAGTCATCAATAGGAGCACAGATTGATCATATGATCTAAAAATGGGGAAAATTCACTAAGGCTATATAATAATTATAAATGTACATGTACTTCATAGCCCAGCCTCAAAATATCCCTTCTCCCAAATTATATAAAGATATTGAAAGATCCACAACTGTAATGGGAAATTTTAACATATCTCGACCAAAACCACTGGATCAAGCAGGAAAAAAGTATAAGTCTAAAGGTCTGACCACAAAATTAACATTTTATCTAGTAGACATAAAATCCTACAGAGAATAAATAGCAATTATACATGCTTTTCACAGATAGAAAATGCAGAACATTTATAAAAATAACCATGTATTAAACCACAATGGCAAACCCAACAAACTTCAAACAATTAGCAGTATGCTTACCTTATTTTCTGACAATATTTAATTTAATATTAAGAAGGAAAAACAAGACAATAAAAGCATATGTTTCTAAAACTTAATAGGCACTAAATAAATATTGTACTAAAGAGGAATTGGCAATAAAATTATGAAACATTCAGAGGTGAGTAATAATAAAGTGCTACATATATAAGTAATGGCGTATGGCTAAAAAAATAGGAAGAAGGAAAAAATTAACTAAATAAGCCAAGTTTTTAATAAAATAAGCCATAAAGAAAATATCAGACCAAACCCAAAAATAAAATATTAAGAATGGAATAATGGAGATTAACAGAAACTAATGAAATAGAAAAGTCAACAGCAGAAACAATTCAAAAGCTGATATTTTGAAAAAAGATTCCAACATAAATGGATTTTTAAAGAAAGAGAAAAATGGAGAAAATGAGAAAGGGAAAACACAAGTAAAAAAATTAGGAGTGAAAAAAGGGACATATTAGAAATAAACTTTGAAAATCACACGTGAAATCTATAAATGACTATATGCCAATAAATTTGAAAAGGTCTACATAGCAAATCTTTTTCTATATAAATTTATAGAAAATACACACACACACACACACACACACACACACACACACACACACACCTTCAGCAAAGAACGCAGAAAAAAAGACTTACTGTATTTTTCCATCTATAAGACGCCTCCATGTATAAGACTCCCCCCACTTTTCCAACCCAAAATCAAGAAATCAATATTTTTTTTTCTTGGAAATTATTGGAATTTTATTTGCCTCAGGCTTATGACTTGCAACCAAAGACATTGTGCAAAGAAAGCAAAGAGTAAGTACACTTTAGGGAGAAGGAGACGATACACACTGGTAACATAGGAGATCAGGGTGACAAAAAAAAGCCATCCAATGCACTATATAGACTGCAATATTCAATAGCATTTTCAACAAAACCTTTTTAAATCAAGAGCAAAAAAAAAAGAAGCAATGTTTACAGTAGACATAAATCTTATACAATTCAAAAAGCAGTTTCATTTTTAGGTCATAGAGCATAAAATGGAAAAATGTCTATGCAGGTGAAGTCTAACTACTGTACATTAATCACCTATTAAAGTTGCTTACATGTACCACAGTGTAAAAAAAAAAAAGAAATACCGAACAAATAAAAATCTTGAAAATTGCCTGATGAGAAATAAAATAACCAGTGACTTTGAATGACTTCTCCTGGTTATCAGTGCTACAAAAAGACAAAAATCTTCTCATCGGAACAGGTGATAAAACCAGGCACAATCAAACCATTACCAAATTAGACCCACCCATGGAAATATACGATCCACCCACATATTTTCCATCGAAAGCTTTATTGTGTTTGTTTTCATCGTTGAGGCCCGTTTGGTCACCACATGTTACAAATATTTGTGTGCGCGTTTTTTCACTCCATGATGGCATGTGTTTGTCCGGCGCTGCCCTAAAGCTCGTGTGCAGGTGGCGATGCTGATACAGGAGCAGCCCAGCGCCCACCCCACAGATGCACTCACGGGGCGGAAGTGAGGCCCGTGTCCTTCACTCGGCATCAGTCCCGCTTGCTTCGGACTGTTCCTTTCCTCCTGCTCCTCGTCGCTGTCGAAGTCGCTCACCGCAGGTTTGGCTTTCCCTCGGGTTGGCCTTTTCTTGCCTTTTCCCTTGTCCCGACCTTTCTCGTCTTTTTTATTGAGCTTGATTTTCACCTTAACAGACTTTGCTTCCTCCTCCTCCTCCTCCTCTTCGTTGCTGTGGTCCTCGCTCTCCTCCTCTTTGGCCGTTTTCTGCCGATGGAGCCTTCGCAGACCTGGGACCCCTCCGGGTTGAAGGTCCGAGCCTTGCGGCAGAGCAGCAGGACGTCTCTCTCCAGGTCGCCCCGGCTCCGGTGCTTATGATTATGAATCCTTTCCTTTATCTTTTTGAAATCCACCGGCTTCCTAATTAATTCATAGTATTCTGGCAATTCTTTCCTTGAAGGGAACTGAATGGAGACTTCACTGAGCTGTCGCCCTGAACTGTTTCCTCTGTTTCCGACTGAGACTTACTGGGCACCCTCTCCACGTTACACCTGTCCTCGTAGTTGATCACAGCATCGGTGACAGCATTCATCTGCTTTGTCCGTTTGGGGGGTTTGGTGACAACGTCTCTGCGGGAGCGCGACCCCGTCTCCTCTTAGCTTTTTCCACATCTTCTTTGGCGGGATCATTATCCACATTTCTTCGTCTTTTTCGCTTCTTAAGCCGTTCTTCCTCTTCCGTTTCTTCCAAATTGCCGTCTCCAATGGCCCGCAGCCACTGCTTCTCGGTGAGGGCGTCGCTGTAGTCCACGTCCCGGCGTTGGCGAGACCCCCGACCAAATATCTCCTCCTCCTCTTCCCCACAGGGAAGCCTTTCTGCTTCGGCGTGTCCTTCAGAATCAGGAGGGCAGCTCACCTTCCTCCAGGAGGCGAGGCTTGCGCTTTGGGGTCCGGGCATCCTCCCTCCGCCGGTCCATATCCAGGCGCCTTTCAGGGTCTCCGGAGCATGTGACAAGAAATCAATATTTTAAACATAAAACAGAACACATTTTTATTTAGTAATTATCACAGGTAATGTTTACATACCAGTGCTATGATATTATGCAGCATATCACTTTATTCAGCCTCTGTTGCATCACTGTTCTCTTCTTCATCACTATTAGGTCAAGGCATATTGATTTCTTCAGCTCCTATTGTATCACTGCTGTCTTCTGAGTCATGTCTATGTATGTGAGATCATCCTCATAAACTGGTGGCATTTTCTGAGCTAACTTTGTTCGTGTTCTCATGGCCAACCCTTCTCTCCTCATGAAATTGAAGCAGCATTTTGCCTTTCCTGTAAAATCAACAGTGTTCATTTCACTTGCAAACATTCTGGCCTGACATTGAATAAGCTTGGTTGACACACATAAGCCACTCTGGTGCTGCTCCACAATCCAAGTCTTAAGCCTTTGCTCCAAGTTTCCTGATTTTCCTCTTAAGGCCTTCTTCTTTTTTGGCATCTTAAGGAGTTGTTCTTCCTGTTTTCTCCAGTGTCTGATCATACGCTCAGTGGGAGGAGGTCCAAATTGTCTCTCTACAGCTCTATTCCCAAGCTCTTTTGCATAGCTGATTATATTCAGTTTGAATTTTGCAGAGTAAGACAATAGCTTACCGGTATTTATCTTTTTATTTTTTGACATCTTTATGGGCTCAGAAAGCTCAGATCCCTGTTGCATTCTCCACCTCCACCTCCAATTACAGCATCATATTACATATGTCCCCTTTTCCTCCCATTGTTCTCTCCCAGCCTGCTCCCGCCTCCAGCACCAGCCTTCACCACCCCCACTGTCTGTGCCCATTGGTTATATGTATACAATTATTTGCTTGATCTCTTTACAAACACCCCAGCCCCACCCACCCTCCCCTCTGAAGTTTGAAGGTCTGTTCAATGATTCTATGTCTCTGGATCTATTTTTGTTTATCTGGTTATGTCATTCATTATATTTCACAAATGAATAAGATCATATGATACTTATCTTTCTTCCACTGACTTATTTCCATTGCATAATGCTCTGCAGGTCCATCCATGCTGTTGTAAATGGTAAGAGTTCTTTTTTTTTTTTTTTTGTTTTGTTTTTATAGCAGCATCGCAATCCACTGTATAGATGTACCACAAATGTTTAATCCACTGATGGGCACTTAGGCTGTTTCAAAATCTTAGCTACTGTAAAATTGCACTGCTATGAACATAGGGGTACATATGTTCTTTCTTGCTGGTGCTTCTGATTTATTGAGATATAGTCCTAAAAGTGGGATTACTGGGTTAAATTTAAGTTCCATTTTCAATTTTTTGAGGAAACTCCATACTGTTTTCCACAGAGGCAGCACTAGTCTGCATTCCCACCAATAGTGCACAAGAGTTCCCTTTTCTCCACATTCTTGCCAGCACTTGTCATTTGTTGATTTGTTCATGATAACCATTCTGACTGATATGAAGTGGTACTTCATTGCTGTTTTGATTTGCATCTATCAAATGATCAATGATTTTGAGCCTTTTTTCATATGCCTCTTGGCCTTCTGTATGTCTGCTTTTGAGAAGTGTCTATTTAGGTCCTTTGCCCATTTTATTATTGCATTGTTTATCTGTTCACTATATGAGTTGTATGAGTTCCCTATAATTTTTTTAGATTAAACCCTTATCAGATGTCACATTGGCAAATATTGTCTGCCATGCAGTGGGCTTTATCATTATTTTGTTAATGGTTTCTTTTGCTGTGCAGAAGCTTTTTATTTTCTTTTTTATTAATAAATCTTTATTGTTCAGATTATTACAGTTGTTCCTCTTTTTTTTCCCCCCATAGCTCCCTTCCACTCAGTTCCCACCCTACCCCCTGCCCTTACCAGCCCCCCAATCCCCGTCCTCAACCATAGGTGTACGATTTTTGTCCAGTCTCTTCCTGCACCTCTCACACCCCCTTCCCCCCGAGAATTGTCAGCCCACTCCCTTTCTATGCCCCTGATTCTATTATATTCACCAGTTTATTCTGTTTGTCAGATTTTTTATTCACTTGATTTTTAGATTCACTTGTTGATAGATATGTATTTGTTGTCACTTTGTTGTTCATAATTTTTATCTTTACCTTTTTGTTCTTCTTCCTCTTCTTAAAAAATACCCTTCAACATTTCATATAATACTGGTTTGGCAGTGATGAACTCCTTTAGCTTTTTCTTATCTGTGAAGCTCTTTATCTGACCTTCAATTCTAAATGATAGCTTTGCTGGGTAGAGTAATCTTGGTTGTAGGTTCTTGCTATTCATCACTTTGAATATTTCTCTGTGCTTCCTGGACTTATAAGTCTATCTCTTTCACCAGGTAGGGGAAGTTTTCTGTCATGATTTCTTTAAATAGGTTTTCAATATCTTGCTCTCTCTCTTCTTCTGGCACCCCCATAATTTGGATGTTGGTACACTTGAAGTTGTCCCAGAGGCTCCTTTCACTATCTTCATATTTTTGGATTCTTTTTTCTTTTTGTTTTTCCGGTTGGGTGTTTTTTGCTTCTTCATATTTCAAATCTTTTACTTGATTCTTGCAATCCTTTAGTCTGCTATTGTATCTCTGTTTCTTGGAAGTTTTTTATTACTGCTTCAATTTCATCAGTAGTTATTCTCCTATTCAGATTTTCTGATTTTTTTCCTGATTGAGTTTTAGAAGATTGTATTTTTCTAGGAATATGTTCATTTTGTTAAGTTGTTCAGTTTGTTGGAATAGAGTTGTTCATAGTAATTTTTTATAATCCTTTATATTTCTGTGGGGTTGGTTGTTACTTCACCTCTTTCATTTCTGATTTTGTTTATTTGGGTCTTCTCTCTTTGCTTCTTGTTGAGCCTGGCTAGAGGTTCATAATCTTGTTTATCCTTTCAAAGAACCAGCTCATAGTTCAATTGATTTTTGTTTTTTGTTTTTTTTTGTTTTGTTGTTTGTTGTTTGTTTGTTTGTTTGTCTGTTTTGGTCTCTATGTCATTTATTTCCACTCTGATGTTTATTATTTTCTTCATTTCTGCTTACTCTGGGCTTTTCTTATTGCTCTCTTAC
Source organism: Eptesicus fuscus (assembly GCF_027574615.1). Lineage (NCBI taxonomy): Eukaryota > Metazoa > Chordata > Mammalia > Chiroptera > Vespertilionidae > Eptesicus > Eptesicus fuscus. Next base: position 4,796,358 of record NC_072474.1, on the reverse strand, counting down.
TAATTCTTTAAGTTGTAGGGTTAGATAACTTATTACCAGTTTTTCTTTTTCTTTTTTCTTTTTTTAAGGTAGGCCTGAAGTGCTATGAACTTCCCTCTCAGGACTGCTTTCACTGTGTCCTATAGATTTTGGATTGTTGTGTGTTCATTGTCATTTGTTTCCAGGATGCTTTTTATTTTATCTTTTATCTATTTTGAAACCCAATCATTCTTTAATAGCATACTATTTAGCTTCCAAGCATTTGATTGTTTTTGTTTTTTATATTGTAGTTGATTTCTAATATTATGCCATTGTGATCTGAGAAGATGGTTGATATGATTTCAATCTTCTTGAATTTGAAGAGACAGCCTATGTCTTATTATCTGGTCTACCTTTGACACTGTCCCATGTGCACTTGAGAATAATCTATATTCTGTAGTTTTGGGGTGAAATTTTCTGAAGATGTCAATTAGTTCCATCCTATCTAATGAATCATTTAGGCTTGCTCTTTCTTTGTTGATTTGTTGTATAGATTTATCCAGTGATTTCAATAGGTATTAAAGTCTCCTACTATGAGTGTATTGCTGTCATTCTCTCCCTTGATATCTTCTGGAAGTTTTTGTTTGTTTGTTTGTTTTTGTGTGTGGGGTTTTTTTTTTTTCTTTTGTTTTTTTTTTTATGTATTTGGATGCTCCTATATTGGGTGTATATATGTTTACCAGAGTTATATCCTCTTGTTATATTGATCCCTTTAGTATTATGAAGTGGCCTTCCTTATCTCTTGTTATGACCTTCACTTTGAGGTTTATTTTGTCAGATATAAGTATTGCTACCCCAGCTCATTTTTCATTACCATCTGCCTGAAAAACTTGTTTTACATCCTTTCACTTTCAATCTGTGTGAGTTCTTTGTTCTGAGGTGGGTCTCTTGTAGACATCATTTATTTGGGTCATGTTTTCTTATCCATTCCGCCACCCTATGTCTTTTGATTGGACCATTTAATCCATTTATGTTTAAGGTTATTATTGATAGGTATATGTTTGTTGCCATTTTTATTCTTGATGCCTGTGTTCCTTCTTCCCTTTCTATTTCTACTTTTTACAACAGTCCCTTTAGCATTTCTTGCATTGCTGGCTTGGTAGTCATAAACTTCCTTACCCGTTCTTCATCCGCAAAGCACCTGATTTCACCATCAATTTTGAATGATACTCTTACTGGATAGAGTTGTCTTGGATTCAGTCCCTTGTTTTGCATCACTTTATATACTTCATTCTATTCCCTTCTTGACTGATGTGTTTCTGTTGGAAAATAATTTGATAGTCTGATGGAAGATCCCTTGTAGATAACTTTCTGCCTCTCTCTTGCAGCCCTTAAGATTCTTTCTTTGTCATTAACGTTTGCCATTGTAATTATGATATGTCTTGGTGTGGGTCTTTTTGGATTCATCTTGTTTGGGACTCTTTGTGCTTGTGTGATTTTTTTCTTCATAGGTCAGGGAAGTTTTCTGTCATTATTTCTTCAAATAGGTTTTCTATTCCTTGCTCCTCTTCTTGTCCTTCTGGCACCCCTATTATACATATGTTGCTTTATTTCATGTTGTCCCACAGCTCTCTTAAACTCTCCTTCTTTTTTACTTTTTTCCAATTGCTGTTCAACTTGGGTGTTTTTCTACCCTGTGTTCTAACTAGCTGATTCAGTCATCCACTTCTAGTCTACTTTTGAAAACTTCCATTGTGTTCTTTATTACAGCTATATCATTCTTCATTTCCTCTTGATTCTTACATATGTTGTTGAATTTCTTATATGATTGAGCATCTTTATAACCATTACTCTGAATTCTTTCTCTGTCATGTTGCTTGCCTTCACTTTGTTTAGCTCCTTTTCTGATAATTCCTCCTTTTCTTTCCTTTGGAGATTGTTCTTTGTCTCCCCATTTTTGCTGACTCTTTCTGGCCCTGGGCACCCTGCTGGGGTCTGAGACATAGAAGCCCCTAGCAATCCAATCATTCAGGACTCATTAGCCCAGAGGCTGGGTCTGCCTTGAGTCTCATGCCTTTATTGACTCTGTTCTGAGTTGTACTCCCTTTGTCCAAGGATCTGGTCTCTCTGTTGTCTGCTTCAGATGTTTGGGGCTGGCAGGGGCACCATGCACAGATCCTCTGGTGTATGACTCCCTATGAGGGCCCAGAACTCTCTGGCCTGCAATTTGCTGTGTGGCCTTGGCACCCAAGACAGGGTAGTACCCTAGGTCCCTCTGGCCATGCACTTGCAGTGCAGTCCCATGACCCATGCTTGGGTGCACAGGGTTGCACTGGCAGCACTGACCTAGGGTCAGTGTTGGGTGGTCACCAGGTGGCTCTAGGTCACACTGGCATCACTGTCCTGGGGCCAGGGTTGGGGCATGGCCAGTGGCTCCTTGTCATTATGGCAAGATTGTCCTGGGCCCGGGGATTGGTGGTAGCTGATGTCTCTGTGTTGCTACTGCAGCCCTGTCAGCTCAGGATCCTGGGATGCTGGTTCTGGGAAAGCGAGGAGGTGCAGTGCAGGAGGTCTCTCTGGTGAGTGCTCACTGCAGAGGTCTGGGAGCCCATGGCAAGCTATCTCACCACTAACTGCCAGGCCACTCACTGCCATGGTTATGGTTGTCCAACAGCTCCCTGCACAGATCCAGGTTGGTGTCTGAGGCCAGTCTGGGTGTTTGTGTGGCTGCACTCCTGACCTCTGCCTCTCCCTTCTACAAGATGGTGTGGGCTCCATGCCAAAGTCATGCCTGGGCTGGGAGTGCCCACAGTTGTAGCCGGGGCTCCCTGTCTAGATGAACCTGATCCGCCAGTCTCTACGGCTGTCCCTCACTCACTCACACACACACCACACAGGCCCACACACTCCCTCCTTTACTCACTCACACTCTCTCCCTCCCTTCCATACTGCTGGCCACCATGTTGGGATTCCTAAATATTCAAGGGGTTAATATCTAAAATATATAATTAATTCATACAACTCAATAGCAAAAATACAAATAATCCAATTTAACAATGGGCAAAGGATCTGAATAGACATTTTCCAAAGATGACATATAAATGATCAGCTATTAGATGAAAAGGTACTCAACATCATTAACCATCAGAGATATTCAAATCAAAACTACAGTAAGATATTTCCTCACATCTGTTAGTATGTCTATTGTCAAAAAGAAGAAATAACAAATGTTGATGACATGACAATATGGATAAAAAGGAACCCTTGTGCACTGTTAGTGGGAATGTGAAGTGGTAGAGGCACTATGGAAAGTAGCATGCAGATTAATCAAGTAATTAAAATTAGAAATACCATTTAATCCAGCAATCCCATTTCTGGGTAGTAACTGAGGAAATGAAAACAGTATCTTAAAAAGATATCATTATCCCCATGTTCATTGCAGCATTATTCACCATAGCTAAGCTATGGAAACAACCTAAATGTACTTCAACAAATGGATGAATAAATGCATATGCATACATACTAGCGGCTTGGTGCACAAAATTTGTGCAAGGGGGGTCCCTCAGCCCAGCCTGCACCTTCTCCAATCCAGGACCCCTCAGGCGGACATCCCTCTCACAATCCAGGACCACTGGCTCCTAACCGCTCACCTGCTTGCCTGCCTGATCACCCCTAACCACCTCTGCCTGCCGGCCTGATGCCCTTAACTGCTCCCCTGCCAGCCTGATTGCCCCAACTACCTCCACCTGATGGCCTGATCACTCCCTAACTGCCCTCCCCTGCCTGTCTGATCACCCCCTAACTTCTCCCCTCTGCTGGTCTGATTGCCCCTAACTGCCTCTGCCTTGGCCCCTGCCACTGTGGCTTTGTCCAGAAAGATGTCTGGTCTAATTAGCATGTTACCTTTTTATTATATATATATATATATACATATATATATAATTATTCAACCATTAAAAAACAGAAATCCTGCCATTTTCCACAACATAGATCAACCTGAGGGCATTATGCTAAATGAAATAAGCTAAACAGAGAAAGACAAATACTGTATGGTATCACTTACATGTGGAATCTTTAAAAAGTAACCAATTTCATACAAATTGAATAGAATGGTGGTTGTCAGGGGCTAAGAGGAAGGGGAAATAAAGTAATATAGGTCAAAGAATGCAAACTTTTAGTTATAGAATAAGTTCTGATGTAATGTACAACACAGTGACTATGGTTAATAATATAGTATTGTATAATTGAAATTTGCTGAGAGTAGATCTTAGGTGTTCTCACCACCCACATACAAGAAAGAGTTAACTATGTGAAGTGATGAATGTGTTAATTATCTTGATCTTAGTAATCATTCCACAATGTATATGTATATCAAATCATCACAGTATGCACTTTTATAATAAAAATATAATAAAAAATTATATTTGACAATCATTTCTCAAAGTTGAAAAGAAAAATAGAATAAAATAAATATTTGTATCACATTATCTGAAATGGATTAATATCGACATTATATAAAGAACGTGTACAAATGAGTAATGAAAAGAAACATACCTTGACAATAAGCTGTAATTTTCTATTAGAAATACTAATGGCTACTAAACATAACAAAAGATATCAGAATGCACTAGTAACCAGGAAAATCAAATAAAAACAAGATACTGTTGTATATCCATCAGATTAGCAAAAAGAATCTGACCATACTGATTTGGGCAAGATATGGATAAATGTAAGCTCATGCACTGCTATTAGAAGGGGAAATTAGAATAACCACTTTGGAGAGAAATGTTTTCATCAGTTGAATTTTAAAGTCCAGCAATTTTCCCCTTTTTTCTTTTATAGTAGCAGATCCTCCCTCAAAACTTGGATCTTTTCCATTAAACAAGCATTGCTGTTATTTCACCCATCTTAAAAATAAGTTTAAATTGAATCTACTCCTATTTTCTGTTCTCCATTATAGCAAAATTCCTCAAAAGAATTATCTATTATTGATGTCTCCAATTCCTCCTCTATTCTGGAGCTGTTTATTCTAACCTATTGAAGCAAATTATCTTGATTTCACTCCACTAAAACCACATGTATAAAAGTCACCAGTTATGTCTAAATTGCCCAACAAATAGTCAGTTCTCCACCTTCATCTTATTTGACCTGTCAGCAATATTTAACAAAGCTCATCACTCTCTCCTCTATGAAACATTGTCTTAATCTGGCTTCCAGGCAATACATTCTCATGGTTTTCTTCCTTCCCCACCAGCCATCCCTTCTTTGTCTTCTTTGTTGATCCTTTCTCATCTCATTGATATTTTATGTTAGAGTGCCCCAGGGCTCAGTCTTGTACCTTTTCTCTTCTTTTTCTATATCCACTCAATCCAGACTTGGGATTTTAACTATCAGTGACATACTAATTCTCTCAAAGGTATATCTCAAGTTGCATGTACAATAAGGTGACCAGATTTTAACATTGGTAAAGCGGGACACCATTGACCCGGGGGGGGGGGGGGGGGGATTCTTTTTTTTTTTTTTAATATATTTTTTATTGATTTTTACAGGGAGGAAGGGAGAGGGATAGAGAGCTAGAAACGTCGATGAGAGAGAAACATCGACCAGCTGCCTCCTGCACACCCCCCACTGGGGATGTGCCCGCAACCAAGGTACATGCCCTCGACCGGAATCGAACCTGGGACCTTCCAGTCCGCAGGCCGACGCTCTATCCACTGAGCCAAACCAGCCTCGGCAGGGGGGGAAGATTCTTGATTAAAAATTTGGTCCATATGGAGCAACAAAAATTTTCATAGAACGCAAAAATAGTATTGTAATATTTTTTTTTTATTTCAACATAAGTACAATTTACAAATATAGTAAATAAAAAGTTATGTATAGTATTATTTTATTCTTTGGCATATTTCTCATTTGAGTGAATTTTTTTTAGTAGATTGCTGTGGTTGTTTAAAAGGTCATGAATTTGCCGTAACGTAAGTCATAAGTGTCACTTTCAAGGCCGGCACTAGACTTTTTGCCACCACTATAAAATATAAATAATACGAGTACTGTCTGCTAAATTCAAGAAAATTTATGTACTTATGAAATAAATAAATAAATTACTTACCTAAATTACCTGAATAGCTGATTTGTAATGACATCACTTGTTTAACTAGCTTACTAGCACGCAGTACAATGTGTATCGTCTGAGAGACAGTTACAAAATGTTTTCGTTGCCGAGGCCGGTTTGGCTCTGTGGATAGAGCGTCGGCCTGCGGACTCAAGGGTCCCAGGTTCGATTCCGGTCAGGGGCATGTACCTTGGTTGCGGGCACATCCCCAGTAGGGGGTGTGCAAGAGGCAGCTGGTGGATGTTTCTCTCTCATCGATGTTTCTAACTCTCTATCCCTCTCTCTTCCTCTCTGTAAAAAATCAATAAAAAAATATATTTAAAAAAAAATGTTTTTGTCATTGCCAATCCCAAAAAATGCCATTGTTCATTAAGTCCAAACAATGGTGGTCGAATTCTAACAACTGATCAACAATGCGAACTTTGATAAGCAGTTCTCGATAATCAGTTCTCAACAATTATTTGTTATTACTAAAGTTTAACATTATAAAATTAACAAAAATAATATAAAACTCATATCCTGGCTAAATAGCCACATGGCCACCGAAAACCGTCTATTCCCTTCCCGTTCTCCCGCCGTTCCCTAGCTTGTCGTGCATTCTTTCCATAAATCAGGACTTTTTTAAAACGCCACGGGACGCAGGACAAATTGTTAAAAATCGGGACTGTCCCGCCAAAAGCGGGACGTCTGGTCACCTTAATGTACAACTGTCTATTTGAATCTCCATTTGGCTATCTAAAGGCATCTCAGAGTTAATACGCCCAAACTAAACCCTTGATCTCCAAAAGAATCTGGCCTTCCCACCCTTTTCATTACATACGCCAACTCCATCTTTCCCATTTGAGTGATAGTCTTCTCCTTTGCCATAGTCTACATCAAATTCATCATGAAATCTTATTGACTAATCCTTAATATATATTCAAAATTTGACCACTACTCACTCCTCCACTGTATCACTCTGATCTAAGCCCTTATCATGTCTTACCTAGATGAATGAACAGCCTCCTAATTTGTATTCTTGCTTCTACCTTTGTCCATCTGCAATCTATTCTCAAATCAGCAGCCAGAGGGATCGTGTTTAAAGATAGGATGATTTTATTATTCCTCTACTCAAAACGCTGCAATGATATTCCATCTCAGGAAAAAGAAAAAAAAAAAGCATCACCATCACAATTATCTAAAAAGTAGGCTTCAGTTTTAACTGTAATTATTTTCTTAAATATACATACATATTGTTATTTGGAATATTTCACAATATGAAATGTCAGAGTCCCTATTCCTTCTCTGACCTCTGCTCTTATCAATCTCCCCTGATTTGCTTCTCTCTAATCATATTGGCCCTCTTGATATTCCTTGATCTTACCCAAAAAAAAAACTCTCTCTTTTTGCATTTGCTGTTCTGTTTAGCTGAAATGCTTTCCCCCAAGTGAACCACAGGACTTACTCTTTTTACCTCCAGATTTACATTTATATGTCACCTTCTCAGTGATTTCTTGCCTGATCAGCTTCTAAAAAATCATGACACCACCCCTCTCTCTAGCATTCTCTATCCTCCTTTGATGCTTCATTTTTCTATGAAACACTTATCACTTACCTAACATACTATGCCCTTTAATCATATTTGTATTATCCTCCCTCCTACTAGAATATAACCTCTATAAAAATATGAATTTTTGTCTGTTTCATTCATTGCTCTATACCCAACACCTAATACAGTATCTAGCACATTAGATATCCAATAAATACTTGTTTAATGAATGAATGCACAAAAAGCAGAATTTTAATATCAAAATTAATTGAAAATGATTTAAATGACCTTTAAGAGGAGAATAGATAAATACAAGATAGCCCAATAACACAATCTCAGAAACATATTGTTTAGAGGGTGGGAAGGAAGAAAGCTATGTGCAGTGTGGTGCCAGTTATAAAGCTTGAAATCATGCAAAATAGTACTTATTTAATTTATGGCTAAATACATTCACAGTAATAGTATAAAATCTTACATATGTAGAGTAAACATAAATTCAAGAGAATCTTGACGCTGTTATAGAAGAGTGGGATGAAAAAACTAAGCAGGGGATTTTATTTCATCTGTAACTATCTTCTTAAACATACATACATGCTGTTTGCAGTATTTGAAATATTTAACAATAGGAAATATGTCCCTTATTTGTCTTAAAACCATCTCTGCTTCCTCTTGTCAGTGTTTGTGAGAGTATTAGTAAATAAGAGACTTTGTATGAAAAGATTTTTAGATAGAGTATAAGATAAAATCCAATCTACGAATTCACTCAGTTCAGAAACTGCACTGATTGTACATCAGCAGGTTGAGTGCAAAGCCACGTTGAATGTTCTAAGGATTCCCGTTTGCTTGCAGTAGGACATTAATCACTCTCTGATTCCTTGGCCAACTAGCCTAGATCTTCAGTTTCATAACCAGATCTTCTTCTCCTATCACTCACAGCCAGCTTGTGCTATAAGTTAGTATAAAACTTCCAGACATTCTTACCATATGCCCTGCTGAGGTCTTGATGTGTTTTCAACATGAAGATTTCCAAAGGAAAATAAATATTATAGATGTTGATCAGACAGCTGTTGTTTTTTTTTATATATTTAGTTTTGAGAGTATTAAAGATGTCCCCTATTTTTCCTTGCATTGCCTGCCTCAACCCAGTTCCTGTCCCACCCCAGACTTTACCATCTTATTGTCTGTGTCCATGGGCCATACATATATGCACATAAGTTCTTTGGTTAACCTCTTCCTGCCTTCCCCACCCCCTTTCCATCTGAGATTCATCACTCTGTTCCATGTTTCCATGTTTCTGGTTTTATTTTATTCATCAGTTTATTTTGTTCATTAGATTACACATTTAATTGAGATTAATTGGTACTTGTCTTTATTTCACTGGCTTATTTCACTTAACATAATAATCTCTAGGTCCCTCCATGCTGTCTCAAAGGGTAATAGATTCTTCATTTTTTACAGCTGCATAGTATTCCATTGTACAAATGTATCACAGATTTTTTATACACTCATCTATGCTATAATGAGCAGTTTCTTACCCAAATAAATGAGGAATAATGGTAGATTAATTGATTTTAAAATGCCTAATTGAAATTAGTACTTAAAATTTTATTTGAAAATGGACAGTGGTTTTAAGAAAAACCCACCCTAACCCTCTTGCCCCTGCCCCCCCAAAATTAAACTTGTAGCTCCCCTGCACCCCCATTTGACCTAAAGCAAGAAATCTTGCCCATGGCATTTACATTGCAAATTAACGGTAGGGAATCCATGTCTACCTGGAAAAGCCCTAACATTAGTGGACTACCAATTAGCTCTTCTACTGCCTGTGTCAAATCCTGACATGGTTGACAGGTGGCTCATATGGCTGGCTCTGATCTTTAGCTAGATGCAGAGGTCACAGCTTTTATTATGCATTCATAAATATGGAATTTAGAAATTAAAGCATAACTAATAGTTTTCCTTATGATATTGCCATGGAACAATGGTTGACACAAATTGGTCCATTCTCCTTAAAAGAGAAACTAAAAGAAATAATTCACTTTGGGGTGCTGGTTATCCAAGGCAACAAAGCATGTATATTGTTGTAATTTATAATTTAAAAAATAAGTTGAATTATAGTAGAAATAACTCCACATACAAACACCATTGCTTACTTGTGATCCCTGCTCCCCTCCAAAAATGTTACGCATTGGTAAGGAATTTTTGTTTGGGTGGGATATTGAGATGAGCTCAGCTTGCTTCCAAGGTATTTGTAGAATACAACTGCAAAGCACAACAGATCTCAATCATTCAAGTTATATAGACTTCTGCATTACAGTAAAACTATTATTGAGCATTTACTGTTTATTATGTATTTTGCCTTCACTGATGTTAGTGAGATGAATAATATGCTGGCATTAACCTCAAGGACATCTAATCCAAGGATGTCTACTAATAAGTAGACAGACAATTACAATACAAATAATAAGAATCATAAAAGAGAATGCTAAGAGAATAACTCCTCCCAGCCCCAGTAAGGACACATTATTCAAGCTCAAGCAAGCCAACAAAGCTTTCCAGAAGAATTTACACCATGCCAAGTCATTAGGAATAAATTAAAATTTGTAGCATAAGGATGAGTTGGGGAAAGGCATACCAAGCAAAGCAACTGTGTGTACAGAGAAGTACAGACACATAGACTAATATGGAGGATTCAGGCAGAAGTGCAGGGCAAATGTGGGTCTTTGTCTTGAAGACAATAAGATCCTTTAAAGCATTTAAAGCAAGGGAATGAACTGATCATGTATGTGCTTCAAGAATACCACTATGACAGCAGTGTGGACAATACATCAGAGGAGGGCCATTTGAAAGGCAGGGAGAGAATTATGTGGCCAGCAATCTACAAAATGTCAAATGTCCATGACATCAGGAAACATGTCAGGCTAATTTGGCAGTAATTTGTACTGGAATGGCAAGAGGGAAAATATTCAAGTGTTGCTGGAACATCATTATAACTCTATTCTCTGTGAAAATAATACAGAAATAATAATGAAATGAAATAAGAAACTACCATTTAGTGTCTTTAATACCATAACCACCCTCCCTATTTTACAGTTGAGCCAACAAATTAGAAAAATTAAGTAAGTTATCTCAAGTCACATGTCTATTAAATCACAGGATCATGATCCAAACACAAGTGTCCTGGCTGCAAAATTCAGACTCTTTCTGTTGCACTATGATTTTTTTTAGAGTCTCTGTGTCAGGAGGTTTATTCTAAACTCTTAAAAAGACCATTAAATTGTGGTCTATTGGAAAAATATTCCAATAATCTTATTATAGACATATCTCAATTGTTTTACTATTTTAGTTATCCATGTATTAAAGTTCAAAACATTACTCAGAGAAAATATACTAAAAAAAAAACAAAACTGGTCATCATAGCGCTGATCTGGACTACATGGGGTTATTCTCAAAGTTAATGCAACTTCTCAGAAAGAAATACTAACACTAAATTATTCTAAAAAGTATTTTTTGGCTCTTACTAAATGATGCATATAGAAAGTCTAGTTTAAAATAGCCATAGATTGAAGGGGATTGGGGAAGAAAGATACCTCACTGGCATCAGCCAATGCTTAAATTGCCTAATTAGTTATGCAAAATACAATCTATATGCAATGGATGAGTTAACATTGCTATCACAAACTTCACTTTTCCATTATCTGACTTTTATAAGTTTAAATTTGCAGTCTTCAAGGTTGTTTCACTCTAGGATTTTTGCATTTAATTAAACACAGCAAGAGAGAAAATCACATTTTTCAAAACAGGTGTTCATCATCTTAAATCTAGCAATAAAAAAGATGAGTCATCACTATTCTCAGAGGAAAGCTTTCAACTTCCCTTGCTACTGTACTATTACTTTTTTTACAACCAATATAAGATCTGCCAAAAACATATGGATACAATATCTATAAAACACAATTACTATTTTTTTCAAACTTTCCTATATGTTATTCTGTCAAAGGGTGAAAAATCAAATATCCTTGTTCAAATCTATCAAGCCTTTAAATTAGCTTTAATTTTTACTATTAATATAACATGTCAAAGGAATTTTTCCCTTCAAAATTCCAAGAGCACAACTTAAGCTGGATATCCACGTCAGGTAACGTACCCAGACACCAATATCAAAACCCAGAGAAACAAAAGCATGTTTCTTACTAAAATTGAGTGAGTAAATGGATTCTTAGAGTATATTAAAAAGACTAAAAATATTATAATGGCCATCTCATGGAATGGTTTAAATCATATACAGTATAGGCTTTTTGGTTGTCATTAAAGCACCCATTCAACTGGGTAGATATTGTAGCCTTAATTTTAAAGAAGTCTACATGCAGACAAAAGTTTAAATTTCTAAGTAGATAATATTTTATTGTTCAGTCAACAAACATTTATATAGTATCTTCTAAGGCCAGGCACTATACTAGTGAAGGTAACCTTAGGGCCCATGAGATGAAATTTTTAAAATTTCATTTGTACCTACATTTAAAAAAACACAACGCATTAGCACCACAATATATAAATCCTTGATCATTCATTTTTTAACCCCTTAAAGCATCTACTTTACTTCTCTGACAAGACTATGCAGTTACACAGAGTAAGATGGACACTTTCCTACAGAAGTCCTTTTGCTTACTTGGGCCTCCTAGAGTGACACTGTCATGCTCTAGTCACCATGTCTCAGCATCTGCTCCCTTCTAGAAAGGTTGAGATTAGCAGTCTCATGGAGAGTGAGTCACTCTTACCAGTCATAGGAGAGATTGACAGGAAAGTTAAAATGCTCATTAATTATGTTACAATGATAATTATAACAAATTTTCAAGTCTACTTGAAATCTCTTGACCAATACATTTTATCCCTAAGGCAAACCTACTTGGGTAACCAAATTATAATCAGAAGCTAACTTAGTAAACATAAAATATGGTCAAAGGGAGGTGAATATTATAAAAAATGTGGACTTGAAAAAAAAAAGGGGGGGGGGGGTACTGAGAAGAAACCTCAGAAAGGTAAAAAGAGAGCCAGGGTACAGTGATAGAGCTGAAAGCTTGGAAAAAGAGATATTCAAGAAAAAAGACTTATGTGAATGCTGTAAAAGACTTAAGTAAAGTATAAACAAACAACTTCCCATCCATTCCCACTCCTCCCCCCCCCCCGCAAAAAAAAAAAAGTTCTTGGATTTGTTTTTTAGTAGATAATTAATGGCTGCTTAACACACTCAATCTGATAGTGAGGCTGGAACCAGATTAAAATGGGCTGCTGAGACTGGTCCTTAAAAAGATAAGACAGCAATTGTGGGACATCCTTTGAAGAGTCTGGTAGTGAGGGAAATAATAACAAATAAAGGAACAGGGTCTATGATGGTTCAGTTATATCTATACTTTGAAGTGTAGTGAATACACTTTGAAGTATAGAGAAGAGAGTGAACAATAAAACAAAAATCAGCATTGATAAAATCAAGATCACCAGTGAAAGCATTATTAATTAGGCTTAGATATCAAGAGACAACTCCTCTCGATTAAAAGGAAACTAGATGGTAGAACAGATATAGATAAACTAATATGGATAAAGATGCAGTTCAACAAGGTAATTCAAATGTCTTGACAGATGTTTTTTCTATATGGGAAAAAATTTGTTTGTTGAGAGAAAGGACAATAATGATAGGATAGTTATTTTGAAGAGGGTGGTAAAAGTTTGGAAAAGGTGATATGGAGAAATATAAGAGGGTCTGATTAAGGACAGTATGGAGTTTGCAAGTTACAGTGGAGACTATCTATTGGTATCAGTTCCCTCAACTCTGATTTAATCCAGCATATCTCAGAACATAGACAGGAGTAGAGAAGGCAGGAGGCTGATCCAAATCAGGGTTAACAGAATAGATCTGAAAAAAAAAACATTGATAATGAGAGTACTAGTAAGAGAATAGATAGAGTGATATACCACAAGATTCTAGGCAATATGTGAGAGAAATGAAACCATCAGTGGGTGGTACACTAAGAAGATAATTGAGGGATGGATAATCTAAAGAGTTTGATGAAAACTATCATAGTCTGTAATTCCTAGAACCAGGACCTGAAACAAAGGGAGTCTGCAGACAATTTATTTTAGAAACTCCAGGGAACCAGAATGAGGAACAAGGAGGTTAACACAGAAGAAAGGAAAGTTAATAAAAAGGATGTGTTGTCAAGTTAGTCATTGCTACAGTTAATTGATGCTTGATATCATTTCAACTTCTGAGAACTATGAAATGTGCCCATAACTGTTCATTTAGGGCACAAGAGGGTAAATCATTTTCCATTTACTTTGACGCCATTGGTAAAGAATGACCCCATGGGCAGGAACTATTTGCACATGCATGAGTGCCAAAGAGAGTCCTAAAAATATCCCATGTTGCAGCATCAGAGAACCCTTGGAGCAGGAAGTGAGAGGTATGCAAAACAGGACATGGACTGAGATGCTATAAGGTTTACCTTTAGACATTTGGCAAAATCTTAACCATAATTCTACCATAGCAGTGACTTGAGAAAAAGGTGAGTGCATGTAAAGTGGTACAAGACCTAAGATCAAGTGTAAAGTAAGAAAGTGAGAAAGCTAAAAGAAAAAAGATTCCAGATTTTTTTCTCAACATTTAATATTTTAAAGTTAGAATTATTCCAGATATTGAGATACATCTGGATGTGGCCTTGAGAGTTAATTACTGGAATTGAGGTAATCTGGAAATTCTGAAAAGGCATGTGAGATAGATTATATTGAGATAACAAACTTGATCACCAAATCTCTAATTATAATAATAATGATTTATTTCTTATTCAGACTACATATTTATCTCAAACCAGAGAAAGCTCTATTCCATTACACAGTAGCTCATGATACCCAAGCAACCTCTATCTGTAACATTACCAGTCTTTATGACAGAGTAAAAGACAATACAGGATGGTAAACCATGACTTTACTACCAAAGCTTTTGTTCAGGAGTGATACTCATCACTTCCTTTTACACTTTCCAGGAAAAATCAAGTCATGTGTCCATACCCCAGTCCACAGAGCAAGAACATATAATTCTTCCATTGGGAGGATCACCAGCTGAAGGGACACTAAATAGGAGTGAACAGGAATATCATCTCCCACTGGGCCACATTGTTTCATGACACATGAGCACTTGTTGATGGCAGAGTTGAAGAAGAAAGAACATGTCTTCCATGAATAAAGGCCAGAAAGCAACAATAATAAGGGTTCTAAAAGATGGTCTTGCCAAAGAAGCAATGGAGCTCTTGGAGAATATTCTGGAACCCTTTGTGTGAAGAAATATGGTTACAAAGAGCATTGGCTTGAGCATTTTCTCAAGAAGTGGTGTACTTGGACGTTTATTTTTTAATTATGATGAATAAGTTTCTGTGAAACGACTGAGGATGCAATGGAAATTATTTATAAGCTTGTTGTATATGTTGTTGTTTTAGTTTTTGAGCTCTCTTTTCTTAGAGCTCAATCTTTTTCTAGAAGATAACCTTCACTTTCTTCACTTCAACTACTTCCTATATTCAGATGGCTATTAAATCTTTACCTTAATCCCACACTTCTCCCCTCATCAAAGTCAGTTCATAGAGGCCACTGGTTAATAGGGAGGCCATGTACCATGTGCAAGGATTTTTTTTTAGTGCTACTGGGAATACATACTGTGAATACCTTCCTGACTTTTCTCCAAAGGGACATGTTGCCATTTTCCAGGGTAACTATGTACTGAGGGTGAGGGAATAACCATACTTTTCAATAACAGATATGGAGTCTGAGTCACATATGGAGACCTAAAATCCCATCATGAATCTCTGTTTATAAACAGGAGCTTATGGAAACCAACTGATAAGTAAAGTTTTGCCCCAAGCAGATATCTGATAGTTGATCCAAGGGTTGTTGGAAACAGCATGTAATTACTTCCTATCCCTGTGTTTTATCATGGAATAAGACTGATCTGTGGCATAAGGTATTATAGTAGGGAGAGCCTAGTAGAAAACCTTAAAATGCCCCCTCAACAATATTATTTCTGACAAAGGGATCTATTATAAAGTTAAGGAAGTATGACAGAGGGCAGAAGACAACAGAAGCTACTGGTCTTGCCATGGACTCCATCACCTAGAAATAACCAGCCTAATAGAATAAAATAGTGGAACAGCCTGTTAAAGGCATAACTAAGGCATAATATTAGTGAAAATACTCTTCACATTGAATTGTTGTCATCCGATATGCAATAGCTGATATGTAGGGCTATATCCCTAAAGGCTAAAATGCACACCTATGACACAAGGTGTAAAAATAGAATTGGCAATTCAAACAATCTCACAGTGACCCACTTGTAGGATGTGTGCTTTCTACCCCTGCAACTTTATTCACTGATTGGTTAGAGGTCCTAGTCCCAAAGTACATGTGTGTTGGGAATTGGGGAGTTGGGGTTGGGAGGCAGCAGAAAAAAAAATGTAGGGAGTTTCTGCCAAGGGCCACAGTATGCTCATCATCTTGTCTCTTATCACTTTCCTTTCTCACTCCAGGTGACTCTGATGAAAATAAAAGAGTGGCTGTAATGGCAAAGATCATGGACCCTGACTACCAAGATGAACTCGTGTGTCTGATAAACAATGGGACAGGGAGCAGCACATTCGGAACCCAGTGGCATCCCCAGTGCTTCCATTCCCAGTGGTTATAGTAAACAGTCAACCACAACAACCATAGCCCAATAAGAACAAAACAACCAAGGACTCAAATTCCTTGTGTTACCAGACCGCTTCTACCCTGGGACTGGCCTGCCCCAGCATGGTCCGGGACTTTTTGCATGTCAGACAACATTCAAAGTCTTGATTCATGCAGGAAAAATTTTAAGACACTAGTCCATGTGAAAATAAGAAAAAGTTTATTGAAGATTGGGACAGTGAGGCAAAAGAAGGACTCCTGGAGAAAGGAGCAGGGAGTAAGCCCAGGAGGAGCTACTGCAGCCCACTGCTCCCCTGGATGCAAGTCTTGTAGGGACTCTTAGAGCTTGGGATTGAAGAAGCAAAGTTCACTTCTGAGGAAAAGGGGGTGCAGACCTGCTCAAAGAAGAGTGTACACTGGTATCCTTTGCCCTGAGAGTTTTATCTATTTTCTATAGGTGGGAATTTTAGGGGTGGTTCCAGGGGAGGATCTCAAAAGAATATTCATTAGATTTCTGGGTGTGTTGTTTAGTATGCTGATGTATTAAAATGAACATATAATGGAGTGGGGCCATTTTCTAATTAGTTTCACCTCTATGGTGAATTAGTCTGGCTCCAGTTGTTCAATGTTGTTGTTGTTGTTGTTGTTGTTGTTGTTACTATCTCCCTGGGTAAGGTGATTTCAACCACCTGCTCTTAGGTGTCTTTGGTTAGAGAGGATAGAGTCTTGTGATTTATCAGCTAGCTGGTAATTGCTCAGCCTTTCAGTTTGTTCAAGCATTTGTCTCCATTTCCTCATTCCAGTTGCCAGGGGATTCTCCTAAGTTTCTTACTAACCTGCCTCACTTGGGGAAGAAGTCTGGGTCAACCTGGAAGACAAGCAATTCAGATCAGCCAAATATTTGATAAAGAACATATGGTGAAGGAATTAAAAGATGTCCATGAAATAAGGCACAGGAACCAGTTGCCACAGTTGAGACTATAGCTTGTATTACTTTCCTTTTTCCATCAGAGAATATAGCTAGCCACCCTCTATGACTTGTACCTCCTCCCTAGGGAAGAAGTGAGGGCAGCAATATCCAGATCCAATATTGTAATGGATAGAAGAACTGATATAATGAAAGATTGTGAGTGATCTAAGGTGTGGATTGTATCAGATTTCTCATATGCACCAGTTCAAATGCTCTTGGCTTCATGTGTCCTTGTTCTAGCTGCTGCCATGGTGATCCAGCTCTGCAAAGCCTCTTACTAATTTCAAACTGGAACATCTTGACAGCAAATCACCTTGTGCCTGAACTAAGTGCCTCTCTTGCCTCTTTTCCTTTCGATACTTACTCAGAACCAAGCAAGACAGGAGCTAGTAGATAAATTATTCTCATTTAAAGCCAGAAATCAGAACTGAGGCTAAAAAGTATCTCAAAGTTATTTGTTGAAGGAATGTACTACAGAGAAAGGGAGTGAGGATCAAAGCATGCCAAGGCAGAGAAAAAGAGCTAAAAAGAATTTGACTTCAGTAGAAGACTAATTTTGGTCCCATTGGGCAACCTATAGAGCATGAATTGAGGCAAATGGCCAGTCCACTGGCTGTGGGCTCCCCCTGGGGCTGAGGACATAACTTCATGTTGCAATGACTTTCTGGCAATACCCCAGAGACTAGCAACAGTGATGAGTTGCTGGCAACCAACACAGAAGCTGGGGGATGGATGGAGAAGCCCAGTAAAGAGAATTTGTGGGGAACCAACCGTATCCTTTCTGTCCTGTGATGGAGAGTCCTGGGAAGCTGTTTACATGGCTTCTCAGAGGACAGCCCTCAGGATCATACAATCATTTGAATTTAGTAGCAGCCAGCTTCATAGCACACCCTTCTTTTGATTCCTTTTCTCCTCTTTCTCATTTCCCTAGTTTTATTTCATATTCCTGGGATTGTAATCCCTAATAAAGCATAACCTACTATGAAAAGAAGAAACAAGGGATACGGGACCTGGGTGGATAGTCAATGGCTAAAGTTGCTGCAGCAGGTGGAAAGGAAAGGGGGAGAGAAGGAGGTGGAATAAAATACCTGATTTGATTAAGAGGCCTATACAGAATGAGGTCTCTCGTGTGTGACACTGGAGGCCTGATGAAGGTAGCAGTCTTGCTCAATGCTTATGCTGTATTTGATGAGAAGTAAATCTACAGAGTCCCATACTGAACACAACTCAAGGCAAGCAAAACTCAGCTAATCAAAGATTTTTGGAAGATGAAAATCTCTCCAAAAAAATAAGACATTTTGAGATTTATTTTCTAACAAAAATGCCAGGGCCAGCCTGATGGTTGAACCGGGCTGAGGTAGGGAGGTGGGAATTGAGAAAAGAAAGAAAGAAAGACAGGAGAGCGGGGTCAGGAGGACTGCGAGCCATTGACGGACTGCAGCTACTTTATTGACTGCGTAATGCCTTTTATACACAAACACTTGAATAGGAGGTCTGTCAAGAGAAATGTACTCTCTGTTTCTCTTAATCTCTAAGATAAAGCAGGAAGCAAAATTCTTGGTAAATATTTACAGACTTCTGATAAGCTATGAAGGGTCGCTCTATTCTGCTCATCTGCTGACAATAGGAATGTGCCATTAAAACAAGTTAGGGAACATTCTGTGTGGGTAGAGGACTGAACCTTATCATGTCTCCAACAGCTCCCCCTTCTTTATTTAATTTTAAGCTACTAATAATAAAAGTAAATTTTAAACATTAATAATAAAGCTCTAATATTAAAACAGTTGCAAACAATGCCAATGCAAAACTAAACTACATATATATTATCATTTTCAAAACTTGAATGTCAAGAGCAAAACTATGGCTACTAAAAATAACAAAATAAGAGAGAAATTAAAACTATGGGCATGTTAACATTTTTACCTACTAAATGAAAGAAAGTCTCTTGTGCTGTTGGTGTATATTTATTCAGAGTCCTTGGACTTGGATTCGCAAGACTTTGTAGAAGACTGGCAGCTAACAGATGCTAGCATGAGCAGGAACATGGTTGAAGAAGTAGCTTTAACTTCTTGCTTTTCTACAATTTGCTGCACTTTTGTCGTTAACTTCTTCAGATGACTCTATGTTGGCACCTCAGTCCCTTGCGTAGCTTTCAGTTTTCTTCTTCCTCCGCTTTGCTGTCATTAAGGCAGTACTTAGTCCTTTTGAGTGAAGGGACACAGGAGCTTGTCTGAGTCCATTGTGGTGACACACGTAATGCTCTGGCACCCGAATTGGCTGTATTGCTCCTTCTGGAAAGATATAAAACACAACCTCTTCCCCACATTATTACTGAATCTGATAAAACTCTTTTCTGGTTTATGCTTCCTTCCACCTAGCTGACTCGGCGGAGGCTATTGTACAGGAGGCCCAATGCCCTTCACCTGCTGTACAATCCTCTGCATCACAATTCAAACAATTTTTAAAGTATAAAAAGCATAACTGAGTTTCTCTTGAGATGACACATAACATCTGTCTCCCCCTTTTAGTTTTAGTAAATGATTTTAAGAATATGATTGGCTTTTTCTATAATTGAATGATATTTAAGTCCTCAGGGATTTACCCCTAAAGTTGGCACAGGAAGGTGGATAACATATTGAGGACATCGCTTCTAATAAAATATGGAAATTGTCATTCTCAAATAATATTTTAAAGACTGAAAATTAAATGAAAAGTTCCTCTGATTTAGTGTGCCCTATGGTAGCTATTTTAATCATTTTAAATTTTAATTTTTTGCACAAATATATGACTGCTCTAGGTTCACTGTATGTTAAGCAATTTTACCATGAGATGAACTACCAATAGAAATTTTAGGGACAACTTTTTGTCTAATTAATTTCTCTTGAATGTTTACTTATTTTAATTAGCCAATCTAAATTAATCTGAAAACCCGACTACTATTTTACTGTCAAATTCAATACTCTAACAACAATCTTAGTCTACACTGTAAATACTAATGCAAAGGATTATTTGCATCCTTGAGAAAGCCCTGAGCATTCCTGGTATTAAGCTGGATTTAGATATAGGGCAGCTGCTGCCAGCCAAGTCTCTGTTGCCTGGGTCCCGATCTGAGCTGGGCATGGGAAGCACAAAGCAGCCATGGGGCAGGAGACCTCCCTCAGAAGGGACAAGTGTTTAGGCCCCTGTAATGTTGGGGGGGTGAGGATTTGTGCCCCACCTCTGTTGATCCCCAAGTTCTCTCCTGATGGCCCCTCTGCGACTGTGCCTGTCTTAGGTTTTTCCTTCCCTGAGGAATCTTACCCGTCTCTGGCTAACCATCCATCCTCCAGGGCCAAGCAGGGTGATGTGAGGTTTTGTTCTGTCTCCTTGGTAGCCTATGCCCCTGTGGCCTCCACACCCAGCACCTGCCTTGGGATCCCCCCACCTGCTGGCAGGGCCCCGGCATTGATCACATATCTTGGGGAACCCAGGGAGGGCCCAGCTCATGCCATTGGGCAAGAGACAAATCCATGGGACCAGCTACTATGAGGCTTCAACTTCAGCATGAACAGAAAGCTCAGGCAACAGCTGTGGGAGGGTCCCTTTTGGTAAAAAGGGCAAGAGAGGCCAATATAGAATGCTAAAGTGTCTTCCCAAGAGGCCTCAACTCCTTTTTAAAATTGCTGCCAAACATTCAAAGAATTAGTCTGTAAGTTTGTTTGGGATAAATGTACATTATGCTGTTACAAAATATTAAAAATTATAATGATATTGTAGAATAATATCATGTAAGAATATTCTTTGCTCTAGGCCATGGCAATTTAATTTCAAACTGGCTGTTAATTTCTTTTTGTATAGACAAGGTTGTAGTTATATTTTTGTACCTCTTAGAGGCTAAAACCTTTATAATATTTTTTAAATATCTACTAATTCTTATTTGATAAGGCTTTCCATGTAACTTCAAGTATATTAGATCTGTTTTAAAAGATTTCCTTTAAGAAGAGAGAATAAATTTCTTGTATTATTCCAGTCCCTTGGAGCTTTCCAAGAATCATCTCTATTAAGGCCTTGAAATTTTAACATGGAAAAAAAACCATCAAATATATATATATATAAATATATATATATATATGATTTAAAGATTATAATACCTTTTATAATTATCTTAAGATATAAAACACAATATTTTCTCAAAAATAAGTTCTTATACTTTAGGTATTTAATTACAATAACTATATAATTTCTCCCAATTGATTTGTAAGCTGAACTTGTAAAGCTGGCAAGTCAAATATATTTAGTATTTCCTATATTAACAACACTTTATATTTCTAAGAAAAATACAAGACATAATTAATTAATAGCTTCAATTCTGTCCTCTAGGTTTTTTATGAGGCAAATTTAAACGTTACCTTTTATTTGCCAGTGGCTCTGGAAAACCAGGTTTGGTTTGTTGGAATGTAAATTACCACATTCCTTAGCATACTGGGAGAGTGGGCTTCTATATTGGATTTCCACGTGTCTCCCTTCCTCCACATCCTGCTTACTTCAGGGAAAACATTAGTAACAGATCTGGCCACATATTTTTTCATGCTTAATAGATAAAGACAGATCTCAAATTTTTTCTTTCTTTTTCGCTTTCTGAAGTAATAACTCACACCCAATTTGGCCAAGATTAGCATTTCCCTCTGAGTTCTCTTATAATTTTTAAAAGTAACCTTAAGTAATCTTATTGCAGGGAGAGCAGATAGCCTTGCCCTCTCCTGCCACCTTTGAATCTCTCCTCACCAGAGGCAGTTTCAGCAGTGGAGTTCCACTTATTACAGATGTTAAATTCCATACACACACTAAGATTCTAATTTGAACAAGAAACAACATTATTTTGTGATCACATAGACTTCAACATTTTCCCATAAAGGGCATTTTCTCTAAACTCTACTTGTCCCATGCTTTACTCCCGACTATCAAAACATTTCTCCTCACTTCTTATCGAGTGCACTCTTTACCTTGAGGATTTCCTCACCATGCTTTCCAAGTCCTCAGGTCCCTGTTCGGGCACCAATTTGCCAGGGCCAGCCTGATGGTTGAACCGGGCTGAGGTAGGGAGGTGGGAATTGAGAAAAGAAAGAAAGACAGGAGAGCAGGGTTGGGAGGACTGCAAGCCATTGATGGACTGCAGCTACTTTATTGACTGCGTAATGCCTTTTATACACAAACACTTGAATAGGAGGTCTGTCAAGAGGAATGTACTCTCTGTTCCTCTTAATCTCTAAGATAAAGCAGGAAGCCAAATTCTCGGTAAATATATACAGACTTCTGATAAGCTATGAAAGGTCGCTCTATTCTGCTCATCTGCTGACAATAGGAATGTGCCATCAAAACAAGTTAGGGAACATTCTTTGTGGGTAGGGGGCTGAGCCTTATCAGGTCTCCAACACAAAAATATGTGGCTAAATAGTTCATAAAGGTTAATTACTTTATAATTCAATGTCATGGATACCTACATATTGATAAGTGACTGGGAAAGGATTGATTACTTGACTTCCTGATTGATTTATACTCAGAGAACTCACAAGGCTCCCCTCATAAGAGAGGAGAGACCTCAAATTATCTTGGGAAGTTATCTAAATCATAGTTCTTAAGGGTAGTGTAAACTCCTACACGTTTACCACATGGGCCTTTGAAATATTCCTCGGTGTTGAATGTGAACAAACTTTCATAAAGAACAGAGAAAGAAAACTTATCTTAAAGCTCCATTTGAATTGCTTCTCTAGCATTAACTTACATAGATTATTATGCCTACTCAATTGATTTATTTCATATTTATGACACATTCAATAAACACCCCCATTATCTAAAGTCTCTTTAATCCTCTTCAACATGAAAAGCAAGAATCACTTACCATCAGAAAAAAATAAGGTTATTTTGCCTTGCAATACTATTATCATTAATTATATTTGTTAACTTTTTTTATTTCCCCAGGTTCAGAATACTTACCGAATATTAGTTAGATCATTAGATAAAACAGTGCCATATAAACTTGACTGATGAAAACTTACTCTGATTGTCACCAAAGGGTAAAGAATGGTTAGCCCAAGACCAATCAGTGAATATGTCAGAGACTGAACGTTGAAATCCTTTATCTTTTCCAAAAGCAGCCATTAGAGCATGCTCTGTGTGTACATATATAAACAATATATGAACACCGGTTTGTATATATTAGTTATAAGCATTTATCTATATAAACAAATATCATTTATACTAATAAAAGGGTAATATGCAAATTGGTCAGGACGCCCTTACAGTAACAGCAGGCTGCATGGGGTAACCAGGTCGGCAGGGGGTTAATGAGGAATGACCAAACAACTGAACACCAGGCTGCGTGGGGTGACCAGGCCGGCAGAGGGGAGCAGTTGGGGGTGATCAGGTTGGCAGGCAGAGGTGTTTAGGGGTAATCAGGCTGGCAGGGGGCAGTTATGGGCTATCAGGCAGGCAGGCAGGCGAGTGGTTAGGAGTCAGTGGTCCAGGATTGTGAGAGGGATGTCCGACTACCTACTTAGGTTCGATCTTGGGGATCGGGCCTAAACTGGCAGTCAAACATCCCCCGAGGGGTCCCCGATTAGAGAGGGTGCAGGCTGGGCTGAGGGGACCCCCTCCCGTGTACAAATTTTGTGCACCGGGCCTCTAGTATTTTATATATAATTCAAGTGCCATTTTTAGTGAATTTGGAAGGCTTTTTTTTTTTGGTATAGCAAAGGTGGATATTTATTGAAGAACAGGTAAAGACTCCCACTGGGGAGGGGGAAAGAGTCCCACAGAATGGACTCCCATGTGGGGAGGGGGAAAGGGTCCCCAGGCTTTTTTTTTAATGAGACATAGTAAACAAAGTTAAACAACCACCAACAAAGGTGGGAAATGCTCAAAATACAAGAAATTTTGGAAAGCTTATACAAATAAAATGTTAATAAATGCCTGTGGGTAGATATTTTAAAGCTTGATCCTTTTGTTGTCTAAAGTTTAAGTTACTCTCACATCTTAGGTGTCTATACATTGTCACAAAATAGCTAGACAAAGGGCTGCTATGTGAATAGGGCATACGTTTTCTCACACTTATAGGAAACATAGTAAAGAGGTATGTTCATTGACAAATAAATCTAGAAGGAGCTATTAAACAGAGTTTTACACTAAATTTCTCTGTCATATTAGTTGCCAAGTTTTAGTTTTTCTTAGTTCATACAACCAAAACCTTGGAATAAAAAACATCAGTAGAAATCTGAATATTCTGAGACTCCTAATACCCATTCCAAATTTCAGTTTAGCATTCAATGACATCCTAATACTGTTCATTCATTCAGCATTAGTCATTGAGGGTCCACTTTGTGCCAAGCACTGGCTAGAGGCAGGGTTATAAGGCTGACTGAAAATACTTTGCAGGACAGTGAAATTTATGTCCCTCTGGATCATAAGAGTGAAAGATCCTTAAGGAAGGGAACCATGTTTTATATCTCCCATGGAGATTAGCACTGTGCCAAGCACATATTAGGTACACAAAACTAATTTTCAAAGTCCTGATGGAGTTTGCTGATAAATGAACAACTCATTCTTATACTCTAAAATATATCATCTAATAGCACAAAAATAAGCAATTTTTATGGGTTATGGCATAAGATGATTAGCTATTGATAAGCAACTTTGCCTCTCAGACACAGGGTGACCCCATTTCTTAATTGCTAGACTGCCTGAACTGTATGTCACCACTGTTTGCTGTAATGTCCTCCAAAAGTGTTCTACTACACTTCTTGCAGCTCATCAATTTCAATTTACCAAACATAGTTACATTTTTACTCTTCTTACATTAACTGCTCTTTGGGAAGGTTCCTCACTGCATTGTGTTATTCCATTCATTATTTATATTCCACTTTCTAAAATGATTGGAGATGGCTTAAAACAGGCGTCCTCAAACTACGGCCCGCGGGCCACATGCGGGTGTTTTTGCCGTTTTATTTTTTTACTTCAAAATAAGATATGTGCAGTGTGCATAGGAATTTGTTCATAGTTTTTTTTTAAACTATAGTCTAGCCCTCCAACGGTCTGAGGGACAGTGAACTGGCCCCCTGTTTAAAAAGTTTGAGGACCCCTGGCTTAAAATATTAAAATGTATGACAGACAAGACCATTAGCAGTAAAAAGGGAGATAAAAAAAACACAACAGTTCAGAGTAATGACTAAACATATAAAAAACAAAAATGAGTTATAATAAGAGGGCACCAAATTAGCTCCACATTTTTACAAAGTCAAGAGAAAAGTGAGTTTATGATATAATACATGGTTCTTCTTGACAGACTCAAGGAATTATACACACATATCTGTGGCAGAGACTGCTAGGTGCCCACCATCGTTTCCTTTCTCCATAGTGATAGAACTGTGTCTGGACCACAGTAGGGGCTACACTTCTCATCTTCTTTTACAATGAGAACCTCTCATTAATGGGATGCAAGCAGAAGCAATGTGTGTAATTTCTGGATCTCATGCTTAAGAATAATTCTATGATCCTGGACTTCCAGTCTCTCCCCTTCTTACTGGCCAGAATGGGAATGACCAGAATGGCCTTGGAAGCCACAAGTTGAAAATGGTGGAGCTCCATTCGCCTGGATTGAACAAAGGAAACAGAGAGGGTAGCCTTTCTCTTAGGAAATACAGGGGGCCTAACTTGAATAGTTTCCCAAAGTCATTCAAACACCTAAAAAGGTAATCCACAGAGGACATCTTTGAGATAAATAAATGCTACTGAACACCAAGAGATATAAAGTATGAGGTTACAGCTATTATGTAAGGTCAGACTAGTTAAAGAATTAGGAAGATAGCAGCAAGAAACAATGCATTCTAGCAGCAACCTGGAGTCCTATGATAGCACAAAGGAGCACCAGGAAAGCCTGCTCAGGGGCCTGGAACTGCCCATTGCAAAGCTAGCTAAAGGGCCATGCACTCTGACCCTTTGGGCCAGAGTACCCAGTTGATCATCATATCACTCAGGTTGGATCCTAGGATTTCACTTATCTGTAGAATCTAAAGAACAAAATAAACAAGCAAACAAAATTTAAACAGATTCACAAATACAGAGAGATAACTGGTGGTTGCCAGAGGGGAGGTGGGTTGGGGCACTGGGTGAAACGGGTGAAGGGACTAAGAAGCACATATTGGTACTTACAAAGTAATCATGAAGAAGTAAATCATAGGAAATCTAGTCAATAATATTATGATAACAATGCATGGTACCCTCTGGGTAACTGGAAATATCGAGGGAAACACTATGTATAGTATATGATTGTCTAACCACTAAGCATACAGCCGAAACCAATACATAATAATAATTTTTTAAAGTCCTGGAACACAAAGGGAAAGAAATATTCACTGGAGAATATATGTCTGCATAGGACACAGTGTGTTTAAAAACCCTTCAATTTGGTCCTTAATGTACATATTGCATGTTTAATTCCCATAGCAATCCTGCCAAGTAGGTTAATCAACTCACTTTTAGAGAAGGAAACAGTTTCAGAGATTAGTCAAGACCCATTTCAGTATTTGCTGTACTCTTTCAGTTACGCAAGTTCAAAAATCGATTCAAACCATCTTAAGTAAAAATAGGGAAATCATTAGTTTACACACCAGAATGTGGAGTGGGAGATCTGGCTTGAAACATGGCTGGATGGGTGCTCAAAGGGCATGTGCAGGAATCTGTGTTTCTCTTCATCCCTTCAAAAGGAGAAGGGCATGGGGGGAGCTTGATAGCCACCAGGAACACAAGAGTCACCGCTTCAGAGTTTAGCAAACTTAATGTACATAAACTCTGGTTGGGGTCATGTGTCCAGAAACATGACTGCTCAGGCCTGGTCTCCTACACTCCCCTGCTACAGAGGGAGGAGACAATTTAGCCTCTTCTACTATGGCACACACCAATGCTCCCTACCTGCCACATGCACACAGGCGATTATTATTTTTTTTAAAGCAGGAAATTGATTCTGGGCAAACAAAACCAGGAGATATCTATTATGTTCATCACCCTTAACCTCCAAGCATATTGCAATCCTTTTTCTCATACATATAAATATAAAATTATGTCACTTGGCATGATGCAAATATTCATATACAACATTTTCCCAAAGGACATGATCCAAATTCTAATAAACTCAGAATTTCTGACTATTATGAATATTTTTCCATCTAGTTTGGCCATAGTTCCTCAAGATCTAGCAATCTATGGTCAATTAATAATTTAACTTTCATTTTCAGAGATAGAAGGAAAACAAAATAATGGCAAATGATGTCCATTGGAGAAAGGAGAGAAGGGGAAACAATTCCAGTGGTTAGCTGTTCACCCCATTGCCGTCTGTTGGAAAAGGATAGCAAGGACTCACTTCCTTTATCTGCTGGATCGTCCCACTGTGTTCGCCTGGAGGGGCCCTGCTGCAGTGAGCCTCCACAGCAGTGCCCAAGAGGCCATGGGGGAAGAGGGATAGAAAAGCTTCAGGTTATTATTTATTTGTATGGTTTTGAGGCTCTGAAATTGCCTTGGAGCTTAAGTAATCACATCTACATGCTAGGCCTGGGTTTCTCTTTAATACAGCCCCTTAAAAAGCCCTTGAAATCTCCAGGAGACATAAACTGTCCCTGAACGTCTAGTTGAGCCTTCTCCTCTGTTATAGTACAAAACACAATGAAAGTTGGTTATCTGATTTTCAAAGCACTGGACTTAGGACTAACTCTCAGAATCAGACAAGAGCGCCATAATATCACTTTATTCTTTTTTGGCATTATTTAACCTTTTGCACTCGGATGTCGAGTGTGACTCAACACGGTTAGCATTAGAATAAAGGAATCGAGAAAAAAGCAAGCGAGTGCAAAGGGTTAATACTAGAGACCTGGTGCATGAAATTCATGCACTGGGGTGGGGGGTCCCTCAGTCCAGCCTGCACCCTCTAGCAGTCCGGTAGCCCCTAGGGGATGTCCAACTGATGGCTTAGGCCCACTCCCCGCAGTTGGATATCCTTAGCGCTGCTGCGGAAGCGAAAGAGGCTTCCGCCACTGCCGCTGTGCTAGCCAGCCATGAGCCCAGCTTCTGGTTGAGCAGCGCTCCCCCTGTGGGAGCACACTGACCACCAGGGGGCAGCTCCTGCATTGAGCATCTGCCCCCTGGTGATCAGTACACGTCATATAGACCAGTCGTTCCACCATTTGGTCAATTTGCCTATTAGCCTTTTATTATATAGAATAATTCTTGAGATTTGTATAATTCAAGTACTGATTATAAAAGTTACAAGAGGACAGAAAAACCTAAAAGCCTCTTCCAAAGTCCACAATACTCTTTCAAGGCAACTGGGAATTGTTAAATTAAATGGAATTTGCTCCTAAGAAATTAAGCCTAGATTTTAGTTTGAGAGCCAGGTCTCCCTGTCAGCCAGATCATTGCTTCCCTATAGCACTGAGCTTCCCAAAAGTGAGTGCCAAGTGGGTTTAATCAGCATTTGTGTGGTAAACCACTCTCCCTTCATCTCCAACACACACACACAAGCTTCCAAAAAGTCTGATTTCCATTAT
The DNA here is from genome assembly GCF_027574615.1 of Eptesicus fuscus. Lineage (NCBI taxonomy): Eukaryota > Metazoa > Chordata > Mammalia > Chiroptera > Vespertilionidae > Eptesicus > Eptesicus fuscus. The sequence continues at coordinate 4,767,517 of NC_072474.1, read as the reverse complement.
AGTAAAATAGACACAATACTTCCGTTTGTTTTTGTTTGTATTTGACTTTCAGAATCTGTGGTGTCTGGAATCATCACTGAGGTACTTAGCTTTTTAAAAAGTGTTTTGCAAGGACGAAAAGTGACGATGGAATAGACAGACGTGTCCCGAGCCTTATCCCGGAGCAGAAAGAAAGAACAGCTGAGGGTCGCACAGGGAGTGTTTGTTGGCGAGTTAAGGGACAGCTAAACTCCAGGAGAAGGTGGGGGACTGCTGGACGGGGTTCCCCTGACTGGGCAGCCCCCACTGCTGCTGGGTCCCCTCCCGGAGCTACGAGCTCAGACACGGAGACCGCGCCATCTTGAAGGGGAAAGTGGATGTTATCAGAAACTTGAAAAGCTACAACTGTGGCAACCACCAAACAGCTGAGAACCCCAGAACACTGGTCCCCAATTGGCACAAACACGTGGATTCAGAGGAGCTCTACACCCCAAAACGGAAAGGTCAGATTTCGCCTGGGATAAGGTGAGGTCTCTGGTCCCAGCGGGAGAGAGAAACACACACACTGTGGGAGCTGGAGGATTGGGGAAAGTCTGTGCCTAGAAAAATCCATGGATCTTGGGGCTGGTGTGATTCGTGAATGTGGAAGGGGGTCCTCAGAGCTGCTAACAGAAGGGATCTCTAAAAAGCAACCCATTTTGTTCTGACATAAAAGGACAGCCTAAAAATTTTAAAAGTGTGCCAGCTGCTTAGACCCTAGGGGGAAAGGAGGACTGTGCAGACTTGCACACAGCCCCGTTGTTCGCACACTTGGGCTCTTTCCTCTTCAAATCCTTGCTTCTGATTACTAAGCCCAATACATAGGATCACCCAGTTGGGGACACCCTGGGATACTGCAGGGGAAAGTTGTTTTTCTGGAACGTGGGGATCGGAGCGGGGAGTGACTGTCAGAGAGCCAGCTCTGAGGCAGCCCACTCCCACAAACCGGTATTGAGTGCCACAGGGAAAGAAGGATCTAAACACAGGCTAGAGAGGCCATATAGACCCAGATGTTAATCCAGAAACACTGCCACCCAGGGGCTGAATCACAAATTGACTATTGTGTAATCAAAAATAAAGGAATATGAGAAATTAAGACACCGCCTGCTTAAAAATCAGGACTGGCTTACAACACAGAGGAGCAGTGGAACGCAGGGAACTGCAATATTGTCCTGACTGGGAAACAGGCATGCCAAACAGAACAATAAAGGAAGTGAACGACCTTCACTACTGCACATTTTTTTTTTTTACTTTTTATTTCTTTTTTTTTTCATCTTTTACTTCAGAAACTAATTTTTTTCTTTTTTCCTCACTTGATTTTACCTTTTTAATTATTACATTTTTATTTCAATCAGTATTATTACTATTACTATTTTACCATTTTTTTTTAAAGTGTCATTTTATTTTATCTTTATTTTACTTTAGGAATAGTGTTCTACATTCTATTTTCATCTTTCCTTTAGCATCGTTTTACTCTATCTCAACTCTACCTTTATAACATCACTCTCTTCCTAACTTTTCCCATTTTGGTGTCCTGTTTCGCTTACCCTTTTCCTGTTTTAGATTTTCCCTATTCTTTCTGTTTACACCCTGTTAAAATTTCACCCTACTTATATAACTAATTTCCAATCCCCTGCTCCACGTACATACACACCTCTCTCTTCTATGTCTTAACTACCCAAAAATTGTTTTTCTCTCTGTCCTTATGTTGTTCTTTGCTTGAATGTTGATTATATTGATTATTTATGCTTTTTTGTGCCACTGTTTTGCTTATTCTTTTTTTTTTTTTTTGTTTTTCTGTTTGCTTTGTTTTTGTTTGTTTTTTTATTCTGTTTTCCCTCGCCTCACTTGATATAATTGTTGTTTATAGTTTGTATTAATCTCCAGGTACTTGTTGCTGGCATTTGCTGGGATTAGTGGCTGTTCTATTGGAGTTTCCTCCCCATATACATAGTTTGTTCCCCTTTTCTTTTTTAGTCTCTTTCTGTTCTCTCTTACTTTTTTTTTTTTTTCATTTTCCCATTTACATTTTGGCACTTCTTTTTTTTTTTTTTTTCTTTTTCCTCTTCTTCTTTCTCTCCTATCCCCTAATTTGCCTTTCTCTGGTGGTCACATTTATTGGGGGTTATTAATATCGTGAATACATTTCTGTTCAGTGCCTTCTGTGTTGTATCTGGTTGTGTTGTATTTTGTGCCTTTAAATCAATGCAGGAGAGAGAGAACTACATAACCAGACATCCAGAGAAGAGAGACCATGGTGAGACAAAGAAACAGCCCACATATGAAGGAAAAGCAGGCATCACCAGAAAAGGAAGTAAACAAAATAGAGGCAAGCAACCTGTCAGAGAAAGAATTCAGAGAAATGGTCATAAGGTGGCTGAAAAGAATGGAAGACAAATTTGACAATATGAGTAAGAACCAAGAGGAAATGAAGAAGAACCAAGAAGAAATGAAAAATGACATCGCTGCTATAAAGAACTCAATAGAAAGCATCAAGAGTAGACTAGAGGAAGCAAAGGACCACATCAGTGAGCTAGAAGATAAGGTAGGAAAAAATACCCAAGGAGAGCAGCTTCTAGAAAAAAAAAGTTAAAAAGTAAGAGGAGAGCCTGAGGGAACTTTGGGACAACACGAAACAAAACAAAATCCACATAATAGGGGTTCCAGAAGGAGAGGAAACAGAGCAAGGAATAGAAAACCTGTTTCAAGAAATAATGACAGAAAACTTCCCTGATATAGGGAAGAAAAAACCCACACAAATCCAATAAGCTCACAGAGTCACAAGCAAAATGAACCCCAAAAGACCAATTCCAAGGCACATTATAATTAAATTGGCAAACACCAACTACAAAGTAAGAATCTTAACCTTTTGCACTCAGATGTCAAGTGTGACTCGACACGGTAGCATCGGTAGCAGCTCAAGAAAAAAGCAAGCAAGTGCAAAGGGTTAAAAGTGGCCAGAGAGAGCCAGAAAGTTACATACAAAGGAACCCCCATCAGACTAGCAACTGATTTCTCAACAGAAACTTATCAGGCCAGAAAGGAATGGAATGAAATATACAAAGTCATGCAAAGGAAGGGTCTGAATCCAAGAATACTGTACCAGCAAGACTATCAATCAAATTGAAGGTGAAATCAGGAGCTTAACAGACAAAAAAGGGACTAAGGGAATTTATTACCACCATACCAGCAATGCAAGAAATGCTAAAGGGTCTGCTGTATAAAAAAGAAATAGGAAGCAAAGAAGAAACACAGGGGTAAAGATTAAAAATGGTGACAAATAAGTACCTATCAATAATAACCTTAAATGTAAATGGATTAAATACCCCAATCAAAAGTCATAGGGTAACGGATTGGATAAGAAAACAAGACCCATATATCTTCTATCTACAGGAAACCCACCTCAGAAAAAAAGACACACACAGACTGAGGGTGAAGAGATGGAAAAAGGTTTTCCAGGTGAATGGAAAAGAAAAAAAACAAAACAAAAAAAACCCTGGGGTAGCAATACTTATATCTGACAAATTAGATCTCAAAGTGAAGGGCATAACAAGAGATAAGGAAGGCCACTTCATAATACTAAAGGGAGCAATCCAACAAGAAGAAATAACTCTGGTAAACATATACAAACACAATACAGGAGCATCCAAATACATAAAAAATCTCCTGGATGATATCAAGGGAGATATTTACAGCAATACAATCATAGTAGGAGACTTTAATACCCAACTATCACCATTGGACAAATCCTCTAAACAAAAAATCAGCAAAGAAACATCAATCCTAAATGACTCACTAGACCAGATGGAATTAATTGACATCTTCAGAACATTTCACCCCAGAGCCACAGAATATACATTCTTCTCAAGTGCACATGGGTCATTTTCAAAGATAGACCATATGTTGGGACATAGGCAAAGTCTCTTTAAATTCAAGAAGATAGAAATCATATCAATCATCTTCTCAGATCACAGTGTCATAAAACTGGAAATCAACTACATTAAAAACAATCCAAAGAAATCAAACACATGGAGACTAAATAGAATGCTATTAAACAATGACTGGGTTACCAGAGAGATCAAGGAAGAAATAAAAAACATCATGGCTACAAATGACTATGAAAACACAACAATCCAAAATCTATGGGAAACAGCGAAAGCAGTCTTGAGCGGGAAGTTCATAGCTCTACAAGTCTACTGCAAAAAAACAAGAAACAATGGTAATAAATTACCTAACCCTACACCTCAAAGAGTTAGAAAGAGAGCAACAAGAAAAGCCCAGTGTAAGCAGAAGGAAGGAAATAATAAAGATCAGCGTGGAGATAAATGACATAGAGACCAAAGAAACAATACAAAAGATCAACAAAACCAAGAGCTGATTTTTTGAAAGGATAAACAAGATTGATGAACCTCTAGCCAGACCCACCAAGAAGCAAAGAGAGAGGACCCAAGTAAACAAAATCAGAAATGAAAGAGATGAAATAACAACAGACCCCACAGAAATATGAAGGATTGTTAAAAAATACTACGAACAACTCTATTCCAACAAACTGGACAACCTGGAGGAAATGGACATATTCCTAGAAAAATATAACCTTCCAAAACTCAATCAGGAAGAATCTAAACAGCTCAATAGGCCAATAACTATGGAAGAAATTGAAGCAGTAATCAAAAAGCTTCTGGCAAACAAAAGCCCGGGGCCAGACGTCTTAACATGGGAGTTTTACCAAACATTCAAGAAAGAACTAAAACCTATCCTCCTCAGACTATTCCAAAATATTCAAGAGGAAGGAACACTTCCAAGCTCCTTCTATGAAGCCAGCACCACCCTAATACCAAAACCAGATAAAGACAACACAATGAAAGAGAATTACAGGCCAATATTCCTCATGAACATAGATGCCAAAATCCTCAACAAAATTCAAGCAATTCGTATCCAGCAGTACATCAGAAAGATCATACACCATGACCAAGTAGGATTTATCCCAGGAATGCAAGGATGGTACAATATCTGCAAATCAATAAATGTGAGACATCACATAAACAAACTGAGAGATAAAAATCACATAGTCATATCAATTGATGCAGAAAAAGCATTTGACAAAATCCAACACCCTTTCTTGATAAAAACTCTCAACAAGGTTGGAATAGAAGGATCATACCTCAACATAATAAAAGCTATATATGATAAACCCACAACAAACATCATACTCAATGGGCAAAAACTAAAACCATTTCCCCTAAGAAAAGGAACAAGACAGATATGCCCACTCTCACCACTCCTGTTTGACATAATACTGGAAGTATTAGCCAATGCAATTAGACAAGAAGAAATAAAAGGCATCCAAATTGGAAAAGAAGAAGTAAAGCTATCCTTATTTGCAGATGACATAATATTGTACATAAAAAACCCCGAAAGACTCCATCAAAAAACTAATATACTTAACCTTTTGCACTGGGATGTCGAGTGTGACTCGACACCATTAGCATTGGTAGCAGCTCTTTTTATACTCTTTGAATGTATCAATAATTTGAAATATAAAAAAATCCAAATAAATAAGTTTGTATGAAAAGAAACTCCAGTTTTTTATTCTACTGCCATGCTTTGTAAAATCTGGGGTACTTAAAAAATTAAATCCTGAGTAGAATAAAGGAATCGAGAAAAAAGCAAGCGAGTGCAAAGGGTTAATAAATGAATTCGGCAATGTAGCAGGATACAAAATTAACGCCAAGAAATCTATGGCATTTCTATACACCAAGAGTGAACTTACAGAAAAAGAGACTAAAAAAAAAAGCAATCCCATTTACCATCGCACCAAAAAAATTAAGATACCTAGGAATAAACTTAACTAAGGAGGTAAAAGACCTATAAGCAGAAAACTACAGGACACTGAAAAAAGAGATAGAGGAAGACGTAAACAGATGGAAGAACATACCATGTTAATGGATTGGTAGAATCAACATCATTAAAATGTCCATACTACCCAAAGCAATCTATAGATTCAATGCACTCCCCATTAAAATACCAATGGCATATTTCACAGACCTAGAAAGAACTCTCCAAAAATTCATCTGGAATAAAAAAAGACTCCGAAAAGCCACAGCAATCCTGAGAAAGAAGAAGAAAGTAGGAGGGATCTCAATACCAGATTTCAAGCTGTATTACAAAGCCACTGTTGTCAAAACAGCCTGGTACTGGCAGAAGAACAGACATATAGACCAATGGAATAGAATAGAGAATCCAGATATCGACCCAAACCACTATGCTCAATTAATATTTGACAAAGGAGGCTTGAACATACAATGGAGTCAAGACAGTCTCTTCAATAAATGGTGTTGGGAAAATTGGACAGATACATGCAAAAAAATGAAACTAGATCACCAACTTACACCATACACAAAAATAAACTCAAAATGGATACAGGACTTAAACATAAGACGGGAAACCATAAAAATACTAGAGAAATCCACAGGCAGCAAAATCTCAGACATATGCCAAAATAACTTCACTGATACTGCTCCTAGGGCCATGGAAGCTAAAGAGAAAATAAACAAATGAGATTACATTAAAATAAAAAGCTTTTTTCACAGCAAAAGAAACCATCAACAAAACAACAAGAAATCCCACTGTATGTGAGAACATATTTGCAAATGTTATCAATGATAAAGGTTTAATCTCCAACATCTACAGGCAGCTTATACAACTTAATAAAAGGAAGATAAATGACCCAATAAAAAAATGGGCAATGGACCTAAATAGAATCTTTTTGAAAGAAGACAGAAGGAAGGCCAAGAGACACATGAAAACATGCTCAAAGTCACTAATTATCCGAGAGATGCAAATCAAAACGACAATGCGGTACCATCTCACACCTGTCAGAATGGCTATCATCAACAAATCAACAAACGACAAGTGTTGGCGAGGATATGGAGAAAAAGGAACCCTCGTGCACTGCTGGTGGGAATGCAGACTGGTGCAGCCACTGTGGAGAACAGTATGGAGTTTCCTGAAAAAACTAAAAATGGAACTCCCATTTGACCCAGCAATCCCAATCCTAGGAATATATCCTAAGAAACTAGAAATACCAATCAGAAAGGATATATGCACCTCTATGTTCATAGCAGCACAATTTACAATAGCTAAGATTTGGAAACAGCTTAGGTGCCCGTCAGCAGATGACTGGATCAGAAAACTATGGTACATCTACACAATGTAATACTATGCTGCCATTAAAAAGAAGGAATTTTTACCATTTGCAGCTACCTGGTTGGAACTGGAGAACATTATGTTAAGTGAAATAAAACAGTCAATGAAAGAAAAATACCACATGATCTCACTCTTTTGTGGATAATAAAGAACATTATAAACTGATGAACAAAATGATAGATACAGAGGCAGTAAAGCATCAAAGAGAATGTCAAATTACAGCGGAAAGGTTAGGGAGAGGTGGGGGAGATTAGAGATCAACTGAAGGACTTGTATGCATGCATATAAGCATAACCAATGGACGCAAAACCCTGGGGGGGTGAGGGCATGTATGGGAGTGGGGTGGGGGGGGGCAATGGTAATATATGTACACATATAATACCTTAATAAAAAAATGGAGGAAAATAAATAAAAGTAATCATCTACAAATAAATAAAATGCAAAAAATAAAAATAAAAAGTGTTTTGCAATTGAGTTAATAGCAGCTCTTCTATTCCAGTCAACAATGTCTGTTACACAAACCCAGCATACACACCCCATTTTACACTACCCCTGCTTGGAGGCAGTGAGCTGTCTTTATACTTGCTACATTTAGGATAACTGATTGGCAAAATTGTAATTTTTTTTTATTCACAGTAAGTGAAAATTCTCATTATATGTTGCTACATTGGGAGCAGCTAAAAATTTTATTTCAGGAAAGGAAAAATGAAACATGTAGGCACCAAGAATCTTCTCTGTGTGCCCAACAATCACATTATTCTTTAGAATCATCCAGCACCCTTCCCATGCAGAGGAAAAGTATTTCTAGTTGTATCTTTTAACTTATCCTTACAAAATCCCAATAATGGAAAATATGTATAAATATTATTTCTGTCTGCTTATAGGTTATGACTAAAAAAGCAGTCATTAATTCAGAGAGCCAAACCAGGACTAGGAAGAAAGGCTGCCTTGATTTGAAGGTAGATGGGTTAGGGTTGGAGGAAAAACAATATTGGGAGTGGAGATGGAAAGTGCAAAAGTTGAACTTCCATTCTGTTGTGTTTGGCTTTGTGACACTGGTCTCTGACGAATTTCAAGTTGGAAGTTGTACAGTAAAGAGTTAACTTATCAAGTCCTTGTTGCTCAAACCCTGCTCATTCCAAAAGAATGCCTGACTTCAGGAGAATAAGCCCTTGATCAGTTTTGGCAAATAACCTCTGATCCTTTGGAATATCTTGCTTTATAAGACTATTTTTATATTATTGAGTTTTTGGACATTTTCTATCAGTTTGACCTAATAGCTCATGCTAACAATGAGTCCTGGTGAATGCCTGTTTTTGTTTGCCTGAAGTCCTGGGACATCCTGTATTAGTTTGACATTTGGGTTGGGGAGAGGGAGCTAGGCACTGAATACCTAAGGTCAGTCATGCAGGTACTTTATACCTATGTGGCTGACCTCAAATTAAAACCCTGGACACCAAGGCTCCATGTGAGCTTCTCTGGTTGGCAACACTTCATACATGTTGGGACATCATTGCTAGAAGAATTAAACAGGTTTTTGGGCAACTTCACTGGGAGGGGTCACCTGGAACTTTCTGCCTAGTTTCTCTTGGACTTCTCCCATGCACCTTTATTTTGATCCTTCCCCTGTAATAAACCATAACCATAAGTATGACAGCTTTTCTGGGTCCTAGGAGTCCTTTTAGCAATGCATCAAGCCTGAAGATGATCTTAGAGTTCCCCATTCCACTCAAAGAGAAGTATTTAAAAGAGATGGATAGAGGAACTTTTCCCCTGAATATATATCAGAGCTAAACATTTTGTATTTCCCAACCAGATATAAAAATGCTCAAGATTCAGCTGATAACTGCTCCATTGAAAGCAGAGTCCTGGATCAAACATATTTTTATTATAATGACTGTTTCAGAAAACAAATGAGTCACTGACCATAGCTGGCTTTCTCATGTTAGCCTAGTCCCAGGGAAACATTTTTAGCTCAGGAAGTCCCTCTTCCTCTGTTCACTGCAGAATGAATCACTGTCCAGTACTCTCAAAATGCAGGTGCCCACTAGCTTATAAGTCAAGAAAAGGACTGTGAACTCTATGTACTTCACACTCCCTGGTCCTTTCTGTAAAGCAAATAACCTTTAGACAGTCATATAGTTTACACAATTCATAAGACACAACTTAATATTATAGATTTTATTCTTATGCAAAAAGTGTTAAACTCTCCAAAATATTTTTAAAAATCAGAATATACAAAATTAGATTATTATCCTTATTGGGTTAACGTTTCAATTACATTATATTTAAAAGAAGAAAGAAGCAAAGTGAAGGAAGAGAGAAATAAATTCTTAGGGTCCTAGTTTCATAAGTCAGTTCAGAAACACAAATTCTTCTATCTGGAGCATTCCACTAGTTTTTCCTCTCCTAAATAACCGGGAAATAATCTATCACACTTTAGTGCATTAGCATGTCTAAACTGGCTCTACTGTTTCTAAAAATCCCACTTTGAAATTACAAATATCCCTTATCTTTTATACTAATGTTACAGGAGAGTAAGAAACTAGGAAAATTCCAGAGAAGGAGGAAAAAGAAAACTAAGACCCAAAAAAATAAAATTAAAATTAAACAAAGCCAAACAGTTTGGGCAGCTTACAGCCAGTTTGCAACAAGATCTCATGTTTTCCAACTGAGGATGCTTGAGAGCAAATAGCTAATCCCTCTCCTCACTAACCAAAGAATGCAGGAAAGGATAGGGAGTTTTAATGCCTCTACTTCCTAATCAAAGAATACATAACTTAAATATTCCTGGAACTGCCAAGGCAGGAGCAGGAAAGGGGAGAGGAAAAAAGGAGGAGTTTATCTCACCCACTAAACAAAGAAGTCAGCAGTCTTGGGACTTGCCACAATAAAATCACCAGATTTTGTCATAAATTCTGGAAAAAGCCACAACAAAGTACAAGGGGGACCTTGAAATCTAGTCTATATCCAAGATACCTGGCAGAGGAACCTTGAAACCTGCAGACAAAAGGGTATATAACTACTTAAATCCCCACCAGGCTTACTTATCAGACTCGGTTCTTCTCATCAATGCAGAAAACAGATGGGAAGTCTGTCTATGCTTCATAAGCCAGATGTATAGATTTGTTTGCCTTGCTTCTTTAATAAATTTAGTTACTTTACTTTTTTAATAAATTGACTTAGCTTCACTCATTTGAATTCCTTCCTACAAGACTGACAAGAACTGAGGAGGGGACAACCCACTCCTTTCAACTCGGGATTCTGTCTGATAACACCTTTTCTGGGGTTTCTGGTGCCTATAACACTAATGCACCTATCTGCCCACCAGTTTCTCACTTTCCCTTTTGTTAGTCACAAAACCTTTTCTTAGGATCATTTTTGTATAATATACATTTTTTAAAACTCTATTATCTCCCAATCAATACAAAGTATGAAAATGACATTTTGTTACTGATCAGGGTTACCATCTGGGACCTCGGTTCTTCTCATCAATGCAGAAAACATTTTAAGGTCAATGAAAATGAAAGCAAAGTAGAATTTATTGAAGATACACTCCAAAAAAAGAGTGGGCCAGTTGAGAGAAACACTGGCCCCAAACTCCTGGGTTATATGGTTTAAATGAGGGATTTTCTGGGTGGAGACTTTCATTTTCATTCAGGGGTGATTGACAGAAAAGGGTTATATATTTCTTCTATGCATGCCCTTACCCATATTTCGTACAGAAAACCTATGGGGTAGAGGTCAAAATCACAATACCAATTGTATTATAATTAGTCCAGGGTCCCGGTAAGGTCACATTGAGGTTATGTTGTTTTCCTCTGAGCTTGGGCCAATAACCTGTTGGTTCCAAACCTGCCCGCTGATGGTCCACTGGCTGCTGGGCCACCCTAGAGAAGTGGTCTGAAGGCACTGTTGGTCCGACACCTGTTTAGGACCCTGGCCGCTCATGTCTAACTTCCTATGTAACAATTTGATCAGGAAAATCCCATAAAACATATGACTTAGCCTGAACAATACAATGCACCGCGGCTATGGAGGACTAGGGGACCCAGGCTCCCTAACCCAGGCCCAGCTCTTTCAGTCTACCTTGGCCTAATGCTAGCTGTTGTAGTAATATATAGAAATGTTTAAAAATGCTTTTAAAATGCCTAAAAAATATTAAGAAGGTTTTAAAATGTTAAAATTAACTTTCCTTGAAACTTAAAGTATGATATTAAGGACACATTCCCCACTTCCCTGAAGCATGTGTACCTCATAGATAAGGATTTGAACTTCAGTTACTGACTCAGAGTGACTTGTCAAGATAACCATTTGAGTGAGTGATGTACTCCCCCTAGATAACCACATGTAGCCCCTCGCCCTGTTTGAGATTAACATGTGTGCATTGACGTAATTCATTGATAGCCACCTGGACTGCTGCGGGTGCAGTACAGGCTTTCAAATTGGGCGTCCAGACCAGCCAATGTGCTCTCCTGTCGAGACAGCCACAAAGGCACGTCCTTTTGTCAGTTCGACAAGTGACGCTGCTTCATGCTCCTCTTCCTGCCAGATGACAGAAGAACGGCTAGTACCTCCCAATGGAGACTCGACCAAGCTCTCAGGTGAGGAATGCTGGCCCCCTGCATCCAGACCAGACCAGCCCAGCTGCCGAACCCCAGAGGACAGCACCACCAGGATCCCCATTAAGCCTGTACCCGCAGCACCAGGAATTGTGTGAGTAATAAAGTGCTGTGTGATTTGCAACTGCATATATTTCATGTGGTGTAATTTCTCCAGCAGTTAATTGAATTATTTTGTGTAGCTTAAAATTTAAATTAAAGCTTCTGGTCTTTTTGGTCCTAAGCTTGTCCTTGGTCCTGCTTGCATAGAGTAGCCTCTTCACTAGCAACTACTTGAATGTCCCAACTCTTGCATGGTTAAAGTTTATCTCAAGGTTTGCCTTGGATAAACACCCCAGATCCTTTCCTGAGATCTACTTGGGACACTAGCCAAAATTAAGATAAGTGTTTCACAATAGAGATGTAAAACATCAGCTAAACCAATCTATAGGCCCATTACCACTTAATAAACTCAAATTTAAAAACACTAAACCTAATGCTGAAAAAAAAAAAAACACCACACACACACAAAATACTGCCTTTCTATCATGCAGTTTCTGAAAAGTCACAGCTGCAGAGCCCCATCAGCTAGCTCATTTACCTAAAATCACTTAAAGGAAAACTTTCCCTGAATAATAACTAAAAAGCCAGGGTACAGAGAAGCACCCTCAAATTTTTTTAAAAATATAAGTAAAGAAGAAAGTTTGGATTTAAGGGTTATGAGAAAAGCAGCTGTCACTGAGAATTGCCTGACTGGAGTAAAAATATTAAAGTTAGAGTTACAGTTGTAGAGGTTTGATATTATTCTGGCTCTTTGAAAACGGTAGAGCAGCTCAACATTTAAACAAAAACTGAAGTGGACAAGAAGTGCAAAATAAAATTTTTTAAGCTGTTAAATCATATCATTGGCTAGATATTTGACATCTTGTCCTCAAGGCAGAATACTTGACTACCCATATATTTGCATAATTACTTCCCCATTCCTTTTGTTCTTTCTCCACTCTTGCTTTAGAGTACTTCTGCTATTTCCAGAAACTCTCTAATCTAACGGGAATTTAGGCCCCTGAGGGATAAAAGTTTGGTAACCCGAGACCTTCAAAACACATCGTCTAATTTACTGGTGGTGTTAAAAATACTTGAAATATTAAGGGAGGAAAAAGTCTCAGTGTGGACGGCAATTAGAGAGACAAAACAGAGCAAGGATGATGGGCCAGGTACAGAAGGTCACCAGGGCAGAAAGCCCTAGATGCCTAGCAAAGGACAATTGTAGGGTGAGATCTTGCTCTCAGGGTAACCTTCCCTCCCTTAGCATATCTGTGGTCATGTGGTTTGGACAGCCTGACCTTTACTCCCTAGAGATAACATCTAGGCCTCTGTTGTATTTCAGCTTCAGGCTCAAAAAAGCAGCAAAACCAAACAATCAACCCCACAGCTGCCCTCAGGACCAGCTGTATTGGACAATGACTCCCTGTCTAGTGCTGACCGCCCAATCAGTGGAGACCCGCAACCCTGAAAGGACACACCTGGAAAGCTACTAAATATTCCATTTAGATCTTCCTGTGGGACCTCCCCTAAAATATCCTCCCTTAAAACCCTTAGAACAAGGACCCAGTGGCTCTTCTTGGGAGCATGCCTTCACCTTTCCCATTTAAGTCCCCTTTCCTCTTCCCTTCCCAGGCGTGTTACCATTACCTTCCTCACTTCTAAACTCCACGAGCCCTTCTTTTACCTCTTTCACTTGTTTCCTAAGCCCATTTCTTCTATGGATTACTTCTTCTACCTCTGTGACTTACCCAATACATGTTCTCTTACAGTTGAGTCTTGGCTATGAAGTCTTTCCTAGCCAGAGTGCAAGTACCAAGGTTGCTGAAGCCGGGTCTGACTCCACTGGTCTAACACTTGGTGCTGTTCCACCACCCACAACACCGGGATCAGATAAAATTCTCCTTTTGCCTCATGTCAGAATTGTAGAAATGGAACAACTGCACAAATACTGAATAATATCAGAGTTTAGAAAGGTGTGGTAATCTCAATAAATGAAAACCTAAACTATGTCCATACATTAAAATTTTCTAAAATGTCCACTCGACCCCAAATCATCTATAGATTAAATCTCACAAAGAATTTTGGAGTTGTAACGCCCGCACTCACAAAGCACCAAGAGACGCCTCTCATGCAAAAAGCAAAGGGTTTATTGGTACAGGCATGCCCGGTCCCACAACATACTCTGAACACAGAGCAGAGGTTGTGGGCCCCGAAGCAGGGTTTGAGCACAAGTTAAATACTTTTCTAGTGGGTGAGGGGTTTTTCCATTACACAGCCTGGGGGATTATCCATTGTGATTTTTCCGGACCCGTTAAGCCCTCGTTTCCTGGAACCCGGGGAGGCCTGCGGTTAAACATTAGCTCTGAATGAGTTCCGGGTATCGGTTCCCTCCGGACACCGATGTCTTTCAGGCTATTGTCCTTAGGTTATTTCAAAATGTTACTGTCTTTATAATCCTTCAGAGTGACATCAGCATGCTGGTGGCTTTAGATGGCTCTCATTTTTGTACCCCTTATCCACAACAAAAATTCATCATGCATTCATAAACAAAAGAGTATCTGTGAAGTTGTGCAACCCAGCACCATATGTCAAAGGACCTGGGATGAGTCTTACACACCTGCGCATCAGGTAATAGGCAGACAGACCTAGGTACTGGCTGTAACCCCCTGTGAATCAGTTACAGCCTCTCTCGGCTGCAGGCCAAGAGTTCCTGAGAAGACCGATGTAGGCTATCACTGAGCCTTTTTGAAAGTGCAAGTTTCCAGAGAAGAAGTCCCCGTATTCCACTGAAGAAAAAAGTGTAAGTTTTGATGCACTAGAGTAGGTAAGAGAAACAGCTTGACTTTGCCCCTCCCCTAAGGCACCACAGCTTGGAACTAAGCTAGAACTTCTCAGCCTGTGATTTCCCCCCAGGGGAAAGAAAGAGCAGGTGAGGGACCAGCATCCCCAGTGTACATGACACAGTCAAAGAGGCTCATTTCTCTCTTGCAGCATCCAGAGCACCAAATCAGAAGCTCCATGAGTTGGGGGAGAGAGGCTATAGGGAGAGAGGTAGATGAAAGTTTCAGAAAATGTTAAAGGGATGCAGTCCCTGCTGCCTGTAATTTGTACTCCCTCAGAAAGCCTGCCCACAAGGCACTGGGATAACATCACCTGCAGATTCCCCCGACGGGCTGATAGGCACCCCCAGCACCCCGTGTACCTCACCCACACGTTGCCTCCCTCTGTGGTTGGCTCCCTAGGCATATTCCTGAGGGTGTTGTGAAGGAGGTCTTTGGTAGGTGACTGGAGCACATAGAGGCCGGGGTCTGCAGCCCAGAGAAATCCCGAGCTTGAGCACCACCTTCAGGAAGAAAGAGAGGCTGTCCGCAGCTGGACTGGTGCTTGTAGGATCAAGACAGACAGCTTAAGAATTCAGCCACAGGCAGGAGAGAGGAGTATGCAGCCGTTATTTTCATACAAGGTCTGAGAAACCTCAAAATCTCTGTAGGACTGACATAAGGTTCTTATCCCCTAAAGGAAGTTAGTAATGATTAAGGAGAGGACTGCTATTTCAAATGCAGAGACAGCAATGCAAAACTAAAAGGAACATGAAAAATCAAGGAAGCATGACATTATTTAAGGATCATAATAATCTTCTAGTCTCCAAACTTAAAGACATGGAGATCTATGATTTCCCTGATAAAGAATTCAAAATAGCCATTTCCAGGAAACACAATGTCTAAAACAAAATGCAAACAATTTAATAAAATTGACAAAATAATGCATACACAAAATGAGGTAGAAATCATTAAAAAGAATCTAACAGAAATTCTGCAGCTTTGGAATCCAGTGAATTCAATGAATGAAAATGCAATGAAGAGCATTAACATAGAATAAACAAGTACAAAAAAATAATTTATGAGTTATAGGATAAAAACTTTGAAATTACCCAATTAGAGAAGAATTAAAAAAAAAAAAAAACAGAATGAAGAAGGCCTACTTGATCTCTGAGACATCACCAAAAGGACTGAAATAGGAATTTTAGGGGTGAAATAGACAGGTTTAGGGAATTTATAAAAAATTAAAGGGGTCCATGGAAAAAGCACAAGCTACCTAGCTACAAAAAGTTATATTTCCTTAAGACAAGGGAATTGGATGAGGCAGAAGTTACATTTCCTTAAGACAAAGAAAAGGCAGAAGTTATATTTCCATAAGATAAGGAAACTGGGAGTAGCCAAATGTCTATATTTACAAAATAAAGGAGGGCCTCACGGGTCCCAAGTAAGGTTTGACCTTTGAGCTCAAGGAGTTGCTATAGTGACCAAATCAAGGGGCATAGTGGCCAATCAGAGGGGATACAGAGGCACAAAAACTGCAGCCTTTATAAACAGGGGGGCGGAGGGGGGGAGTAAGGGATGGTGGAAGGAACTGGAGGGGGGGACTCTTTCTGCCTCTCCACTGGGAGTATGTGCTGTGAGATTCCTTCCCCCTCCCAACATGAGAGTCTATACTTGTTCTTCAATAAATTTCCACCTTTGCTATACCATCTTCGTCCCTGGTTTCATTCTTCAGCTTCGATGTGTGAACGGAAGGAGCCACATGCTAACCTGACAAGCTCTGGGGAGGCCTACGTGGCAGTCTTGCAAACTCAGAGACCTGAAATAACCACAAAGGATGGTTTGAAAATTAAATATTTAACTACAAACAGGTTATAGTGGGCAGTCATGTCCTAGGCCAATATCTTCCCTGACAAAGGTCAACTTAGATCTTCCTTACTGAGCCCATTTGCCTTTTTGCCTCTAAGATAACATATCTGTGAGATGTCTGGGTAACTTGTAACTTCCTTCTTTTGCTGGAGCCCCTGGGGCACAACCAAATGTGGTGGGCGCCAGGACAGATACTTCAAATTCCTTCATTATCATGTTAATTGTTCCTGTACCCACCTAAGTATGTGTCCATCATTTTACTTTTTATCCAATCCCAGGGGTTTCCCACCGTTTGACTTTAACCCACCTCCTTAATCCGTCACCAATGAATTTCATGTAGCCAACCTATGTCCCTCCTTTAATAGCAATGTATAAATACAGATGTAACCCACCATTTCCTCGGAGCATTATCTCAATTCATTGAGGTTCTGCTTCCCGGCATATGTCGACATTTTGGCTCAAATAAACTCACTAAAATTCTTTACAGGTTTCAATGGTTTTTTTTCGTTAACAGATGGACAAAGAATCCAGGGAACTATCTTGCCCATGGGAACACCACGTGTTCCAGTCCAAAAATCCCGTATCAGAACCATAACAAGAGAGGAAGAAAGGGACTAGAAAGATTAAAGAAATAATGGCTACGAATTTTCCAAACCTGGGAAGTGTGGACGAAAGGAGCCACATGCTAACCTGACAAGCTCAGGGGAGGCCTGCATGGCAGTCTTGCAAACTCAGAGACCTAAAATAACCACAAAATATGGTCTGAAAATTAAATATTTAACTACAAACAGGTTATAGTGGGTAGTCCTGTCCTAGGCCGAAAATTAAATATTTAACTACAAACAGGTTATAGTGGGTAGTCCTGTCCTAGGCCGATATCTTCCCTGACAAAGATCAACTTAGATCTTCTTTCCTGAGCCCATTTGCCTTTTTGCCTCTAAGATAACATATCTGTGAGATGTCTGGGTAACTTGTAACTTCCTTTTTACCCCGGACCCCTCAGGGCACAACAAATGGCACCGGGACATTCCCTCATTGTTATTGTTATCAAGTTAATTGTCAGCTGTTAACCCTTTGCACTGGCTTGTTTTTTTCTCGATTCCTTTATTCTAATGCTAACCATGTACACTCAACATCCGAGTGCAAAAGGTTAATTACGTTAAAGTATCCTGTACCCATCTCTGTAAGAGAACCACATGTCCGTCATTTCACTTTTTGCCCTATCCCAGAGGTTTCCCCACTTTGCTTTATCCCAGCTCCCTAATCTATCACCAATGAATTTCATGTAACTCACCTAAGTCCCTTTCCTTTGATTGCAATGTATAAATATAGACATAACCCTCCATTCTCCGGAGCATTATCTCAATTCATTGAGGTTCTGCTTCCCAGCATATGTCCACAGTTTGGCTCAAATAAACTCACAAAAATTCTTTACAGGTTTCAATGTTTTTTTGTTTGTTGTTGTTGTTAACAGAAGAGTCTTGGATACCTAAGTTCATGAAGCTAATAGGCCACCACATAATTTCAACCCAAACAATCTTCTTCAACACATTGTAATGAAATTGTCAAAAATCAAAGTCAAGAGAGAAATCTAAAAGCAGTAAGAAAAAAAAAATAGTGTAACCTACAAAGAAGCCCCCATTTGGCTCTCAGAAGACTGCACCACAGAAGACTTACAGGTTAGATGACAGAGGGATGATATATTCAAAGTTTTTTAAAAATACTTTATCCATCACCAATTTAGTGGTGAGTAAATTCATCACCACTACACCTGTATTACAAGAAAGCTGAAAGTTCTTTTAAATGAAAGGAAAGAATACTAACAAATAATATGAAGATATACAACTAATTGGTATATCTAAATATAGTCAACTTTCAAATACCTTAATAGTTTAATACACTTAACTACATTATAAAGGTTAAAAGACAAAAGTATTAAAAATAACTATAGCTACTATACCTTGTTAACAAATATGCAATATAAAGAGAAGCAAATTGTGATATTCAAAACATAAAATTGGGGAAGTAAGAGGGCAGTTTTTATGTTATCAGCATAAAACACTGTTGTGTTTATAAAATGTTGTATGTAAGCATGTTAACCACAAAGCAAAAACCTATAGTAGAACCATAAAAGATAAATAGAATGAATTCAGAACATACCACTACAGAAAATCACCAATTCACTTTGGAAGGCAGAAAGAAAGGAAGAAAGGAAGAAGAAAACTACAAAACAACCAGAACACAATAAGATGGCATTGTAAGTCTTATCCTATCTAATAAAAGAGTAATATGCAAATTGACCACCACTCCAACACACAAGATGACCGCAACCATGTGGTCAAAGATGGCTGCCCCCTATGTGGACACAAGATGGCCGCCACAAGATGGCTGGCATGGGAGGGCAGTTGTGGGTGATCAACCAGCAGGGGAGGGCAGTTGGGAGGGACCAGACCTGCAGGGGAGGGCAGTTGGGGGGACCAGGCCTACAGGGGAGGGCAATTAGGGGCGACCAGGCCAGCAGGGAACGCAGTTAGGGACGACCAGGCCAGCAGGGGAGGGCAGTTCTGGGGGGACCAGGCCAGCAAGGGAGGGCAGTTGTAGGGGGACCAGGCCAGCAGGGGAGGGCAGTTGGAGGGGACCATGCCTGCAGGGGAGAGCAGCTGGGGGCAACCAGGCCTGCAAGGGAGAGCAGTTGGAAGTGACCAGGCCTGCAGGGGAGGGCAGTTTGGGATGACCAGGCCAGTAGGGGAGGGCAGTTGGGGGAGGACCAGGCCTGCAGGGGAGAGCAGTTAGGGGGAGGACCAGGCCTGCATTGGAGGCAGTTGTGGGGGACCAGGCCTGCAGGGGAGGGCCATTGGGGGGGACCAGGCCAGCAGGGTAGGGCAGTTGGGGAGGACCAGGCCTGCAGGGGAGGGCTGTTAGGGGAGACCAGGCCAGCAGGGGCGGGCAGTTAGGCATAGATCAGGCTGGCAGGGGAGTGGTGAGGGTGTGATCAGGCTGGCAGGCACAAGCAGTTAGGGGCAATCAGGCAGGCAGACAGGCAAGCAGTTGGGAACCAGCAGTCCTGGATTATGAGAGGACTGGGATCGGGCCTAAACAGGAGTCGGACATCCCTTGAGGGGTCCCAGATTAGAGAGAGTGCAGGCTGGGCTGAAGGACATACACACCCCACCCCCCATGTACGAATTTTGTGCATCGGGCCTCTAGTCTATTAATAATGACTCTAAATTTAAATAGATTAAATACTCCAAAGGGGAGTGACTACTTCATAAGTACAAGATTTACTTTGGGGTGATGAAAATGTTTTAGAACTAGAGAGAGATAGTGGTTGCACAATATTGCAAATGTACTAACTGCTACTGAAATGTTCACTTTAAAATGGTTTATTTTATATGGTGATGGAAAATGGTTTAACTTTGGGTGGTGGGCACACAGTGCAATATACAAATTTTGTATCATAGAAATGTACACTTGAAACCTACATGATTCTATTAATCAATGTCACCCCAATAAATTTAATTAAAAATAAATAAATAAATAAAACTGTTAATTTTATATTATCTGAGTTTCACCTCGCATCAAAAAGACCTTTTACAAAATGAAAATTACTGCTCAAAATTAAAAAAGCATAGAGTGGCTGAATAAATAAATAAAAAAGCCACAACTATATGCTGCCTACAAAAGACTCATTTCAGGAAGGATACACATGGGCTCAAAGGAAGAGATGTAAAAAGATATTCCATACAAGTGGAAACCAAAAATGAAGAGGGGTAGCTATCCTAGATAATAAAAGGGTAATATGCAAATTGACCCTAATGGCGGAACAACCAGGAACGACCAGTCACTATGACACTCACTGACCACCTGGGGGCAGACACTCAACACAGGAGCTGCCCCCTGGTAGTCAGTGTGCTTCCACAGGGGGAGCACTGATCAGCCAGAAGCCGGCTCCCCGAGGGCCTAAGCCGTTAGTCAGACATCCCCCGAGGGCTCCTGGGCTGCCAGAGGAATATCTGACTGCCAGCTTAGGCCCAATCCTCTGGAGAGCAGGCCTAAGCCGTCAGTCAGACATCCCCTGAGGGCTCCCGGAATGCATGAGGGTGCAGATCAGGCTGAGGGACCCTTCCCCACCCCCCACCCCAGTGCATGAATTTTCGTGCACCAGGCCTCTAGTACTTATATAAGACAAAATAGACTTTAAGCCAAAAATGATAATAAGAGACAAAGTCATTATACTATGATAAAGAAGTCAAGTCATCAAAAAGATATAACAATCATAAATATATATAAACCCACCATCAAAAGATCTAAATATATTAAGCAAATACTAATAAATCTGAAGGAAGAAGTAAAAAAAATATATATAATAGTATGGGAATTCAGTATCCCACTCTCAACAATGATTAGATCATCCAGACAGAAAATCAAAAAGGAAACATTAGACTTGAACCCCGCTTTAGACCAAATGGATCTAACAGATAAATTAGAAAAAACATTCCATACAACACAAGAGCAGAATGTACATTCTTCTCAAACACACATGAAACATTATTCAGGATAGATCATGTGATAGGCATAACCAGTCTTAGCAAGTTTAAAAAGATTAAAATCATACCAAGTATCTTTTTCAATAACAATAGTACAAAACTAAAAATAAATAACAAGAGGAGAACTGTAAATTTTACAACTATAAGGAAATTAAACAATACACTCCTGAACAACCCAATGAGTCAGAGTAGAAATTAAAAAGGAAATAAAAAATATATTGAAACAAGTGAATGGAAACATCATACCAATACCTATGGGATATAGCAAAATCAGTTCTAAGAGTGAAGTTTATGGCAATAAATGCTTATATGTAGAAAAAAATATTTTAGACAACATGACTTTATTCCCCAAGGAACTAAAAAAATGAACAGATAAGCCCAAAGTTAGCAGAAGGAAGAAACTAAATTAAATAGAGACCAGTAAAACAATAGAAAAGATCAATCAAAACTGAGAAAACTTTAGCTAGACTGTTGTGGCAGAATGCACAGGAGAATGGTCAGCCAGCATGCCGAAGGAGGAAAGTTTAACCTTTATTTTGCAGATCTGCTAGTCCAGGGGAATTCCAGTTCCGAAGCCTGAACTGAACGCGTGAGGAGGCTCTGACCTATATAGCTCCTCCTGTGGCTGGCCCCTGAAGGTCCCGTAGCTCCGCCCAAGTCAGTCTTGGTGGGGCCTTGGGGGATGCTCCACAGCTCTGCCCAAGTCAGTTGTGGCAGGGCCCTGGGGTTAGGCTCTGCAGCTCTGCCCAAGTCAGTCTTGGTGGGGAAGTGAGACTACAGTTTTAACCAGACACTGAACTAGGTTGCAAGCCCCCCTACCCCCCGTGTTTTTTTCAAGACTACATAAGAAATAAAGAGAGAAGACACAAATAAATAAAATCACAAATGAAAGAGGAGACATTAAAGCTGATACCATAAAATACATAAAGTATAAAGACACTACTATGACAACAAATTGAATAACTCAGAAGAAATGGATAAATTCCTAGAAACATACAACTTATCTAGTGTATCATGAAGAAATAAAAAATTCGAACAGACCAATAATGAGTATGGAGATTGAATTATTTATCAAAAACTTTCTAACAGCCTGGCCATGTGTCTCAGTTGGTGGGAGTGTCAATAAATGTGATACACCACACTAATAAAATAAAAGATAAAAATAAGATAATTATCTCAATAGATTCAGAAAAAGCATTAGACAAAATATATGGTTTCATGGTAAAAATTCTCAAAATTGACTATAAAAGAAAAATGCCTTATAATAAAAACTATATATCACAAGCCCACAGCTAACATTATACTCAATGGTGAAAGGTTAAAAACTTTCCCTCTAAGATCAGGAACATGACCCTAAAATTCATCTAGAATATGGCAGTTAAGGAGATGGCACCTGAAAGTTTGAGAGGACTTTTGAGAAGTGTGTCCATGACAGAGGTAGGATTGGCAGCAGGGAGCAGGATAAGGGATTAGGAGGGCCATATTTCTTTGTTTTTAATTTTAAATTATTTACACTGTTATAGATGCCTCCCTATTCCCCCCCAGGAGGGACATATTTCTGACAGAGTTAAGACCTAGCACAGGAAAACCCAACAGAGGCCTGGGAAACTGCAAACAGGTAAAATTGGTTGCAGCCCAGGATTTCCTCATGGAATAATGGGACAGAACATTAGAAGTGTAGGGTGGGACTTGACTGTGGACAGTTTTGAATGCCAGGGATGAGCACTCCTCTAACCCGTGGTTCTAAACTATGTCTGCACATTAGAATCATCAGAGGAGCTTCTTAAACTCTGCTACACAGTGCACCTCAGGAACCAGGTGGATCCTGATTCTGATGCACAGCCAGGTTAAGAACGCCAGGCCTGGACAGTGGCTATGACAAAGCCCAATGTTAAATCCAACACTTACAACATGAAAGGAAGAGAAGGCTGTCTCCTTTTCTGATCTTTCCGAACAGCCATTCTGATCCAGGCCACATCACATCTCTCAACTGTGGGTTTGAAGCTGAACTTTCTGTCAGAGACTTCTGTCCACTCCAGAAGAGCCAGTCAAGTGGCCATCCCACCTCTGACAAGCTGTCACCTCTGATAACAGAAATCTCACTGTCTCCTAAGACATTGTGTTCCAGTTTTGAGAGATCTAGCTATTAGAGGACTTCAACACAGCTAGAAGTCCTCGGTTGAAATCTACATCCCAGAAATCTCTAGTCTGAGCCTGGTTTTCTCCTCTGAGGCCACATAAGACAAATTAATACCATTTACCACACAAAAACTTTGAAAAACTGAAAACAGCTAACACATCAGAACCCTACCTCTACTCAACAGATTAAATATCCCCAATTCTTTCAGTTATTCCTCTTGTGATCTGGTCCCAGTTCTCCTCACAATCTAATCTAATAATAGACAAATATGCAAATTGACCATACCTCTGACACACCCACAAGCCACGCCCACGAGCCACGCCCACCATCCAATCAGAGTGGGTATGCAAATTAACCCAAACCAAGATGGCTACAGCCACAGAGAGCAAGGTTTCCTAGGTAACAGAGGAAGTCAAGCTTTCTGCCAGCCGTTGCAGGCCTAAGCCTCCACTCAAGCTACAAAGTTTCCATTATAGAAGGTAAACAAATTCAAACAAATGGCGGCAGAATGGAGCTTGAGAGAGCAGGCCAGGGTTGCCGCCGGCAACAGGGGAAGCAAAGCTTTCTGCACACCCTGGCCGGGCCCCCCCACTTAAGGCAACAAAGTTTCAATTATAACCCCAACACAAATGGCTGCCGGCTGCCCGTGGAGGGAGCCCCAGGCTTGGCTCCACTCCAGGCTACAAAGTTTCAATTGTAGAAGGAAAATAAATTCCAGATACCAGGGCCTCCGCTTGCGTTGCCAGAGGGTGTGGCCGGCCAGCAAACCACCACAGGCCCCTCACTCAGGCCGCCCCATGCCCCAAGGGAACCCCACCCTGATCAGGGACACCCTTCAGGGCAAACCAGCTGGCCCCACTCCTGTACCAGGCCTCTATCCTATCTAATAAAAGAGTACTATGCAGATTGATCATCACTGCAACACACAATATAGCTGCCCCCATGTGGTCAAAGATCCTGCCCCCATGTGGACACAAGATGGCCACCACAAGATGGCCAGCAGGAGAGGGCAGTTGGGAGGCACCCGGCCTGCAAGGGAGGGCAGTTGGAGGTGATCAACCCTGCAGGAGAGGGCAGTTAGGGGTGACCAGGCCGGCAGAGGAGAGAAGTTGGGGACAAACAGGCTGGCAGCAGAGTGGTTAGGGGGTGTTCAGGCTAGCAGGCAGAAGCGGTTAGGGGCAATCAGGAAGGCAGGCAGGCAAGCAGTTTGGAGCCAGCAGTTCTGGATTGTGAGAGGGATGTCCAACTGCCCGTTTAGGCCCGATCCCAGGGATCGGGCCTAAATGGGAAGTCGGACATCCCTTGAGGGGTCCCAGATTGGAGAGGGTACAGGCTGGGCTGAGGGACAACCCCCCTCCGTGCACGAATTTCGTGCACCGGGCCTCTAGTACTGATCATAATATTCTGACTAGACACTAGTTTGCCATATCATTCTTAAAATGTGACACCCAGAATTGGCAAAAACACTTCATATGTAGTGAGACTTACATGACAAAAATACAGACTGCTCTTTTGATCTTCACATTATTTTAATGCACCAGAATTTACGTTGGAGGTCTGCTGGGATGTGACACTGCAGAGATGGACAGGACAGGAGGTAAGGTTCTCTCCCCTTTACATGTTAAATCTTACATTCTAACTATGCCTCAATTCTAGGAAATTCTGATTTCTCTGCCCTTGGAAAATATCACACCATGCTCAAAACTCCTGGGATATGGTTTTTCCTCTGACGTAGTCTCTTCCTCTCACTCCCTCTTATTCCTAGTTATGATTGTCCCCTCTAGCCTCAGAATCTTCAGTTCGTGCCTCCTTTTTTTATGTTTTTCTTAGTCATTCTCTTTATCCTAGACTAGTGACCCAGTGCATGGATTCGTGCACATTGAAAGGAAATTAATTAGAAGGTGGCCAGTGGGGTGGGACTGGGTGAGACGGGCCAGACATGCCCTGGAGCCAACCTCTCGCTGTCTCTCACTGGCCAGCCGCACTTGGGGCGGTGGTGCAGCTCGAAGGCATCTGTGGAGTGAACAGGGTCCTTCTGGCAGGTGGGGTCCCTGGCCTGGCCTGCAGGGATTGGCCCAAAACCAGCAGTCCGACATCCCTAAGGGGCCCTGGAGTGCGAGAGTGCACTCTGCAAAGTTGCTGTCATAGAGGGTGTGGAACACAAATACAAGTGTGCAGTAAACCAGATTCAGGGCTGACAGTGCCCCAGCAACAACATAACCCACAGCCGAAGGTGGAATTGCATGGCCAAACAAGGAATCGGCTCTCTCATCTCTGGTTCAAGGGTGCGTCACCCAAAAACCACCATTCCCAAGACACCGCAGCTCGGCAGCTTCTACTTGAGCATCTGCCCCCTAGTGGTCAGTGCGCATCATACCTACTGGCTGGTCATATGGTTGGACTGTTAGGTGCTTAGCCATTTATATATATACTGGAGGCCTGGTGCATGAAATTCGTGCATGGGGGCGGGATGTCCTTCAGCCTGGCCTGCACCCTCTCCAATCTGGGACCCCTTGAGGGTTGTGCAACCACCCGTTTAGGCCCGATCTTACTGGGCAGTCGGACATCCCTCTCACAATCCAAAACTGCTAGCTCCCAACCTCCCGCCTTCCTCTGCCTGATTGCCCCTAACCGCTTCTGCCTGCCAGCCTGATGACCCCTAACCATGCCCCTGCCAGCCTGATCGACGCCTAACTGTTCACCGGCTGGCCCAATTGCCCCTAATTGCCCTCCCCTGGTGGCCTGGTCACCCCTAACTGCCCTCCACTGCAGGCCTGGCCCCGTGCAACTGCCCTCCACTGCAGGCCTGGTCACCCCCAACTGCCATCCCCTGCTGCCCGGTCACCCCTAACTGCCCTCCCCTGCTGGCCTGCTCTCCCCCAACTGTTCTCCACTGCTGGCCCAGTCACCCCTAACTGCCCTCCCTGCAGGCCTGATCGCACACAACTACCCTCCCCTGCTGGCCTGGTCCCCCCCAACTGCCCTCTCCTGCAGGCCTGGTCCCCCCCAACTGCCCTTCCCTGCTGACCTGGTCTCCACAAACTGCCCTCCTCTGCCAGCCCTGTCACCCCTAACTGCCCTCCCTGCTTGCCTAGTCACCCACAACTGCCCTCCTCTGTAGGCCTGGTCACCCCTAACTGCCCACAACTGCCCTCCCCTGCAGGCCATTTTGTGGTGGCCATCTTGTGTCCACATGGGGGCAGCCATCTTTGTCTTGGAGTGACAGTCAATTTGCATATTGCTCTTTTATTAGATAGGAGTAGAGGCCCAGTGCATAAAATTCGTGTACAGGGGGGTGTCCCCTCACCCCAGCCTGCACCCTCTCCAATCCAGGACCCCTTGGGGGATGTCCAACTGCTGGTTTAGGCCCAATCCTGGGGATCAGCCTGGTTGCCCCACGCAGCCTGCTGCTCAGTCGTTTGGTCACCCCTCACTAACCCCCCTGCCATCCTGGTCACCCCTCACTAACCCCCCTGCCTGCCTGGTCGCCCCACACAGCCTGTACGGTTGTCCATTCAGTTGCTATGATCACTTAGCCTTTTATATATATATGAATTTCGTGCACCGATCCACTAGTATATCTATATCTGCTAGTGGATTGGTGCACGAAATTCATGCACATTAAAAGGGAATTAATTATAGGAAATATTTTAATATTGCTATTTGCCCTTTCTCTATAATAGAAGTGTCAGAGATTAAAGAAAATCAGTAAAATGTATATGAAAATCTCCCTCTTGTCAGAGTCTAGGGCATGCCACAGGACCTAGAGTCAAGTCCCCGCCCACCACCTGCACACGCTTTGAAAACGCAGGAGATCCAGATCTGGCCAGCCCCATTCCCATCAAGCCCCTCTGGGCGGGGGGCAGAGCCTTAGGTGCCCTAGCCTGAGGAGGGCATGGCCTGAGGTCCCCTGCCTGGCACTGGAGTAGGGGGTCACGGCCTTAGGTCCCCCGTCAAGCCCCGCCAGGTGAGGGGGGGTAGCCTGAGGACCCCTGGCCAGGCACTAGGGTGGGGAGCATGGCCTGAGGTCTCCCGGCCCAGTGCTGGGGTGGGACCCATGGCCTGAGGTCTCCCAACCCGGCACCAGGGTGGGGGGCGCAGCATGAGGTCCCTCACCCCGTCCAGCCACCATGCAGCCTCAGGTTCCTGCTGTTCAGTCATGACGTTATGGCCTCCCAGCTAATTTGCATCTTCCTCTATTATACAGATAGACTAGAGGCCCGGTGCATGAAATTCGTGCATGGGGGGGGGTATCCCTCAGCCCAGCCTGCACCCTATGCAATCCAGGACTGCTGGCTCCCAACTGCTCGCCTGCCTGCCTTCCTGATTGGCCCTAACTGCTTCTGCCTGCCAGCCTGATCACCCCTAACCACTCCCCTGCCAGCCTGATTGATGTCTAACTGTTCCCCTGCCAGCCTGTTTGCCCCAAACTTCCCTCCTCTGCTGGCCTGGTCACCCCTAACTGCCCTCCCCTGCAGGCTTGATTGCCCCCAACTTCCCTCCCCTGCTGGCCATCTTGTGGTGGCCATCTTGTGTCCACATGGGGGCAGGATCTTTGACCACATGGGGGCAGCTATCTTGATCTTGTGTGTTGGAGTGATGGTCAATCTGCATATTACTCTTTTATTAGATATGATAGAGGCCTGGTGCATGGATGGGGGCCAGCTGGTTTGCCCTGCAGGGTGTCCTGGATCAGGGTGGGGGTTCCTTTGGGGCGTGGGGCAGCCTGGGGAGGGGCCTCTGGTGGTTTGCAGGCCGGCCACGCCCCCCGGCGACCCAAGCGGAGGCCCTGGTATCTGGGATTTATTTATCTTCTACAATTGAAACTTTGTAGCCTGGAGCAGAGCCAAGCCTTCTGCTTGCTCTGTGGTGGCAGCCATTTCTATTGGGATTTATTTATGTTCTATAATTGAAACTTTGTAACTTTAAGCGGAGGCCTGGGCAGGCCAGGGTGTGTGGAAAGCTTGGCTTCCTCCATCGCCGGGGAAACCCAAGCCTCCCTCCTGCTCTCTCTGTGGCTGCAGCCATCTTTGTTTGGTTAATTTGCATACCCACTCCTGATTGGCTGGTGGGTGTGGCTGGTGGTGTAGTGGAGTGATGGTTAATTTGCATATTACTATTTTATTAGATAGGATAGATAATAAACCAGAAAGTAGAGAACCTATTGCTGAATAATGTTCACTTTCTCCTCAAACCAGGAAACCTAAGGGTAAGTAGAGTTAGTGTCCTTCCCATATTGTCTGTTCCTCATGCTTAGGGTTGGGTTCTATATCTTCTTGACTTACAATGACAACCCTACCCAATGGTCCTTATCCATCTTCCCTGCTTTGTTTATTATATTACTTATCATCTAACTTATTAAATACTTCACTTATATTGTTTACCTTCTGCATCACCCTACTTGAATATTAGCTCCACGAGGGAAGGGATTGTCACTGTTTTCTTTACTGCTATATCCCTCGTGTCTAGAGGAGTGCTTGGCCTATTCTAGGTACTTTGTAAGTATTTGTTAAAATGAATGAAGGACAAATTCTTTGTTAGCTCCCATTGATTTTCCAGGATAAACTACCTATGCATATTCCCTAGTGCTCAGACTCTACTTCTGAATGCATTCCCACTTTCCATTTAGTATCAGGCCAGGTAGACTGGACTATTGATTGCTGGCAAAACTTTCATCATATACCACCAATCTGACCATTCTCCCCAACAGCTAGCAGATAGTAACTCCCTCCATCAAGCATGCCACATAGATTAGTAGAGAATTGTTCCATTTTCCTGCTGTTTCTTCTACTCAGCTGCTACAAGGTTCAACTGCACTGAGTTACCCATGCACATGGCCAGACTATGGTGCAGTCCTTTGTCAATATTGCCAAGTCCCAAGGGTATTTCCTCATTTTAAGCTTTCATTAATTACTCTGAACCTTCTGGAAATTCCATCAGCTCCATTTCAAAATGCTTGAACTTAGTCTGATCTGTTCCCTTATATTTCAATGCTGCATATGTCTTATGTGAGTATCCATTGCAAAGTGTGCTGTTGGTATAAAAGTATACTCAGGTAAACAAGCTACATAAGACAAATCGAAAGCAATTCCCAGTCCTATAGGTGTTGATAGTCCAATTTATCACCCTGATTCTTTACTCCAGGGAGCCAATTCAATGTCCTCTTATTTACCCTGGCACATCTCGGTGCCCCAACTTCTATAAAAGTTAACAGGATAAACACTTTCAAAGGATGCACAGAAGTCCCGAGACACTCTTTAAAACAGTGGGAGGGAGTAAGACAGAATAGACCGCATCAGTTTCCCATCACTCTTAAAATTCTGAAGATGTGCCTAATGCAGTGTCAGAGATAAAACAGACCAACAACTATAAAATACAAAAAATCCTTAGGAGACAGATGTGTGTACATTATGGGAAGTAAGGAAGGGAATGAACATAGATTGCTATGGGCCTAATCAAGAAATATGGTTAGTTTGCATTATCCATAAGTGCCAGCAAGAAATTGTATTCTCCTCCTGATTTTCCACAGCCATGACCAAAAGGAAAAAATACTTCTATGAAATTCTGTCCAGGAGGGACATAAGCTCTGCTTGACCCAGTTTTCCTAGCAGAGCTAGGGTGTTTCACAAGCAGCACTTGAAAGGCTCAGAATTTCACAGCCTTGACCACAGTGTTGATCAAAGAGTGGCCCTCTGGTAAAATAGGACTGAGCACAAAAATCTAAACTGAACCCTCCCATGGTTCAATATCCCTAGAGCAAAATTTTGCCTGACATCCTTACTTCTGCTACTCTTGAAGTTCAGAATATGAGTCTTAGGCTGCCAAATAATGTCTGATAATTCAGGGCAAAATAATGAAAACTAAAACTCAAAGGAATGAGAGTCCTGTTTCCCTGCCATTCAAAAGAGAGCATGGTGTGCTCTCATCTTCACATGGAGCAGGAAGAGACCGGCCAGATAGTTCACTGTGTTGCCTGTATTCAAAACACAGCTCTTCTCATCCTATCAGAATTCATCTCCACTGTAGCCTCCTCCTCACCAAGTTATCAAAGTTTTTAGTAGGGCACAATTACACTATCATCTCCCTGAACTCTGCAAAGTACCTTTTCTTTGGTCTCAAAGTCAGCTATCTGTTGCCTATCGGGGGTCATGGTACTACTTTTTGCCTTTTTTTTCAATGAGATTATGAAACTTTTGGAGAACAAAGAATACATTGGTAAAGGTTAAAGAGGTAATATGTTAAATTTACAGTAAATTAAAATTCAACTCCAACTTCAAGTAGTAGCACTTACTGAACCATAGGCACTAGCTTTCCGAGATTATGTTCAAAGTTATTAATAGAGATTGCCACTGCTGTAGTTTTTAACTTAACACTAGGATGTAATTTCACTGCTCATGATGATATAATTGCTGAGAAGCCATGTGGTTGGTAATCGCACAATGGTGTATGGAACTGAGCTAATGCCCTGAAGTCTAGCCATTGTTTAATTTTTTCCTTCCTCCCAATTAATACTACTGTCTGTTCATTTTATGGGTTAGATAAAATAAAACACAGCATCTGTAGTCTCTTGCTTAGTCCCTAGATAGTGAAGGAGTGGGGAATGGACATGGAGATTATATAATTGACTAGATTATTCTGAATTATAGGGGAGCACACACTGAAGTGCTGATGCATTTACATCATTGGTCATTTCTCCATTTCTATTACAAGGAAGCCATAAGAACTAAGTGCAACTGCCAGTAAACATATATTTAATGTATATATATATGTATGCATGTGTATGTGTATATATATATATATTTAAAGGTAGAGAGACTGTTACCACCTTCTTTGACAGATTCTAAATAGATTCTCACTACAGTCCACATAAAGCACATCTAGAAAGAAAAATAAAAACAAATTTTTAGAAAAATACATACAGTAAGCAACCATCAATTGATCTGCTATTTTTA
This sequence comes from Eptesicus fuscus, assembly GCF_027574615.1. Lineage (NCBI taxonomy): Eukaryota > Metazoa > Chordata > Mammalia > Chiroptera > Vespertilionidae > Eptesicus > Eptesicus fuscus. Next base: position 4,736,320 of record NC_072474.1, on the reverse strand, counting down.
AAATTTCACTTTATATGCAAATTAAAGCACGTATGTGTGTCAAAAGGATTATAATTGTAAGAGTTTTATGAAAGGCCCAGATTTTATGTGGCAGCCCCTATTGCCCGCCCAATGATAATTTAGACTTTTATCTTTGTCTCAGTCAAAAGTGGTAGAGAATTCGTAAAAGTCTGGGCTTGGCGCCAGTCTGCCTGAGTTTGCATCCTGGCATGGCCACTTATTATCCGTGTGATTTGAGGAACATTATTTAACATCTCTCTACCATATTTCCCCCATACATAGGAAGAGGATTATAATAGTATCTTTCTTACAGCATTGTTGTGCATATTAAATGAATTAATGTATGAAAAGTACTTAGTGCCAGGCACATAGTAAGCATTATTCAAGCTTACTTAGAAAATGAACATATTTAAAGGAAGTCAAGTAGCTAGCAGAATCCTCAGGAAAGCTGGAAAATGCCCATGAACTGGACAGGAACAAAAGCTTCTATGTGGCAGGATTCCCCCAATGGTTTAGAACACCACTGCCATCAGCACTGCCCCTTCACCACAGGACACCACTACTGCATTGCACACGACCCCCTTTATGATTGCATATCTCATGCTGCCACAAGTAAGTCCTAACCCATCCTTCCTCTTCCCATCACCATTCCAGAGTCAAAATTCAGGTCACATGGCTGTATCCTACTAACTATGAGTGGGAAGGAGTATCTGCTCCCTTCAGTCCCTGAAGTGGGAGATGCAACTGTCTCCCACAAATATTCAAAAATATGGGGGTCTCCTAAATAGGAAGGAAGTTTGGATGTGGGGAAAAAAACAAATAAACAGAAGCCTACCACCATGTTGTTTAAGAGAACCTAACCAAGATCTCCAACCCATTGAGGAAGAGAAAGAAGAATGACTGTGAGACCCAGAATACAAAGATCAATGGATGTCACAAGTATTCAGGCAGAAAGCATATTAGAATCTTCGAAAAAGAGAAGGAAGCTAGAAGCTGGACACTAGGCAGGAATTAGCAGTGTAGTACACACACACAGAAATGCAACCTAGAAATAGTGCTCTTCTAAAGCTAGAGGAAAGGAGCCTAGTCTAAAATAATGATTCTCAAACATGCTAGTTTTAGGACCCTTTATAATCTTAATGTTTATTGATGACTTCAAAGATCTTTTGTTTAATAGGTATTAAGATGTATCAAGGTCAGGCATCTCTAGGATAGAAGTTAAATGATGTAATGGAGATTCAGTTTCCTTCCTGCTTTCCATTCTGCCATCTTTGGCAAGTCAACTCTCCTCAAGGCCTCAAGTTGGCTGCCAGAGTGCCAGATGTCACATGTGGATATAACAACTTCAACAAGAAGAACAGGAACTATTTCTTGCTGTGCCTCTTTATAACACCAAAATACGTTTTTCCAAAAACGAACTTTATCTCACATCTCACTATCTTTGCCTAAACATTACTAGTAAGAAGAATGTGGCCCAAAAATTAGCTGAGACAACTACCATTTACATCTGTAATTGGGAACAGTTCAGTTTTCCCTCAACCATTTTAGAGGAGTCTGTCAGAAAGAAAGAAGAGAGAAATGAATAATAGTAGTTCCTGCATTTTCAGGGTTTCTTTCCACCTAAGAATTCACTTACTACATTGTTTTGTTTTGTTTTGTTTTCTTTCAGTGTTGGTTTGTTTTGTGGGTGTGTTTTTTTAAAGAAAATATGATGCTGACATAAACACTGCCCCATGGACACAAAGAGATTTGAAGCCTAGCATAAAATCCATGCTTTTTTAATGTAATATTAATAAATGTGGGTGACTGATTTTGATATAATGGAGCTAACTAATTGATAATTTACTAAATGTAACATGTTAATTTTTTTCAGTGTCTTCCATATAAAGTTGTCACTAAATAACACTCCAGAGCCCCATTAAAATCACTGAATGCAAGCAAATTCAATTAGTGCTCACTTTCAAGGCAGAGTGTGGTATTCATATTAGCTCTATAGATGTGGTAGCACAAACATTAAGGAGTGCCCAGAAGCAATTTGCAGAATAAATGACTGGAAATGGGGCAACAAAAAATGGGGAGAAAAAATGAGATTAATTGTTGTGAAAGAAAAACCATCAAAACAAAGTTATGAGTGGCATTCTATGAGCCAGCCCCTCAGTGGGCAATAAGCCATTCTCAGCTAAATAATCATCATCTTAACTGTAAATCATCACTAGCACTAAACAGCTACTAGTAAAAGCCTTCCTATTCTTAGGATCAATGAATTTAGTATCTTTAATTGCAACTATTTTCAAGCAAAACACACACACACACACACACACACAAACACACAAACAAAATATAGCAGGTTTGCAGAAGATGTCAGCTCATGTGGCAGTGGATACTTCTAAGGAAACCAATGACATTAATTTTTCTCTGTAACAGATTAAGAATTATACTAATGCTACAGAATACTAAAGTCATTTTGGTATAGCTAAGAAGAAAACCTATTCTCCTTCCTCTAAGAAAATCTCAAAAAAAATGTAAGCAGTTTAAGGCATTTTTTAACTCATTACCACTCTCTCACCTAACACAACCTCTAAAGATAAACACAGTAATTGGCAATGAACAAGTCAGATACTAAAGTGAAAAGTCTAAGGAGGAACTGCCTCCTCTACCACCAGAGAGGGCTCACTGAGACTCTGCCAAGGTGACTTTGCAGTGAGATCACTGTCTCGGAGAAACTTCCATGCCCTATAGAAGGGGTAGTTTCCATCTCTGTGTGAATCAAATGTTCTGACTCGGTAGTGGGCCTGACAGACTGTAAGGCGGCCTCGTGATCTTGCCACATGGTTTTCTTGCCTTGCATAATCCCTTCCGTTTGAGCGTGGGCAAGACCTGTGACTTGCTTCTCACCAACAGACTGTGGCAAAGGTGATGTGGTGTCATTCCGGAGACTGCATTATGTAAATTCCACTTTGTTAAAAGACTTGCTCTAGAGACATACTTGCTTCCCCCCTTACTGGCTTTGAAGATGTAAACAGCCATGTTGTGAGTGAGAAGCCCTATAGAGAGAGGATGTGTGGCCAGGAACTAAGAGTGGCATCTAAGAGACATTGTCAGCTAACCAACAGTCAGCAACATGTGGGCCTCTCAGTTTTCTAGTCACAAAGAAATGAAATTTGTCAGTAATCTGAGTGAGCTTGGAAGCCGATCCATTGCCCTGCTCAACACCTTGATTGTATTGTTTCCCAGGACCCTGCTAAAGCTTGCCCGGACTCCTGACCCATAGAAAATGTGAGATGATAAATGTGTGCTACTAAATTCCCACTCATTTGTTACATAACAATAACACTAACCAAACCTAGAATAACAGGACTTCAGGTGGTAGAAATGTCAAATCAGGAAAGTCAGACCAGTTCTGTACCAGACTTTACCAGCAATTCATTGTTTTCTACCCCCTGTTTCCTATTCCTCAAAATCTTGTGTTAGTGGGTTAATCTGTTCTGCACATTTTGTAATTTATTCCAGCAGCTCTTTCTTGCTTCTCAGAGACACTGCCTCTCTTTCCAGCTAATGGGAAAGCATTGCACTCAATGAAACAAAATTTATTAAACTGTGTCCAAATGGCCTGATAGAATTTATGCACCACCAAAGTGAACCAATTTATTCCTCGTTCAGACACTTCATTTTCATTGTCCCTACATCCATTAATATAGCATCCTTCACTGATGTTTTACTTGCTCTAAGCTGTATCAACCTCTTATAGGATTTTATAACAACAAAGACTTCTAAAAAAAAGGATATCAAAGACAACTTCTTATAAATTTGTTGCTATCTTTTTTGGGGTGGATAGATGATGATAGATAGATAGATAGATAGATAGATAGATAGATAGATAGATAGATAGATAGATAGATGATAGATAGATGATAGATAGATAGATAGATAGATAGATAGATAGATAGATAGATAGATAGATAGATGATAGATAGGTAGATAGATAGATAAATGACCATTAACAATAGCTTTATTATAGATATAGTGAAATGTCACACTGTTCCCATTTATACTATATGTCTCTTTTATTCAAAGTTCCTTTATCAGTGTTAATTTAGGCTGAATTTTAGGCTCAAAAAAGATTGGAAGTAGATAGAAAAATATAGGGGTATCTTGTCTCCAACTCTTCAAGTAAAGGAGCATATGTGTGAATTTTAAGTTAGAAGGACAAATATATAGCTGAGAACAGGGATGGGAAGTAAAATTTTGCTAACCTCTGTATTTTAGAATATACTAGTATATAATTTTTTTACAGAGGTAGGAAAAGTAATTTGTGGAATAAATGGGCTTAGGAAACAAGTTAACAAGTTATCGCGGTAAAGGAAAGGCCCGTGGAGCTGGGGGTGAAGAAGGTGATGGTAACCTGCCTTGGAGAAGGGAGAAGGGGAGGAGGAGGTGGGAAAGGAAAGGTGAGTGCAGGCTCCTGGGATAGAGAAGGTCTATATAATTTCTAACTATGAGCAAAAATGACTAAAGAAAAATTCACAACAAATCAGTACATCTATTTAATTGGTCTATCACTGAAACTTACTTTCCTCATTAGCAAAAGGTCTGAGCAGTCTATTCCATTAACAGAACTATATCATCAGGGCTCACCCAAGGGCTGACAAAAGCAGAGAAACCCAGGGGCTTTGTAATAAAGTAGCAATGTTTTCAACATCAGCCACAAACTCATCAACACTTACAAGTTCCAGAGTAACTTGGAGGGGAAATTTTAAATTACAAAATACACAGTAGACGACATCATAAAAGACCAGATTACAATGTCTTGCCTAGCCAGGTGGCTCAGTTGGTTGTCCTATGCACCGAAAAGTTACTGTTTTGATTTATTGTCAGGGCACATATGTAGGTTGTGGGTTCAGTCCCCAATAGGGGCACGTTTGTAAGGCAACTGATTAATGTTTCTCTCTCACATAAATATTCTCTCTCTCTCTCTCTCTCTCTCTCTTTCTCTCTTTCTTTCCCCTTCCCTTTCTTTCTAAGTACGTCCTTGGGTGAGGATTAAAAGAAATCAGATTACAGCAGCCCTGGCTGGTTTGGCTCAATGGATAGAGCATCAGCCTTGGAACTGAAGGGCTCCGAGTTCGAGTTCGCTGCCGGCCAAAGGCACGTACCTTGATTGCAGGTTCCCTGGCCCCAGTCGGGGTGCGTGCAGTAGATAACCAACTGATGTGTCTCTCTCACATCGATGCTTCTCTCTGTCTCTCCCTCTCCCTGCCCACTCTCTCTAAAAATCAATGGAAAAATATCCTCCAGTGAAGATTAATAGCAACAACAAATCAGATTAGTGTCTTAAACAATAGTAACCAAAGTTATATCCTTCCTGCCAGCTGCATTTCCACAGGTGAGAGAAGCAGTGGCAGCTCAGGAATTTCCTTACAGAGGGATATAGGGGAAACTATCTGGTTGGGAGGGAGGTAGAGACTAGTTTCAAATCATGTTTGCCTAGACTTTACATAAAAATTAAGAGGCATCAATTATCCATTATTTTTTTTTAAATGAGATATTGTGGAGTAAGTTGGCCTTACCATGATGAGATTTTGAAAGATAAATAAATAAAAAAGAAAGAAGAAAATTTGCTTCTAATGCCCAGGTTTTAAGTGCTTCATAGGATGAGAGGAACCAATGAGTAAGTAGCCTTGCATCTACTAGGTGAGCTATTAATCCCCAACAAGTACAAATTGCTGTACATAACTATACTTCCCTCAGCTTCTCTGAGGATAAGCCCCGCCATGGTTGTTTGGCCCTGACCAAGGTTAGCACCTGCACTTTGAGGGCACCTGGACCTCTGATATACATCTCACTTGCCTATCTCATTTCATTTTTAAAACAACTCCATGAAGGCCCTGGCTGGTTTGGCTCATGGAGTGTTGGCCTGCAGATCGAAGGGTCCCAGGTTCGATTCCGGTCATGGGCATGTAGTTGATTGAGGGCATATTCCCAGTAGGGGGTGTGCAGGAGGCAGCTGATTGATGTTTCTCTCTCATTGATGTTTCTAACTCTCTAGCCCTCTCTCTTCCTCTCTGTAAAAAAATCAATAAAACATATTTTAAAAAATGATAATAAAACAACTCCATGAAATAGGTACTGCCAGAATCACTATGTGGTGTCATATTACTTGCCTGCAGTCCCTGGAACAACACAGCTACTCAGTAGAGGCTAGCTATTATTGTTACTATCCCCATTGTGTTCATTTGCTTCAAGCATGAAGCATAGAAATAATCCTGAGCTAGCAATTGACATCAGAAATAAACTTCATGGCATAATGTGTTCTCTGTGTGTCGGCACTCAGGCAGACCACACCAACCCCTTCCCCAGCCTCCCGCCATCAGAGGCACCTCAGGAGCTCAGCAGACTTTTCCTTTCTATTGCCACCAAATAAGTACGGCTGTTTGGTCAGGGCTGTTTTCTGCTGCTTGTTGGAAAATGAAATCTCTCTGCTTCTGTTCAATGTATTGAACTCTCTAAGCATGGCATCAATACCTCACACAGTTCTCCATCTTTTGTGTTAAAAATCAGAGGGGGGTTGTGAGAAACTGCTGCAGTGGAGGAGAGTGGTGAATAAAATGGAAAATTATCTGCTTCATTCTCTGAGAAAATTCCATTTTTAACATTTAGCCTTGGGTTACTGCTACAGCTGCAGAGCTACACGAATACTTGGAAGGGCAGGTTTCAGGAATGCCATTTCCTGTGACACACCTGAAACAAGCTGACGGGATGGGGCTGCCTGGTCAGGGTGACAGCACAGGGGTGCATGCGGGAGATGAACTTCGAACATTAACACCCCCTCATGGAGGCTGACTGTGGCTATGTGTCTCTGAGGAGAAAGGCAGAGCCCTTCCTGATGCAAAAGGGGTGGAGATGGCATCAGATGAGCAATATTCAAACCTGCAGGCTGACAGAAGGAAGGGTATCATACAAATGTTACACAGACTTGGACCTAAGAATGAACCCTACACCATTTTTAACAGCTCAATTGCTAAATTGGCTTAAGCTAACTTTAGGATTGATTTGCATGTTTTAAGTACAAAAGCCAAATAGTGGCAAGAAAAGGTATACTGACTGGCAGAAGGAAATCAGACTGGGGCTAACATGGAGAGCTGGCTAGCCTCAGTTGCCTTCTGCTACTGCAAAATAAAAGTAATTTTCAGATATAATGAACGTAAGAATCCTCGGTGCAGTTTTCAAATGCAAATGTTCAAGCCCCACCCCTACTGATTCTGATACCATTGGCTTCTCAACCTACCCCCTAGATTTTCTTTCCCTAGCTTTATTGAGACATATTTGACATATAATGTTTGAGTTTAAAGTGTACAACATGATTTGATATACAAGTATATTGCAAACTGATTTCCACAATAAGTCAATTGACAAATCCATTCCTCACACAGTTACCATTTGTGTGCATGTTGACAACTATAAGATCTCTTAGCAAATTTCAAGTATACAGGACAGTATTGTTAACTATAGTCACCATGCTATACATCACATCACCAAAACTTCTTCATCTATAATTGGAAGTTGGCACCCTTCTACTGAAGTTCCTCTGTGGACCAGTGCTGAGGCAACTTACATGTGACTCAGTGGAACTGGCCGTGGAGGAAGCTTGAATCATGTGCTTCCCTGGGCCCATTACCTAAGATTTATCCTGAATACTGGAGGGAAGACTGCCAAAGATCCCTCCTCTCCCCCAGAACCTGCATACGCTTCCAGTCTGCTTGCTGACTTTTCCCTCAAAATTCTTTTAGATTTTAACACATTATCTAGTATTATTCTCATTCAGAAAATGAGGAAACAGACTCAGAGAGGGGTTATAGACTTTTCCTAAGTTTACATGAAAGCTACATAATAACAGAAGCAGCATTCAAAGTCACTGTGTGCCTCCCCACTTTACCTCCCTCCACCTCTACATTGTTTGGCCTATAATATCTAATATCAGCTAATAATTGTTGAGCCCCTTCCAAGTACTCCATATTGACTACATTATTTAGATTATTTATTTAACTAGAGGCCAGATGCACAAAAATTTGTGCAAGAGTAGGCCTTCCTTCCCCCAGCACCGGCTTTCCTCTGGCACCCAGGATCCAGGCTTCCCTCCAGCCGCCCGCAGGAACCCAGGCTGGCCTCCCCACTGCCCCGGCTTCATCAGGAAGGACGTCCAGAATGACGTCCAGTCTAATGAGCATATTACCCTTTTATTAATATAGATTCTAGTAAATATTAATAAAAATTGAGTCTAAAAGTTATTGAAAATATTTGAAAGAATTTTAAGAATCTTTTTTAAAAAAATTATTGACATTATTACAGATGCTCCCATATTTCCCCCCCCCTCTTTGCCCACCTCCAGGCAGACCCTGCCCTCCCCTCTTTCTGGCCCTTAACACACTGTTGTCTATGTCCATTTAATTAAGAATCTTAATATAGCAAAAGAAAAAGGTTTAACTAAAAGAGGTACGCTCATTCTGGCCAATTGTTGATGGAATAAGATCAATAAGAATCTGCCTGAGGCAGCCTTTAGCCTTACTCAGGAAAGTCTCTTCTGCCCCCACCTCCCCAATCAGGCAGACTTCCCCTAAGATCAGTAAGGAAGGGGAATCAAGAAGGAAGAATTCTAGCAGGCATTAAGGCTCAGAGGCAGATGACTGGAGAGAGTCAAAGATTCAATCAAAGATACTCAGAAGTAAAATTTAGGATTTTTTTACAACAGCCCTACATGGCATTCTATAAAATTTGTAAATTGAATATAATGATAACTAATTTTTATTGTGTAAATAGTTACCTTTTTATTAAATTTATTGGGGTGGCATTGGTTAATAAGATAATACAGAATTCAAGTGTCAGAGCACGCAGCAGGAGCCCTGCACAAGCTCTGCTTCTCTGAGTTGCTCTGAGTGGCTGTGCGTCCTCGTATTCTTCTAAATTCTCCTATCCTACTATGCCAGGGCTGGTTCTTCTCGAACCCTGCCCACTGTACTAACTGTTGGGAACTGAGTCCAAGTTCCTCCTTTATCCTTTGTTCATTAGTAACAGATGTTGGGTCCGAGCCCCTCTGCCTGGGTCTTAGACGGAGGTCTTATGCCAGGTCTTATGCCAGGGTCTGATGCCAGGTCTTAGACGGAGAAGCCATGAGAGGCTGTGGGTGTATAAGAATGAGTCTTTATTGCAGAAGCCATTGGCCACATAGCCATCAGACAAGAACAGTCCTCACAGCTAAGTCCATACAGGCAGGCAGCCAGACACCGGCTGGTGAACATTATCTTTCCCACAAAGCGGCATCAGGCTCTGTACCCACAGCTGTTATCTGAGAGCCGCACGCTGCCTCCTAGACTCACAGCCTCACATCGTAGCAGAACCTAAGCTCTCTAGCTCAGCAGCTTCTCCTGTCTCTCCTGCACAGCTGCTCTCTCAGAAGACTTCTTCTCACTCCATCTTCAGCCGATTCCACCTACTCCAGATAGCTAGCTGATCAGTAACCTACTTTTATACCATTTAGATAAAGAAGGCTTCGTGCCAATAGTTACATCAATCATATTGGCTACTGAAGGACGCAGTGTGCCGTGTGTCCTTGCATCCGCTCATGGTGTCTTGGCCTGATTAGGATTCCCAGGCTCAGAGTCCTTCAACATTCCTTTTAGGCACATGCGCAGAGCGGCCTTTGGTCAATCTGGTGTATTGATAACAAAGCCTCTGTGCTCCCACCAGCCTTGATTATCCAGGGACCTGGCATGGTTCCCACATCAAGAGTACATTTCTATTATCTATATCTGTATATTGCATTGTAAGCCCACCACCCAAAATCAAATCATCTTCCATCACCATATATTTGACCCCCTTTGCCCTTTACTATCGCCACCTGTTTCCCTCTGCTAACCATCATATTTTTGTTTGTGTCTATGAGTTTTTGTTTGTTTATTTTTCTCATCTATTCACTTATTGCTTTCCCCTTTATAGCCCACATATTAGTGAAATCATATGGTTCTTAACTTTTCTGACTTATTTTGTTTAACATCATATTCTCAAGGTTCATCCATGTTGTCACAAATGGCAAGAGTTACCTTTTTATTTTTTAAAATGTACAAGTAGATTAAAGTAACCTCAGGTTTTCTTAGAGGATTAGAAGAAAAATATATCAAAGCACATAGAACAGTGCCTAGGTCATTGGGAAGCTTCAGCACGGGTGAGCTGTTCTAATTTTACAGGACACAAGTGACTCTACCAGCCGTGCCTAGGCTATTTTAATAAAACTTTACTAACCACCCAGTGGCAACTGCCACAAAGGAGGTGTTGGGGAAATATGATTAAAATAAAAATTTACTGCCAACCCAGAAAACCTCTCCACAAAGGTAAAGAGAAAGAAAATAGTTTTATTACTGAATAAGCATTAAACCCGAATGTGATGCTCATCACAGACAATCCACTAAGAGATTGCAAAGACAAAAAGAAATCTCTCCTTTTTATGCAGCCAGGCAGACACCACCCATTACATAGTACCTATTCTCAAGATAAAGAATAACTAGTCCTCAGGGAAGAGGACTCAGCAACTCCATCTGTCATGCATAGTTCATCCTAAATTCACCTGGCAATTGAGGTGACTATTTGTGTTAGCTAGCTGGTTTTTCCAAAGGAAAAATAAATTTCTCATATCTTCATGATGGGAGAAAGTTTTGGAGCCAGGCACCATTTGAAGTAAGCCCCTTCCCAGAAAATGGGATATAGGAGTGCTATCTTCTTTGATGATTATATTTCCAAGAGTTGGTTCCCAGATCCTTGAGAAACATTCTTGGGTCATAGTGTTGATAAGAGACTTTTTAAAAGGTTTGCATACATTTCAAAGGACAGAGAAGAAACTTAAATATTTTTCTGAAAGAAATCCTCTAAGAAAAGGGAGGAGAGTCTCTTCCTATATTTTCAATAGGGAGAATTAAGCCTTTTATTTTTAATTTGTATTTGCCTTTACGAAGGCAAATATCTGAGAGTTGTTTAAAAATCTCTCTGGTATCCTTTCCAGACATGTCAATTATTTCCTAGTGAGAAAACACAAACAAAAACAAAAGCAATACAGAAATTAGAAATTTCCAAAAAACATATGGGTAGTAGAGGGGATACACATCTATTTTTTATTAAGCTACAAGAGAGAACTGTTACCTCTGAATAGGGTAATACAATTTCTCTGAAAAAACACTAAGTTGGCAAAATGTTAAGAGATAGTGTTCTATCAAGGGCCATATAAAAGTCAAGCACTGACTTCATAATCATCACATGAAAACCTTTTGAAGGACATTATTATTGGTGCACCCATCAAATTGGGTGAGTACATTATGTTGCTTTAATATTAAGGCCTGATTGACTGTTACATCATCACCTTTGTTCTTAGTACCACGCTGCTGTGATTTTATGGGTGTTGTTGCTCTCCTAAGAAATGGCTACATTGCAGAAAATAGTGATTCCTGTAGACATATACTTAGAGGGTACTCTGGGACCCGTCATGATGAAAGTACCTTGTAAATGTAAGATATTGCCACCATTAGGAGTGAGATCTAACCCTGGACGATGTCATAAACTTAATAGTGGGAGTTAAACCATCATCGTTTCCAAGTATTCCAGCCAATATGTATTCTTGTTATAGCTCAAAAAGCATGAGCTGTCATTATCCGATATCTGCTCACAGACCATGTTTTTCAGATCATAAAAGCACAGGACACTATAAGCCTGGCTTATCCCCATCAAGTAGTAAATTTAAAGTATTACCCTTTATAAATATATAAATTATTTTACAATTCCACTTAAAATAGGGAAATAAATAGTAGTGATACAGTAAACTTTTTAACACAATACTTTGGTTTTTATTAATGCCAAGTATAACAAAATGATATTCACTTTACATTAATAAGTAATTAAACTTCATAACTAAACTTCATTTAGTTTCTCATTATTTTTACTTCAAAAGATAAACCTTTGAAGTTTTACAAGACGCTATGCCCAAAACAATATTGTGCCTAAAATAATGAGATGATATATTGTAAACTAGTCTTTCTACATTTTTAGGACTCATCTGATAAAGAGATCAGAAGTCTTCCAGTCACAAAAAGACAAAAACTACAACAAATACAGGTGACCTAATAAAAGTGTGTACAGGGCAGGATTGCCAAGCTACTGACTCATCTACAAAGTGACAGTTCTGTACCGAGTATATTAAATTACTTCACTGCCTTACCCAACTACCAAGTACAACTCACACCACAGATTGCAGCCTTTAGCACTTAGTTCATAGGTTCCTGGAGCTTTAGATACCACTGGAGTTCTGTTGAATAAGTGCATTCTTTGTTTCCTTCTGCCTAATGGGAATGACAATATTCGAGCAGGGCTAGATGCCTATGACAAAACATTTCAAAGGGAGAATGTTTGCTTACAGGAATACCTGTTCATGCTCTGGGACAGGTTGTGGCTGTCTCATGAGTTCCTCTATCTGACCCTTGCCAGCTGCACCTAGTCTACACCTCAGAGCCTGCTCTGCAAATCTGCACTCATAGCTTATCTTTGTACCTCCCTTTTCACATTTCCATTCCAGACCAATTGGCGTAAGCCATTTGTCATGGAGACCAATGTATCCAAATTGTTCATCAGTTCCATCTCATCCTAAGGCCTCCATGTGCATGTTTGTTTTCCATTAAAAAGTGGACAGAAACTACTTCTTGGATAGAAAAAAACTTCCTAGTCAATAAAGTTGCATTCAAGCTGCATAGTAGTATCTATCCTTAGAAGAGAAAATGATATCCTGACCACTCAGATTCAAAATTCCATTTTTCAAACTCCTGATCCTCCCTGAGGCAGTATAATGCTCTAAGAGGATGCATTTGAGATTCTGATAGGCATGGGTTTGAGACCCACTTCCATAAAGAGTTATCTGAATGACCTTGAATAAGACACTATCTCCCAGCCTCATATCCACTTATTTGGTAGAATGGGGATAATAATTCATGTCTACTTAATAGAGGTGTGAAGATTCAAGGAAAGCACTTAGCTTTATAACTTTATAAATAGTTTTAAAACTGTTACCTGCTATTATTAACATTACCATCAAGTAGTTCAATGAGTGCCAAGTAAGATGAATATCTCTTGTGAAATTTAACTCAAAAATCTTAAAAACAGAGACCTCAAGGACATATCTGACCATCATAGAATCATGCACATGAACTTTGATATTCCCATCCAACTAGAATCTCATTACCTTCAGCTGGCACAAGCAAAGAACCATCCTCATTTCTTAACAGAACCTTACTATTCTTTGTGAAAACCCAGCCCCAGATCTGAATATCATCTCCCTAATGAAAGGCCTTCCATACATGCATTTCTCCAGGGTGTAGCCATCAGGCAGACCCAAATACACACAGTCCCATTATGTCAGCGCCCACCTATCCCAGTGGGACCACATGGTTTGTATAAGGTCCTCTTCTAGGTTTTTAGTGGGTTCAGGTGACCTCAGAACCACCACAAAGACTATCTTGAGACCTTGCTTCAGCTCATTGTAAGACTCCTATGTATAGGTACCCAATCTCTGGAAAGGTATTTGGTGCAATGTAAACTGCCCTGTTCAGCACATTAATCAGAAGGTAATTCAATTACCCTGGTTATATAGGCAGAGTCAAAGAGCAGGGGGAACTCTACAAGCAGCCTCACACTAATTGACTTTAGAATAAAATGACAGAAACTGAACCAAAATCATCCAAGTGATTGGCACCCACAAAACGCCTACAGAAAGGAAGAGGAGGTTGTTTAAGGTGGGATTTCCCTATAGCCTCAATACAAACCACAGAGACTTCAGTAAACTGACTACACATCATCTCACCAGCTTCATCACTCATAATCCCTCCCTGCACCCTACAGTCTAGGCTTACTAAATTAATGAGGTTCCCTCACACCTTGATACTATTTTCCATCATCACTTCCCATACCTGAACAATCTTTCCCTATTAAAATTCATACTTTTCCTTTAGAACTCAGCTGGAGCATCCCCATCCCACACATTCCCTCTATCATAGCACTTAACATACTGTATTGTGATTGCAGGTTAGTCTTATCCACTAGAATTTAAGCCCATGAGGGCAAGAACAAAAAAGCTCAACACTTGTACATGGTGGGCTCTCAAAAAATTGCTTTGATATCATGGATAATGCTATTCTTAATGTAAAGTTTATTTTTCATCTATTGTATTTAATTAGTAGCTACTGGTTTATAAGAAAATTATTAGTTTTACATTATTTTCCTATCTTATTTCTAACTAGTTTCCTGAAGGTACTTACTAGTCACTAGAGGCCTGGTGCATGAAATTCATGCACGGGGGGGGGGGGGGGTGCAGGGGCGCAGGGGGTGTCCCTCAGCACAGCCTGCACCCTCTCCAATCTGGGACCCCTTGAGGGCAGTCAGACATCACTCTCAAAATCCAGGATTGCTGGCTTCCAACTGCTCGCCTGCCTGCCTGATTGCCCCTAGATGCTTCTGCCTGCCAGCCTGATCACCCCCTAACCATGCCCCTGCCGCCTGGTTGATGCCTAACTGCTCCCCTGCCAGCCTGATTGCCCCTAACTGCCCTCCCACGCTGGCCTGGTCACCCCTAACTGCCCTCCCACGCTGGCCTGGTCACCCCTAACTGCCCTCCCACACTGGCCTGGTTGCCCCCAACTTCCCTCCCATGCTGGCCCGGTCACCCCTAACTTCCCTCCCTTGCCACCCTGGTCAACCCTAACTGCCCTTCCCTGCCAGCCCGATTGCCCCTAACTGCCCTCCCTGGCAGGCCTGGTACCCCCAACTGCCCTCCCCTCCCAGCCTGGTCACTCCCAACTGCCCTCCCCTGCAGGCCTGGGTCCCCCCCCAATTGCCCTCCCATGCAGGCCTGGTCACCCACAACTGCCCTCCCCTGCCGGCCATCTTGTGGCAGCCATCTTGTAACCACATGGGGGCAGTCATCTTGTGTGAGGGTGTGATGGTCAGTTTGCATATTACCTCTTTATTATATAGGATCTTTCTTGGACATGGAATAGTTACAGTTTTTTACCTGCAATTGTTAGTAAAAGTATTTGGGGATTTGGGGTTAGTGGCTTCTAAAAAAACTTTTGTAGTGACTAGAAAAAAGAAAAAGGACTCAGTTTGGGATTTTAAAATAAGCCACAAATTTAAAATTTTGTTTACACTGTCTATAATCTAATTTTAAACTGTGGCCTTTATTTTATATGATTAAACAGTTTTCATAGAGGATATGCCACTACTACAAAAATAAATAAATAAAAAAGGACAGAAATGCTCAGCTGGTTGATATATGTCCCTAGGAGTTGAAGATGATGAGATAGAAGCTGAGCTTCAAGGTCATGAATTTCTTACAGTGAAGGATTTTTATGGGAGTACTGTTCTGTTCTCTGATAGTAGATATTTGAAGGCCAAGCCTGTATTTTATTCTTCTTTGCATGACAAGGCCAGCACAGAGGGAGTCTTGAGTTCTATTATCAAACTCCCTCTCTTGCCTTAACCTTATTCTGTCTCACACACAAGAAGAGGAGGGTAGGCAGAAGAAAAAGGTAATCTGACTATATGATTGTTATTCATTCTATTTCAATGTTTCATAAAGCTCCTGTCCTACTGTAATGCCCCACTTCTAAGTCTATACTTCGATTCACCTCTTGGTTATCTACAATATGCCTTTAAGGAACTTTATTAAGAAGGATGCCTAGGGAGTATGGAAGATGACAGTGGGCAGGATGGAGGTGAGGGAGAGGGCGTGAGTGAGGGAGGGAGTGAAAGGGGAATGTGTGGATGTGTGGGTGAGTGAGGGACAGTTAAATCTGGCAGAAGTCTCAGGGGCTGGCAGACCAGGCTCTCCTGGACAGGGAGCCCCTACCACCACCACAAGCACTCCCCAGGCTGCGGGGCTCAGGCACAGAGCCCACAACATCTTGAAGGGGAGAGCAGCCTCCTCTAGGAACTCATTAGCACCACCACCCAGACTGGCCTTGGACACTGCCCCCGAACCTGCAGCCACACCAGCCAAAGTCCTGCTGCCCTGCCTGCAGACCTGCAGACCCTAGGATGTTCACCTCCAAGGGTGCACGGCTCCCGCAGCAGTAAGTGCGACTTCCTCCTCCTTGGCTGCTGACCTCCAGACACCACAGTCATGCATTTCCAGCACGCAGGCCTCCTGAGCCCACCACCCCAACAGGCGGTTCCCAGGTGCCTCTGTGAGCCCCCCACTGGGCAAACTCATATCCAAACAAGGGAGCAAAGCCCCAGCAACAGAAACTGGGACTTCCCCTTCCCCGCCTGCCTGCACACAAACACTGCAGTCACGCAGCTTCATCATGGGGGCCCCTCTGAGTCTGCCACCCTGGCAGAAGGCTCTCAGGTGCCTCTTCAAGCCACCGCTGAGCACCTGTGAATCCAATCAATGGAAAAAGGCCCTGGCAGCAGAAACTGGGGCTTCCCACTGAAACCGGTTTGACTCAGTGGATAGAGCATCAGCCTGCGGACTGAAGGGTCCCGGGTTCGATTCCGGTCAAGGGCATGTACATTGGTTGCAGGCACATCCCCGGTAGGGGGTGTGCAGGAGACAGCTGGTCGATGTTTCTCTCTCATCGGTGTTTCTAGCTCTCTGTCCCTCTCCCTTCCTCTCTGTAAAAATCAATAAAATATATTTTTAAAAAAAGAAAGAAAAAGAAACTGGGGCTTCCCTCTCCTCATCTGCCTACCCACAGACACCACAGTGGTACGGCTTCAGCGTGCGGGCCCCTCTGGGTCCACAGTTCTGACAGGCAGCCCCCAGGTGCCTCTGTGAGCCTCTCCTGGGCATGTACAAATCCAACCAAGGGCACAAGACCCCAGAAGCAAAAACTGGGACTTCCTCCTCCCAGGCTGTTGACTGCCAGACACCACAGTTGCACCTTTCCAGCTTGCAGGCCTCCTGAGCCCCACTGCCCTGACAGGCGACTCCCAGGTGCTTCTGTGAGTCCCCGCTGGGCAGGCTCATATCCAAACAAGGGAACATGGCCCCAGCAGCAGAAACTAGGACTTCCCCCTCCTTGGTTGCCAACCTCTGGGCACTGCAGTCACACCAATTCAGTGCACAGGCCCCCTGAGCCTGCTGCCCCAGCAAGTGGTCCTTGGGTGACTCTCTGAGCCACCATAACGTGCGACCCCAGCTGCCAGCATCCAGTCCCCGTGGTAGCGCTGCCCCAGCACATGGGTCCCCTGAGCTTACCGCCCTGGCATACAGCTCCTAGGAGTCTCTGTAAGCTACTGCTGGGCACATGTATCCAACCAAGGGCACACATCCCCTGAAGCAGAAACTGGGACTTCTCCCTACCCAGGGCTGGGGACACACCACAATCTCTCTGATCCAGTGTGTGGGCTCCATGAGCACACACCCCTGGCAGATGGCTTGTGGGCCCCTCTGTGTGCTGTCACTGGGTGTGTGCCTCTCCAACCAAGGATGCACGACTCCCTTATATCAATGCAGAGTGTAAGAAACATACAAAGTTATTTCTGACAATGTATGTCGCTGAACCAATAATAACCTCTTATATATCCCAAGAAAACAGAAACACCAATCAGAAAGGATATACGCAACCCTATGTTCATAGCAGCACAATTTACAATCGCTAAGATTTGGAAATAGCCTAAGTGCCCATCAGCAGATGAGTGGATTAGAAAACTGTTGTAGATCTACACAATGGAATTCTACGCTGCTGTATAAAAAGGAAGGCATTCTTACCATTTGCAACAGATGGAACTGGAGAGCATTATGCTAAGTGAAATAAGCCAGTCAGAGAAAGGTAAATATCACATGACCTCACTCATGTGTGGAATAAAATGAACAACATAAACTGATGAACAAAAATAGAACCAGAGACATAGAAGCATCGAACAGACTGTCCAACCTATGAGGGAAGGCGGTGGGGCGGGGGGGGGGGGGGGGGGGCGGTGAGGGGATAAGAGATCAACCAAAGGACTTGTATGCATGCAAATGAGCAAAACCAATGGACACAGACAGTAGGGGGGTTAGGGCTTGTGCTTGGTGGTGGGGGTGGCCAGGGAGAGGTCAATGGGGGGAAAAGGAGACTCATGTAATACTTTAAAAATAAAGAATTCCAATTTTAACAATAAGAAGGATACCTAGGTGGTGAATGTATTTATATTTAAAATATTTAAGCAAGTATACAAGAGCACTTAACATAAGGTGAAATTATAAAAATAAGAATAGAGAAAGAAAAACAATGATGAATATATAAATTAGAGCTAGGGCTGAGTATTCTAAATACATTGCATATATACTTTTTACATATTTTAATTAAAATCCATCTGATATGTCAGAGAATAAAATCACAATGAATGTAAAAGATAAAAAAGTATTTCCCTGGCCCTGGCCAGTGTGGCTCACTTGGTTGTAGCCATTGTACCCTGCACCACAAGGTTTTGGGTTTGATTACAGGTCAGGGCACTTACCCAGGTTGTGGGTTCAATTCCCTGGTTGGGGCAAGTGCAGAAGGTAACTGAGTGATGTTTCTCTTACATTGATGTTTCTATCTCTCTCTTTCTTTCCTCTTCCTTCCTCTCTCTCTCTAAAATAAATTTTAAAACCATGTCCTCAAGTGAGGATTTTTAAAAAATTATTTTTAAGTATTTCCCTGTCACATAAAATTTCAAGCAGGTAAGGTGTGTCTGCTCCACACAGTCTTCAGGGGCCCAAGCTGCTCTGTCTACTTGTGGGCTTATTCATTTCTATGGCATAATCACATTCACATGGTCAAGATGGCTCCTTATCACATCTGCACTCCAAGTGCACAATCAATTCCACTCTATCTCATTGGCCTGAATGTAGTCATGGGGCCACACCTAGTTGCAAGGAGGATTGGGAAAGATAATATTTACCTAGGTAGTATGTACTCAGCTAAAAGTTCTATAGTATAAGAAGAGAAGGAAAAAACAGAGTAGACAACTAGCAGTTTTTACCTCATCACAGTGGGCCTCAAATATATTTGACATTAAAATTCTTCCAATCAATTTAAAAAGAAAACATTGTGGTTACATAATTCATGGTGAATATATAATAGAAAATGGGTACTTTTCTTAGAAGAATTACAAGGTTTTTCCTAGGAAGATCAAACTGTAATTTCTCCAAAGTACTATATGTTCTGAAACTTTGCATACCACTGAAAGTCTCAGTGTTTCCCTTATCTATGAACTCCAATTTGGAGAAATAAAATTTTTAAGCAACATTTTTTCTCCCAACATGTTCTTTAAATATCAGTACATGATGTTGGTGTTCTGAAAAAAGAAATTTGATGCAAACCCCTTTTTTTTCCTTTGGGTTATATGGCTGGATAGTGAAGAAATTTGATATTTCTTACTGGAATAAGTCTAAATATAGCTTTCTTTTCTTTAATTTCACATAGATTATGGTAAAATTTCATTCCCAAACTTAGATCTTCTAGTTCACAGAAGTTTCTTTATTCATTCCACATTATTTTTTCTGTCTTACTCTACAAGAAAGCATATATACTAGTATTCATAATACGTAATTTAAAATTTGAATTTCTATACCTGTTTTCTCATCTTTTACCATGTTTATCTCTTTATTCTTATCCTTTGCATTATGATTGTATTCCTCTGGTTTGTCCCCCATACCACAGTTTCATCTTTTTACTAAATGGAAATATTGCTCTTACTTAGTGCAAGATCCTACCTAATAATAGACAAATATGCAAATTGACCATACCTCTGACACACCCACAAAACACGCCCACAAAGCCACGCCCACCATCCAATCAGAGCGAGCATGCAAATTAACCCAAACCAAGATGGCTACAGCCACAGAGAGCAAGGTTTCCTAGGTAACAGAGGAAGCCAAGCTTTCTGCCTGCCATTGCCAGGCCTAAGCCTCCACTCAAGCTACAAAGTTTCAATTATAGAAGGTAAACAAATTTAAACAAATGGCAGCAGAATGGAGCTTGAGAGAGCAGGCCAGGGTTGCCGCCGGCAACAGGGGAAGCAAAGCTTTCCGCACACCCTGGCCAGGCCCACCCACTTAAGGCAACAAAGTTTCAATTATAACCCCAACAGAAATTGCTGCCGGCCTCAGAGGGAGCCCCAGGCTTGGCTCTGCTCCAGGCTATAAAGTATCAATTGTAGAAGGAAAATAAATTCCAGATACCAGGGCCTCCCCTTGGGTTGCCAGGGGGCGTGGCCGGCCTGCAAACCACTACTGGCCCCTCGCTCAGGCCGCCCCACACCCCAAGGGAACCCCCACCTGATCCAGGACGCCCTTCAGGGCAAACCAGCTGGCCCCCACCCCTGTACCAGGCATCTATCCTATCTAATAAAAGAGTAATATACAGATTGATCATCACTGCAACACACAATATAGCTGCCCCCATGTGGTCAAAGACCCTGCCCCCATGTGGACACAAGATGGCCACCACAAGATGGCCAGCAGGAGAGGGCAGTTGGGAGGCACCCAGCCTGCAAGGGAGGGCAGTTGAGAAGGAGCAGGCCTGCAAGGGATGGCAGTTGGAGGTGATCAACCCTGCAGGAGAGGGCAGTTAGGGGTGACCAGGCCAGCAGAGGAGGGAAGTTGGGGGCAAACAGGCTGGAAGCAGAGTGGTTAGGGGGTGATCAGGCTGGCAGGCAGAAAGCGGTTAGGGGCAATCAGGAAGGCATGCAGGCAAGCAGTTTGGAGCCAGCAGTCCTGGATTGTGAGAGGGATCCCATATTGGAGAGGGTACAGGCCGGGCTGAGGGACAACCCCCCTCCATGCACAAATTTCATGCACTGGGCCTCTAGTTATTTATATATCTAGAGTCCCGATGCACGAAATTCATGCAAGAGTAGATCTTCCTTCCCCCAGCTCCTCGCACCAAGGACCCAGGCTTCCCTCCCAGCCCTGGCTTCATCCAGAAGGTCATCTGGAAGGACATCTTCAAGGACGTCCGGTCTAACTAGCATATTATGCTTTTATTATTATAGATTTTTTCCCTAGTGCATTACAACCTTAAGCATTAAAACAACTAGCTTTATTTCAATTTCTACTTTACTATTAAAATCAGTCTCTCCTTTTGTATTCATCTATTTAATAGATTGTTTGCTTTTTCTTTTTTTTAATTTAATATTTATTGTTCAGATTATTAGAATTGTTCCTCTTTTTTTCCCCCATAGCTCCCCTCCACCCAATTCCCTCCCCACCCTCTGCCCTTACCCCCCCACACACTGTCCTCATCCATAGGTGTACGATTTTTGTCCAGTCTATTCCCGCACCCCCACACCCCTTTCCCTCCAAGAATTGTCAGTCCACTACCTTTCTATGCCCCTGATTCTATTATATTCACCAGTTTATTCTGTTCATCACATTTTTTTATTCACTTGATTTTTAGATTCACTTGTTGATTGATATGTATTTGTTGTTCATAATTTTTATCTTTACCTTTTTGTTCTTCTTCCTCTTCTTAAAGAATACCTTTTAGCATTTCATATAATACTGGTTTGGCAGTTATGAACTCCTTTAGCTTTTTTTTATTTGTGAAGCTCTTTATCTTCCCTTCAATTCTGAATGATAGCTTTGCTGGGTAGAGTAATCTTGGTTGTAGGTTCTTGCTATTCATCACTTTGAATATTTCTTGCCACTCCCATCTGGCCTTCATAGTTTCTGTTGAGAAATCAGCTGACAGTCGTATGAGTGCTCCCTTGTAGGTAACTAACTGTTTTTCTCTTGCTGCTTTTAATATTCTCTCTTTGTCTTTCGCTCTTGGCATTTTAATTATGATGTGTCTTAGTGTGGTCCTCTTTGGACTCCTCTTGTTTGGGGTTCTGTGTGCTTCCTGAACTTGTAAGTCTATTTCTTTCACCAGGTGGGGGAAGTTTTCTGTCATTATTTCTTCAAATAGGTTTTCAGCATCTTGTTCTCTCTCTTCTTCTGCACCCCCATAATTCTGATGTTGGTACGCTTGAAGTTGTCCCAGAGGCTCCTTACACTATCTTCATATTTTTGGATTCTTTTTGCTTTTTGCTTTTCCGGTTGAGTATT
Source organism: Eptesicus fuscus (assembly GCF_027574615.1). Classification (NCBI taxonomy): domain Eukaryota; kingdom Metazoa; phylum Chordata; class Mammalia; order Chiroptera; family Vespertilionidae; genus Eptesicus; species Eptesicus fuscus. The sequence goes on along the minus strand of NC_072474.1, from coordinate 4,714,221 downwards.
TTTTGCTTCTTTGTATTTCAAATCTTTGACTTGATTCTTGCTATCCTCTAGTCTGCTGTTAGATCTCTGTATAATATTTTTTATTTCAGTCAGTGTATGCTTAATTTCTAGTTGGTCCTTTTGCATATCCTGGAGGGTCTCACTAAATTTATCAGCCTTTTCTAGAAAATTCTTGAAAAACCTCATAACCATGGTTTTGAACTCTGTATCTAGTCGTTTACTTTCCTCCATTTCTTTCATTTGTGACCTGTTTCTTTGTCTCCGCATTTTGGCTGCTTCCCTGAGTTGATAGAGTGGCTTTGTGTGCTAGGTGTCCTATAGGGCCCAGTGGCTCAGCCTCCCCAGTTACCTGAGGTGGACACTCTTGGTGCACCCCTTTGTGGGCTGTGTGCACAGTCTTATTGTAGTTAAGCCTTAATTGTTGTTGGTATCACTGGAAGGAATTGGCCTTCAGGCCAATTGGCTGTGAAGATCACTGTGTCTACTCTGGGAGAACTTCTGTGCTGGAGACACCCTTATAAGACAACAATTGCAAAAGCCTCTGTGCTCAGCTTGGATGGGACGGCGTCTCAGGGCCGAGCAGACAGTATTGGTTTCCCGTCAGCTCTGTCCTAATAGGCCCCTGTGTCTCAGTGTCCCATGGTAATCGCTGCAAGCACCTCTGAGAGAAAGCTGCCCTCAAGTTCCGCCTGCTGCCAGATAGTCCAGTTTCTCCGCGAATGAGCCCGGGCCCCCAGAGTCTCGCCCAGAACTGGAGTTCAGTGCAGTCAGGAGCCTCCGTCTCCCTCCCGCTTGAGAAAGCCAGCTGCACACCAAGCTGCCTGCCCTCTCCGCGCGCACACGCACCTCGGTCCCTCTGCCTTCCAGAGTTCCTCTGAGTTTCAGTGTGCTTTTCTCTTTCCTGACAGTCCAGTTTCACCCCGTATGAGTCCAGGTCCCAGAGTTTCGCCCAGAACTGGAGTCCAGCACAGTCGGGAGCTTTTGTCTCCCTTCCACCCGAGAAAGCCAGCCGCGCACCAGTTGCTAGTCCTCTCCACACGCATGCGTCTCAGCACCTCTGCCTCCCGCAGCTCCCCAGAGCCTCAGTGCACTTCTCTCTTTCCTTCTAGTTGTAGAATTTCCATTCAGCCAGCCTTCCTGTGGTTCTGGATGATGTCTGTTTTGTCTTTTAGTTGTAGTTTTGAAATGGTTGTGCGAGGCAGCAGTTTAGGTGTTTACCTATGCCACCATCTTGGTTTCTCTGTTTGTTTGCTTTTTCAACCTCTTTCCTAGGATGGGGGAGAAGTCCTCAGCCTTATCTTATTGGAAGTGCTACTAAAGGTGTGTTTTATTTCTATATGCTTGAGATGATCAACTAATCCAACAACCAAGTAGTACATATTGAGCATCTTTTATGTCTCAGGGACTGTGCTAAGTATTTGCTACTCACTGGGGAACGAGAATGACATGGTCCCAGCTTACACTCTAGCAGTAAGCAGGGTGAAGCAGAATGAGTCACACTGATGAGAAAGTATAGGGCATTTGCTATTGGAACTTATATAATAAAGGATTGGCTCTAGGCTAGATTTGGGGGAAAACAACTCCCTCAGGAGGTGACAATTAGGTTCAGACTAGAAAACAAAACAGGGGTTAACAGTTAGGGAGTCAGCCTGAAGCAGGGGATGGAGAGTACGAAGGGAGGGGAGGAGAGGTCACCCAATTAAGGAGACTCATGCACAGAAAGCTAGCATAAGAGGAGAGAACATAGCAACCCTAAGGTACTAGATGCCCCCAGATGGTTGAAGCTTGTAGTGTGAAGGGTCAAGCAGAACGAACTGTACCTGAAGTATAAGCTGTGCCTTCAAGTATCTGTTGAGGTGAAAAGAGCAATCACATGATGTGATTCCCCCAACCCTGAAATTTTATAACATAATTATATCTTATTTAAGTCATCCAGTACCAACTGAGGAAGGTCGAGTTATAACCCAGAATTTTCCACAGATATAATTCAATATCTTACCTGGAAAAAAATATATCATAACAGTTACCTGGAAAAGTCTGTGGCCAAAAATAACTCAACACAAATGAATTTTAATCTGTAGATGCTCAATAAATATTGGTTGGTTGGTTGTCTCCAAATATATAGAAATGGAAATGCTAGCAATTAAAATATATCCATAGGTTAAATTTTAATTTAATTTCCAGACTTGTCAAAGATCTTTAACATTAACATAAAAATGAAACGTGGTTACAACCATAATATTTGCATATTTTACAAAGGATTAAGAGAAGCTTTAAGTCTTTCAACAACCACAATAGTCTATCTTCAATGATTCACAAGGGTCATTGAGAACAAAATTGACAAAGAAAGATGGTCAAATGTCAATGCTTTCTTTACAAACATGAACTGCGGCTGCAACAGTGTGATTCATTACAAGTAAAATCAAAGGCAATGTGGGCTGAACACAGCACATGAATACCAATCAGACTAATCCTCCTTGTGTTAGTGACTTACTGTGGGATGCTTGTGACTCCACTTAACCTCACAGTGTCTCCATTCCCCAATCTATAAAACAGGGTTAAGAATTTAAACCTACTTTTCAAAGGTAGTAGGTGAGTTAACTATAATAATAATTAATTAATTAAAAACACAAATATAAGAATGTTTTAGCAAGAACTATAATTTCTCAGGTAAAAAATGTAAAATTCTTTCCTAGAATTGTTCCAAATGCTTCAGCTAATAATTTATAAGAATAAAAAATACATAGTGACCTTCCTTTTCAGTGACTGAAGATACTCTCTGAGTCTTTTTTTAAATAAAAGCTTAAGTTTTCTTAGGTATAAAAAATGACTTTGATCCTATCTCAGCTCAGTAATTCAATGGATGGCAATTCAGGCAAGAAGATTTAAGAGCACTGTCCCCAACTTACAAGACTGCACTGAAAAATACTCATTTAGCAGTTTTAGAGTTACCTTGACCTAGAATTTATGCCAGAAACAACAAGGGCATAAAGATAAAACGGCTTTAGCCCACTAATCAAAATAAACTTATCCTAGACAAATTTACTGAATAATATGGGCTAGCCAATTCAATTGTCTACCCAAACTTCATGGTTGCAGGAGTATAAATACCATATACCTAAATATTGTTCCTAAAACAATTAAACTTATTGTTTCTCCAGAAATTGGGATAACAAGCAAACACTGAAGTTCATTGTCCAGCACTCAACATAGAAGTTACTAAATAGTCAACCTGCATTTGTTCTTTATAGAAGTATTCACATTCCCATCACAAGTGGAATATTAAAATGCTGGTGCAGAGAGCAAGTTAAAACAAACATTAACGGGACTAAATCTGCACAACACATATCAGTATTAAAACCTGGCTAACTACAATTTATTAACACCACAAATAGAATACCTCCATTGAAGTTAAACTGCTTGGGGTGAGGGAAGGATTTTCTATAATCTGGCTACACAGTTTCCCTTCAATTTTCAAAGAATTACAACTTCATTGTATGACATGACCACATTTTTCCACCAGGGTGCAAAGGATAAATCACGTTGTGTGTAATAAGGGTGGGATCCCAGGACAGAAGGGTCATAACTTCCATCCCCAGAAGGGATGTGAACCCTTTCATTTCATAATAGAAACAAGTGTGCAGAACAAGGCGTCCACCAAGCTATATGGCCACACGTCTTGGACAAAGTAAGTCAGAAAATTCGCACAGTAGCAGCTAGTAAAACAGTGTTTGCAAGGTCACAAAATGATACCACTTTCTACTGTCCTCCCTTACAATTCACAAAGAGAGAGAACTACCCAATTTTATTAATGTAGTATGTCCTTCTGGAGATATTCCAAGCTGTTGGTGAAGGTTTTTCCAGTGAGAACTTGAAATATGAAGACAAAATTGAAAAAAAAAAAAAAGAATTAAAAAGCACAAAGAGTAAAAGTACTGGATTATTTTCAAGTTGTTAACAACAATGTAACACTCCTCATTTTTAAAGTTTTTATCCTTAAAATATGTTAAAATATGGCTTTTAAGTTATAAAGTGATATGTTATATGACCATAAAATGCTGGATTGCTCTAACTGTCTAGGTATGATCATTGTTTCTAGAATAACTAGAGATACACTGAGGGAAAATTTGAAGTGGAGTAGCATTAGTCATGAAATAATATTATATTCTTGTTATTCAGGCTAGATATCCAAGAATAATGAAAATTTTAAGAGAAGTGGAAAGATTTGGATTAGTGTGAACTACTCATAAAATTTAAGGAAGTAAAATAATTATTTTTTAATAAAAATAGAGCAGCCTATCTACAGGTTCTCAAATAATACAGATGGTCTACATTGGCATAAACCTATCTTCTACTTATATTTCAGAGATGAATTCTTATAGTCTCTGGGCCAATTTAAATAATATAATTGGATATAGGTAATCAAAGCAGAAGTAGATCAGAAAAGTTTCCAGGTCCAATAATAAAAATGAAATTAGCATATGATGAGACTGTCTCTCTGCTTCAGACTTTCTATTCTGTCCTCAGAATAGCTAACCAGTGCCTTCTGAGGTCCCTGCTGCACTATTTATTAGAGAAATATATCCAGATGAAAAACCTTTTAATTTTGCTGAATAATGTTTGACTGTAGTTTCCACCACATAAGTGTGAAAGTGTGTTAGCAAATATGATGGAAATGCTCATTAGAACATTAAGGCAATGTATTCAGTGCAAAATGAACATGAAAATAAGCATTATAGGTGCTGGCACATTGAAAGTTCTTAAATCAGACTGCACATTTGAAGAGAAATGTGCAACACATGTTATTTCCTATATTGTCCACTATGATAAATGCATTATTTTTTTTAAATATTTTTTATTTATTTCAGAGAGGAAGAGAGAGACAGAAATATCAAGGATTAGAGAGAATCATTGATTGGACTGCTCCTTCACACCCCACAGTGGGATGGAGCCTGCAACCCAAGCATGTACCCTGACTGGGAATCTAACCATGACCTCCTGGTTCATAGGTTAATGCTCAATCACTGAGCTACACCAGCCAGGCTAAATGCATTATTAATTTGGATAAAAATCTAAATCCACTGATCTCCAATGAATAATCAAAAACCATTGGAAATACTAAATAAGAAGCAGGCCCATTGTACAATGATTTCTAATTTCTATTTTAAATTTCTAATATGTAGTAAGAAGAGATTCTACTCATGAAAATCAGAGCCTGAGTCACCCTCTGTCCTGACCCAGGTGAATGCCTAAATTTCCAGATTCAGTGCCAGTGTGACGGAAACTGAAAACTGTGTCCCTCCTGCTCCATCCCCACATGCAGACTCAATGAAGTTTAAAATGTGCCTTTCTAAAGAAAACAGAAGTGTTTTGTTCTTTACACATGGAGATGAAAAATAAATTCTGCCACAGAAAAGATTAGTGTAAATTTTAAAAATTTGCTTCCAAAAAGTTTATTATAGATGCTACTTATTTCACTATTGTAACTAAAATAATTCATAGCAGAAATAGCTTAATCTTAACTTTGAGTGTTCTCATTGCATAGCTGTGGGCTCAATGTGATTGTTGTAGGGGTTATAATTTTGATTCCAAGATTTAATCAAAGGTTTCAGTAAGCCATTATCATGGATATGGTGAATACAATCATATATTTTGGCCAATGCAATCTAAAAAGGAAACACACTGTCTTGTCTCCTTCCTTTAAATTAAACAGCTTCAACCCTTTAAAGTACAAAATTTATCAGTGGAACCAAATGAATTCTTTTTTTCTTATCAATGTGCCTTTAAATTATTTTTTCATGTGAATATATATATTTTTATAATTTATTTTTTAAAAATTTTCAATTACAGTTAACATTAAGTATTATATTAGTTTCAAATATATAGCATAGTGGTTAGGCATTTATACAAAGTGATCCTCCTGATAAGTCTAATTCCCACCTAGCACCATACATAGTTATTACAATATTATCGACTATATTCCCTATGCTGTACTTGACTACAATGTGCTTTTTAAAAAGTACTATCATAAGTTAGCATTCCATTTTTCTCCTTTAGCACATATTTATGAAATGAATTTCTATTCATTATAAAATTTTATAATTTTATCATTACACTAGAAGCTTGGTGCAAGAGATTTGTGCACAAGAGGAGGGGGGGCGGGGTCCCTCAGCCCGGCCTGCGCCCTTGGGGGATGTCCAACTGCCCTCTCACAATCTGGAATGCTGCATGCACCAGTGACCATACTTTTCATACAGGTGAAAGGCATCTTGCTGTTGTATGGGCAGCTACATTTTTTTTTTGCCCTGATTATAAATAGTAGTCCATAACATGATCCTTCTGAGGCAGTAATACCATTTACCCCATCTTATGGGTGGAAAAACTGAAGCAGAGAGAAGTTAAGTAACTGACTTTGTCACACAGTTATAAATGTCAGAATCAGGGCTAGCCACAAAATGTGCAAGCCAGAGTCCATGCATGTCATCGCTGCATCATCCTGTTTGTTCAGTGTTAGAGTAGCCTTGCCAGGTTTTAATTTTTAAATCTAAGAGACTGTTCCCAGTATATAGGGTAGGATCCCTAGCCCTGGCTGGCATTCAGGGCCAATCTGTGGGGCGACTAGCCGGTGTGACAATTGGGCGGGGGGGGGGGGGGGCCTGGCACTACCTGCTGGCCGGCCCTGCCCTCCAATCGCCACTGCTGGTCACCTCCCTCTGCAGGAGGTGACCTGCGGGGGGCGCTCGCTGGCTGGCCCCGCCCCCTGATTGCCACCTCCTCCTGTCACCTCCCTCTTGGGGGGCAGTGTGCATCATAGGAACTGGTCATTCTGCCGTTTGGTCGATTTGCATATTAGGGTTTTATTATATAGAATTGCCAGTTGCTACAAATATATGTCCATTATCTCCTCTATGCAAGGAAATGTGCTAGAGGTAGTAGTTCTCACAATAAATTTGCTAGTTCCTTTCTCCTACATTCATATCATCACCTACCTATAAGAACCACTTAGAATGTTCACACAGTGGAAGCCAGTCCTTCACACTTCTAGAATTATAAATATGTTCATAAATCAGAAATCCTTAATAATAACAACTACTATTTCTGTCACATTGTGATGGACAATTCACTGACTTTCTCTGCCCCTCTGGGCCTTGCTGACCTCTATGGACTGCATGACCTAAGCTCTGAGCCCTTGGCTTCTAATTCAGTTTGACCCATGGGACTACCCACAGGAGATAAGAAGGCAAGAAGAGAGAGGTCGGGACTTCTTCGTTCCTTCCCTGCTTCAGTGAAAGGGTCTGGCATTGGCTGCCTTCTTCCAGGGCCATGGCTTTTCCACAGTCTACAATCTCACCAGGTTCTGATAATGGCACCCTACTATTTCTAGTCTCTAGTTGCTTCATCATCCCTTCTTTTCTCCCTTCATTCTGCCCACACTTCCATACACAGTCGCTTTACTAACATCTATTAATTGGAATCAGATATGGTAAGCATAATTCTAAGATGGTCCTCTCATGTGCACATTGTATGTAATACCCTCCTCTTGAGTGTGTGTGACTTTAGCCTAATCAAGTGAGCCCTTTAAAAAGAGGGTCTAGGGGTCAAAGACAGAAGTCAGTGAGATTCAAAGTTGCAGCAGATACTCTATTGAAGGTCATGAAGGACCCAACTGTCCTATTATAGCAAAGGCCATAAGGCAGGGAATGGCAGGCAGGCAGGCTTGAAGAGCTGAAAGTGGGGCTGGCGAACAGCCAGCAATAAAACAGGGACCTCAGTTCAACAACCACAACCAGAAGAAGCTTGCAGGAGGATCAAGCTCCAGATGGCAAAGCCTTAAGTTCAGTTTTGTGAGACCCTGAGCAGTATACCTAGCAAATTCATACCCAGACTTCTGTCTTACAGAAATGGAGGTAATAAATGGTTGTTTACACCATTACACAAATATGTCATACTAGTTGATTAAATCAAAATGCTAATGCTTTGCTTTAATAGTATAACTTCAAGTAGTTAAATATATATGTGTATATGTATATGTGTGTGTATATACACATATATATACCTTTTATTTTTCTTACCCTTTCTCATTCCAAAAAGGAATTCAAATAGATAACCTAAGTTTCCATACATTTTTATAGTCCAAACCTTTCAAAGATAAGAACTCCTAAAGTTTGTCTGCATCAGTGAGTTTTGTATTGTCTTGAAAACTGATTTCTGAACTTTGTTTGAATGAATTATGACTCTAAATATTAGAAAATCTTTGTCTTCCTTAGGCATCTTGATAACTTGCAAGTTGTACCGTTCTGGTTCATTGTGTTTTTTCTTTCCTCCTATTCCTGTCACTGTTTCAAAATTAGGTGAATGGCTGGCTAACTCCTTCCATTAATCAAATAATATTATTCCTGAGGTTTCAATGGAGTAAGTCAACCTTTAGAAACTAGCATGGATACTTAGAGTAACACTGTTCCAGGGACTCCAAGAAAGGAAGGACTCTATGAAATCTATATTAATACCGTATTTTCCGGCATATAAGACGTCTGGGCGTATAGAAGATTTTCCTGGGTTAAAAAGTCATCTTATATACCGGAAAATATGGTAATTGGGTAATATGCTAATTTGTCAGGATGCCATCACAGTAACAACCAATCAGCAGGCTGCTTGCACAGCAGCCGTGGGTGGGCGGGGAATTGCAGTGTCAGGGATGGGGGCAGCCGTGGCGAAGAGGCCTCTCCACCGTGGCCCAGGCAAGGGGTCTGCAGGTGCACGGAGAGGCCTCCGCCTGAGACGCAGCTCCTGGGTGAGCAACACAGCTTCAGCGAAGCGGCCAGCCAGGAGGCAGGCAGCCCAAAGGGGTGCAGAGTGGTGCTGAGGCAAGGTGCACTGGAGGGGGCTTGGGCCAGGGCATGGGGCAAGTGGGCGGGGATCTGCCTCACCCACGGAGAGCGAGGTTCTGTATTGGCCCCAAGACACGAGTCAGCCCATCAGGGAACAAGGGGCAATGACTGCCAGCATGGAAGGATGCCTGGACAGAGGGGTGCAGACCCACAGCCCTGAGGCGGAGGTTGAGGGTTGGTGCCACCTCAGTGGAGGGGCGCCGTACTGCCAGGTATCTGACTGCGGCAGTTCGGCAAACCTCCTGGTGCTAACCGGGCCTTGCCCCGGTGGCCGTTGCCCCTCGTGGCGAAGGTCACTTCACCACTCACCTTTCTGCTCCTTGGCGAGACCAGTAACCACCAGGTGCCTGCGCACTTGAGAGGCAGTGACTCCTGCTACCACCTCGGCTCAAAAGCAAGCCTGCCCCCGCCCCGCCCCGTTCCGCCCCATGGTGGCGCGTGCCTGTGTGGTGAGTGCGAAGCCTACCACCTGCTCCCGAGAAGGGAAGGCAGTAAAGAGTGGGGGCAGGGGGTGAGGGAGAGGAAAGAATGTCAAGCATCCATGATGAATAGGTGCTTGAGAACGAGTCTCGGAAGCCTCATGGGGATGTTCATTCTGTTTGCCCTGTGGCCACCCCTTAGAAAGGGTGGAGAGAGCGGCTGTGAGGGCTTCTTGCGTGCTGAGTCAAGTTCCACAGCCAACTGGAATTGGCCTCAGTTTCCTAGTCTGCAAAATGGATTAAGCGTGTCCCAGTGCCTTCACTGAGTTTTGAGGACCAATTGAGATACTATATAAAGAAAATGAGGGAAGAAATAAGAAAGAAAAGGAAGGGCGAGCAACACAAAAGAAAGACTGGAAGGAACCTGTAAACCTATTGTCACTTAAATATGGAATATAGTCAATAGTGTTGTAATGATGGTATGATGCCAGGTGGGTACTGGAAATATCGGGGAACACTTTGTAAAGTATATGATTGTCTAACCACTTTTCTGTAACTAATATAAAACCTGAAACTAATACAAAATAATATTGAATGCAAAGAAATGAAAATAGGAGTGAAATTTTTATAAACTTCAAAGTTTAAATAAAGGCTGTAAAGGAAGGAAGGGGGAGAATAAAAATAATGTTTTTCATTTTACCACTTTATTGTCTTTTCAGTACATGAAAAACACAGTTGTCTTTATATGGTGCTTTTATACTTTTCTAAGTCATTATCTCATTTGATGTTCAGGGCAACTTAAAAGACAAGATAAGTATTCCCTCCACTATTCAAAGAAAGGAAATCTTGGTGTCTGGCCCCAATGATTCAGTCGTCAAGCCCTTATTGTAAAGCAGGGTTAGTGAAATTTTCTGTGAAGCATCATATCTATACTAATAAAAGCCTTGGGGGCAATCAGGCCAGCCAGGGAGGGAAGTTGGGGGCGATCAGAATGGCAGGGGAGCAGTTAGGCATCAATCAGGTCAGCAGGGAAGTGGTTAGGGGGTGAACAGGCTGGCAGGTAGAAGTGGTTAGGGGCAATCAGGCAGGCAGGCAGGCAAGCGGTTAGGAGCCAGCGGTCCCGAATTGTGAGAGTGATGTGATTGTTGGTTTAGGCCTGATCCCTGTGGGACATCCCCTAAGGGGTCCCAGATTGGAGAGGGTGCAGGCCAGGCTGAGGGACACCCCCTCCATGCATGAATTTCATGCACCGGGCCACTAGTAGGTCTATATAAGTCATAACCCACTCAGCATAATCACAAGCTCTACTGCTGCTGCAAATAATGGATGTTTAAATTCTAAATCATTCCTTCAATTATCAGAGCTGTCATTCCTGCTCTTTGGCATTTCTCTGCCTGTGGGGGCCCTGACCAGAGTACGCCAGAGGTTAAAGGCCCATTCAGCTATGCATGCGTGCAGACAAGGACACAGCAGTATTACTCTGTTAAAGGCCCCTTTGCCCTATGCATGCACAAGGGCAATGACTCAGCAGTAGCAATATACATACTGTGTAAGCATACCCTTATATAACCTGCTTATATTAATGTAGCATGAGTGTCACTAATTGGCAAGAGGCCTCTTTTGTTTGAGCCTATATATAAGGTGCCACTGACCAGCCAGTTTTTGGCTGCTTTGTTCATAATAAAGCATGCCCCACCTATCTACAGTCACTCATGTGTTCTTCCAATTTCCTGCACCCAGAGGCTTCAAGTCCCTGGCTGAGGAACTTGCTCCCAGCACTGCCTCAGCAAAATCATACCCATTAATGCTATTTCTTCAAAGTTCTCAAATTCTTACCATAAAAATTTTTTCAGAGAACAGGAAGTTTTCAGGAAGCAGTGATTATCAGTGAATGCTGAGGTAAGAAAAGGTCTCTCTTTGCAGTATATTCAATCTCTCTTTCTCATCCCCTCTCCCCCATCAGATATTTCTCTATAAAAATTTAAACATCCTCAGGTTACTCTGATTTATAAAATAAATCCTCTCTCACACTCATATGGACCATTATCTCATATTCATTTCTCAGTCAAACTCCTGGAGTTATTAGTATTTACTTTATTCCTTTGCCCTTGACCCATTAATTTTGGCTCCTGCCTCCATTGCTTTACTGAAATAAGGTCCCCAATTATCCCATTGTTAAATACAAAGGATGTTTCTGTCTTCATTTATTTACTATTTCGGAAATATTCTCCTGAAAGTTCTCTTCCTTTGGCCTCTGTACCACACTCTCCTGGTTTTCTCCCCCTCCCCACTACCCACCCACCCAGCTGCTTTATTTCACTTATTTGTAGGCTCATTCTGGTCTACCAGCCACTAACTGTTAACAAAGAGAGTTGATCTTTGAAAATCATCTTTGGAATCCCCTTCTTCAAGTCTGATTAATTTTGCCTTTTAAATAGTTTCAAATCCATCTACACCTCCCCATCTCCATTATCATCCCCTTTCATCCAAGCTATAGCAGTCTCCTAATTGGTCCCTCTTTTATTCTTTTATTTCTCACCTGAGGATATTTTTTCCCAATGATTTCTAGAGAGGTTGAAAGGGCAGATAAGGGGGAAGAGAGAAGGGCAAACATCGAAACCGATTGGTTGCCACCAACACACGCCCTTACTGGGACTCACGGGGAACCTGCAACTGAGGTATGGGCCCTGACCAGGAATTGAACCCTCAAACTTCCCTTTCAGTCCACAGGTCGAGACTCCAACCACAAAGCCAAACCCGCCAGGGCTTGGTCCCCCTCACAATGAGGCCAGAGGGGCACTCTACATATGCAATTCTGCCTATGTCATCCTAACTCTTTTACATAACCTGTTTTGTGGCTTACTATTGCTTTTAAGAAAAAGGCCTTTAAATGACCTTCATGTTTTTTAAACGATCTGCATATTCAATGCTACCTATCTACTGTCATCCTACACCAGTGATGGCGAACCTATGACACACGTGTCAGCACTGACACGCGTAGCCATTTCTGATGACACGCGGCCGCTGAGGTGGCCGCATGCCGAGGATGAAACATTTGCTGCTCCTGAGGATGAAACATTTGCGAAATAATGTTTTTTCCTCAAAGTGACACACTACCCGAGTTATGCTCAGTTTTTTGGCGAAGTTTGACACACTAAGCTCAAAAAGTTGCCCATCACTGTCCTACACCATTCTTTTTCTCCTCCTTATTTGCATTCCTGTGGTTCCTTAAACAGCCAATATCCCTCCATGGTCATAGTAACAGGTAGATCCCCAGTGAAGAAACTCTCCGCTCTCATCTTATTCAATAATCACTTATTCAGGGAAGCCTTCTCTGACCTCTCAGTCTAGGTCAGGTTCTTTAGCTTTGTTTTGTAATTACATGCATTGTCATTTATTACATTAGTTAGTGTGGTCTTTTGATTATTTAAAGTCTTCCTCCCCTACTGAGCTGTAAGTTCCTTGGGAAAAGGAGCTGTGCCCATTTTATCTGTGGTTGCAGGATCTGCACTTAGTATAGTGCCTGAAAGATCCTCTGTAAGAAAGGTGCTCAATAAATTTCTGAAAAACTAAAAGAATAACATTAAAGCCATGCATGACAATTGCCTGGGCTTGATCCTACCACTCTATTCCTCTCCTTTTAAGAAAACCATATCGTTGTAGATATGCCTTACCATCATCTGATCTCCTCGGTTTAGAATTATTCATTCCTTCAATAGCTCACTATTAGGTGTTGTCTTTGTATAAGACACTGAAGCACATGGCAGGTAGGGGAGGTGAGTACCAAGAATAAGATGCTCCAGGAGAGTCCTGCCTTGAGGGAGAGGGAGACTAGTACATAGACAATTGCAAAGCGGTTTGATAACTCTTTGTTCACTGAGTCATTTGTTGATGTATATTCTCTCTCCTGAGAACCCATAAATGTAGTCCTGGTTCTTGAACCAGGCATAATTTCTACCACAATTAATAAAGCAGTATTCTGGTTTATCAGTTAGTCTTCTGTGAATTTATAAGCATGAGTCAAGCTCCCTATATATATCCAATTTAGTTTTTGCATATGCAAAGTTAAGGTCTAGGCCCCAAACCCATGAAGACTCCATCCCATGAATCTCTGCCTGAAGCAACCACCTGGTATCTTCTTAACAACTAAATACAAGGAAAACGCCATGCCCCCAGTACCCTGTCTGCCTGCAGCCCCACTCTCACCACCACCACTCCCACGCACTGACATTGCCAGCCCCACTCGCACCCATTGACAGTGCGAAGCAATTGTGGCCGGCGCCAGCAGCAGATGTGAGCAGGGCCAGTGTTGTCAGTGGGTGCCAGTGGTGACTGATGCCCTGATCACCCCTCAGGAGCAGGTGGTGGTAGAGAAGCCCTGAGGAGCAATCAGGGCCAGCAGCCACCACTCGCACCTGCTAATGGTGCTGAGCAATTGGGACCAGTGCTCAGAGCTGGCAGTGGGTACAAGTGGCAGCTCTGGTACCAGCAGCGGGTGTGAGTGGCAGCTCCCAGCCCTGATAGCCCCTCAGGAGCAGGGGGAGGAGGAGAAACCCTGAGGGGTGATCAGGGCTGGCAGCTGCCACTTGTACCCACTGATAGCACTGAGCAATCTGGGCCGGCATTGAGCACTGGCAGCAGGTGCGAGCGCCAAGTGGGACCACGGCTATGGGAGCAAAGAGTTTTCAGTAAAGATCAGAGGCTCACACTGATGACAGCAACCAGTGCCCTGCCTTGGTCTGGCACCCCCCACTCACCTGCTCCACCATCCCACCACAGCCAACACCTGCCATGTTCCATGCTCTGCCACCTGCTGCCGATGCCCACCATGTTCCATGTGCTCCTCCTGGTGGTAAGCACACATCATAGCAACCAGTTATTGGGTTGTTTGATAGTTCCACAGTTCAATTTATTTGCATATTAGCCTTTTATTATAAAGAACTAGTGGCCCGGTGCATGAAATTCGTGCACGGGGGGGTGTACCTCAGCCCACCCTGCACCCTTTCCAATCTGGGATCCCTCCCACAATCCAGGACTGCTGGCTCCCAATTGTTTGCCTGCCTGATTGCCCCTAACCACTTCTGCCTGCCAGCCTGATCACCCCCTAACCACTCCCTTGCCATCCTGATCGACACCTAACTACTCCCCTGCTGTCCCAATTGCCCCTAACTGCCCTCCCCTGCCAGCCTCGTCCCCCCAAACTGCCCTCCCCTGCAGGCTTTGTCCCTCCCTACTTCCCTCCCCTGGAAGCCTGGTCCACCCCAACTTCCCTCCCTTGCAGGCCTGGTCACCTCTAACTGCCCTCCCCTGCTGGCCTGGTCACCGTAACTGCCCTCCCCTGCAGGCCTGGTCCCCCCCCAACTGCCCTCCCCTGCTGGCCTGATTGCCCACAACTGCCCTTCCCTGCTGGTCATCTTGTGGCGGCCATCTTGTGTCCACATGGGGGCAGCCATCTTTGACTACATCTTGTGTGTTGGAGTGATGGTCAATTTGCATATTACCCTTTTATTAGATAGGATGTTCATGGGCTGTCAGCTTATCCTATACCTATGATTCTCAAACTTTAATGAGTGTAACAATCCCCTGGGGAGATTATTTTTAATGCAGATGCCTACTTTTACCTTAAGAGATTCAGATCCAAAAACTCTGGGTGAGGGCTCAGAAATATGCTTTTATTTTCAAACCCTTAATATTATTCTGATGTGGTGTATCCAAGACTATACTTTAAGAAACATTTCTTCAATATGACACTAAAAATGGTGTCCATGTGAGGAGAAGGGAGTCTGCGGGGGAGGATATCTATAAAACATCTATAATAATAAAAGTGTAATATGCTAATTAGACCAGAGGTCCTTCCAGATGACCTTCTGGATGAAGCCAGGGCTGCAAGGTAAGCCTGGGTCCCGGGTGCCAGAGGAATGCCAGTGCCAGCAGCCAGGGGAAGGAAGTCCTACTCTTGGATGAATTTCATGCATCGGGCCTCTAGTTCAACAATAAAGATAAATTTTAAAAATAAAATATAATAAAAATGGTGTATATAGATTTAAGGTATAAACATTAATGTGGAAGTATTGCGTACCCTCCATAATCTTTATTTTAAATTTTTATTTAGTGTTGAAATTATCACAAAAATCCCCTTCTTTTTCTCCATTGACCCCCTCCACTCTAACCTCACCACACCCACACCCAGGCCTTCCTCACACTATTGCCTGTGTCCATGGGCAATGCATATATACATATAAGATCTTTGGTTAATCTCTCACCACCCACCACCCAACCACACATTCTCCCTGAGATTCATCAGCCTATCCCATGCTTCTGTGTATCTGGATATATTTTGTTCACCAGTTTATTTTGTTCATTAAAGTCCACATATGAGTGAGATCATGTGATACTTGTATTTCCCTGACTGGCTTATTTTCCTTAGCATAATATTCTCCAGGTCCCTCCATGCTATATCAAAGGGTAAGTGATCCTTTTATTTTATAGCTGCACAGTATTCCATAGTGTATATGTACCACACCTTTTTTTTACACTCATCTACTGATGGGCAATTTTGCTGTTTCCAGATCTTAGCTATTATAAATCATACTGCTAGGAATATAGGGGTGCAAATATTCTTTATGGTTGGTGCTTCAGGATTCTTAGAATATATTCCTAGAAGTGGGACCACTGGGTCAAATGGCAGTTCTATTTTTAATTTTTGGAGGAAATTCCATACTGTTTTTCATAGTACCTGCACCAGTCTGAATTCCCACCAGCAGTGTACTAGGGATCCCTTTTCTCCACATCCTCACCAGCATCATTTGTTGATTTGTTGATGGTAGCCATTCTGACAGGTGTGAGGTGATAGCTCATTGTAATTTTAACTTCCATCTCTCTAACTTGAGCATTTTTTCATATGTGTCTTGGCCTTCTGTATGTCCACTTTCAAGAAGTATCTATTTAGGTCCTTTGCTCATTTTTTATTGGATTGTTTGTCTTCCTTTTGTAAGTTGTATGAATTCTCTATTTTGGAAATTAACCCCTTATCAGATGTATCATTAGAAAATATGCCCCTTCCCATACGGTGGCTCCTTTTCATTTTGTTGATGGTTTCTTTTGCTTTGCAGAAGCTTTATATTTTGATGTAGTCCCATTTGTTTATTTTCTCCTTAGTTTCTTTTGCCCTAGGACAGTGGTCGGCAAACCACAGCGCGTGAGCCACATGCAGCTCTTTGGCCCCTTGAGTGTTCTAACGTCATTTCTTCAAAATAGACTCACTCGCCCAGGCCGAAAACCGACTTCTGCGCATGGGACACGAAGTTTCAATCGCACTGTACGTGCACGCCCGCATGTGGTATTTTGTGGAAGAGCCACACTCAAGGGGCCAAAGAGCCGCATGTGGCTCACTAGCCATGGTTTGCCGACCACTGCCCTAGGAGATGTATCCACAAAACTATTGCTACAAGAGATGCCTGAGATTTTGCTGCCTATGGTTTCTTCTAAGATTTTTATGATTTTACTAGAGGCCTGATGCGCAAAATTCATGTACTTAGGAGCTGGGGGGGGGGGGTCCCTCATCCCAGCCTGCACCCTCTCACAGTCCGGGAGCCCTTGGAGGATGTCCAACTGCCATGCAGGCCGGAGAGACTCCCGCCACTGCCACTGTGCTCACCAGCCTTGAGCCCAGCTTCTGGCTGAGCGGCACTCCCCACTGTGGGAGCACATTGACCACCAGGGGATAGCTTCTGCGTTGAGCATCTGCTCTCTGGTGGTCAGTGCACATCATAGTGACCAGTTGTTCCATCATTCAGTTGATTTGCATATTACCCTTTTATTATATAGGATGACTTACATTTAAGTCATCCTATATAATAAATTTTATTTATATAATTTATAATAAAATTTTATCCATTTTGATTTTATTCTTGTATATGGTGTAAGTTGATGGTCTAGTTTCATTTTTTGGCATGTATGTGTTGAGTTTTCCAAATACCATTTATTGAAGAGACTGTCTTTACTCCATTGTATGCTCTTGCTCCTTTGTCAATTATTAATTGAACACAATGGCTTGGTCAATTCTGAGGTCTCTGTTCTGTTCCATTGATCTAGATGCCTGTTCTTGTACCAGTGCCAGGCTATTTTGAGTACAGTGGCTTTATAGTCTAACTTGATATCTGGTAATGTGATCCCTCCATCTTTGTTCTTCTTAAAATTGCTGCAGATATTCAAATCCAAAAACTCTGGGGGAGGGCTCAGAAATATGCTTTTATTTTCAAAACCTCATTGTTACTCTTGTAAAAAGAGCTTAGAAGTGTTCCTTCCTTGTAGATTTTTGAAATAGTTTGAGGAGGATAGGTGTTAGTTCTTTGAATCCTACCTAATAAAACAGTAATATGCAAATTGACCGCACCTTCACTACGCCCAAGCCACGCCCACCAACCACACCCACCAGCCAATCAGAGCGAGTATGCAAATAAACCCGACCAAGATGGCGGTTAATTTGCATACATGGGTGCCCTGAGCTGACCCCCTGCGATGGATTGCAGGGAGCTGAGGTTCACTCTGGCACCAGACCAAAAGCCTCCGCCAGAGGCTTTTGGCCTGGAGCCGGAGCGGACACCCAGCTCCCCGCTTTCGATGGATGGTGGGCGTGGTGGACACCCAGCTCCTCGCTCTGATTGGATGGTGGGCGTGGCGAGCAGACCCCCTGCCATCGAAAGCGGGGAGCTGGGTGTCGGCTCTGACTTCAGGTGCACGAGCGGACCCCCTGCCATCGATTGCAGGGAGCTGGGGGTTTCTTCGGCCTGGTACACCAGCGGACCCCCTGCGATTGATCACCTGGGAAGGGAGCTTGGGGTCTGCTTTCAGCCTGGGCAGGAGCAGACCCCTTGCTATTAATTGTAGGGAGCTGGGGGTCCGCTCCTGCCCAAGAGGCTTTTGGTCTGGGCAGGCCTGGGCAGGGGCTGAGCCGGTGATCAGAGGGAGCTGGAGGGGCCTGCCCAGGCCTAAAGCTTTGGCCAGAGGCTTTAAGCCTGGGCAGGGCACAGCCCTCGATTGGTGTGAACTATAGAGGAAACACCTTTTCTGACTGCACATTGGCTAAGCTTCCTGTATGCCACTGGTAATATTCTTAGTAACTTGGGTAATAAGAATCCAAAAAGGTGATCTAGGGTTTTTCCACCACACTTCGGGAGAAAAAATGAAGGTCCACTGCTGGAGAGCTAAGAAATGTCATATTCTGCCCTAGCCGGTTTGACTCAGTGGATAATGCCTGGGCCTGCAGACAGCAAGGTCTGGGTTCAATTCTGATCAAGGGCATGTACCTAAGGTTTCAGGCTCCTCCCTGGTCAGGGCCCAGATCAGGGCTAATGCAGGAGGCAACCAATCAAAGTGTTTCTCTCTGTCTTTCCCTTTCTCTTCCACATTCTCTAAAAGTCAATGGAAACATACCCTCAGTGAGGATAAAAAATAAATAAAGAAATGCATACCCTATGAAAGACACATCTTGAAAATGCCTAAAGAAAGTTGTCATTTTTTCTTGGTGAAGGGACTGGATTCCATGTTGATGAAAACACCTTGGTGGCTGCGGTGACTGACAGTAGCTGCAGCAGTGGGGTGATGGGGCTGATGCCTTCCCCTGACCAGCCCGGTTGCCTCCCACAAAGGGAGGCCAGACTGCGGCTTAGGTACGCTCCCTGTGGGGCGCGGGCCTAAGCCGTCAGTAGGACATCCCCTGAGGGTTCCCAGTATGTGAGAGGGGGCAGGTTGGGCTGAGGAACCCCCAACCCCCAGTGCACGAATTTCGTGCACCGGGCCCCTATTATTTTATAAAACTCCCTTTGAAGCCATCTGGGCTGTGCTTTAGATTGCGGAGAGTTTTTTTTATTATTATTATTATTGCTTCAATTTCATTAGTTGGTATCAGTCTAAATTCAGGTTTTCTGACTCTTCCTGATTGAGTTTTGGAAGATTGTGTTTTTCTAGGAATCTGTCCATTTCTTCCAGGTTGTCCAACTTGTTGGCATATAGTTGTTCATAGTATTTTCTTATAATCCTATGTATTTCTGTGATGTCAGTTGTTACTTCTCCACTTTCATTTCTGATTTTATTTATTTGGGTCATCTCTCTTTGTTTCTTGATGAGTCTGGCTAAAGGCTCATAAATCTTGTTTATCTTTTCAAAGAACCAGCTCTTGGTTTCATTAAGCTTTTATATGGTGTTTTTTTCAGTCTCTATGTCATTTATTTCCACTCTGATCTTTATTATTTCATTCCTTCTACTTACTCTGGACTTACCTTGTTCTCTTATTCTTTAAGTTGTAGGATTAGATAGTTCATTATTAATTTTTCTTGTTTTTTAAGATAGGCCTGTAGTGCCATGAACTTCCCTCTCGGGATTGCTTTCTCTGTTTCCCATAGATTTTGGATTGTTGTGTATTCATTTTCATTTGTTTCTTGGGTGTTTTTTTAATTTCTTCCTTGATCTCATTGGTAACCCAATCATTGTTTAATAATATGCTATTTAGTTTCCAAGTGTTTCAATTTTTGTGGTTGTTTTTATTGTAGTTGATTTCTAACTTTATGCCATTGTGATCTGAGAAGCTGCTTGATATAATTTCAGTTTTCTTTAACTTATAGAGATGTGTTTTGTGTCCTAATATCTGGTCTATCTTTAAGAATGCCCCATGTGTACTTGAGGAGAATATATATTCTGCAGCTTTGGGGTGAAATGTTCTATAAATATCAATTAAATCCATCTGATCTAGTGTATCATTTAAAGTCACTCTTTCCTTGTTAATTTTTGTCTGGAAGATCTATCCAGTAAAGTCAGTGGGATATTAAATTCTCCTTCTATGACTGTATCACTATTGATATCTCTCTTAAAGTCCTACAGAAGTATATTTTTTATATTTAGTTACTCCTATATTCAGTGCATATATGTTTACCAGGGTTATAACCTATTGTTGGAATCATCCCTTTAGTATTATGTAGTGACCTTCATTGTCTCTTGTTATGAATTTCATTTTGAAGTTGTTTTTGTCAGATATGAGTACTGCTACCCCAGCTTTTTGTTTGTTTGTTTCTATTTGTATGGTAATTTTTTTCCATCCCTTCACTCTTATCCTATGTAAGTCTTTTGTTCTGAAGTAGGCCTCTTATAGACAGTATATATATTCTCTTTTTTTCTGCTATATCATTCTTCATTTCTAACTGGTTGTTTATCGTAGTTTCCAGGTCTTTTTTCATTCTGTTGAGCATTCTTATAATCATTACTCTGAACTCTATATGTGATAAATTGCTAATCTACATATCATTTAGCTCTTCTAGAGAATCATCTTGTTCTTTCATTTGGGGCATGTTTTTTGTCTCCCCATTTTGGCTGCCTCTTTGGGCTTGTGTCTATTTATTAGGTGGCTCTTCTATGACTCCCAGTCTTTCTTGGGTGGGCTTATGTTGTGGGTGACCTGTGGGACCCAGTGGCACATTCTCCTTGTTCACCAGACCTGGGTGCTTTATTAGTGCCCCTTGTGCACTTTGTGTGGCTCCTCCTTTTGTAATTGAGTCTTGATTGCTATTGGTTCATTAGTGCAGTGAGTCTCAACTCTAAATACAACATTCAGTCTACTATGCAGTTGCTTATTATATGAAGCAGAATCCTCCTCTGCAAGTTTTGGAGCTTGTCAATATCTCCCTGTGGATGTACTGCTTGTGGAGCTTATTGGATCATCTGTTATTCTCTGTAACTGGCCACTGGGTTTATTGGTTTAGAAACTCTTCCGAGTGTCTCTGGTGCAGACCAATGTCAGATGCTATTTGTGACTGGCCCCGAGTATCCTGTTTAGAGCCACAAGCGATCCACAGCTTGTGGCTCCCTCTGCTGGGACTGGATGCATGTGGGAAGGACCAAGCTGTGCACTATGTTCTGCTTTTCCTGGCCCAGGGCCAAGAGGCAGTTCAGGCAAAGACTCAAAGCACCCAGAAATTCACTTCTGTCTGCAGGTTGATTGTTAAACTCAGTCACTTAATGAGCCTCAGGCTGTAGAACTCCACTGTGCACAAACCACATAGGGTGGGGTAAAAGGGTTTCCAAAGGGTGGGGCAATTTCTTCCTCCCAGGAAAAATCTGTATTGATGGGAAAGCTCTGCATGAGAAAGATGGTTCCTGCCATTTGGGGCAATGACCAATCACATGGATCCCAAAGGTTGCCCTTGGCCCTCTCTCTACTGAGCTCACGCAGCTCTAGTCCACTTTGCCCTCCCACTACGGGAGCCCTAGTTAAGTGGTTACAGATAAAATTCATTGTGTTGGCACTTTAAGGGAGTGTCTGCAGATGTCTAGCCATCTGTCCCTACTGGACAGAACCCCCAGTGCTTTTCTCAGCCCAGTTCTGGTGGGCTGGGCTAGGGAGCCCAGATTGGGGTTTAGACCCCAAACTTCTCTGGGGAAACCCCCCACAGCTGAGATATCCCTCCAGAACTTCAGCTACTGCCTGTGGGAGCTCAGCCAGTTCTCTCACGTGTCTGCCCTTTCTACAAGTCTTTACGTGGACTCCACTTTACATTCTCAGTTATAAGGGTTCTCTCCAGTTAGTGTTCAGTTGGTTATTCAGGATAATTTTTCTATATTTTAGTTGTAATTTCAGTTTGGTCCTGGGAGAATGTCAGTGTAGCTTCCACCATCTTTCCTCCTCCAAGAATGGATTTTTTTTTTTAAAATTGACACTATAATATTTTCCAAATGTGCTAACATATAATAATTCTTACTTAATATTTTAATCTTAATATGTTAACATTCTTCTTAACATGTTGTTAGCCTCTAAATATTAAAGATCATTTTATTTTAGGTTGTAGGCTTATATACAAAATTTTTCTACAACATTTCATTGTAATTATATGTATTGATAAGGTAAGGTATTACTTTCTTCAACCATCCAGTGACTTCCTTGATAAAATTCTTCTTTTTAAAAAAATATTTTTATTGATTTAAGAGATGAAGGGAGAGGGAGAGAAATATAGAAATATCATTGATGAGAGAGAATTATGAATCAGCTGCTTCCTACATACCACCCACTCGGGGTCAAGCCCACAACCCAGGCATATGCCCCAACTAGGAATTGAACCTCAACCTCCTAGATCATAGGTCAATGCTCAACCACTGAGCCCCACTGCCTGGGCCATTCCTTTACAAAATTCTAAACTCCATGGTCCTTGTCCTTCTGAGGCTCCTGATTGACAATTCCTCTACTTTTAATTAATCCAGTTGTCTGATTTCATTGGTCCCACACAAGGACACCTATATACTCTCTCAGCTTCCCTCTCCAGCTATAATGAATTCCTTGCAGTTTCTTTGAATCATTTGCCAAATCCATAATCTTGTTTTTAATAGTAATGACAGACTCATTACTATTATAGTCTTAAAATTCAACTCAGAGCATTGCAAGATATAAACTTCTTAGTCCCACTGCTTTGCTCAAGTATTCCCTACAACTGTTTTGCTCTGTCACTCTGCATCCCAGTGATACCCTTAACTTCTAGGAAGCCTATCCCTAACAATCAAAACTCACAGTGCTTTCCTTATCCTGTTCCTCTCTATCCCCTAGATAGTGATGTAGATTATTGCACATTACACAAGTCTGTATAAACATTGTTTTATTTTTGTTTTATCATTTTCCCTGAGGTAGATGTTAGAAATAATATGTAAAATTGTTTGATGATTTTTAAATCCAAATAATGGTTAGCACAAACGGAAGTTAATCCACTCTCCCTCTGACACTCATGATGACCTCACCAATGTTTCTCCTTCTTCCAAACTAAATTGATCCTACACACCTCAGTTATATGTTTGGACATAAAGAAGTTTAACACCACAAAGGGATCACATGACAAGATGAAGTAGTGGAACATAAAAGACTACCAGATCTGAAGACTGTAGAAACAATACTCTTTTCTTTTTAGTAGAAATTATAGGAAAACTCAGAATGTCTGCATATAAAATGTGAGTATAATAAAATATTGAGAGAGAAATTAGGCTGTTGTCTCAGAAATGGTACCATGAAGACAAAGCTGATGACAGGGCCATAAAAACTCTGCTTTGTAAAGAAATCTGCAGAAAATTGAAGGCCAGAGAGTCCATCCATGGCTTATTAGGAGAAAACCAAACCAGTACTGCACCCCTCCCAGTTGATCACTCCAATCCCCAGAACTTCTTCCCAGCCCAAATTTAGAGCAATACACTAAGGAGAAGAAGAGAAGTGGAGAACAATAACAGTTATGCCTAGTAAGAAAGGATTCCAGCTTTAAAACAACCCACTTGTGATTTGAGTTCTTAATTGCCCTTTGTGTGCTGCATGGGATGTGATAGCTCAATTGAGGACATTTCCAGACATTGTACAATGATGCCACTCAAAAGCCAGCAGTTCAATTTCAACAGAATTTTCATCTCTGTCAGTATAACATGGCAATGACTGAACATTAACTCCCATAGTCTGAAATACAACTTTCTTTTATACGGATTTTATAATCCTGTGACTAAGTCAAAGGTTATTTTTACACCTCTTCTATTCATTTTTTAAAAATCCAGTCCTGGTAGGGGTTAGTCATAACAATCAAAATATCCTACTTTCTTAGTAAATTAATTTCAGGTCTCAGTGCCACCAAGGTTAAGCACTCCATTGAGAAGCTACAGGGCACTACTCTTCCTGAATGTCCCATACAGTGATGCTTGAGGTTGATGCAACATTAACCCTCAAGTGAACTGGAAAAGGAATCTGATGACTTAGCCACTGCTCAGAAGTAATTCAAGAGAAGATTAGAAAAGAAGCCTCGTATTTCTGCTTTGAGCTATTGGATGGAGAAAAAGCATCCCAGATTAGTCTGGTGGTTCTGAATTAGTCAAATGATTCAATGATTCATTTTGTATCTATCATCCATTGAATTAAAATGATGATGGTGCCATTCTGTCATCATCATCTACACATGCTAAAATGACACAAAATGCAATTTATTTCCACAGTTTTTTTGGAAATAGGCTGTGACATGTTATGCAGTATTTACTGATATATCAATTCACAATTGATTGTGATTATCACAAAAAAGTTATACTTCAAATAATGTAAAATAGAAGTGGATCTTTGTCATAAAATAGAGAATGATCATTCATCTGATAGTGTCTCTGTCTTCTTACTTTCAGTAACTCAGTATGTGGACATGTCTAAACCACATTACATTTCCATCCAGACCATAATCTACACCATGTTAGACCACATACTTTGCCATATGGCAGCTGTAACAAAAGAGAAAACCACATCAGACTTTGAAATAACTAGATTAGGTTCATAGTCTAGTTTTGTCACTTACCAGCTGGATTTTAAAAACTCTCACATAGTTTAAAAACTCTTAAAGCCTCAGTTTCCTTACCTGTAATATTTGAACAATCTTTTAACTCTTTCACTTGTTAGGGTGTTTTTTTAATTAAATTTACTAGAGGCCCGGTGCACAAATTCGTGCACCAGTGGGGTCCCTCAGCCTGGCCTGTGGGATCAGGCCAAAACCGGCTCTCCGACATCCCCTGAAGGGTCCTGGCTTGCGAGAGGGCACAGGCCAGGCCACGGGACCCTACTGGTGCATGATCAGGACCGGGCAGGGAAGGGGGAGTTTGGCCAGCCAGGGAGGGACTGTCAGAGGGCTCTAGGGCATGTCTGGCCCATCTCACTCAGTCCTGATCAGCCAGACCCCAGCAGCAAGCTAACCTACCAGTCTGCCCCCTTCGTGGTCAGTGCACATCATAGCGAGCTATTGAGTGGCCTTAGCATATTATTAGCATATTATGCTTTGATTGGTTGAACGGACAACCAGACGACCGGACACTTAGCATATTAGGCTTTTATTATATAGGATTGGGGTGACATTGGTTAATAAAATTATAAAGGTTTCAGATGTACAATTCTATAATACATCATCTGTATATTGTATTGTGTGTTAACCACCCAAAGTCAAGTCTGCATCCATCAACATTTATTCCCCCCTCTATCCTCTTCTACCTCCTCCACCCCCCTTTCCCTCTGGTAATCACCATACTGTTGTCTATGTCTATGAGTTCATTTTGAGGGTTGTTGTTTTTTTTTTGCTTAATCCCTTCACCTTTTCCACCCAGCCCCACAACTCCCCTCCCCTCTGAGCTCTCTGTCTGTTCTCAGTATCTAGGTTAGGAAGTGTAAAGTTAGAAAATATTTGTGGAAACACCTAGCACAGATGTTCCTGAGTACAGATGCTTAGTAATTAATCTTCTCAAAAATCTATTAATAATAGTATTTTTCTAAGTTATCTCTATGATACTTGTTCTTTTATTTTTTTGCTACCTGTTATAGCTGTGGCAAAATTTCCATGTAGAAATGAAGTGACCCTCATCAAACAATGAAGTAACAAAATCCTCGAACAGCCATTTCCTGCCTAACAGTTGGTATGCATATGCTTCACTGACTTTACTGTGTAGCCATGAAACCTTTATCATAAGTGTCATTTGGCTTTAACTTTGCAATAAAGTAATTATAGTGCTGAGCTTATTAAAAACAGACTCCATCACAGGAGACTTTGACGGATGTTGGTGGAAGTTCTAACTCGACAGGCAAGTGGGATGAGCAAGTGCATGCCAGAGCTCAAGACATTATATTACAAATGCTGTTTATTCTCTGTCAGCTATAAACTATGCAGTAAATAACAGATTATAAAAGAGATCCAGAAATAACATTAAGCTAAAATGGAACCATCAATTATTCTCTCTTCTGTAGCTTTCAGAAGATTTTTTTTCCCTTCACTGTTGGTACTTTTTCCTTTATTCGTTAATTGCTTTTTTCCCTGACTCCCCTGTTCTGCTCCAGTGCCTATAAATCACTGTAAAAAAGATAAAATGTTACTATTATGAAACGAGTGTAAAATGGTATTTAAATAAATTCGCTTTTGCCACCTAACCAACTTTTCTCTAACCTTTAAGCAAAAGTTTAAAGCTACTACTGAGAATGTTGTAAACTCCAGCAGAGTGCATGTATTTTTAGCCCTCCCACTATTTTAGATACTGGGCAGAGTCCAGATTGGAGCAGTCACTTCACAGTGAGTTTTGTGATGTAAATTTAAAATATACTATGGGAGGAAGTTCAAGCTTTTCCTGTAAGGAGCAATTTTGAAACATATTCACCTAGGGCACTGGATCACAAAGGATTGTGGACCAGCCAGCTGCAGCAGCAGAATGATAATAAATGGAGCTGAATGGGAAGAAGGAGCAAAAGAAACGAGTATGTGATAACTTACGTTTAACCTAATTGGGTTCCACACTGGCAGTCATGCCCACATCCATGCCTAAGGAAATCCTTCCAGTTTCACTGGGTTCCTTTCCCCATGTGAGGGTCCAAGGCCCACATCTACATCACTAAGTAGGTTCCAAAACTCTATCACATGTCCAGCATCATGATGAACACTGCTTTTACAAGTGAGTCATTAATTTAAACATTTGAGTACCTAATATCTGTCATATATCGGGATCCAACTGGGAATGAGACAGAAATGGCCCCAATTCTCAAGGAGCTTACACTTTACATCTATATCTGCTCTTAAAATATTCAGGCTTGCCTGGCCGTCATGGCTTAGTGGTTGAGCCTCAACCTATGAACCAGGAAGTCACAGTTCCATTTCCAGTCAAGGCATATTCAGGTTACGGGCTCCATCCCCAGGGTGAGGCATGCAGGAGGCAGCTGATCAATGACTCTCTCTCTCATCATTGATGTTTCTATCTCTCTCTCCCTCTCCCTACCTCTCTGAAATCAATAAAAATATATTTAATAAAAAATATTAAAGCTTAATTCTGAAAACTCTTTTATTTTATCTAGGATAATGCCCATTAGATATAGCTATATTGCCACTATATTGGCAATTTATTGGCAGATACCTCTTTATTATATAATTAGTGATGAGCGTATCATTGTTATAGGTAAAATAATGTGTGTGTGTGTTGGGGGGGCAGGGGACACCTTTAGTTACTCCACTTAAACACATCTATTTATGTGGGTCAAAGCAGAGAACTAACTGGAATTGAATGGGATGGATTGAAGAAACTACTATAATAGGGCTAATGTTCATATATCAATTCCATTAATGAGTTATATAATTAGTATTTAGTCAACAATTCTGTGCACAACAGAAACCCACAAATACAAACACACATCCAATAAAACCCCTTGAGTGCAGTCCTATAAAATTTCAGATTCTTTAAGATTTCAGGTTTTCAGTGAAAATATGACATGGCTGCAGGTATTCAGCAGTGCAAGAGGCAGCGGACACTTCAAATAGTGGCCAAGTTACTCATAATCAAAGCAAAAAATGGCTCTCAGTCCGTCATTGACTTTTTCAGCCATATACAGATAACTCATCTTATGTTAAAATAATAAACAAATTTTAAAGCATTTTATTAGAGAATTTACATTCCTTACATCCCTGCAGATAGCTAGAGACCTTCTAAAATGTATCACAGCACCATGACTGGGAAAAACTGTCTGGTAATCAAAATGTTATATGAATTACAAGGCTTTGAGAAATATTAACTGGGAATGGGTGTGTGTTATTGGCTAGCACAAAGTACCAAGGGAATAACTGGAAAGTACTTAAAACCACTGTTCATTATTGCAGTTCAATAGGAATGAGATATAAGAACAGAAAAGCTGATGAACTTAGGTAACAGAATTAAATGTCATTGACAAAGCACTGCAAAGAAATCCCCAACATACCAGGCCAACCCAGAGACATTCCACCATTTCTTTAAGTCTCTGGTCTCTAAAATTCTCTAAGACCATCAAATAAAATTTTGATAATTCTATTTAAATACTCTATTGTAAGGAAAGTGAGCATTGTTATAAACCAGATGTTTCTGTTCATGAAAGAATGGCATATGTGGTATCAACATACAAGCAGCAATCAGAGTCCTCTTCAATCATGGGAGTCTCTTAAAGCCATCACTTCTCCAGGATGTACACATTGGCTGTTTTTTGATAGTGCCACTTTCCTAGAAGGATATTCTGGCACATTGTCTCTCTACATCTTAGAATATAAGTTTATCTATAACACATATTGTTGATGTGGGATGAACACATGGACAATCAAACTCAGAAGACTCAAATTATGATTTCACTATGTGTTATTTCATTTGGATGTTTTGGTTTTCTCAACTATAAAATGAGGATAATTTCAGAATCTTTTGCCTAAGCATGTTATAAGGAATAAAGCGGTAATTCATGTATTGTGCCTAGGGTGGCGCTTGCTATAATTACTATAATTGATGCTGTTGAAATGTTGATAATATCTTTACCAATAGTATAACTGATATGTATATTTGTGTGTTATATTGTATATATATATATATATATATATATATATATATATATATATGTATATATATGTATATATGTATATATATGTATATATATACATGTATATGTATATATATATTTATGTGTGTGTGTGTGTGTGTCCATATAGAGAGACACTAAGACAGACAGAGAGACAGTAAGAGAGAGAGAGAGAACTTATGCAGAATGGGTAGGAAACAGGCTTGAAATATGGTTTATTTTTTAAATACACAACTGTTTTTTTACCTAAAACCATTTAAGATGATTCTAAACAATAACTATATCAATAACTATATAGTCTTGCTGGTGTCCAATGTATAGAATTCCACCCATGTACCCCAGTGCTTCCCGGGCAGCCTCTTACTTCTCCACCAGGACAGCTACTTGTCCTTTAAGGTCTCTGTTCCTATAATGTCTGTGCATATCTCTATGAAAGCACTTTTCACATAATGCTGAAATTATTTCTTCCCATAGGAATCTCCCACCAAACTGTTAACTCCTGCAAACTGACCCTATCCATCCCTGAGTCATTCAGTCCTAACATAGTACTTCATTCCTAGTTTTAGGGAAGAAGTAAGTAAAAGGTAAAGAGAGCAGAGGAAAAAAAAAAAGAACAAATAAAAGGATAGAGAGAGAACAGGAGAACCAAGATGGCAGTTTAGGTAAATGCAGGTACTTGCTACCTCCCATAGCCACATCAAAATTACAACTAAAATTTAGAACAGCCATCATTCAGAACTGCCTGAAATCTGGCTGAATGAAAGTCCTACAACCAGAGAAGTAAATAAGAAGTCACACTGAGACTGGTAGGAGGGGCGGAGGGGCAGAAGAGGCTGATCCAACACCCACCTGTGGCTTTCTTTTTAATCGGTAGGGATATCATGGCCACAGAGACCTCCCATGAGAAGCAAGGGGTCCCAGCCCCACACCAGACCCCAAGCCCAGGGTTCCAGTGCCCATAACTTCAGTCTGTAAAAGCCAGCGGGGATTATGGCTGACACAGGCTGCTGGAGACCCAGACAGTTCCTCTTAAAAGGCTGGCACATGGATTTACTCAGATTCAATCCCTCTGGGTTCCAGTGTTGGGGTGCTGCCTTGAAAGGAACGTGGGACATTTGGGGAGGAATTAGACTGTCTGGCATCAGGGCAAGAACTCGGGGGGGAAGAGGGACTTTCTCCCAGACAGGGGTGATCGCAGGTGTCATTGTTCCTATGCTGGGACCTTTACTGTCACAGAGCTAACTGTTAGCCATATCTGAGTTTCCATTAGCTTGGCTCATACGTTCATTCCACCCTGGTGATTCCCTGAGACCCAGCCCCATCCAATTTGCAGCTGCACCCAAGCTTTTTGCAGTGGCTTTTCCATATGAATGGCCTGTCCTGGCTCAGACTTTAGACTTTCCTAAAATCTCTCAAATAAGCAGCAGCTTGTGTCAGCATGCCCCATATCAAACAGGTAGAGGCCCAAGGCCCAACACTAGCACCAGCCTGCCTTATTTCACAGCTTGACCTCACCTGGGCATTTCCAAGCCCAATACAAGTAGCAGCCATCTACAAATCACTTTGTAGCTCCTGCCAGGTAGCTCCAGGCAGTGGCTAACTTTGCACCTCCCAGGAAGCCCCAGAGCCAGTACATCCAGTGGACAGCTTCAGACCATACCAGATTACAACTCTACACAGGCACAAGCAACACACTCAAGAGGCAGACTTAGTGAGCACCAAAGCCCCCAAAGTCCTGTTCCATAGGGGTGTCTCCTGTACAGTAGCTCTTGCACTGTAGTTGCAGCTATTCCTCACAGCCAATTGGCCTGGAGGTCAATTCCTCCCAGTGATGCCAACAGCAATCAAGGCTCAATTACAACAAGATTCTCCACATAGCCCACATAGGAGTGCACTTAGAGTGTCCAGCTCAGGTGACTGGAGAGGCAGAGCCACTGAGCTCTACCTGACACGTATACATAAGGTCACTCTACCAATTCTAGGAGACATAGTAGCTCTACCTAATACATAGAAATGAAAAAGCAGCCAAAATGCAGAGACAAAGAAACATGTCACAAAAGAAAGAACAGAAGATACCTAAAAAAGAAAAAGAACTAAATGAAATGGAAGCTAGCAAACCTCTAGATACAGAGTTCAAAATAATGGTTATAAGGTTGCTCAAGCATCTTAATGAGAGCTTCAAGGAATTTAGTGAAACTTTCAAGGATCTTAGTGAGAATTTCAAGAACCTTAATAAGAACATCAAACACATGAAAAAGGACCAGTCAGAAATTAAGAATAATTTACAGGGATTCAGTAGTAGAGTAGAGGATTCCAAGAATCAAATTAATGATTTGGAATATGAGGAAGCAAAAAAAAACACCCAATCAGAAGGACAAAAAGAAAAAAATAACCCAAAATTATGAAGATAGTGTAAGGAGCCTCTAGGACAACTTCAAGCATACCAACATTCACATTATGAGGGTGCCAGAAGGAGAAGAGAGAAAGCTAGATATTGAAAACCAATTTGAAGAAATAATGACAGAAAACTTCCCCTGCCTGGTGAAAGAAATAGACTTACAAGACCAGGAATCACAGAGAGTCCAAAACAACAGGAGCCCAAAGAGGCCCACACCAAGACACATGAAAATTAAAATGCCAAGAGTTAAAGAGAGAGAATCTTAAAAGCAGCAAGAGAAAAGCAGTTAGTTGCCTACAAGGGAGTGCCCATAAAACTGTCAGCTGACTTCTCAATAGAAACTTTGCAGGCAAAAGGGAGTGGCCAGAAATATTCAAAGTGATGACTAGCAAGGACCTACAACCAAGATTACTCTACCCAAAAAAGCTATCATTTAGAATTGAAGGTCAGATAAAAAGCTTCACAGACAAGAAAAAGCTAAAAGAGTTCATCACCACCAAACCAGTATTACATGAAATATCAATGAATATATATTTATCAACAATTAAATCTATAAATTAAAATAAATTAATAAGGAATCTAATGAACAAAATGAACTGATGAATAAAATAGAACCAGAGGCATGGAAACATGGAACAGACTGACAAATCTCAGAGGGAAGGGGGGAAAAGGGTGCAGGAAGAAATTAACCAGAGATCTTACATGCATATATGCATTACCTATGAACACAGAAAATAGGGTGGTGAAGGCCTGGGGTGGAGTGGGAACTGGATGGAGGACGGCAAATGGGGGGAAAGAAGAGGAAGGGGGTACATCTGCAATACTCTCAACAGTAAAGATTTTTTAAAAATACTATCAGTTATCTTCATCTGACATCCTAGGAGAGGAACTTGGCTTGAACAGTGACATGAAAATATCATTCTTTGATATCAATCATAAACAATGATTGGCCCAAAAACATGTATATGTAATGCCCAGTGTTCAGAATCCCCAAAACCCCCCCAGGAAGGAGCCAAGACCTGCTGTAACTGCAAGAGAACCTTTATTCGTGCTAGCACGAGCTCTCATCTCCAGCGCTCACCTCGGACCAAGAGAGCTTCTCTCGCCAACCCAAAGGCTTTAAGGGGGTCTCAAGCAGTGGGCAGGGAGAGTGTTTATGATTGGTCAGGGGTAGGGTGAGGGGTCCAGTTACACAAAGGCACACTGGGCAGCTTGCTTAAGGTGGACTGAGTCCACCTCTCTACATTCCTATTGGCAGGTTCATGCAATTGTTACATTCTCGCGGTTTTCTAAGAAAAAGGAGTTATATACATAGTTACACAGGGTGGAGGGTACAGTACATTTTGTGCTGTCCTGCTCTGCCCTTTCATATATATTTTAATATACAATGCATTTTGATAATTAATCCCATATAGTCTGATTTCACAATCTGTCTTAGACTCTTATGTATGTAGGTAATGTTTCCACAACGAGATTGTAGACCTTTAACTTTCCAGCTACCAAAGTTAAGTACCTAAAATAAAATGTCTATATTTGTTAGGTGGAGTAAATAAAAGCCCAAATTAAAAAAAAAAATAGATAGAAAAAGGATAGAGAGGGGAGAGGCAGAATGCACACAATGAACTCTCCATCACACACTTCTAGGTTCTCTTCTCAAATGACTTTGTTTTTGATTGCCAGAACCTCCGCTGGAATTCTTTGGCTCTTGGCTCTGGTCTGAATCTGAACTCTCAGAGACAAAATGCTATTGGTTCAACAAATGAAAACCATGAAACCACAGAAAAAATGGTGAGAAAGAAAAGCCTTCATTTAAATATTTAGGTATTATCCACTGCATATGGCAAGAATTTAAGAAATTATAAATCCTGTACATTTAAAGAAACTGTGATTATCTTTTATTTCATGAAGTCCTATCCCTATCAATACCTGTTACACTTTAATTAAGCCAGGTTACTTCAGCATTCTTCTGAAGACTGGAGTCTGCCTGTATGAAGCTTACATGCCCAAGGGTAAAGACACATAGAAAATCAATAATAAGTTATTAGGTGATAGGTGGGTGTTGGAAGCCGCCCATTACTTTCACTAGCAGAGAGGTGTGGACAAGGAACCCAGAAGGCTGGTTAATCTTGAAGGCTCTGAAAGGTCAGAGCCAAGCACCCACTGTCTAGTTGAGACAAAGGGAGCTGAAGCAACTTCCACCTTTTAGTCTTATGTAAATCCTTACTGATGGGCTATCATTGGAATTGCCTGCCTAAGGGCTATGGGTGTATCCCAAAACCTGAATAAAAGGGATCACTAGGCCAGAGCAAAGCGGAGTCCTTCCTCTTGAGCTGGGCTCCTCCCTGGACCCCAATATTCCCAAATTAAATTTTCTAGTCTCTTTCATTTGTGTGCGGCCTCCTCCAGAGCCCGAACCCTGAACCTGAACCCTGAACCACGCGGGGCGTGGTGGGGACACTCACAGGTGGGGAGGAGAGAAGAGAAGGAATAGGGGAATCAGAGTGCCTGGTCCAATTTTAAATAAGCTGGTCAGGTTAGGTGACTGAAAAAGTGACTTTTGAATAAAGTGCACAGACAGTTGTCAGAGAGTATGCCACACAGAGGGAAAAGCCTGTGCACACACACCTGGCCCTGAAGTGGCACCAAGGAGGTGTGCTGGCACAAGGGGGGAAGGGGGAAGTCATAGGACAAAGGGGTGGCAGATCATGCACAGCCTTGTAACCACTGCATAGACATGGCAACACACAGGAGAGTTTGCCTTGATTTACCTTTCTCTTCCTATAAGCAGCTTCCTGTAGTTGCCATCTTATCTCTCTCACTAGACAGGGGGCTTTTTCAGTTGACCTGCCTGCTTGTGCTTTTCTAAAAAATTTAACTGTTTAACTACCAAGGGCAAAGTTAGTTTGATATCAAATGTACTTCCCGTTGACCTAGGTATCCTGTCCTGGATACTCTACTTTAGAGATTCAGTCCTGCTCTGCCCCTCTCCTGGTTGCACCTCTCTTCATGGGGTGAGGAAGCCAAGAGGTGAGGGTTCTTCCTCACCCAGACTTGTCTCCCTCCTTGGCCATACTGCAATGCCCAGGAACTTTCTGCCTAAACAATAGACTCTAATCTCCAGGGCCTGTGCAGCCCCCATTTCCTGGTCCACCCTCCCTAGCCAGGCCAGGCTCCCCAGTGCACAAACCCCTAGGCAAAGGATGGCCTAGGGCAGCTGTTTGCAGGAGGGATAGAACTTGGTCTTTCAGGCTGGAGAAGGGAGCCACAAGCACTGACTCAAGGCCCCCTGAGGTGTGGGTGGAGCCAGAGAGGGTGGGTGGGACAGTGACCTATTCACACTCTAGCCCCAGCCCTACAAGTGTCCAGTAGACTAGGTATCAAAGCCCTTCACCTAGAATACTAAAACTTTCCTGCCAAAAGTAAGAGGGAAAACTCCTCCAGCTGGTTCCAACTGCACCAGGAGCTGTTTTCCCCTGCGGTTCTCCTGTCCTTACTCCCCTGGCTTATTCACATTATCGGGATGGACTTCCAGATCAGGGGTTGATGTGGAGCACATCCCCCACGGGTCTCCTGGTTTCTAGGCTGCAGCTTTCTATGAGATAAGAGTCCCCGATGAGCTCTGAGGTCCTCTTTTCAGCCATAGGTCATCAGACACATCACGAAAATTGATTCTCATATTCACTCCAACTCAGAGGCAATAACTGTCTGTCAAAATGGTTATTGTCAGCAGCAATCACTTTTTAAAGTGACTAAGCACTTATGAACAATTTTAACTTGAACATAACATTTTCAACAGTTAAATAGTAGCTTTCTCCGTAAGAGTATATCTTTTTAGATGTGTTTTCAAATCTATTATCCCCTTTTATTATCTTAACATTTCTATGAAGCAAGTAAGCTGTTGAAGGAACAGAATCCCAGAGAGGATGAAGGATTTGACCATGATCACTTACAAAGGTAATGTTCCTTCTAAGTCTAAATCTCAGTCTAGACTGACTCCAATAACCTTTCCAGCACAGCATGCAAATCCGGACCACTGCCTGTCTTCTGAATAACCCTCTCCCCACCCAGACATCCTCAATGTCTTCAGTCATTTCCAGGTCTCATGGGATATTGCTTCCTTTCTGGATCTGCCATATCAGTGTTACCTACCTTAGAATGAAATCAGTGTAAGGGGGTCTATGTTTTCGTGTCTCTTCATTCACTCAGATAGTATTTGTTGAGTGCCATTCTGTTCCAGGCACCATGTCTGGGGAACCTGAAATAGTCAACATCCCTGCTCTGCAGGAGCTTTGCTAGAACACACACAAAAGAACCAGAGAGCAACAGAGGGTGCTCTGCCCAGCCCTCTCCCTCTGTACTCTCTGTTCTCATGCTGCCAGCTCAGTGGCTCCCTCCTGAAAGCACCTGTGACTTTTCACATGAGACTCTCTGGCTTGCCTGGCCCTCGTGCAGGACAGGCCTGAAGTGCGGGGACTTGAGAGCAACAGCAACAGCACTTAACCAATAACAGATGAGAGTTCATGGATAAATGCCCCAGCTTCCTCACCTCTACGTGGGACAACTTTGAAGAATGCTCTTCTACACTGTCACACAGGTACCCCAGTGGCAATGAGCCCCGATAGTCCACAATGGTCACCTGCTCATTGTTAGGTCAAGGCAGGGGGGAAAGGCCACAGCCATGCAAGCATCCAAAGGTAGATGGTGACAAAGATAACTGGCGCCTTCCCAGACCCTTGCCAGCCTTCCTAGACCCTGCCCGAGGCAGGAATTCTACACCTCTCATGCCCTCCACCCTCCCCTCTCTAAACAGCTGTATAAAGGAAGTACCTAAGCCCCCGTTTTGGCGCGAACTTCCCTGGCCCACTCTCGGACCTGGTGAGTTTCGCCAGGAGCACAAGATTAAAACCTCCCCACTTTCCATCGCCTGGACTCTGTGTCTTGTTTCCTACGTCGCAAACCTTTCACTCATTAAAGTGCCCTGCATTGGTTTCCATTGCCTCCCATACTTACTTCCATGCTTCCCCACCTGTACCTCCTGGGACCACCTCCCAGAAAAATGAGTAAACTCAAATTCTTGTCTGGGGGTACTTCCAATAGTGATAAACACTATGAGGAAAATAAGTCTGTGTAATGTGAAACAGACTGAGGGAAGAGGGTGTTAGATTAGGTGTTCAGGGGAGATCAGAGAATGAGGTGATGCTTGAGCTGAGGTGATAGTTGAGCTGAGACACAAATGACAAGAACCTGGGGGATCTGAGGGGCAGGTCAGCACTCCAAGGAGAGAGAACAGGAGGTGGGAAGGCCTGGAGTCTGAACAAAGTTGGAGTGTTTGGAGAACACCCCAGGCCAGAGTGGCTGGATCAGATGAGGTCAGAGACAGCAAGAGCTGGTCCCAGAGCCCCTTTTCTGGATTTCACTCTACACATAGTGGGAAGCTGCCGGGAAGCTGTTGGACAGCCCGAGCCACATGATGGAGTGATCCCATCCACTTTTTTGAAAGGTCATCTAGCTTCTGTTAGATTTTGTGCCCTCCATACCAATGCCACACAGTGCATATGACCAACCCCCTGAGATGGCTGTTAGACCACATATTAAGTGTACATTTATCTTCAGGGGGGGGAGGGGGATAGCAATTTAAGAACTTTCCTATGGTTAGCAGAGGACTTCCGAAATCTCTAGCCCCACACTCCGCACATCAATACTGTGTTCATCAAGCCCTTTGTGAAGAAAGTCACGGGAAGTACAACTGGGACATTATCACACCCAAATATGTGTCAAGTAGCACTATGTGTAAGAGTTCTGCATCTCATACATAAAAGTTTAGAATATTCAATCACTTTCCTGATAAGTCCTTTTGAATTAAAAAGGGGGGAAAAAAGTATTTTGCTAATCTGACAGGAGTGAAGGTTAATATATCTGACCATCTGGCCCCTGCTTTCAAAAGACCACTGCTTTTAAGTGCTTCCTGCTCTTAATGGTGCTGTACTAATGCATATTCCCCTGATAGCAAATGCTTTGCCATTTTGTTATTTAATGCAGATGCTATAGAAGCAAAGGTTAGCATCTTGCACCTTTTCGGGCAAAAAGATGAGGCTAGTTAGACTGATGTTTGACAAAAAATCAGAATAAATTAGTTTCTCCTCTCTGAAATGGTCCTTTGTCAGAGGAAAGGGGGGTAGGGGTGGTAGGGTCATACACTATTTTAGCTCAGCTAATGCTGCCAAGAGCAGAATATCAGATGAGATGCAGAGGAGTTTATTTAAAAATCACTGCTTTGAGCTCAAACATCTTGATGCCTATCCATATGTTGTCTGCTGGTCCATCACACTGTCCTCAAAGGCTGATGCCATTTTCCCCACTGTTCCCAGGAACTATTTGCTGGGAGGCAGATTATTTTGGGGCAAAACCTGTTGCTAAATTCCTTAATCTATGTGTTCATGGAAATAATTATAAAGGGGAAAACTCTCAAAATTAAACAAAATAAAGCAATTTTCTACATGTTTTAAGGGGAGATTTTTTTTTTAAGAATGAAAAATAGAAACTTTATTCATTTCTAATTCTGGATATTTTTAGAACATTTTATATCACAGAAGAGTCACTTCTTGATTAAAATGTTTTGCAATTTTGGTTCTCATAGCAATTTCCTCTGTAACTTGAGCGTGATGTCACTAGGTAATGATGGAAAGTCACGCACATCTAAAATCTCAGAAGTGGTTGTGTTTTGCTAGAGTTGAGATTATAATCAGCACAGTAACAAGAAAACTCTTCTGTGAACCCTACTGCATTCAAAGTCATTGTTAGGAGACAGAGGTAATGCTTTTTAATTGATTCTGATTTCATAGTAGCAAAACAGAAAGTTTAATTTTGATTTTTTAACTTCTGTTTCTGTTTTATTGCATCACTTATTTTCATTCTCAGAGTAATTATCAATGTTGCAAATATTTATGCAAATAATTATTCAAGCTTATCAAGTCTGTTTGTGGGATAAATTCCAGTAAAGTCACTTGTTTTAATTTACATATGTGAATAAATAAATACATATATTGAGCTACAATTTCTACATTATAAATTTGCATAGGTATATTATGAACAATATGTGAGATTTATTCATTCCATTATTCATTTAACAAATTGTTATGGGGTGCCTATTCTGTACCAGGCATTGCTCTTGGTCCTGAAAAGCAGCAGTGAACAGAAAACCCTTCACCTGTTAGAGTTTACATTCTAGTGGGGAAAGGCAAACCAATAAAAAAGCCAGGCATATGTATGTTTATTCTAGAAGCAATAAATGATCAGGAAAAAAGTTAAGCTTAGATGACAAACAGGGATGGCCATGTAAGTGGGATAGCTACTTTAAATAAAGGGTCCTGGAAGCTTCA
This sequence comes from Eptesicus fuscus, assembly GCF_027574615.1. NCBI lineage: Eukaryota > Metazoa > Chordata > Mammalia > Chiroptera > Vespertilionidae > Eptesicus > Eptesicus fuscus. Next base: position 4,675,762 of record NC_072474.1, on the reverse strand, counting down.
CTGACGAGGTAACATTTGATCAGAAACCTGAAAGGGTCCAGGAGGAACATTGCAGGCTAAAATAATGGCAAGTGAAAAGGCTCTAAGTTATAAGGAACATGAAGTAAAGTGTGGCTGATGCTCAATATGCAAGATGAAAAATAGCAGGAGATGAAGATAGAAATATATATAGTAAGCAGAGTCCTGGGACAAATTATGTAGGGCCCTGCAGGTGGTTATACTGAACTATCAAGTGTCTTCTATAAGCCAGATACTGAGGTTGTGGCAGTGAACAAGACAGCTAAGGTCCCTGCTGTAGAGAGTTTACTTCTAGTACACACACACACACACACACACACACACACACACACACACACAGTTCATTGGTTAATTGGGCCCTGTTTCCACCTACTAAGCACTTACCAATAGCTTTTTTCATTCTCATGGCTTGTCTCACTCCCTTAGAGGATCTTTTATTCATAAGCATTGAGTTCATCATGCCCTGCCTCCTCTCCTTTTCTCCCTTACTGACTCCTCGATAAAAGCCACAGATTGCCTGTTGGACAATAGAGGTAGAGAAGCAGGGATGGTTGAAGCCAGGCTGATCTTTACAACTCCCAGAGCAGCAAACACTCCAACCCTGCCCCTCTGCTTCCAAGCTAGGACTCAGTGGCTTAATCTGTATACAAAGACAGAGGTTACTTAATTAACTGCTTCTGCCCGGTTGCCCCTAGCAACTGGCTTTGGCTCTTGACTAAATCCCAACTAGAGATATTTCATGGCAATTTTGTTAACTTATACTAGAAGAGAAATTTGATAAGAATTTAAAGTAGAAAATTAACTGGCTGTAAGAGAAACATTTTCATTGATTGAAATCTCTAGATCCCCATCTTCTAATGGTGGTTATGTCCTCATTACTCCAGGTTACAATAAGAAAGCCCCTGGGTACATGCTGTTCTTTCAAATTAAAGAAACAAACATCCTTTAAACCAATCAAAAGCCTCACCTCACAGGGCCCTGGAACAGAAATGTGAACACTGATATGAACTAAAACAAGGGATCTGGAGTGGGATGACAAAGCATTCATAACTCACACTGGCCAGTTTCGGCCACCACAGCCATTTCATGATGTGTTCGCCGCTCCCCCTCCCCCCACACCTACCCCCCTCCCAGTCAGCCTCCACCCTCTCCCTTAGGAAATCACTCTGGGCTACTATGGAAACAGTTCGTGCCTTGTTCAGCCCATTAATTTCTCTGTATTTAAGAGGAACAGCATTTCCATCTCAGATTAGATTCTGTCCATTAAACCCTCATCTCACTTTCCAACCTGCCAAATTTTCATCAGTAGAAATCTGAGATTCAGACACCACAACCCATTAAGCACAACATCATGATATTTACAATTTTGTTTTACAAAACCCTCTACAGACAATCTATTTCACATATATTAGCCTAGTAAAGGTTTAGATATAAATAGATGTTTTCTAAAGCATTTTGAATCTATTATCACTGGCTTAACACTTCACAGACAAACTATTTTCGTTTTGCAGAATATTCTTAATCAGAGGCAATACACAAAGACTGGAGAATTCAAGTTCTTTAATCTTTCAAATAATAACTACTTAAAGTTACCACTTGTTAGTTTTCTTTTCAATTTCTTTTTATTTTTTTATTTTTATATTTTATAATAAATCTTTATTGTTCAGATTATTACAGGTGTTCCTCTTTTTTATTCCCCCCATAGCTCCCCTCCACCTGATTCCCCACCGCACCCCATACCCTTACTCCCACCACTGTCTTCATCCATAGGTATATAAGATTTTTGTCCAATCTCTTCCCGCACCCCTCAGACCTCCTTCCCCCTGAGAATTGTCTGTCGCCTCCCTTTCTATGTCCCTGATTCTATTATATTCACCAGTCCATTCTGTTCTTCAGATTTTTTATTCACTTGATTTTTAGATTCACTTGTTGGTAGGTATGTATTTGATGTCTTTTTGTTGTTCATAATTTTTACCTTTACCTTTTTTTTCTTCTTCCTCTTCTTAAAGAATACCCTTCAGCATTTCATGTAATCCTGGTTTGGTGGTGATGAACTCCTTTAGCTTTTTCTTATCTGTGAAGCTCTTTATCTGACCTTCAATTCTGAATGATAGCTTTGCTGGGTAGAGTAATCTTGGTTGTAGGTTCTTGCTATTCATCACTTTGAATATTTCTTGCCACTCCGGTCTGGCCTGCATAGTTTCTGTTGAGAAATCAGCTGATAGTCGTATGGGTGCTCCCTTGTAGGTAACTAACTGTTTTTCTCTTGCTGCTTTCAAGATACTCTCTTTGTATTTTGCCCTTGGCATTTTAATTATGATGTGTCTTTGTGTGGTCCTCTTTGGATTCCTCTTGTTTGGGGCTCTGTGCGCTTCCTGAACTTATAAGTCTATTTCTTTCACCAGGTGGGGGAAGTTTTCTGTCATTATTTCTTCAAATAGGTTTTCAGTGTCTTGCTTTCTCTCTTCTTCTGCACCCCCATAATTCTGATGTTGGTACGCTTGAAGTTGTCCCAGAGGCTCCTTATGCTATCCTCACACTTTTGGATTCTTCTTTCTTTCTGCCTCTCTGGTTGGGTGTTTTTTGCTTCCTCATGTTCCATATCTTTGGTTTGACTCTTGGGGTACAGTGATCTACAGTTGAGTTTCTGTATATTCTTTATTTCAGACAGTGTATGCATAATTTCCATTTTTTGGTATTCTCATTAAGGTCCTTGAAGGTCTTTTCAAGTTTCTCAGCGAATTTTAGAAGATTCTTGAGTAACCTTATAAACGTGGTTCTGAACACTGTGTCATCCAGTAGTTTACTTTCCTCCATCTCTACTGTTCATGACATACTTCTGTTTCTCCACATTTTGGCTGCCTCCCTGTGTTGATGGAGTGGCTTTGTGTGGTCAGTGACCTATAGGGGCCGGTAGCTCAGCTTTCCCAATCACCCTAGGTGGTCACTCTTGGTACACCCCTTTGTGGGCTGAGTGCAAAGTCTTGGTGTTGTTAAGCCTTGATTGCTGTTGGTACACTGGGAGGAGTTGACCGCCAGGCCAATTGGCTGTGAGGATCAGCTGTGTCTACGCCGGAAGACAGCCTTATGTGACTAGACTTGCAAAATAGTAAAAGCTTCTGTGCTCAGCTTGGATGGAGTGGAGTTTCAGGGTGGAGCCTACAGCCTTGGCTTCCCATCAGCCCCGCCCTATGAGATTCCTGGGTCTCAGTGTCCCTCAGTGTACCTCGGTACTCCCTGCAAGCACCTCTGAGAGAAAGGCGCCCTGGAGTTTCGTCCGCTGCCAAACAGTATAGTCTCTCCCCCAATGAATCTGGATTCCCAGATTCTCGCCCAGAACTGGGGTTCAGTGCAGTCAGAACTGGGGGTCAGTGTAGTCCGGAGCTTTTGTCTCCTTCCTGCTAGGGCAATTCAGCGGCACAGTCAACAGTCCATCCTCTGTGCACATTCACGTGCGCGCCTCTGGAGCTCTGCCTTTCACCACTCCCCTGAGTTTCCACCTTACAGCCCAGATTCCTCCGGTATGAGCCTGGCTCCCCAAGGTCTCGCCCGGAACTGGGGTTCAGTGCAGTCAGAGCTGGGGTTCAGTGCAATCTGGAGCTTTTATCTCCTTCCCGCTAGAGAACGCCGGCCAGGCACTCAGCCGCCCTGTCTTCCCCAGCTCCGTCCTTCCCGCACGTGTGTGCGCCCGTGTCTCTGCCCGTGTCTCTGTACCTCAGGCTTTACAGCTCCTCTGATTTTCCTTGTGGTTTTCTCTTTCCTTCTAGTTGTAGGCGTTTCAGTCAGCCAGATTTCCTGTGGTTCTGGATGATGTGCGTTTTGTCTTTTAGTTGTATTTTTGAAATTGTTGTGCGAGGCTGCAGTTTAGGTGTTTACCTATGCCGCCATCTTGGTTTCTCCCCAATTTCTTTTTATTTTAATTAGTGAGGGAGGGAAATATACATGATGATTTGGGAGCATGTAGTTTAAAAGGCTTAAAGTAGAAGATTTGGGTGACCAAATTGTATTATGCCAAAAACGTTTGGAAAAGCCTGGACCCTTTGGGGGAAACAGGGCAGTCCCCCGGTCCATTCAGTTTCCTTGGTGTGACTTCTCTGATCACAGGAGGCTGGTCATAGAGGGTGTATTAAATAATTCCAGGGTACAGCTGGGCAACACCAAGCCTTATCAGGCAGCCCTCGGACTTCTGCATAAGCAATGCATCACCAACCAAAAAAGTGGGCCAGGGAGTGCATGTAGGATGGATTATGCCTACAGATGCCAGAAGTGGGAGAGCCCCCCTTCTCCATGAGGGAAGCAGGAAAGGCCGGAGAATCGAGTTCTGGCCCTGGAGCTGGGTAGAGTTAGGGAGCTGGAAAAATCCACAAGCTTAGAAACCCTGATCCAAATAAAGAAGGGTTTTACCATGGGGAGAAGCTGCTTTAGCAGTTTTACAAATAATCTCCCAGCCTCAGGAAACGAAAGCAGGGCTGTCCTCTGAGGAAAGGCATATGAGGGTTTAAATATTTGGGACTTTCATTCTAATGTAGAAGTTAATCTTCTCAAAGATTAAAAAAGTAATTCAGCTACAATTTCTCGAGTCTCTTGATCAGGCTGCTCTTCAATGTGATTAACACTGTGATCACAATAAAAAATGTTTTATTTAGTGGATAATTGTACATACTGGTATCTACCATTTTCAAATGTCTCCTTTTATTACCCTTGTTCAAGAAAGTCTTAATATTTAAGTGATTTATTGATCACTTAAAATGCCAGCCTCACCATTAGGAGGTACATTCACTATACATAGCTTAATTTTATAGTACATTATTTCTTTATAAACAGACACATTACTGTAGGACATTAATTAAACCTTTTCTGCATTATGCATTACATTTTGAGGATAACAGTGTTACCAAGTGTTGGACTGATTGATGTGCCTATGATTCCATTTCTTGGCTCACAAAGAAGCACGTTCCCCATGAAGTGGTGCTACTGGGACTCCAGGATTAAGCAACAGACAGCTCTGATTTGTGAAAGATGCACTTAATGAATAATGCATGGCAGATGCGCTTCAACAACCCAATTTGCTGAACTATTTAGCATCAATAACCTAGCTATAATAGAAACAGAAGGCCTTTTAGAGCTAGGTTATGACAATACGTTTAATAAAATGATATCACTCCAATCATGTGCATCACATTTGCATTTAGTAGAACCTAGTGTTTGGATCAGTATAAAAGGAAAACTTTTGCAGCTTTCCCCGACCTGCGGGGTCTTCTAACGGGGGTACCGAGGCAGCGCACCTAAGGGAATGAAAACAGACAAGGGACGCAAAGAATGGAGGCAAGTCAAAAGGGTTTCTGATCAAGCCTCTAAATTTTATTTTTACAGCACTCCTTATATGTGGTTTCTAGAAGGGGAGATGTCTGGGGGAGATGGGGGCTGAAAGAGTTATGTGGACTTAGATAATTGACTAAGGTTGTTAAGGGGGCTAACTATAGATAAAGAGTTTGGCAGTTAAAGGGCAATTAAGGAAAGAATGCTTCGTTCTCAGAAGAGAGGAGGTGGGCCTGGTTTCTGTGAGTTTCTGTTTAGATAACTTGCTAAAGTAAGGTCAGAGTTAACCCTTTAATCAACTCTTGGCTCCGGACATCTCCTCCCTCTCTGTTTAAGAAACGGGAGTGGGCATTAATCGACCGAGGAGACATTGACCTGGTTCCTCCCGTGGGCTTTGCATACCCACTGTGTGTGGCTCTTGACATCTTTTGGGGAGGAGAGGCAGAGCCATTATTTTTATCGATGTCAACCTCTATGCAAACCAGGTATACTCTCAGGGAAATCCAGAGGAGGTTGGAAAATATTCCAACCTTCCCTTGCAATGCTTTGCTCTGCACTCGGTTCGATACCCATACCTCTGGCTCTGGCTAGAGCGTAGGTAAGCATCCCTCTGGTTAAGATGCTGTCCCCGTAGGGAAGGAGCGAGTCTGGGTCCGGAGGTGCTCGTGCTCTTGGCAATCCGAGTCCCACCTATCGGCCATTTCCAGGCGTTGATAATGAATCTGAATGGGTTTTGCTAAAGCTGAATCTATTTGCTGTTTTACGAGGTCAGTTATTTTTCTAAATGCCCAAGGGCCAAATGTAAGAATAAGGAGAAAACCAACAAGGGGACCAAGGATGGAGAGGAGGTAGGGGAGGAGTCCATTAAGTCCACTCCAGAGCGGGTTCTCAAATAGCTCTTTTCGTCTCTTGACGAGGTCTTCTTGTTCTCGTCTCGGACGATGCCAGACTTGTTGGTGTAGAAGCAGCATCGTTCCTGGGGGCAGGACATAGGGGCTTCTCTGGGTCCATTGTGGTGACAGACGTAATGCTCTGGCACCCGAATTGGCTGCATTGCTCCTTCTGAAAAGATATAAAACACAACCTCTTCCCCACATTATTACTGAATCTGATAAAACTCTTATCTGGTTTATGATTCCTTTCACCTAGCTGACTCAGTGGAGGCTATTGTACAGGAGGCCTGATGCCTTTCACCTGCTTTACAATCCTTTGCATTAAATTTTTTTTTTTTTTTTTTTTTAAAGTATAAAAGGTTTGACTGAGCCTCTTTAGAGGTGACACATAACACCTATCTCCCCCTTTTTGTTTTAATAAATGATTTTAAGAGTACGATTGGCTCTTTTCACAATTGAGTAACATCTATTTTGTCAATTTGATTAGGTTTAAGTCCTCGGGGATTTACCCCCTAAAGTTGGCACAGAGAGGTGGATAAACACATTGAGGACATTGCTTCCAATAAAACATGGACATTGTCCTTCTCTAATAATATTTTAAAGGCTGAAAATTAAATGAAAAGTTTCCTCTGAATTAGTGTGCCCTATAGTAGCTGTTACAATAATTTTTGCCATACTTACCACATAAGCACTATTACTATAGGTTGATGGGCTCTGTAGCAAAATCTGTTAAGGCACAAATAAGAGCTTGTATTTCTACTGAAATATAAAAAGCTTGAAAGATATTTGCTCTCCTGCTGCAGTAGATCCAGCCTTTCTAGAACTGGATCCATCTATAAAAATGGTTAATGCCTGAGGTATAACAATTTCTTTTAATGTGGCAGTTAATACTATTCCCTGTGTTAGAAATAAAGCAAGACCCTCAAGTCAGGGGTCCTGGTAAAAACACAAAACATCAAACATTTTGACTTCTTTGCAGAAGGTGTGCACACATGGTCTGGAAGCGCGTGCACACCGACCTTCCTTGCCCTTGGTCAACCTGCAGCAATGCACAGGTGCTGACTGCTAGCATGGCAAGGCATCTTCACTATTTTTATTTCTGGACTATTTCTCCTCTGTTTTCGGGGGCCACTGCTTCTTCTGTGGCTGCAGTAGTCCTATCAGGTCCTCTCTGGGATCTGTTGTTGCAGGAATCCATATGGGCTTTGGAGTTTTCTGGAAATATAAACATATTCTCGACCAAAGGTTAATAAAGAATTCTTTTCTATAAATTAGACTTTGATTTTTGCCCAAACAATTTTCCTTTGGTATATTTTTGACACCATGTGTGTTTTTAATGGGTGTCTTGCTGTTTGCATTACAAATAAAAATTAATTTTCAAAGTAAAAAATTTTTAGATGTAATTTACTTTCAGGATATTTTTCCTTACAGAATATTACTCCACTATCCTCCCTTATTTTTATTTAATTATTAGGAGGCTTTGGAAGATTTTTATAATGCAGTCTTGATAACTTTAAATTTTAATTTTTTGCACAAAAATGTGACTGCTTTAGGTTCATTGCATGTTAAGTAATTTTACCATGAAATGAACTATCAATAGAAATTTTAGTTAATACTTTAGGAACAGCTTTTGTACAATTACATTTTCTTGAATATTTACTTATTTTCAATTAGCCAATTTAAATTAATCTGAAAACTTGACTATTTTACTGTCAAATTTAATACTCTTAACAAAAATCTTAGTTTACCCTGTAATTAATGGAAAAGATTATTTTGCATCCTTGAGAAAGCCCTGAGCATTTCTGGTGCTAGGCTAGATTTAGACATCGGGTAGCTGCCATTGGCCAACTCTCTGTTGCCTGGGTCCCAATCCAAGCCAGGCCAAGTCTCTTGTTATCTGGGTCTCTTCCCGATTTGAGCTGGGCATGGGAAGTGCGAAGCAGCCATGGGGTAGGAGACCTTCCTCAGAAGGGGCGAGTGTTCAAGCCCCTGCAATGTTGGGGGGGGGTGAGGTTCTGTGCCCCACCTCTGTTGACCCCCAAGTTCTCTCCTGATGGCCCCTATGCGACTGTGCCTGTCTTAGGTTGTTTCTCCTTTGAGGAATCTTACCCGTCTTTGACTAACCAGCCATCCTCCAGGGCCAAGCAGGTTCAGTTCTGTCTCCTTGGTATCCTATGCCTCTATGGCCTCCATGCCCAGCACCTGCCTTGGGATCCCCTCGCCTGCTAGTGGGGCCCTGGCATTGATCACAGATCTTGGGGTACCCAGCTCACACCATTGTGCAAGAGACAGATCCATGGTACCAGCCACTATGAGGCTTCAACCTCAGCATGAACTGAAAACTCAGGCAACAGCTGTGGGCAATTGGATTGTGAGAAGAGGGTCCTCTTGGCAAAAGGAGCAAGAAGGGCCAATATAGAATGCTCAAATGCTTTCCTAGGGGGCCTTCCACAGAGTGGAAGGGATTAAATCCTTTCATATCCTTATAAATTGCTGCCAAACATTCAAAGAATTAATTTGTAAGTTTGGGATAATTGTACAATATGCTGTTGTAAAATATCAAAAATTATAATGAAATTGTAAAATATCATGTAAGAATATTCTTTGTTCTAGGCCATGGCAATTCAATCTCAAACTGGTTATCAATTTCTTTTTGTATAGAAAAGGTTTTAACCAGTTAAAGTCTCCTAATAATTTCTAAAAGTAATTTAATCTTTTCTTATCTCCACCTTCTGAGGCCTAATGCATTGGTTATCAATTACAATCTCTATGATATTTGAAGAAAACCTCTCTATTTCCTTCCAAAATAATTTTCAGGCTACAGAATTTCACCTAAGAATCTTTGTCTTTTTTTTTTTTTTTTTTTTTATAACAAGCAATCTGTATGTTATAGCTTAAAAGGTAAGCCTCAAGCGACTAGCTAGCTATTCTTACAGTAAGGCTGACTACTAATTTATTTTCAGATTTAACATTTTAACAATAATCTTAGTTTACACTGGAAATACTAGTGAAAGAGAAATTTAAAATTTTAAATTTCTTATTTTTATTAAATTTATAATTATATTTTTAAAGTATCCTCTTAGGCTTATTTGCATATACAGAGGGATCATGGGAAGGCTTCAGTAACTTTCTTAAAAGATTTATTTAAATTGCTTATAAAGACATAGGCTTATTTAAAGAAAGGGGTTGGCCTTTGTTATTTCAAGATGGCGGGCAGTAACCACATGGCCAGAGGGGTAGGCAAGATGGCGGCTGCCTCACGAGCCGCAAATGTTGCTCCTCCTCTAGCTTAATTAAGAATGCAGGCTACTACGAGTCAGGATTCAATTATTTATAAAAACATTGGCTTTTCATGTAACTTAATTTATATGCGACATTGATTATATTTTAAAAATCCAATTTATAAGGTAACTTAAGTAGGTATCTTTAATTTAAAAAGGCAAAGAAACTTATTCATTAAACTTATTTGATACTTTATTGGTCTGATCCAAAAGCATAAGCAGTGTCCCACCTCCAGCCCATACAAAAATGCAGGCTACTTGAGGCTTTTGTCTTTCTATGAAATTCTACTGCTTTTGAAAATTTTGGCTATATTTAAGAAATATATTGTTTTTACCCTTCTTACAGGTAAAAACTTCCATAACATTTAATATATATCTATGTAAGTAAAATATATTAATTAATTTTTATTTGATAAAGCTTTCCATGCAACTTCAAGTATCAATCGGTTTAATTAAAAAAATATTTATTTTAAGAGAGAATAGACTTTTGAAATACACCTCAAGGGCCCAGTGAAATGTCTCAAAAGCCATTCTCAAAACCTTGAAATACACCTGGAAAGATCAAATATATAATATATATGATTTAAAGATTATATACTTAAATTATCTTAAAGAATGTCAATTAAATTTAAACTATATCACAGAATTTCCTTTTTAAAATCAGACCAAGAAGTAACATATTTTGAATTTCTAATTATTTAAGAGAAAACATTTTATTTTCTCAAAAATTAAGTTGCAATACTCTAGGCATTTAGTTACCACAATTCTATAATTTCTCACAATTCAATCTGAATCTTAAACTTTCAGAGCTTGCAAGTCAAATATTTGCAGTTCTTAGATTAATAACACCTTTATAGCTTTAAGAATAAATTTTAAAATCTAATAGTCAACTTTAAACCATGTTATTTCTGCCTAGGGAAACTGAGAAGCAAACTTATAAGTATTAAAAAATGACTACTGGTGGAAAGCTGATTTTAAATGAGCCACCTTTTCAGGAAAAACCATTTGACCTTTTCTGGGAAGGTCAGCTAGCAAAAGGTGTAGCCATTGAAATGCAAATGAACATTCTTTAAAAATGGCCGCTGGCGGGAACCAGCCTACCTGCATGCTAGGGGAAGGGCGTGTCCATCCCTCCCTCCATAAAAAAAAGGTGTAGCTTTAAAACCTTGTAATGAAGAAAAAAGAGACCTTAAACTTTCAGAGTTTTAAATCTTAGCAAAATTAAATACTTAGCATTTCTCAAATCAATAATACTTTTACATTGTTAAGGATACATTTCACATAAAATATAAGGCATATTCAATTAATAGGTTAACTTACAACATCTAGACTTCATACTAGGCATACTTAGATCAACATTTCAGTATTATCAATTTCAATACATTTAATTTAAATTTATCATTTGCTTTAGTAAACTTCCAAGTTCTTTTAAATTTCCAGCCAATAGGCTTGGCCCAGCCACTAAATTTCAAAAGGTCACAATTTTCCTGCTGGGGAAGTGAAGAAGCAAACTCTCAGCCATTCATATGTAAACTTGACTATTTACTTGCTGGTTACCTGCCTCGGGCGGGAAACTTCAAAAGAGCTATCTTAGATGGCCTTGGGGAACTAGTCTGTATTTCTTTCTCCGGTTCATCTCCGCCATTCTCAAGGCCAAAACAGTCTCGGGTTTTTATTCTGTACACAGCAAAGAGTTAAGTTCAGCTCAAAACTATGCGCACTCGTTTTTAAACTGGCCTTTTCCCTCTACATGTGCACAGAAATCCCGGATGCATTTATGAATTTGTAAAAGCTTTAAGCCATTAGCTGGAAAATAAATAAAGATGGCGAAGATGAGGCCTTTCAAAGTGGCTTTCTTGGGGAGTGGCGTCCATATTGGATCGCCACGTGTCTCCCTTCCCCCACCACCTTCTTAGGGGGAAGATTCAGTAATGGTCTGGCATCTGTTTTTATTTTATTTATTTTGCAATTTTTATTTTTATTTTTTTATTTATTATTAAGGAAAGAAAAAGATTGGCAGTTGCTGATCTTCCGGGGAGAGTTTATCATCTAAGGGGATCTTATTAAACCTTTAGGGATTTTCTCTGGGTCAAAAGTCTACTCTTTTCCATCGCTTTGAATCGATGGTGCCCACTGGTGGAAACCAGGGACATGCCTTTCGTTTTACCCTTACTCCTTGCGTCCTGAGGGACTCCTTGAGCCCACCGAGGAATACCTTGTGAGAACTGAGAGGTGCCCATGTCGATGTGGAAGCTTCTCAATTTTTTGCCTCCTCCGCGTAAGCCTCTGGGACGTATAAACCCCGTGCCAGGTCAGCCCTGAGTTTCCGATGCCTAGGACAGTTGTCTCGTCAACAATCTCTGTTTGCCCAAAGGCCCCTGCTCACGTATCATAGGTCGGGATGTATAAGCCCCATGCCAGGTTAGCGACCACTAAGATAAAGTGAGCTCAGGGTTTGCGAGAGACGTGACTAGGAACCAACCAGAGACAAGTTACTCCTCAGGGTGATTCAGAGATCTCGCTCGGCCAGATCTCGGTACCTTTAACCCTTCCCGGATCGGCGAGACAAGTGCTTATTAGCGGACTGGAGGTTGAATCGAGAAGCTCAAAGTGTAGGAAATCCGTCAAAGGGCACAAAAACTCATTCTCACAAGGAATTCACTCTCTCTGAAATCTTGTCTGAAAAGATCATCTGCAAAACTCAACTACAATCAGATCATACTCACGGACGGGCAGCTCCGCGGCGATCAAGTGACAGAGTCTTCACTCGTGGCGTTCCACGGCGACTCAAGAGGGTGTCCGGCCGGACCGATGTGCAGATGTTCCCCGGAGAGCCGACTCTCGTGCCCCACGTCTAGGGCGCCAATATTTCCCCGACCTGCGGGGTCTTCTAACGGGGGTACCGAGGCAGCGCACCTAAGGGAATGAAAACAGACAAGGGACGCAAAGAATGGAGGCAAGTCAAAAGGGTTTCTGATCAAGCCTCTAAATTTTATTTTTACAGCACTCCTTATATGTGGTTTCTAGAAGGGGAGATGTCTGGGGGAGATGGGGGCTGAAAGAGTTATGTGGACTTAGATAATTGACTAAGGTTGTTAAGGGGGCTAACTATAGATAAAGAGTTTGGCAGTTAAAGGGCAATTAAGGAAAGAATGCTTCGTTCTCAGAAGAGAGGAGGTGGGCCTGGTTTCTGTGAGTTTCTGTTTAGATAACTTGCTAAAGTAAGGTCAGAGTTAACCCTTTAATCAACTCTTGGCTCCGGACATGCAGCCACTGTGTTTTTTGTAAGCTGTCACTCAGAAATATGTTGGCATATGGCTACTGTGCCAGGATCAGCCATCGGGGAAAGATTTGAGAAAATACATAGCAAGGTCTTCTCCCTACAAATCACATAGTACTAAAAAGGTCGACTCTGGTTTCAGAAAACACTCTGGTTAAAAAATAATTCTAGTGAGGAGCAGAAAACCACAAGCAAATTTCTTATTTCCTTTGCGACTGGATCACAAGTGGAATAATAGATTTTCTAACATTAATGGAAAAGGGCAAGAGTAGTACCAAGAAACTAATTTTTAGTAAATCATTTTATATTTCCCTATTCACTCCTAGTCTCCAAAATCAAGAAGCAAAACAAAGTTCCATGGTCTGATACTTGAAAAACCATGAAAAGGCTGTGTGCAAGGTATCCAGTTACCATTATTTAAATGCAAATTTATCATTTAGTTCCTTCTCACTGATAAGAATAAGAAAGGTACAACTATGTCAACTTTCCCATGACTAATAGCACACGTAAAGAACAGGACTAAATTTGACAATAGGGTTTTATTGTTGCATAAGCATCATTTGTTGAATAAACAGAGGTGAGTTCAACATTAAATATTAATCCTATATAATAAAAGGCTAATATGCAAATCAACTGAACAGTGGAACAACCGGTTGCTATGTTGCACACTGACCACCAGAGGGCAGGCACTCAATGCAAGAGCTGCCCCCTGGTGGTCAGTGCACTCCCACAGGGGGAGTGCTGCTCAGCCAGAAGCCAGGCTCACGGTTGGCAAGCACAGCGGTAGTGGCGGGAGCCTCTCCTGCCTCCGTGGCAGCGCTAAGGTTGTCTGACTAATGGCTTAGGCCCATGAGGAGTGGGCCTAAGCCATCAGTCAGACATTCCCGAGGGCTTCTGGACTGCAAGAGGGTGCAGGCCAGGCTGAGGAACCCCCCCCCCACACCCCAGTGCATGAATTTCATGCACCAGGCCTCTAATAGTGATATAAAAACTAGAGTAAATTTCCTAGGACCAAAGACTAGTCTGGATCTCATGTTCCATACAGAACAACATAAACCATCTTCTAAAAGGAACACACTAAAATTCCCCAAAGCCAGCCTTGTTGTATCCCTAGAAACCTTGAAATCCAAGGATACCTTTGAAGCCTAGGAGTTGGCCAAGATTGAGCTTAGGGACCCCAACCTCTAAGCAGAATCTCGTCATAGTTCAAAATCATCTCCCATTTGTAAAGCATCTCACACAAATGTCAGACCAAATGTGAAAGAAAGCTCTGCTTTCCTAGGTGGCTTAACCGCTTATTCATATGTGAACAATTAGGGCCATAGAGACAGTCATTATCAATGAAAGACATCAGTCTTCTGTGAGAAGGGAACTGATGATTGTTGAGTAACTTCTATATCCAGGCTTTGTGCTAAATGATCCACACACAATGAGTAATGATTAGAAAATATGAATATTAAAATTGACAAAGTAAAATGAAGGCAAAGTGAATGGAAGAACCAAAGTATATCTTTGTATGATGCAGCTTTGGGAGAAAGATAAACAGAAGCAAAATAAGACAGGAGAGGGAGGAACCAAGATGGCGGCAAAGTTAAACAACTAATCTGCCGCTTCGCACAACAATTTCAAAAATACAACTAAAAAACAAAACGTCTACCACCCAGAACCACGGGAAAGCTGGCTGAGTGGTAGATTTACAACTAAGAAGAGAAGGGAGTGCAAACGCTGGAGAGCTGAGGTACGAAGGCGCGCGCGAAGCGGGCTGGCGGCGGGCAACTGGGCGCACGGCTTTTCTTCAAACCGAAGGGAGACAAACTCCTGGTCACTCTGAACTCCAGTTTCTGGGGACACGCTGGGGACCCAGACACCTACGGGAGAAGCTGGACTCTCGGCCATCAGTCGGAGAGTGAGAGTGACTTTTCTGCAGAGGTGCCCAGCAATCAGGGTTTGCTGCGCTGGAGCACGGGACACGGGGACTTGGAAACGCGGAAAGGCAGATATGGCTGAAGGCAGCCATGGCTGTTGACCACGCCCCAGCCTAGTGATGCCCTGAGACCCCGCCCAGCCCTGAGACCCCACCCCGCACATTCTACAAACCCGCCCAGGCTCCACACAGCGGCCTTTACATATAAATGGCCTGTTCTGTGGCAGCTCAACCAAGTTAACTGCAGCTGCAGTCAGACTGCTCCAAAACTGCCCAAGCAAAGAGGAGAAAACTGTAGCTCTTGCTGTAGCTCCTGCTGGGAGGCCTCAGACCTGCACCTCACTGGAGATCCAGACACTAGGGGATCTAGTGGTCAGTGTGGACGACACCAGATTTCAACCACTCTCATAAGGGACACATTCAAGAGGCAGACTCAGTGAGCACCAAAGCCCTACTGTGTCTCCAGCACAGCAATTCTTCCGTTATAGACACAGCAGGTCCTCACAGCCAATTGGCCTGGAGGTCAATTCCTCCCAGTGTACCAACAGCAATCAAGGCTTTTAACTACACCAAGATTTTCCACTCAGCCCACAAAGGGGTGTACGAAGAGCGACCACCTAGAGTAATTGGGGAAGCTGAGCTACTGGCCCCTATAGGTCACTGACCAAACAAAGCCACTCCATCAACACAGGGAGGCAGCCAAAATGCGGAGACACCGAAGTATGTCACGAGTAGGAGAAACAGAGGAAAGCAAACTAATGGACGACACACTGTTCAGAACCACATTTATAAGGTTACTCAAGAATCTTCTAAAAACCACTGAGAAACTTGAAGAGACCTTCAAGGACCTTAATGAGAATACCAAAAAAATGGAAAAGGATCAGTCAGAAATTATGCATACACTGTCTGAAATAAAGAATATACAGAAACTCAACTGTAGACCACCGTACCCGAAGAGTCAAACCAAAGATCTGGAATATGAGGAAGAAAAAAACACCCAACCAGAGAGGCAGAAAGAAAGAAGAATCCAAAAGTGTGAGGATAGTATAAGGAGCCTCTGGGATGGCTTTAAGCATACCAATATCTGAATTTTTGGGGTGCCAGAAGAAGAGAGAGAGCAAGATACTGAAAACCTATTTGAAGAAATAATGACAGAAAACTTCCCCACCTGGTGAAAGAAATAGACTTACAAGTTAAGGAAGCGCACAGAACCTCAAACAAGAGGAATCCAAAGAGGACCACACCAAGACACATCATAATTAAAATGCCACGGGCAAAAGACAAAGAGAGAATCTTACAAGCAGCAAGAGAAAAACAGTTAGTTACCTACAAGGGAGCACCCATACGACTATCAGCTGATTTCTCAACAGAAACTATGCAGGCCAGACGATATTCAAAGTGATGAATAGCAAGAACCTACAACCAAGAATAATCTACCCAGCAAAGTTATCATTCAGAATTGAAGGGCAGATAAAGAGCTTCACAGATAAGAAAAAGCTAAAGGAGTTCATCACCATCAAATCAGTATTATATGAAATGCTGAAAGGTATTCTTTAAAAAGCGGAAAAAGAAGAAAAAAGTAAAGATAAAAATTATGAACAACAAATACATATCTATCAACAAGTGATCCTAAAAATCAAGTGAATTAAAAATCTGAGGAACAGAATAAACTGGTGAACATAATAGAATCAGAGGCATAGAATGGGAGTGGATTGATAATTCTCAGGGGGAAAGGGGTGTCTGTGTGGGGGGTATGGGAAGAGACTGGACAAAAATCATACACCTATGGATAAGGACAACGGGGGGCGGAGGTAAGGGCAGAGGGGGGTGGGAACCGGGTGGTGGGGAGATATGGGGGGAAAAAAGGAGAAACAATTGTAATAATCTGAACAATAAAGATTTATTTAAAAAAAAAAAAAAAGACAGGAGAGGGACTACATTCTTATCTGTCTTGGAGAGGTGCTGGATGAGCAGGTTGACAAGTTCTGTTGCATCCTGGCATGGAGCAGCAGAAAGTCCTATATTCCTGTGTACTGAGGAAGAGCACAGAGAAACAGCCCACAGGCATGTTTCTCTTTAGCATCTCAGACCTAAGTGGGTTTGTAAAAATGTCCCAAAACTTCTCCTAAGTCAAGCATCCAAATTGTTCTGCCTTCATAGGAGAGGCAGGACTCTTGCTTAAGAATGAATACATATATTATCTCAATGAGTCTTGCACTTCATAGGAGATGAAACTAAGGTTTAAAAATATAAATTGTTCATGTCATAGACCACCTTGTGTATTAGGTCTGGTTGACCCCAAAGTCCTGAAATATCACCTCTCAGATCTGAAAAAGCTGAGCATTTAGGGTACAGATTCAACAGAATATGAGTATTCTGGCTGAGTCAAAGATTCTCAACTTGCTGTGAATTAATTTCAAATTCCATCTAAAGAAGAAAAAAGTATTGCAAAAGTCCCTGTTATTCAACATGTCCAAGAACAACTCATAACTTTGCACTCCCCAAAATATCTGTTCCTACTCCCATGTTTCCTCTCTCAATTAATGGTACCAACACCCACCTATTTCTGCCAGTCAAGGATGTGGAAGTCATTCTGGACATTTCCATCACCCCCCAGACTCACACACACACACACACACACACACACACACACACACACACACACATCACACCCAGTCTGTCACCAAGACTTGCCAATTTTAGCTCCTAAATATCTGTCAGAACTATGTAATTTCCTCTATACCTGCTGCTACTGTCTAACCTAGCCTATCATCACCTCCCCTGGACAAGTGCAGCAGCTTCTCAATACCATCCCTACATCAACCATAGCCTCACCCAGTCCCTTTCACTTCTGCATATTGCAGCCAGAGTATTCTTTTAGAAATGTGAACCTGTGATGACATACCCACCCCACTGCCCCTTCCTCAGTTCTTAACCCTTTGCACTCTCTTGCTTTTTTCTCGATTCCTTTATTCTAATGCTAACCGTGTCGAGTCACACTCGACATCCGAGTGCAAAAGGTTAATACATACCAAAAGCTTCCAATCCTATATAATAAGAGAGGAATATGCTAATTATCCATTATGCCCTGAGGCATAACGACTGACCACATAATGACCGGATCACAGATCAGCAGGAGGATGGGGCAGCAGCTACAAGCAGGGGGTGGAGAGCTACAGGAGGGGGCAGGGCAGCAAGCTATGAGGGTGGGGTGGGGGGAGCTACAGAAGGGCGGGGAAGTAGGCAGAGAGCTCCAGGAGGACGGGGCAGTGAGCTACAAGCAGTGGAGAGCTACCAGCAGCGGTGAGCGGGAGGCCAGCTGAGGCAAGCGGCAGCAAGCTACTCGTGCACGGATTTGTGCACAAGGCTACTAGTTATTAATAAGACAAAAACCTTGGCATGATCCTGCATGGACTGACTCTGCTACTTATCTCTCCAGACTCATATCAAATTATTCTCTTTCTCTCTGTGTGTTCCAACCACTTATAGTATTATTTGTAAAATATAGTATAATTTGCAGTCTTCAAACATTCTAGGCTTTTTCTCTTCCTAAGACTTTTACCAGCATATAGAATCCACCCAGAATATTCCTCCCCACTGTTATGGCAGAAATCAGGTTGGCGGAAAGGGACAAACCAAACGTGCTCGGAGGTTCAGAAAAGGAGTGTTTCATTGCACCAGTGCTGGCTCAGCGGAATCCTCTTCAGAGGCTGAACCCGGAACAAAGTGGGGCTTGGCCTTTCTTATTTTCCTAGGCTCTTTGTCTCCCATATAATCCATACATACCCATTTTAAACATTCTTTCTATGTTACATGTTAAGCTTGCAGATATCTGATACAGTTTGGGGAGGAGGACCATAACCTGAGACAGTAGAAGCTTGACTGGCAGCAGACCCTACTGGAGCAGAAGCAGAGGAAGCAAGCAGGATTACAGAAACTGAGGCGTGGTTATGGTGATGCAAGCATGGAGGGGGCTTGCCATCTCACTACTCCCAACCAACTGGAAACTCCTATCCAACCTTCAAACCTCAGCTCAAATGCTGAATTCTAGTAGAAGCCTTTCCTAAGTCCCCAGACTAAGACAGGACCTCTTGTTAGATACCCACAGAGCATCATATACCTTCTTTGCATGGTACTTATAAAGGTTTATCATTAGAAATCCTATATAATAAAGAGGTAATATGCAAATTGACCATCACTCCAACACACAAGATGGCCACCCCATGTGGACACAAGATGGCCACCACAAGATGGCCGGCAGGGGAGGACAGTTGTGGGCGATCAGGCCAGCAGGGGAGGGCAGTTAGGGACAACCAGGCCTGCACGAAAGGGCAGTTGGGGGGGAGGGTACCAAACCTACAGGGGAGGGCAGTTGGGGAGGGACCAGGCCTGCAGGGGAGGGCAGTTGGGGGAGACCAGGCCTACAGGGGAGGACAGTTAGGGGCAACCAGGCTGGCAGGGGAGGGCAGTTTAGGGGCAATTGGGCCAGCAGGGAAGCAGTTAGGCGTCAATCAGGCTGGCAGGGGAGTGGTTAGGGGGTGATCAGGCTGGCAGGCAGAAGCAGTTAAGGGCAATCAGGCAGAAAGGCAGGTGAGTGGTTGGGAGCCAGCAGTCCTGGATTATGAGAAGAATGTCTGACTGCCCTAGAGGGGGTCCCAGATTGAAGAGGGTGGAGGCTTGGCTGAGGGACACCACCACCCCATTCATGAATTTCATGCACCAGGCCTCTAGTGTATTATATTATTATTCTCTCTCCCTCTCCTTCTGTCAGTTGCAAGCTCCCTGAACACAGGGCCTGCATTTATCTGCTTCTCTCTTTGGAATCTCTAATACCAAACACAATTCCTGAGACCTATTAGGTGCTTAGTAAATATTAGTAATGTCAGAAGGAAATATTAAAGGAAAGGAAGGAAGCAGGAAGGAAGAAACATGATGAAGATGACTAATTTGTAGCCTGAATCTCAGGATTGGCTTGGGGAATGGGGTGGGCGAGTCAGCCCAGTTGCTAAGAGCAGGAAAAGACTGGGTTATGAGGAGCTGCTATGCTCTCCCTGAGAGTTCACCTGCTTGCCCACCTGTGAGGCTGTCCTATGAGAGCCTGAATCTGCCTAATAGGATGTCTTCTAGCCTTTGTCCTACTTTCGTGTCAGGTGAAATCAGAGAATAGGTAGGAGATGAAAAAACATTACTACCTCGCACTGGCCTAAAGCCCTGACCATATTTATGTAAGCTGTAGCTGTCCAAGAAAGGTCACTGCAAAGTACGTCGTGAGGTTAGTGTTGTGTTGCTTTTTCCCACTGAGCTGTTCAGATTAGCATATTCTATATTTCTGTATCACCTGGTTGTTTGTACAGTGTTTCACGACTGCCTTAGAATTTCTCCCAGAGGTATTCCCTTTCTTCTTCTCATATTTCATATGAAGTCGGCTGTAAGCTAACCTCATCTAGCTTCACTCCTAACTCCTCCTGAGCTGCTTTCCAGCTTATACCTGTTCCTCTGTGAAGTTGGCTCCTGGTGGTGATTTTAGAAACGCTGACTTGCATAAAGGGCATAACAAGTCGCCAGGCTGCCATATCTGCAGCATGTCAATCCTGCTTATGTGCTCAAAGGATTCCTGCAGCGAGTTAGTTACAGTCCAAAAGCTGAAATCCTGTGTTTACCACAGACAGAAAGGAATGTTCCAGGCAAGCTCTGGCTCCTGCTGCCCCTGAGCCCTCAGTCCTGCCCAGTTTAGAGGACCACTTGAAAAGCTACTGCCAGTGGCTCCCTAGCAGTGTGGCTAAGCAGCACATTTTAGAGACTCTCAAAAAGCTCATGCCACTGGCACAAAGACAATCTTTCTGGGAATCAAAGAGCAAGAGGCTGGAATGATGCTGGCTGTACGCAGGGCCCTCCACTTATCTACTGATTGCAGAACAAATGAGGGCTTAAAAGAGAAGAATGCATGCTGAAAAGTATTTGATCCAACCTTTAAAGTGGAAATAAAACCTCTTCATGTCTAGCAAAGGTGAAGCAGTAACCCCATTAGATTATAGCCCCAGTTTCCTACACCCATCAGTACAACCTGCAGGTACATTAGCAAGAATTAAGAGACCACCTTCAAACTAAATTCCAATTCCAGAAGCCTTGGTTTGAGTAGACAAAATGAAACCGCAGATGCAACAGATAAAAAGAGTGTTTCTCCTGTACTACAGGCTTGAGGATCTTCTTCAGAAAGAACATTGGGTGGGAGAATGCTCAGGTATGATTTTGTTGGTGCCCCTGCTCAGGTCTGGAGGTGAAGCTACCAGGAGAGCATAGATTGAGTAAATGTGTTCCCATTCTACATTGGTTTATAGCCTAATGCTTATTCCACATGGCCTGAGAAGTAAGACTAACACAAAAAGGACAGAAGCTACAAAGAACAGATTTGAATTCAATATAAACAAGTACTAAGAGCAGCATAAAGGTGGTGTTAGCACCCCCTCCTCGTGGCCATGAGTTCTCTGTCAGTGGATGCCCAATCACAGGTAACTGAGGAACCTCAGGGCTCTTGAGGTCCAAAAAGTTCCATGGGGTATAAACCCCTGGCATTGCTCCTCCACTGGAAGTACATCTGGAGGCAGCACCTTAGCAGGAATCACAGTCAGAAAGCATATCAAATTGTCCAAAGGAGAAGAAAACAAAAACTAACACATCCAAAGGAAATAGACTCAGGGAAAAAAAAATCCTTATTCAAAGACAAAGGAAAAGAAGCAAAAGCCAAGATGTAAAGTGAAGGAGGAGAAGCAAAGCTTTGAGGAGGCTCCTGAGGTGACTAGCAGACTGAGACAGCCATCTTGCTTAGGGTTGCTAGGGCCAAGGTTGGGCCATGCCTGGGCGAGTTCTTGCTGGGGTATCATGGAGGTATTCAAGCTTTGAGCAAATAGTTGGACTTCATCAGTTTTCAGCTAGAATTGCTAAGTCCTCAAATTACTTGTCATATTTTATGAGTATGTACCCCTGTACTTTTTTCTGGAAAGTTGACTACTTTTAACAGATTCTAAACTGTTTTAGATAAATTTCAAAGCACCTGTTCGTTCTATCAGCATGTTTAATATAACATACATGGATACTAGTATTTGGAAATACTTTCTTACTTGGTATTAGATAACCAGAAATTTAAAGTTGTATCTAGTATTAACTCTTGCTCTCTGGGGGCCTGATAGTGAATAAATTGATAAATGTTCCTCCTACTAAATGATTACACTGTGGTTGTATTCAGGCATTGGAATGTTATGAAGTCCAGGGAATGAAAACAACTTAACGCCAAATATTAAGTCCAATCCCAGGGAGGGTTCACGTGGCATGTATACTGAGCATTTGCCCTTTTCCTTCTCAAACTGCTTTCCCCCTTTTGACAACTGCCTCAATTTTTGTTTGGGATCAGCTCCCTCCCACTCTTGAATACTGTGACCTGGGCTGGCTCTTTCTTCAGTTGTGCAGGTGAAGCTCCTTCAGTCAGAGTCATACTTTCCCTGGCCACATGGCTGCGGTAGGGTTGGCATAGCACCTAATCCATTTGAGTCCTGATGACTCTCAGAGATAATCCGGAAATACTGGGACAAAGACTGTTGCTTTTTTCACCCTGGATTTAAATCTCTGAGTTACTGACAGGCACCGCTTAACCATGTGAGGTTCCAAAATAGAGCCAACACTGGAGAAGCAGATCCAAGAAATGGATAACAGGAACTCGGTTCTTGGTAATGTGATTCAAGCATAAATCAAGGCACACTTGAGGCTAAATTACATCTCATTCATATGTGCCAATAAACTCTCTCTTTTAAACAACACAAGACAGTTTGGGTTGGGTTTTCTGTCACTTGCAACCAAAAGGCTTCTGATTATAATGAAAATTCAAAACTATGGTTTGACAGTTACATTTAGAGTCCCCATAAAATAAAACTCTATCAATTCAAATGGCTTTTTCTAAGCACACCTAATGGTGAAAGAGTATTTTTACCTGCTTTCTCCTCACTGGTGTCTTTGCTTCCTCTCCCCTCTTCTAAAGTATCTCCAAGATAACACAAATTCCCTCGAGGATCATATTTCCATTTAAAACATGCCCTGAAATGCAACCAGCTCTTAAAATCATTTCACAGAAACCTTAACAAGACAAAGCAGCAAAGGGAATGTAAAATGTAATACGGTCATGGTGTTTGAACAGGGGGTTTTATAACATAATGAGTAAACAGAACTCCTTCCAGTTTCATTTATCCCAAGAAGCTCAAATCAGTGTGAAAGTTAATGTCACCTTTTTTATGAAAATAAATTGATTTTTTTCATGGGGAAAAATGGGCTTTATAACCTAAAACCTAATCCTTTGTTTATAATTTGTGAAATTATAATTCTGATAGTAATTAGCAGGTAACCAAACCTTGACACCAGAAGACTTGAAAACTATGTTATAGCAGGGGCAGAAACAAAGTCAGATCAATGGACAACTCTTTGCCTGGTTTGTTCAACGAGTTCATGGGAAGTTGGTAAACCACTATTTAGCACAGTCTCTTCTTTAATTATAGAAACCACATACAATGTCATGGTGGTAAGCCAGACACACATAATCAGACCTAATTTGAAATTAGACAAATAATCAATCAATGAATGAAACTACTTGCTTAATAGGAAAATGTGTTTTTTTAAACAATTGAAATAGCAGCAAAAGGAGCTCAGAATTGATAAGGCACCGAATTCTGCACATTGTGAAACTGAAAGTAGAAGAGAGGTTATTTGATAAAGTAGCTGTAAATACCAAAAGCAGTTTGAACAAGCCTTCCAAAATGTCTTCAGCCTGAACATAGTAGTTCACAAGAAAGTAAATGTCATGTAAGTAAACTTCTAGATATCTAAGAATTTGCCTCAGTTGGAATATTTTCCCAATCTAACTTAGGTACTGTCATTCTAGAAGTAAATAAAAATATATCTTTTAAATGGTTGGGAGTGGGGGCTTCTAAAGTTTATCTAGAGACACTTATTCAGATGAAATAAAGAGTTAAGTCATCCAAGTAAATTAAACTCAAAACTTACACAGTTTTCTAAACTCCTCCACCTCAAAAGGTTTTCTTTTATATTTCACTTAATTGCAGAACTTTTACCTCATAAAATTATTTCACCATCCCTTTAAAAAGACTAGCTCAGAGAAATATTGGTTAGATCCAATGGCTCAAAACCCAAAGATTTGATAAATCATGGTGTTAGATTTTGCAACATCCTTGCTTCTCTCCATTTTCTGTGAATTCTGAAGCATTCACATTGAATTCAAACTAACTTAATTTAAAAACTTATTTAAGACAGCTAGCATAATTGGATAGCCATATCTTGTGATCAGAAGATCAATATCGCAAAGGTTGCTCATAGCAACCCTAACATGCTTCCATAGAGATGCATGGCCAGTCTTGGTCTTGGGGGCAAGTTCTGCCTAATTGAAAGTCCAATATCTTTAGAACTGATTAATGTCAAAATATGATGGCTAAAGTAATCATTTAAAGTCATTAAAAGATACCTGTGTTTATACTAAGTGCAAAAGCTTATGTAATATTAGACAAAAACTTAAGCAGCTCTTTATATGGCTCACAAGTTTGCAGTCCATAAGAGAATACAAAACTAACCACTTGAGATTTAATATGGCAATGGAAATGAGAGACTGGGAAAAGGCAATGCAAAAGCATTTCCAAAATACTGTAAGCAATTAAAGCATAAAAATATGCTAATATACAAAAATAATATTTTATAAATAAGCTCTCAAGCCTAAAATAAAATGGAAAAACAATGAAGACTAAATTTAGAACCTAAAACACAGTTCAAATAAAATTTTTTCATTTTTAAATGCATGCATTCTTTAAGTAGTTTGTTCCATGAAATAACACTCATAAAAGAAACTATCTTTTCTGGAAAACACTAATAGCTAATTAAAGCTACCAATTCACACAGCTGGAGCATGAATTATTAATGAACTTATGGGTTGGTAATAAGAAAGCATAAGACACAGCTTAGCACTGTAAAATACCACAGAAATAGGAGAATCAGGAAAGGAAAACCAGCTCTCTGGAGGAAAGAAATAAAGCAATCTCTACATTTGAATTCAAATATTCATAAAGCAAGAAAACTACAGATTCCTGGTAGAAGTAAGAACCAATAATATATAAATTCTATTAATAAACATTATTAATGAAGCTAACTGCTAGACAGCATAATAATTATTTTATACACAGCACAGTGGATACAGATTTTTCTTTAAATTGTTATGCCCACCTACTCATTAAAAATGGGTGATGAAGGTCTTTTTTTTTAAAGCATCATGTAAAGGTAAGCATCAAGTGAACCAAAAATATTCTAGCTCTGAGTTACAGTTGCTTAACCCCCAAACCCCCATCTGGAACATTTTTTTAGAAACCAGCACCCCCAAAAAGAAATTGACCATTAGCAGCACAGAAAGAGATATATAAACACCAAGCAGAGCCAAAGGTGTAGTCAAACAGTCCAATCTGGGACCACCAGGCAAAAAGAACGACTGTCTTTCATCACTCACTTGTATGGATTTATCAACAGCTCCCAATCATCAACTCAGCAGTGCAAAAGAAGCCACATTTATCATCCAGTTCCTGACATCCAGTCTGTTTCCAAGTGTGCAACCAGAGTGTGCCTCGGTAGCTCTCTTGGTTGAGAAATTTTAAATGAGAAAATGGGGACAGGTGACTATAGTTAGAACCTTCTAGCAGGTAACTCATGAAAATACTAGCAGAAAGAGCCACAGTTTAATACTATTGCATTTCCAATTCAGAAAGTCAGCCAGTCTTCTTGAAGAATCTAACTTGAGAGCCTTACCTCAGTTAATTGTTTTCCAGTGTAGCCCTGTATTTACCCCACTTGTTCTGTGAGTGTTAAAACAATTCAATCTCTACAATTGAATTCAAATTGTGACTTTTCCCCTCATTTGTGTGTTTCTTGACTTATCTAATTATTGTAGATCTTCAAGTTCCATAATCTGTGGGACTGAAAAAACTCAGGTATCCTTGAAATAATAATTATCTGCCCATATGAAAGTAATATTTTACTTAATTGTAAATCAATTAACATTTAATCAGTGCTTACTATTTGTTTATACACTGAAAATTCTAATCACAGAGAAGTCCAAAACTTGATTTTAGCCAAAGTTGCAACCTAATCACCACTAATTTTTTTTTCCTCAAACCTGTTGATGTTGGGTGTTCTTCTCATGTTCCCTTGCCTCTTCCACTTCTGGTGCAGGTTCTCATGAGCTGTGGCAGAAATAAAAGTTAGACAAAAGAAAGGAAGCAAAGCAACAAGGTTCTACAGACCACCACCCATCACCTCTCTCTCTGGAAAAATCTTGTCTTGAACTTTGTCCACTGCTGATAAAAATTGTATGAGAGAAGACCAGCATAGCCTGAGGCAAAATTCCCAAGGTCATAGGTTAATTTTTAAAGCCAACACACTCCTTTCAGTATCTCTTTAGCCACAGTAGTGGCTGGTTTTATCTTTGCATAGCACAATGTCTGGCCCAGAAAGATATTTGTAGTATCAACTAATTGATTAATTAATTGGTTGACTATATTCCAGAATTCCTTGGCCAGCATCAGCCACGTTCTATACCTCCATGGCCTCTATCCTTGAGCTCTTCATCACAGCTAGTCATCCTGAGAAAGTCATCTCAGATTCAATAAAATTCTTCACAAAAGAGAATATACACTCAAAATTGAATATTCCAGGATAGATAACTCAATGAACAACCTTTTACCTGAGAATGTCCATAAATACAATGAATCTCCAGGGTTAAATTTTCAGATATCAAAGCTGAGGCCAGGGGGATTCTCTCATGTCACCCATCTGCCTCTAGTCAATGTGGACCAAGCACTAAGACCTCTGCTGGAGAAAGAGAGGAGGGAGAATTTATTCTTCATTTCCAGATTTTTTCTTTACTTCTGTATATTTTCTGTTATGCTCCTCTTTACTACTAAATGAATATGAAATAGATTATGTCAAAATTACTTAAAAATATATCATAAGGCCAACTCAAGAACATGAAAATAGTCCTTTTTATTAATTACTAGCACGTTATTTACACTGAAGCACAGTAGTACACTGGTTGGCAGCACAGACTCTGGGGGTCTTGGACAAGTTGCTTCACCACTCTGTGGCTCTGTTTTCTCATCTTTTAGGAGACAATAGAACTCCTACCTCATATAGCTGTCATGAGAAAGAATAGTGTCTGGCACAAAATGAACACTCAGTAAGGAACAACTTCTATAATTTAAATTCAAGAGAACTGGACAGTAATCAGGCAGGCTAATGACATTTTTGTTTTTACAACATACAAACCTAGGAATGAAAACAAGCACTAGACTTTCTAACAGATAAGCAGAGACTTGATAGGTGAGGCCTCAAATTAAAACAATAACAGAGGAATTCACATTATAGCAGTACTCAAACATTTTCAGTTAGCATTATGAGTTATTAGAAGTATAAATTCAGGTATCAATCAACAAATGGAAATTTTAAGAGGCAATGGCCCTCCCAGCAATCTTAACATATATTACAGAGTAAGTCAACCTCTCTACTCACAGATAATAATTAACTAGAAAATATATTAAAATGCTTCCCTATCAGAGGTTATATCCTCTGCCTCACATATGTCCCCAACCCCTTTCCAGCCTCCTCACTAAGGGTAACCCAGACTTCCAAAGGGCTAAGCTCTGACACAAGCTCCCAGAGGCTTCTAAGACTTTCCTCTAGGGCTGTGACCAGCATTCATACCAGCACATACCATTTGTTAGAAATTGAATTGGATACCCAAGATATGTATTGAAGCCCTAACCCTTAGAACCTCAGAATATGACCTTATTTGGATGTAATGTCTTTATAGAGGTAATCATGTTACAATGAAATCATTATAGCAGGCACTAATTTAACATGACTGGTATACAAGAGGGAAATTTGGACCCAGAGAGAGATACACATGAAGAGAAGGTATGGGACGATGAAGGCAGAGATTGAGGTGATGCATCTACAAGCCAAGGAATCCAAAGGTTGCCAGTTAACCACCAGAGGCTCAGAGAGAGGCAGGGACCAGATTTCATCACAGCCCTCAGAGGGAACCCACCCTGCTCACACCTTGACCTCAGACTTCCAGCCTGCAAAACTGGGGGACAATAAAGTAATGTTCCATAAGCCACCTAGTTTGGGGTATTTCATTACAACTGACCTAGCAGATTAATACAGAGCTTCTGACTGGACCTTTCCCTGAGGTAGCACCTACCTCCTGGCCTTCTCATCAAACAGAAGCACAATTCCCTCAAATCTTGGGAAGATAAAAGTGAGATTGTTCTGAAGCCTTCTGAGTACTATAAGGTTCGAGGCACAGGAAACGGGAGTCGGAGACCAAGGCATGTTAAAAGAGGAAGTTTATTCTGCACTAACGAGCGAGATAGAAAAACCAGGATTAGAGGAGGAGGAGGAGGAGAAGGACCCGCCAGGCTGTCTCGCAGACTGGGGAGAGCAGCAACACGTGCAGAGGTGAACATGCCTTTTGAGGGGAGGTACGGGAAGGGGTGGGGCCCAGAACACTTGGCACGCGCTGATTGGTGGTTCAATGTCTTGGGGATGTCCCGGAGGCAGGCGCAGTTTACGTCATACTCCGCCCACCAGTTGGGGGAAGGGAGGATCTATCATTCCAGGCTTTTGGTGATATTAAAAAAAATTGAGAGTCCAGGCAAGGTCAGGGGGTGAAGGTCCGTTTTCTGTAGCTATTTCCTGCTGAGAGGGGGCATCATTAGGGGTGTCTACCCGGGGTCTCAAGGATTCTGGTGACATAGGTGTCTCTAGGTTCTGAATTCAAGGCCAGATAGATCTCTCCCACCTTCTGGTTGGTGAACGCATGCATTCTGTTCTGAAAAAAAACTAGTGAAACAGAGCATGAGACAGGGGCCAAAGAGCAAAATTAAAGGAATAGATACCAGTGGGCCTAATGATGGGAGGAGCCATGGGAGTGTTTTCCGTGCTGGACGAGGGGTGCAGCAGCATGATTTCCCCAAGGGACTGGTTGGTGAAGTCTCGAGTGCGATCCTGTTGAGTCACTTGGGAGGTAAAAGCTGGTCCTGAGGCTGCTACAGAGTCACTTGTCTGGTTTTGCTGCTTTTCTGTGCCTGAAGCTGAAATACAACCTGGGGGTAAGGTTCTTGAGGAGGAGTGAGTCCCCTGGCTAGAGGGCTGGTCCTTGGGAGTCTTGGTCGGCTGGTTCTGGCCTGGACAGAAACCTGTCAGCGTGTTCCCGGAGCAGTTGCCTGAGTAAGGGCAGATATGGAAGATAAGTAGCCAGGAGAGGAGGGTCATTAGGGAGACTATGGTCCAGCAAGAAGGGTCTCCCATATAGGAGTTCAAAAGGGCTTAAGAAGGTGTGGCTCCTTGGTGTAGCCCAGATTCCGTTCAGGGCCATGGGCAGGAGGTCCGGCAAGGAGCTGCGAATTTCTAGAGAGAGTTTAGTTAGAAGGTCTTTAAGGAGGTCATTGATCCTCTCGATCTTACCCGATGATTATGGGCTGTATGGTATGTGCAGTTTAGTTAAATCAGGATTAGAGAGAGGAAAATCTGAGAGTCCCGCCCGAGATTGAGTGAGGGCCTCTACATCCTCGGGGCAGGAGTGCGTTGCCGCAGGTTGGGTGGAGGCAGCGGGAAGGAGTGGCTGGGTTCAGACCTGGGGACTGGGTCAGGGAGATGTCAGGATTCTGGAGGAACAGAAGATGGAGTTCCTGTATGCGAGAGGGGGCAAAGAGAGATAAGGATTGGTGGGACAGAAGATCCTCTAGTCTGTGGGTGGAGAAGACCTGTAAGGTTGCTGGAGGCAGATCTTCTGGGCCTTCTTGGTGAGAGCAGCGGCTTCAGCCGGAGCCCAGAGGCAGGGCTGCCATCCCCAAACCATGGGATCAAGCTGTCTGGACAGGTAGGCTGTGGGGGTGAAGGCTGGCCCTAGGGGCTGGGTGAGGACTCCCATAGCTATTCCCTGTCTTTCATCAGTAAATAGGAAAGGCCTAGAGATGTCCGGGAGAGAGAGATGCCAGAAGGGTATCCCGGAGCTTAGAAAAAGCTTGGCAAACGAGGGAGGGTGAGGAGAGGAGCCTACTGGTGTTTCTTTAGCGGCCTGGTATAGAGGCTTAGCTTAGAGAGCAAAGTTTGGGACCCAATGGAAGAAGAATCCTACCAGCCCCAGAAAGGACAAGATCTGTTCCGCAGAAGTGGGACGCTGTAGGTCTCGTATTGCTTGCATTTGGTCAACTGTCAGTCCTCGGGAATTGGGCATCAGACAGATCCCCAAGTAAGTGATGGTGGGGGCCGACAGTTGCGCTTTGGCAGGGGACACACAGTATCTTTTGTCCCCTAGAAAGTTGAGGAGGCCAGCTGTATGCCTCTGAGACATGTCCAGGGAGGGGCTGCAGAGAAGGAGATCATCTACATACTGGAGAAGAGTGCTGGGTTCTAACGAGAATTGTCGGAGGTCTCTGGGTAAGGCCTGGCCAAACAGATGAGGACTGTCTCTGAACCCCTGGGGCAGGACCTTCCAGGTGAGTTGGCGGGATACCTGCTTGTCTGGGTCCTTTTACAATTCTTGTCAACAGTTAACTTTAGAACTTCTTTCCTTCTTTCAA
The DNA here is from genome assembly GCF_027574615.1 of Eptesicus fuscus. Lineage (NCBI taxonomy): Eukaryota > Metazoa > Chordata > Mammalia > Chiroptera > Vespertilionidae > Eptesicus > Eptesicus fuscus. The sequence continues at coordinate 4,645,370 of NC_072474.1, read as the reverse complement.
CATACCTTCCATTAAATATTTCTAAACATTTTCTAGCAATTAATGTTTCACTATTGTATGCTATTTAAAATATTTAGAAAAGGCAGGGGGAGGAGGGAACAGGCCCTGAAGCCTGTTTTCAGGCCTCTAACCACTTGAATTTTAAAACTGCTACTTTTTTCCTAGAGATAAAGATCTAAGTTTTTAAGCCTGTGCAGTCAAGAAAGTTGTTCTCTAGGAAGGGTGGAGTGGGGGAGGGGGCGGGGTGAGAAGGCACTGAGGCCAGAGCAGTTTTCAGAGCATTAAAGGGTGATTTGCCATCAATACCCATGACGGAGATCATGGAAGGGAAAAATGACCCTGAAAAGGAGGGCAGGACAGAGAAGGTAGCCCCCATATAGACCAGAAAGGAGACCGGCTTACCCGCTACCTTGAGAGTTAGTCTGGGCTTGGCGAGGGTGATGGGGGTTGTCAAGTCCAGGCATCTTCAGTCTTCAGCCAGTCTTCAGTCATGGCCAGCAGCGGGTCATGACCTGGAAGGGCAGCCCCTCTACGCTGAGACCAGAGGGCCCGTCACTTTTCCAGGGGCAGTCACTTTTACTGTTCACTGGGCAGGGCTTGGTTGGAGCCAGGGGCCGGGGCACTGCTTTGCCCAGTGGCCTTCATTTCCACAGTCTGGGGTGCCACGTGATCTCAGGTTCAAAGACTTGGAGAAAGAAACATGCAAATTAATACACAAGACAAGAAATATAAATTTGGAAATTATGGGGGAAGCCAGTTGTGATCTTGGTACAAGGGACCAAGTTCCACTGAGTCTCAGTTCCCATCTGCTTTTATTTACTACAATACACAATTGCCTTTTAGGAATGCAAACAGACATATCAATGGTAATGTTTAGTTAACAGTAAGATTATCAGGTTGGGGGAGTTGGCTTTAGGCCATTGAGTCAGTAGGTAATAAAATGCAGATATTCAGCCCTGAAAATATCAAAAAGCCCCATTCAGCCTTCAGACCGGACTTCTCACATTTATATTAATTACTGTTGATCTTGACTCCCAGCAGTTATTAACTGGGAAAATAAACCCAGGGGAGTAGGTAACCCTTGGGGAACTTCCAGATTGTCTCTCATAGCTTCTTATGGACACTAACAGCATCATAAAGTTGTATGGACTGGGCATAAAACTTTATGATAAAAATACTATCCATTAATTTAAGGTAAAGACAAGAAACCTTTTCTTCACATTTTCAGCAACAACAATACACACATTTCAAATACTTCCCTGGGAAGTATCCATATCTAACCTAATTATTGTAACTTTGGAAGATAACTCTCAAATGGGAGAAACACCAAACATTTCTTCTTGTAAGTTACATTAATGACATTGTCAACAAACTAAAGGTAAATAATTGATTTTAATGAATCAGGGTTTATATTTTAACATAAATAAGTATAATTTAACTTCAAATTAGATTTATGCCTCAATGGAGATAGGTATACATTCAATCAATGGGAGCTCACAAGAGAAACTTCAAAGATAAAGGTTTATTCCCATCCTCAGGAGCCTCCACTCTTATTTATATGATTTTTTTAAAAATATAGGATATGCATGGGTTTATGACCAGTAGCACTTTAAAAAGTGTATCAAGGCTCTGTAAAACCAGTCATAAATACAGACTTTGAAATTCTTCACAGAGGTAGCCTCAAGTCTTGTCATTTTATACACTATCCTCAGAGCATCTCTTCCATACAATTTGATGATTATAGTACTCTTTCCTGGGCTCCAGCTTTCTTTAACTGGGTACCGTGCCTCTTAGCTCAAACTCAACACAACCAAAACTGAAATCAAATCTTCTGTCACCCTAAACCTGCTGGTACCTCCTTCCTTATTGTCTACCTTGACTAATGGAATTGTCATCTACACTGTCCAAGTCTGAAACTTAATAGTCATCAAGGATTACTCATCCTAAATACCTCAATCAGTCTCCACATCCATTTTCTAGCTAAGTCTGCCCTCTCCCCTTTCAAACAGTGTCAATGTCATGTTTCAGGATCCCATAGTTCTTGCTTGGACAATTTCAATATCCTTCTAATTTTTCACTCTGCCTCAAATATCTACATTTTCTACAACGTGATCTTTCTGAAGTATAAATCTCTAAAGCACCACCAAAATTTGGGATAAATATGTGTCAATAGCTTTCCTTGCCTTCAGGATGAACCTAAACACCTTATGTGGTAAGCAAAATAATGGTTCTCCAAAGATGCCCATGTCTTAATCCCCAGCACTAGTGATTCAGCCACAAGACAAGGAATGCAGGCTTAATTTTGGCCCCATAAGATAATTTTGGATATCTGACCTTCTGAAATATAAAATAATAAATATGTGTTGTTTTAAGCCACTAAGTTAAGGTGACCAGACGTCCCACTTTTGGCGGGACAGTCCCGATTTTTAACAATTTGTCCCGCATCCCGCAGCGTTTTAAAAAAGTCCCAATTTTTGGAAAGAATGCACGACAAGCTAGGGAACGGCGGGAGAACGGAAAGGGAATATACGGTTTTCGGCGGCCATGTGGCTATTTAGCCAGGATATGAGTTTTATATTATTTTTGTTAATTTTATAATGTTAAACTTTAATAATAACAAATAATTGTTGAGAACTGATTATTGAGAACTGCTTATCAAAGTTCGCATTGTTGATCAGTTGTTAGAATTCGACCACCATTGTTTGGACTTAATGAACAATGGCATTTTTTGGGATTGGCAACGACGAAAACATTTTGTAACTGTCTCTCAGCCAATACACATCGTACCGCGTGCTAGTAAGCTAGTTAAACAAGTGATGTCATTACAAATCAGCTATTCAGATAATTTAGGTAAGTAATTTATTTATTTATTTCATAAATACATAAATTTTCTTGAATTTAGCAGACAGTACTCGTATTATTTATAGTTTATAGTGGCGGCAAAAAGTCTAGTGCCGGCCTTGAAAGTGACACGACTTACATTACGGCAAATTCATGACCTTTTAAACAACAACAGCAATCTACTAAAAAAAATTCACTCAAATGAGAAATATGCCAAAGAATAAAATAATACTATACATAATTTTTTATTTATTATATTTGTAAATTGTACTTATGTTGAAATTTAAAAAAATATATTACAATACTATTTTTGCATTCTATGAAAATTTTTGTTGTTCCATATAGACCAAATTTTTAATCCAGACCCCCCCCCCCCTCCGGTCAATGGTGTCCCGCTTTACCAATGTTAAAATCTGGTCACCTTATCCTATATCTAACATAGCTTTGTGTTTATTTCAATATACCCCATGGGCTTCTTTGTCTGCACCTTCCACTAGAGACCATCAGCTACTTGAAAACAGATACCCCGTGTTAATTCATCTCTACATCCCCAGTACCTAACACAGTGCCTAACTCATAAAGGCAAATTGAATACTTTTGATGGTAAGCATATAAATAGAACAGTAGACTAAAAGGAAAGCAAGGTTAAAAGAAGGAGGCCATGGACAGTGTGCTCAGTGGTTAGAGCATTAGGCATCAAAGGGTTGTGGGTTCAAGTCATGTACCTGGGTTGCAGGTTCCATCCCTGGCACCTGTCAGGATGCGTGCGGGAGGCAATCAATTGATGTCTTTCACATTTCTCTCTCTCTCTCTCTCTCTCTCTCTCTCTCTCTCTCTCTCTCTCTTGCTCTCTCTCTCTCTCCTTCCTTCCCTCCCTCCCTTTGTCTCCTCTAAAAATCAATAGAAAAAAATATCCTTGGGTGAGGATTAACAAAAAAAGGAGGGAAGGAATCTAGGATGATGAGAAAATATTGATAAATGGAAAAGGAGAAAGAAGATATTGGAGATAGAGGGATTAGATGTATAAATGCAAAAAGGGAGATAAATTTATTTTACTAGCCTGAAAGTAGTCCAAATAAGTGAGATCATTGACAAAAATAGAGGAACTATACTTGAAAAGGAAGAAAGATTTTTTTCTCTAAGTAAGAAAAAAAAAGATTAATGCACAGACATTAATTCATTAAAAGATTAATATACACATGCACAAAGTCAAAGTGTATCCTTTCACAAGATTAGAGACATAATTTTATTTTAAGACATATTTATGTAGTTCCCTTATATTTCTTCAAAATCTCTCAGTGTATAGTAATTTTAACAATAGATCAGATAGCTGGTAGCTCTTGGGAATTTTTTAGGGCATCAGATCCTTTTTCAAGTCAGGAAAGCACCTGAGTATTTCCAGCTGCTTTATTTCACAAAAGAAAAATACCAGTTTGTTTCCAACCAATTCAAGTTCTGCTAACAGCCCATAAAAAATCTCTTTTAGGCCAACTCAAACCCAGAGTTTCCGTACCTTGATCTCTAGGCCATAGGACCCCAGCTATTCCCTTAAATGTATTTTTCACAAGCAAAACACACAAAAGTTTACCAAAATATCCCATCCCTTCTGAAGTCAATGGTGATGAGATAACAGCCAAAACACCCACAATTAAAGGAATATTGAGAAACCTTTACATGGTCACCTGCCTCAAAGAACAATGATGAAAGGGTAATCACTGACACTGCACTCACCAACCCGCTTTTGGAGGGAAAAAAAAAAAAAGCCTCTCATAAGGATAGATGTTAATGACAACCTTGCCAAGGAATGTGCTCCAGTGGGCAACTCGCTCCGGGTGGAAGCAGCTTGAGAAGAAGTCCTCCCTGATCCCACGGTTCGGAGAATGCCTCTCCTGTCCTGCAGCCCGTGAGAGCAGCACTGTCTTTATCTGAAACTGCTGCTCTTCAGCAGCTGTCTGTTTAGTTTCATCCCCAGCCACTTTCTCCAATAATACTTACAAAAGTTTGTTTTTACCCAAAGGGTCAGAATAGTTTAAAAAAACACAACTCAGTCAGTCTTCAGGTTATCAGGTCTTCCTTTTCCCATTCATCATGGCTTCAGGAAAGCCATCTTGTCCCATTAAGCTTAAATGTGTCGCCATCTCACTTTTTTACCTACTTTCCAGTGCCCTATACAGCTGGCTGCCACCACACTTGACATGCCCATCCACAAGGCTCATTCCATTTCAGGCAAGTTAGATGCCATTTCTATGATTTTTTAAAGAGATTATCTCACTTAATTCCATAAACAAACAAAAAAGACCAATCACATCCCATTCATTATCTTATTCACTTATTCAATTAATTTATTTTAAGCTCCTGCATACAAGCATTGGGCCTCTCCACAAAGAAAGCTTCCATAGCTGAATGTTTGTGTCCCCCTAACATTTATATATTAGAATATAATCTCCAATGTAATGGTATTTGAAGGTGGGGCCCTTAGGAAGAGATTAGGAAGTGATGGAATTATAAAAGGGACCCCAGCGAGCTCCCTCCCTCCTTCTACCGTGTGAGGACACAGTGAAAAGGTGAATTTGAACCCAGGAAGCAGGCTGTCACCAAACATGAACTCTGCTGACACACTCATCTTGGACTTCCCAGTCTCCAGAACTGTGAGCAATAAATTGTGGTTGTTATAAGCCACCCAGTCTACAGTATCTTTGTCATCAGTCTGTAGTATTTTTGTTGTAGCAGCTAAGCTAAGACAAAAGCCAGTGGTATAAGGAACTTAATACCTCTGCTCACACTGGGCTGCAGGATCAGATGGTTCTGGGAATGTCACTCACAATCAATAAAGATAACTTCCTGAGTATATATTCTGTTCCCAGCATCACAGAGTTCCAGAGGACTTATAAAACATGGTTCTTACTCCCACAGAGTTTACACAACAGTTATAAAATAAAAACACACAAACATAAAAGCACAAGAGAGGGTAAGAACCAGTGAAGAGCCTGTTTCAAGACAGATAAGAGTTGTAAAGGGAAGGGAAGAGAAGGGAAGAGAAGCCGAGGGGAGGGGAGGGGAGGGGAGGGGAGGGGAGGAGAGGAGAGGAGAGGAGAGGAGAGGAGAGGAGAGGAGAGGAGAGGAGAGGAGAGGAGAGGAGAGGAGAGGAGAGGAGAGGAGAGGAGAGGAGATGGTTTCAGGAAAAAAAAATATGTAAGCCAGTGCTGAGTGGAGAATTTTCACAGCATTTTGAAGGCTGCCCAGAACATTTCAAACTTTAATCAAAGAAACTACTAAAGACATTTCCTTAAACTAATAAAATACAGAAACTATAAACTAATAAAATACAGAAACTATTCTGAGGGCCTAGCCAGAGATTATAATATGAAAAACTATTCATGGGGCAACTTTTGGAAAGGAAATATTTTCCTTAAAGGAGAGAAATATTAACATTATCAACTCTCATCTCATTCTATTATTTTAAAAAACAAGTGCTTTGGAGTTTTACTCACCTATCCTTCTACAAGCTAGCATAGAAAGACAACATTCCCCCTGCCCTTCCAAATAAAAATGCTCTTTTTCCTAGTATTTACAAACTATATTATGTGAAAATGGCAATACAGATAAAACACCTGGATTTTATTGAGGTGGGCCAATAACAGACACTAGAGACCAACAAAGGCACAAAGCTCCATGTTTCAGATTGTATGAGGTTCATTTTCCTGATTTATAAAACTTATAATTTCTAGGAATATTACATAATCTTCATAATTCACAGAATAAAAGCAGCCCTGTCAGATTCTAGTGGATGTAAAAGTAGCAGCACTATCATTGCTATATTTTCAATAATGTTTGTCGAATTTATAATTCCAACATTGAGAAATAGTTCAGAAAGAAACAAATCAATCATAAACATCACAACAAAGAAAAGGAGAAAGCAGGATTCATAATATTAAAATGGTGTCGCATTACCAGCTGAAAAAAAAAAATATCCTGTCTCAAGGAGAATCAAAGGGGAGAGAAAACATTGAAAATAAAGTTAATGGTTCTAACTTTCAGACTAAAACAAGAACCACTCTTCTCCTTAACAATGCTTTTCTCCCCTTTCAGATAATTTTGGCGACCTTTTATTAATCTCAAGGAAGATATTATATAACAGCCAAAACAAACTGCACTTTGAAAGTGGTATTTGAAAAAGAAAAATTATCTTATTCAAGGGTGGATTTCAAAATACTGACAAGTTTGTACACTGGAGCAAAGAGAGCTTGGATATTCTTTTATTATTATTATTGAATAAAGAGAGCGCTTGACAAGACTTGGTTATATTTTTAAAAGAAAAGAATTGCATTGCTTACTTAAAAGTGCTTTGTACATAGAAAGTGCTCAGAAAAAACTACTTAGTAAAAGAATTTATTAATTTGTTAACTGTGAAAATTTTAAATTAAAAACAAACCCCTGATTCATCAGGTCAGCCCAGCTACACAATAATAACAGCTCTTTTTATTATTTTTTAAAATTTATCTTTATTGTTTAGAGTATTACAGATGTCCCCCTTTTTTCCCATTGACACCCTCCACACCTCACCCCCCCCCCCCCCCAGGCTTTAACCAGACTAGAGTCTGTGTCCATTTGTTATGCATATCGTATGTAATAAAAGGCTAATATGCAAATCAATCGAATGGTGGAATGACTGATTGCTATGATGCGCACTGACCACCAGGGGGTAGATGCTCAATGCAGGAGCTGCCCCCTGGTGGTCAGTGCACTCCCACAGGGGGAGCGCTGCTCAGCCAGAAGCCCAGCTCACAGCTGGTAAGCACAGCAGCGGTGGCGGGAGCACTAAGGATGTCCAACTGACGGCTTATGCCAGGGGAGCGGGCCTAAGCCATCAGTTGGACATTCCCTGAGGGCTCCTGGACTGCGAGAGGGTGCAGGCTGGGCTAAGGAACCCCCCCCCCCCCCCCCCCATTGCACGAATGTCATGCACTGGGCCTCTAGTATGCATATACATTCTTTGGTTAATCTCTCCCTAATCACCATTCACTCCTGCCTTCTCTCTGAGATTCGTCAGTCAGAGAACAGCTCTTTTTCAGATGAAATTATTTTCCTCCCTCATTTCCAACTCCCCACCCTTAATTTCAACCAGGTCTAGCAGGTGATCATTTCAATCACTAAACAGGAACAATGCCTTATTTACACTGACTTGTTATTCTTTTTCCTCTACAAACAAACACAAATTTTTTTTAAATGGTAGCATTGGGCCTAGATTATTTTGCATGTTCCACCACTTGGCAGGAACCTATAAAAAGCATTCAGAGAAATATCTGTGATTAAACAAAACAAAAGCAGTACACATGTATTCTTTTATAAAATTGAAACAATTCTGATGCAAATTTTTAATTTGTCTTGGAAGACACTATGAATATTCAATAGGTTTAGTCAAGAAAAACACAGACTTGATATAGAAGGATATCAGGTGATATCTGATTCCAAGCAAGCTATGCTTTATTTTTTTTAATATTTGTATTGATTTTTAGAGAGAGAGGAAATAAAAGGAAGAGAAAAGAACATCAATGCATCGGCATCGGTGTGGATGCCTCTTACATGCTTCCTACTGGGAATCAAGCCCACAACCTTTCCTGGGCATGTGTCCTGACCAGGAATCAAGCCACCCACCTTTCAGTGCACAGGATGATGCCCAACCAACTGAGCCACACCAGCCAGGGCAAGCAAGCTGTACTTTAAATACTGGAAACTTCCAAGGCCCCCAAGTAGCATCTTTTTGGCAAATGAAACTCATCAGGTATTGTCCAGGTTACATTCACACTTCTAGTTCTCCTTGAGAGATATAAAAAATGAAAACAAGGCTGTTAATCTTCACAGAATTTCCCAATCAGCCTAGAAAAAAAAATACATCTGCTAAACTTTTATATGTTTTCAAATAAGGTATTATTATACTGAGACCTTCCTACAAAATTAAATCTTCCCAAAAATTGTTGAGCATAACAATTACCTCTTATAATATTTGTCAAAGACTCATTTCAGGGGCCCTCCAGCAAGTTCTGGAGTGTGTGACCCTCCTGCCAAGCCTTCCGCTTCAGCCACCAGCCCTGCACTATCTGGTGCCTGGAGACTTCAGCAAGAGCAAATATGAGGAGACAAAGAAACAACCCCCAAGGAGAAGGAGGAATTGCCAGAAAAGGAACTAAATGAAACGAAAGCATAAAATATGTCAGAAAAGGAATTCAGATTACGAGCCATACAATTCCTAAACCAGTAGGATGGGAGAATCAACAACTTATGTAAGAATCAAGAGGAAATCAATAATGATATAGCCACAATAAAAAACACAATTAGCAAGTTAGAATAAAGGGCATCGAAACACACCCAATCTGAACAAAAAGTTGGAGAAAAAATTTAGAAAGCAGGAGGAGAGCCTAAGGGCGTTTTGGGACAACATGAAATGAAATAACACATGTGTAATAGGGGTGTTAGAAGGACAAGAAGAGGAGCAAGGATTAGAAAACCTTTTTGAAGAAATAATGACAAAAAAACTTCCCTGATTTGGAGAAGAAAAAAGTCCTACAAGTATAGTGAGTCCCTAGTAAGATGAACGCAAAAAGGCCCACACCAAGACACATCATAATTACAATGGCAAACGTTAAAGACAAAGAGAGTCTTAAAGGCTCCAAGAGAGAGACAGAGTTACCTACAAGGGATCTCTCATGATTTTATAAAATGATTTCTCAACAGAAACACATCAGGCAAGAAGGGAAGGGAATGAAGTATATAAAGTGATGCAAAGCAAGGGACTGAATCCAAGAATACTTTCTCCAGCAAGGCTATCATCCAAAATTGAAAGGGAAATCAGGAGTTTTGCAGAAAAAAAAAAAAAAAAGGTTACGGGAGTTTATCACTACCAAGCCAGCAATGCAAGAAATGCTAAAAAGGACTGTTTTAAAAAGAAGAAATAGAAAGGGAAGAAGGAACACAGACATAAAGAATAAAAATGGCTACAAACAAGTATCTCTCAATAATAACCTTAAACATAAACAGATTAAATACTCCAATCAAAAGCCATCGAGTAGCTGAATGGATAAAAAAACACAACCCATATATATATGCTGTATACAAGAGACTCATCTCAGAACAAGGGACTCACACAGACTGAAAGTGAAGAAATGTAAAAATATTTTTCAAGCGAATGAAAAAACAAAATAAAAAAAAAGCTGGAGTAGCAATACTTATATCTGACAAAATAGACCTCAAAGGGAAGGCCATAACAAGATATAAGGAATGCCACTTCATAATACTAAAGGGATTGATTCAACAAGAGGATATATCTCTGATAAATATATATGCACCCAATGCAGGAGCACCCAAATACAATAAAAAAAAAACCTACTGGGAGATATCAAGGAAGAGATCGACAGCAATACAATCATAGTGAGGGACTTTAATACAAACTCAAAGGCAGTGACTGACATCACTGGATAAATCCTCCAGACAAAAAATATCAGCAAAGAAACAGCTATCCTAAATGACTCGCTAGATCAGATGGACTTAATCAACATCTTCAGAACATTTCACCCAAAAGCTATAGAATATACATTCTTCTCAAGTGCACATGGGACATATTCAAAGGTAGACCACATATTGGGACACAGGCAAAGTCTCTTCAGATTCAAAAAGTTTGAAATCATATCAAGCATCTTGTCAGATCACAATGGCATAATATTAGAAAACAACTACAATAAAAGCAATAAAAAATATTCAAACACTTGGAGGCTGAATAGCATGCTATTAAGTAAGGATTGGGTTATCAAAGAGATCAAAGAAGAAATAAAAAATATCCTGGAAACAAATGATAATGAAAACACAACAATCCAAAAATCTATGAGACACAGTGAAAGCAGTCCTGAAAGGGAAGTTCATAGCATTTCAGGCCTACCTCAGAAAACAAGAAAAACTGGTATTAAATTATCTAACTCTACAGCTTAAAGAATTAGAAAGAGAACAATAAGAAAAGCCCACAGTAACCAGAAGGAAGGAAATAGTAAAGATCAGAACAGAAATAAATGACATAGAGAACAAAAAATAATAATAATACAAAAGATCAATGAAACCACGAGCTGGTTCTTTGAAAGGATAAACAAGATTGATAAACCTCTAGCCAGGCTCACCAAGAAGCAAAGAGAGAGGACCCAAATAAACAAAATAAAAAATGAAAGAGGCAAAATAACAACAGACCCCACAGAAATGAAAAAGATTGTAAAAAAAAAAAAAATACTGTGAATAACTCTATTCTAAGAAACTGGTCAACCTAGAGGAAATGGAAATATTCCTAGAAAAATATGACCTTATAAAACTCAATCAGGAAGAATCAAAAAATCTGAGTAGGCCAATAATAAAAAAAATCTGAGTAGGAGGAAATTGAAGCAGTAATAATAATAAAAATTAAAAAAAAAAAAAACTTCCAGCAAACCAAAGCCCTGGGCCAGAGGGTTTCACAGGCGAGTTTTACCAAAAATTCAAAGAAGAACTAAAACTTATCTTCCTCAGACTATTCCAACAATTCAAGAGGAAGGCACACTTTCAAGCTCTTTCTATGAAGCCAGCATTACCCTAATCCCAAAACCAGATAAAGACACTACAAAGAGAATTACAGGCCAATATTGCTGATGAACATAGATGCTAAAATACTCAACTAAATTCTAGCAGATGAGATACAGCATTACATTAGAAAGTTCATACACCATGACCAAGTGGGATTTATTCCAGGGATGCAAGGATGGTACAATATCTGCAAAACAATAAACGTGTTACACCACATAAACAAATTGAGAAACAAAGATCATATCATATCAATTGATACACAAAAAGCATTTGACAAAATCCAACACTCTTTCTTGATAAAAACCCTCAGCAAAGTGGGAATAGATAGATCATACCACAATACAATAAAAGCCTTATATGAGAAACCTACAGCCAATATCATACTCAATGGGCCAAAACTGAAATCATTTCCCTTAAGAACAGGAACAAGAAAGGGATGCCCACTCTCACCACTCTTTTTCAACATAGTACTGGAGGTACTAGCCATAGCAATCAGATAAGAAGAAATAAAAAGCATACAAATTGGAAAAGAAGAAGTAAAACTGTCATTATTCGCAGATGACATGATATTGTATATGGAAACCCCCAAAGTCTCCATCAAAAAACTACTAGACTTAATGAATGAATTCGGCAATGTAGCAGGATACAAAATTAACACCCAGAAATCTATGGCTTTTTTATACACCAATAATGCACTCACTGAAAGAGAAACAAAAAACACAATCACACTTACCATTGCACCAAAAAATAAAAATTAAAAAAAAAATCAAGATACCTGGAAATAAACTTAACTAACGAGGTAAAAGACCTGTACTTGGAAAACTAAAGAACACTGAAAAAAAGAGATAGAGAAAGACATAAACAAATGGAAGAATATACCATGTTTATCGATTGGTAGACTCAACATCATTAAAATATGCATACTACCCAAAGCAATCTGTAGATTCAATGCAATCCCCATTAAAATAGCAATGGCATATTTCACAGACCTAGAACAAACTCTCTAAAAATTCATATGGAATGAAAAAAGATTCCAAGAGCCCTTAGCAATCCTGCAAAAGAAGAAAAAAGTTGGAGGGATCACAATATCAGATATCAAGAAGTATTACAAAGCCACTGTTCTCAAAACTGCCTGATACTGCCATAAGAACAGACATATAAACCAATGGAACAGAACAGAGAACCCAGAAAATGACCCAAGCCATTATGTTCAATTAATATTTGACAAAGGAGGCAAGAGCATACAATGGGGCCAAGACAGTCTCTTCAATAAATGGTGTTGGGAAAATTGGACAGATACATGCAAAAAATAAAAATAAAAATGAAACTAGAACACCAACGTACTCCACACACAAAAATAAACTCAAAATGGTTAAAGGGCCCTAACCAGTTTGGCTCAGTAGATAGAGCATTGGCCTGTGGACTCAAAGCTGCCGGGTTCGATTCTGGTCAAGGGCATGTACCTTGGTTGTGGGCACATCCCCGGTATGGGGTGTGCGGGAGGCAGCTGATTGATGTTTCACTCTCATCGATGTTTCTAACTCTCTATCCCTCTCCCTGCCTCTCTGGAAAAATCAATAAAATATATATTTTTTAAATGATTAAAGGACTTAAATGTAAGATGGGAAACCATAAAAATCTTAGAGGACTCCAAAGGCAGCAAAATATCAGACATATGTTGTAGCAATATCTTTACCGATACAGTTCCTAGGGCAAGGGAAACTAAGGAGAAAATAAACAAATAGGTCTACATCAAAATAAAAAACTTCTGCACACCAAAAGAAACCATCAACAAAACAATAAGAAAGCCCACTACATGGGAGAACATATTTGCCAATATTATCTCTGATAGGGGTTTAATCTCCAAAATTTACAAGGAACTCATATAACTTAACAAAAGGAAGATAAACAATCTAATAAAAAAAATGGGCAATGGACCTAAATAGACACTTTTCCAAAGAGGACATACAGAAGGCCGAGAGACATGAAAACATGCTCAAACTCACAAATCATCTGAGAGATACAAATCAAAACAACTATGAGGTACCATCTCACATCTTTCAGAATGGCTATCATCAACAAATCAACAAACGACAAGTGCTGGTGAGGATGCAGAGAAAAAGGAACCCTCCTGCACTGCTGGTGGGTATGCAGACTCTTTCAGCCACTGTGGTGAACAGTATGGAGTTTCCTCAAAAAGTTAAAAATGGAACTTCCAATTGACTCAGCAATACCACTTCTAGGACTATATCCCAAGAAACCAGAAACAACAGTCAGAAAGGATATATGCACCCCTATGTTCATAGCAGCACAATTTACAATAGCTAAGATTTGGAAACAGCCTAAGTGCCCATCAGCAGATGATTGTATTAAAGAACCATGATACATCTACACAATGGAATACTATGCTGCTTAAAAAAAGAAAGAACTCCTACCATTCGCAACAGCATGGTGGACAGGCAGAGCATTATGCTAAGTGAAATAATTTAGTCGGAGAAAAATAAATATCACATGATCTCACTCATTTGTGGAAGATAATGAACAACATAAACTGATGAAAAAAATAGACCCAGAGACTTAGAAGCATCAAACAGACCATAAACCTCAGAAGGAAGGCAAGGGATGGTGGGGGGAGGGTGTAAGAGATCAACCAAAGGACTTGTATGCATGCATATAAGCATAACCAATGGACACAGACACTAGAGGGGTGAGGGCATGTGCTGAGGGTTGAGAGTGGTCAGGGAGAGATCAATGGAGGGGAAAAGGAGACATATGTAATGCTTTAAACAATCAAGAATTTTTTAAATGATTCATTTTAAATCCCCAAATTTAGAATATACCATTTAAGAAAACTTTTTAATCAAGAACCTAGTTCATATTATCACTACCAGTATTATTTAAATGAAGCAAAAATATTTCCAACATAGAAAAAAGCCACTCAATGGGAAGAATGTAAGAAAACAAAAATATCCATAAAATGTAAAATAATATTTGGTAAAGATAGATGTCACTTAACAGTGCTCACCATGTTAATAAAATAAATAGCAAAAAAAAGTTAAGCAGAGCTGTCTATATCAGTAAAACTTCTGGACTTCTTTCTGATTGCATGTAATATTTCTTTGATGGCAGGAGATTCAATGCAAATTCAGTGGCTTAAGAAGACAGCACTAAGCCAAAAGTCTATTGAACTCATGGTATTGAGAAACTTCAGACTACTCCATATTAGATAAATCTTCAATTTACTTAATTGTTGACAGATAAAAAACATTTGAAATAAACCTGCTCCTTCTCCAGAGGAGCCATCATTATCTCCATCTTTCAAGACTGTTCACTCACAAACAACTTTGAAAAGAATTGTCTGCATGAAAATCCATCAGAGCTTTTGCTTGCAAGTATGCAGAAAGAGAACCCTAGAAAATTGTATCCCAACACAACAGATATTATTTTTAAAATTATATATATATCCTATCTAATAAAAGAGAATCATGCAAATTGACCGTACCTCCACTACACCCCCAAGCCACTCCCACCAGCCAATCAGGAGCAAGTATGCAAATTAACCCAACCAAGATGGTGGCAGCCAAGGAGCTGGAGCAAGCAGGAAGCTTGGGTTGCCCCTGGCGATGGAGGAAGCCAAGCTTCCCCCGCCCTGGCCTACCCTGGCCTCCACACAAGGCTACAAAGTTTCAATTATAGAAGATAAATAAATCCCAGATACCTGCTTCCAGTGTATGCTTGGGTCGCCGGGGGGCATGGCCAGCCTGCAAACCACCACAGGCCCCTTGCCCAGGCTGCTCCACACCCCAAGGGAGCCCCCACCCTGATTCGGGACACCCTTCAGGACAAACCAGGCAGCCCCCACCGGTGCACCAGGCCTCTATCCTATCTAATAAAAGAGTAATATGCAAATTAACTGTCACTCCAACACACAAGATGGCTGCCCCCATGTGGACACAAGATGGCTGCCACAAGATGGCCAACAGGGGAGGGCAGTTGGGGGGCCCAGGCCTGCAGGGGAGGGCAGTTTGGGGGGACCCAGGCTTGCAGGGGAGGGCAGCTGGGGGGTGACCAGACCAGCAAGGGAAAGCAGTTAGGGGCAATGAGGCTGGCAGGGGAGGGCAGTTAGGGGTGACCAGGTTGGCAGGGGAGGGCAGTTGGGGGGCAACCAGGCCGGGAGGGGAGGGAAGTTAGGGATGACCAGGCCAGCAGGGGAGGGCAGTTAGGGGCAATTGGGCTGGCAGGGGAGCAGTTAGGCATCAATCAGACTGGCAGGGAAGTGATTAGGAAGGGACCAGGCTGGCAGGCTAAAGCGGTTAGGGGCCATCAGGCAGGCAGGCAGGCGAGCAGTTGGGAGCCAGCAGTCATGGATTGTGAGAGGGATGTCCGACTGCCTGTTTAGGCCCAATCCTGGTAGGATTGGGCCTAAACAGGCAGTCGGACATCCCTCAAGGTGTCCCAGATTGGAGAGGATACAGGCTGGGCTGAGGGTACACACACACACACACACACACACACACACACACACTAGAGGCCTGGTGCATGAACATTCATGCACTGGAGGGGAGGGCCCTCAGCCTGGCCTGCCCCCTCTCATAGTCTGGGACCCCTCAGGGGCAGGAGGCAACCCGGCGATCAGGGATCAGGGGAAGGTGATGCCCCATCACACCTCTGCTACTGCCACTGCCAGCAGCGCAAGCCTCAGACGGCCCTGGTTACCTGAGCCTCAGGCAGCTCTGGTTGGCTGGGCAGCAACCATCTGAAGCTTGCCTGTGCCTCGGCCCGGCCCTGGGCAGCTGAGGGGCTGAGGGGACTGTGCGCCACCATCTTGTGGCTGTGGTTGCCGCCATCTTTGAGGGCGTGGCAGTCAATTAGCATATTCCCTCCTTATTGGCTGTGGGCGCCGCCATATTTGCAATGGCACGAGGGTCAATTAGCATATTCCTTATTTATTAGATAGGACATATATATCCTATAAGTCCTATTTTGCCAGCTTAGAAAAACCTTCTATATCTTTAAATGTTTTATTTTAATACTAGAGGCCCCTTACAGGAAGATTCCTACAATAGGGCTTCCTGCTGCGGTCTCCGCTGCCCTGCCTGCTTCCCTTCCTTCTCCAAGGTCCGCTTGCTTGCTTCTCTGCAGCTTTGCTCCCTTCTGCAGTGCTTGGCTTCTTTCTATGCTGTCTTCAGTCTTCGCTCTGGCCTGGATATGCAAATTAACCGCCATTTTGGTTGGGTTAATTTGCATACTCGCCCTGATTGGCTGGTGGGCATGGCTTGTGGGTGTAGCGAAGGTACAGTCGATTTGCATGTTTCTCTTTTATTAGAGAAGACTAGTGGCCCAGTGCACGGAATTTGTGCACAGGGGGGTGGGGGAGTTGTCCCTCAGCCTGGCCTGCACTCTTTCCAATCTGGGACCCCTTGGGAGATGTCCTACTGCCAGTACATCCCTCTCGCAATTCGGGATGCTGGCTCCTAACTGCTCACCTGCCTGCCTGCCTGATTATCCCTAAACACTCTGCCTGGTGACCTGCTCACCCCAACTGCCCCACTGCTGGCCTTCTCGCCCCCAACTGCCCCCCTTTGCCAGCCTGATTGCCTCCAACTGCCCCCTCTGCCAGCCTGCTCACACCCAACTGCCCCCCCTTCCGACCTGATCACCCCCAACTGCCTTCCCTTCCTGGCCTGATCGCCCCTAACTGCCTCTGCCTTGGCCCCGCCACCATGGCTTTGTCCGGAAGGATATTTGGGGAGGTATCCTGGAAGGTCTCCCAGTCTAATTAGCATATTACCCTTTTGTTAGTATAGATAGAGGCCTGGTGCATGGGTGGGGGCTGGCTGGTCTTCCCTGAAGGAGGTCCCAGATCATGGTGGGGGTCCCCTTGGGGAGTAGGGCCGGCCTGAGTGAGGGGACTGGGGGGGAATTGCAGGCTGACCACACCCCCATCGGGGTGGAGGTCCCTACTGGGGGGCATGGCCAGCCTGGGCAAGGGGCTGAGGGCTGTTTGCAAACTGGCCATGCCCCCATCGGGGTGAGGGTCCCTGCAGCTTGCATGGCCAACCTTGGTGAGGGGCTGAGGGCCGTTTTCAGGCTGGACACACCCCCTTCAGGGTGGTGGTCTCCACTGGGGTCATGGCCAGCCTGGGTGAGGGGCTGAGGGCTGTTTGCAGGCTGGCCATGCCCCCATCGGGGTGAGGGTCCCTGTGGGAGGTGTGGCCAGCCTGGGTTAGGGGCTGAAGGCCATTTGCAAGCTGGCCACACCACCATCAGGGTGAGGGTCCCCCCTTGGGGGCGTGGCCAGCCTGGGCAAGGGGCTGAGGGCTGTTTGGGGATGGTTTGCAGGCTGGCCAAGCCACCGGCTTTGTCCAGAGGATGTCAAGAAGGTCTCCTGGTCTAATCAGCATATTACCCTTTTATTAGTATAGACTAGGGGCCCGTTTTGCAGGAAGATTCCTGCAAGACTTCCAGCGGGCTTCCCTCCCACCACCGCCATCTCTCCCGCCCCCCACCTCTCCTGCTGCGGTGGGCGGGGCGGGTGGGGCATGCCCCGCCCCACCCACCTGCCCCACCGTGCCCGTGGCCACCACCGCCACCGCCGCCACCCCTGCGGCCGCACGTGCCACCCGCGCTTTCCCTCCAGTAACCGCCTTACTTTCCATTTTCCCTCCCTCTTCCTTCTATGCTGTCTTCAGTCTTCACTCCTCCCTCCCTCAGCGTATGCAAATTAACTGCCATCTTGGTTAGGTTAATTTGCATACTCACCCTGATTGGCTGGTGGGCGTGGCTTGGGCATAATGAAGTTGTGGTCAATTTGCATATTACTCTTTTATTAGGTAGGATGACTCCAAGGCCCTACTTATCTAGTGTGAGAGCATCTTTGGTTTCTCAGAGACTACCTTCCTTAACAATTCTGAGAATCCTAGGTGTCTAGACAATGTAAAGGCCAATCATGATTGTTCTTTCATCTTTCCTGAATCTAGATGATTTCATGCTCTCCCCTAGATGTTAAATACTCTAGATTACCTTGTGTATCAGTTTTCTATTGCTGCCATAACAAATGATCTCAAATTAAGCAGTTAAACCAATACCCAACTAGTACGTCAAAGTTTCTGTGACTCATAATTCTGAGCACAGAATAGTTCAACTAGACTATGCTTAGGGTCTCACAAGACTAAAATCAAGGTGTTGGCAGAACTATATTCCTTCCTGGATGCTCTGGGAAAGAACACTTTTAAGCACATTCAGAAAATTGTCAAAATTCCGCTCCTTCTTATACTTTACACATGCCCTTCCATCTTCACACCAGCAGTGATATGCCAAGTCTTTCTCACACATGGAATCTATGTGCTCTCCTCTTCTCCTCTGCTCTCTGCTTCTAAGGACTCATTCTATATAATAAAAGGCTAATATGCAAATCAACTGAACAGCAGAACAACTGGTTGCTATGACGCACACTGACCACCAGGGGGCAGATACTCAATGCAGGAGCTGCCCCTGATGGTCAGTGCACTCCCACAGGGGGAGCACCGCTCAGCCAGAAGCCAGGCTCACGGCTAGCGAGCACAGCAGTGTTGGCGGGAGCCTCTCCTGCTTCCGTGGCAGTGCTAAGGATGTCCAACTGACAGACATCCCCCAAGGGCTCCCAGACTGTGAGCCTGGCTTCTGGCTGAGCGGTGGATGAGGGACCCCCCCACCCCAGGTGCACGAATTTCATGCACTGGACCTCTAGTGTAATTATAATGGACCCACTCAGATAATCCAGGATAATACCCCTATTTTAAAGTCAATGGATTAGTAAACTAATAACACCTGCAAAGTCTCTTTTGCCATGAAAAGCAACATACTTGTAGTCCCAAAGATTAGGGCATAGGGTCTTCTTGGAAGCCATGACTGTATACCACACTCTGCTACACCAAGTGTTGTCCTTGGACTAGCAAAATTAACATTTCTTGGGAAAGTTTTAGAATGTAGAATTTCAGGATTTACCCCATTTCTAGTAAAATTCAGTCTATATTTTAACATATCCTCAGATGGTTCATATACACATTGAAGTCTGAGAAGCACTGGCCTTTTATACGTTTAGAACATATTGCCAGAAGCTATTGCTACCATTCAAAAAGTTAAAGACAGTCAAAATTGGGGTAGTTCACTTCTCCCTGCTAAGCCAATTGCTCTAGAGTCTCACAAAACCTGGAAAGCTGAAGATTTATGAATTGAGCTAAGAGTCTTGCCCTGCTTATTACTACTTGCTGCTGGTCAGACTCTGCTCAGGTGTCAAGTTTCCTCAGGTTGCAAAAGGAGGCCATTTCTTCTCTTAATGTTATAATATTTCCTTGCAAATAAGCACTCAGTTTTCTCAGGGCACGCAGTAAAGTGGACTGGTAAGAAAAAATATTGACATTCCTATTCTTATATCATACCCGACACCATTCTCCCTCCTTAATACCCAAGGACCTAGTAGAGATCCTAGGTCAATAGTCCAGAGCTACCTTTATATTATGAATTTTTCCTTAGGAGCTGGTACCTTTTTACGGCTGATCTTAGTTGGAGCTACTTTCATCCATCAAAGATATTTTAGTAATTATAAATTTCAAAAGGAATAGCCTTAGTCCCTATGCAATTTTGTAAAACTAAATTTGATTCCTACAAATCCAAGACTCTTTCGTTTAATGTAATTTCATATCACTCAGTATTAGTGGGAACCAAAACTGAATTAGAGTTTAGAGTCAAGGCCCCATGTCACTTTCAATTGGAATAAAAATGGCTTTGTTAACTAATAACATTATAATGTTCCTCATTCTTTAATATACAGAGAGCTACAAGTTGCATTTATATTAAAACTTAAAGGGGTAATGTCATTATCATGGCAAATAAGTGTTTCCTACTGTTTTCCACCTTCCCTCCCTCTCCCACCCCCTCCACACACACACAACACGAATTTAGAGAATCACCCATGGACAGGAGAGCTTTTGTGGAAGCCCACGAGTCAGCAGCGACATTCCAGCCCTCCAATGCAGAAACAAAATGTGAGGTTGGAAACACTTAAGAAAATGAAAGGCATAGTTTCACTTTACCTTCATTACCCCTCCCTCAAGGCAGCAGAGCTCATTGCCAATAAGGTTTTCCTTGGTCCAAAATTTCTCCCATGGGGGAAAGTGAGAGCGCATGAGTGAGCACCTGGCTTCCCCAGCTGTACAGGAAGGACCCTGTCAAAGAGACCAACTGCTTTCTTGCTCCATCCAGAACACTGACTTAAGAACTACAGGATTACAGGGCAGAGAGCTGCTTGAGAACAGCAGCCAAGGGTCAGAACAGAACATAGCAAAGGTGCATGGCCCCTCTGTGAAGTGTGGGGTGCTCACTTAGTCATGTGTCTCTGCTATGTTCTGAAAGAGAGAAGGGCAGTGAAAATAGTTCTCTGTCACATACTAAGAAAAAGGATATCAAAAAAGAACATCAACAATTAAAAATTTCTACAAAGAGTTCAAGGTCAATAAGGTAAGAACAACATTTTGGATTTGATGGTATTGGAAACCATTAAGAGAACATTTTCAGTAAAATTGTGGGTGGGCTTAGTTCATAGGCAGGAATCAGGTTAACCCAAATTCTACATTTTCTGAAACACTCCCAATTTCAATTTATTCTGTCTCATTATACACCATGTGTTTTGACTTTCTATTTAAAACTATGGTAACATCATGGTAAAGAAAGAAATAATGCAGTTAAAACTTTCAAGATGCTTGTCAATGAAAGGAAAGTAAGCAGCAAGTACTTATACTTGGAAGGAGAATCAAGAGAAGGTGTTTTAGGAGTGGGGAGTTCTCAACACACCTGTAAGCAGTAGGAAGCTTAAGATTTGACAAAAGAAAGGGGAGTTATTGATGGCACTAAGTTTCAGAGGAAGGTGGAAGAAGGTGGGATCAATAGCACAAATGGATGGAAAAAGATACTTCTTTTAAATAGTAGTAAGTAAAGAATAGCTAAAGATGTGAGCTGATGGATATGTTAGTTAACTAGATGGAGCAATCCTTTCATAATGTATACAAATATGTTGTGCACTTTAAGTATCTTACAATTTTATTTGTTAATTATATCTCAAAAAATCTGGAGAAATAAAGATGACATTTTCAAAAAGAAAGGGAGTGGCTAATGTAATGCTAGAAAATAAGGTCACTAAAACATAAACTCCAGGAGATCAGGATTATTTGATCATTCTGTTTGGCTGGCTTTCAATAAATGTCAGCAGAATAAATTTTGTGCTCTCAGTCCTACCAGGTAAGGGAGGATGCATCTTGATCTCATAAAGGGTAAGGTTATGGCAGGAGCTTAAAGAGAGAGACTTGGGAAAGTGAGATGACATGACACTGAGATAAAATAATCATTGCTCATTGACGGGGGCCCAGCTGAGGTTATAGCAACAGTTAGCTCTTCACCTCCTCCAACCCTGTTCAGAAGCCATTTTTGCAATAAGGTTTTCCCTAGACATTCTAGCTAAAACAGCAACTCCTTCTCCACCCATCTTTACCTCCTTGTTCCTGCTCCCTCCTTAGTACCTATATTCTCTGTTGTGCTACATATTTTACTTCATTATCCTATTTATTACCTATCTCCCCTCACCAGAATGTAAGGAAGGGTGTGTGTGTGTGTGTGTGTGTGTGTGTGTGTGTGCTTATTCACCACTCGGTCTCCCATGCCTAGAACAAAGCATGTTGAATAAATGACTGCCTCCATATGAGAGAGTAATCAAAGCTAAATGTTTGTGTGTGTTTTTTTCAATAGCAGTGAGTTGAGGGGGACAAGCAGGAGAAAAAAAATAGGTGATGGAAATATTCCAGAGTGAATAGTAACAAAACCTCAAAGGAAGGAGGGGCTTTAGAATGCTAACATCTAGTAGAAAGTGAGGTAGTTGGGATCAGAGAGGTGAAATGATTAAGCAGGGTAATTACCACCATGCCAAGAGTAGCTACAAATATTACCTCCATCTTAAGACGGCCACAAAGAGGTGGGGGAGGGTTGTCAGGCTACATGATCTATGTGAAAAACAATGTTGCCTGGCACAGTTATATGCTAATTGTCAGCTGGTGTTATTTTTTATATTTTTTCATATTGTTTTGATCCAGAGACATGGAGGGTTAAAGCAACTTCATCACTCCTACATCTATATCACACTACCATCTGGTCAGAGGAATGAGCCTACCAAAAAATAGGAAAATCCTCACCTCTTCACTAATGAGGAAGTCTCAAGCACAGAACACACTTCTACCTGAAAAACTGGATTTGCCAGGCTTGTCAAGATGTAATTAAATCACCCATCTAATCTTTGCTGAGTTATACCATCCTGACACACACACACACACACACACACACACACACACACACACACACACACACACCTTTACTGGATCACATATATCTATTCACAACTTTGAAATTATATGACCTAAATTGGATTCACACTCTAAAACTTGCCTGACACAGGCAAAGAGTGATGGAAGGAACATGGCTGTGCCCTTTTATATCGTAATGTTGCTAACATACTCAGATAACAGCCAATTTTAACCCCAAGAGTGTTCATCCCACTTAGCCTTTCTATGTATCATGTTTGTATTATTGAATTAGTGGCCTGTAGTTGAGACCATGCCCTTTTCCCCCTATAGATTACCTCATTGGGGAGGGGGGATAGAATCCTTGTTCCAATTTGAAGGTCATTTTAAGTACCATCTCCGTGTGAATTGGCAGTGCATAGATCATTATTGTCATCATCCACTGAAATGTTAGAGTGAATGAATGGGAGGGGTGCTGCAGATGGGAAAGCTAAGCATCAGCAAAGCTAAATTATTTGTCCAAGGTCATATAACTTGTAAATGGTGAGACTCAGCTTACTCTTACCCCAAAGCCAATATCACCACCCAGGGCTTAAGATAGATGACTTTATCAGCATTTTCCATTTCTGAAGCTGAGAAAGAGATCGTGGCACAATAAAATCTAAAAAAGGGACTATATAGTTTTCCTTCAAAAATCTGAGAAATCCTTTCCCAATATCTAATATCATTCAATATTCTGCATTAACATTTTGCAACAAATCATCTTTTTTAGTTAAAAGAAAACATGTTTCTGCACCATTTTTTTTTCTGGCCAGGAATTAATTAAAACTTACTTAGCTAAAAACTATTTCAGCAAATTTTTAAAGAAAAGCACTAATTGATGATGAAGCAGTTTGAATCTTCTTTTGTACATATTTTCAAGCTGTGTGTATGTGATGTGAGTTTGAAAAGCTATGACACAGTTGTTAGAGATTGTTCTCTTTCACATACACACACACAGGGCCCTATTTCTGCATTTCCCAGATAGGACAAATCTTGTCTTCACAATCTTGTCTTCCACAATGAAACTGAATAGAAAAGGGAAAGACAGCTGGGTATAGAAACTGTCTTGTCCTATTTGAGAATTTTATCATAAAAATGCAGAACTTGTTATCATCATTCATTAGCCATTGATAATGTGTAGGATAGTAGGCATCACAGGATGTTATAAAAATGTAAAAATCTGGTCTTCTCCAAAAAAATGAGACCAAATGGAAAACAGAAATTAAAATATGTAGGAATAGATGTGTGCATCTTCATCCATGCAATTTTTCTTTAATTGCTTCCCAGGTAATAATTTTATGAAGTATTTCTGGGTGCCAGATTTCTCCCTATCATAGCTATCTGTTGCTGCATAATAAATTATCCCCAAACTTAGTGGCTTAAAATAATGATATGTGTTACCTCCGTTTTGTGGGTCATGAGTTCAACAGTGCCTTAGCTGGGTGATCTGACTCAGGGTCTCCTATGAGGTTGCAAACACGATGCTGACAGGGGCTGCAGGTGGCCGATGGCTTAATTGGAGCTGGAGGATCCATTTCTAAGCTCATATGTGTGGTTGTTGGCAGGATCTTCAGTTCTTCTCTCGCTGTGGCCAGAACAACAGTTCTTGTCACCTGGGCCCCTCCACAGGGCTGCTTGAGTATCCTCAGGACGCAACAGGTGGTTTCCCCCACTGTGAGTAAACAAAGAGGGAGTGAACAAGGAAAAAGCCACAATGTCTTTTACAGCCTAAGCTGAGAAGTTATACCTACCAGTTCTGCCACAGTCAGTTCATCAGAAGTGGGTCATTCAGTACAGTCCACACTCAACAGGAGGGGAATAGGGCTCCACACGTTGAAGGGAAGAATATAAAATAATGTGTGGGCATCTTTTTTTATTATTTTTTTATTTGAATAAATTTGACTTGTAACATTGTGTAAGTTTAAGGTGTACAGCATGTAAGTTTGATACATCTATAACTATAAAAATAAAAGTGTAATATGCTACTTAGACCAGACATCTTTCTGGACGACCTTCCGGACGAAGCTAGGGCTGTGGGGGAATCCCAGGTCCAGGGTGCCTGCCAGTAGCTGGAGGGAAGCCAGGGTCCCAGGTCAGAGGGAAGCCGGTGCCTGCAGCCAGGAGAAGGAAGGCCTACTCTTGCACAAATTTCGTGCATTGGGCCTCTAGTATTATAATATATCTAGTGGCCCATGCATGAAATTCATGCATGGAGGGGAGGATCCCTCAGCCCAGCCTTCACCCTCTCCAATCAGGAACTCTTTGGGGGATGTCCAACTACTGGTTTAGGCCCAACTGCCTCTGCCTGCCTGTCTGATTGCCCCTAACCTCTCTGCCTGCCTGCCTGCCCGGTCACCCCTAACTGCCTTCCCCTGCCGGCCTGATCTCACCCCCAACTGCTCTCCCCTGCTGGCCTGATCTCACCCCTAACTGCCTCTGCCTGCCTGATCACCCCTAACTGCCCTCCCCTGCCAGTCTGATCTTGCCCCTAACTGCCCTCCCCTGCAGGCCTGATCTTGCCCCTAACTGCCTCTGCCTGCCTAATCACCCCTAACTGCCTTCCCCTGCTGGCCTGATCTCATCCCCAGATGCCCTCCCCTGCAGGCCTGATCTCGCCCCCCAACTGCTCTACCCTGCTGCCAATTTGGTTCTGATTGGTCGGTTTCTCTGCCAGTCAGCATCAAAATCTCCACCTCCTAGGCAGCCATTTGCTCCTCACAGTTGACCCAGATTTGTTTCTGATTGGTCGGTTTCTATGTCAGTCAGCGTCAAAAGCTCCACCTCCTAGGCAGTCCTTGGCTCCTCACAGTTGACCCAGATTTGGTTCTGATTGGTCAGTTTCTATGCCAGTCAGCATCTCCGGGCCTATCTCCAGGCCTGATCAGAGAGGCTGGGCTGATCAGCAGCCCCTGCGGAGGCCCAGAGAGAAACAGAGGCATGGCTGCTGTCAAAGTCTGGAGAGAAAGAGAGAGGCAATGGCTGATCAACAGCTGCCACAAAGGCTGCGGATCAAACCCTGCCTCTCTCTCCGGGTCCATTTCCAGGCCTGATCTGAAGCCCCCTTGGCAGTCAGTGCTGGGTCACCACAGCAACCCAGCACTGACTGCAGGACTGACTTCCGGTGTTTGGTCGAGCCTTTGGACATTACAGACCCTGGGTTTTTATATATTAGGATTGCCTATATAGGAATACTTATCACATTATCTATATTTATAAAGAGGTAATATGCTAATTGGTCCTAACGGTGTCCCAGTCATGACCAGTCAACAGGCTGCGCGCGTACAGGAGCTGGTGGGCGGGGACTGAGGCGGGGACTTCCACCCCCAGTGGAGGCACACGCAGGCCTGCCCAGCACTAATGTCACACTGCCTTGGAGGCAGAAGCCACTCCTGATGGAGGCACATGCAGGCAGGAGCTGGTGGGTGGGGACACAGACGGGGGGCCTGCCCGAGCCACCACAGCACAGCTTGAGCAGCCCCAGAGCGGACACAGACATTTTTTTTGTGGTGAAGGGAATAGAGTCCATGTTCATGAAAACACCTTGGCAGCTGCGGTGGCTGGCAATGGCAGCAGCGAAGTGATGGGGGTGGCACCTTCCCCTGATCAGCCTGGTTGTCTCCCGGAGAGGGGGGAGGCGGGCCTAAGCCATCAGTAGGACATCCCCTGTGGGCTCCCGGACTGTGAGAGGGGGTCAGGTTGGGCTGAGGGGACCCCCCAACACACCCCAGTGCACGAATTTTGTGCACTGGGCCCCTAGTATAATTATAGTGCAATATTATTGTCTATTTCATTATATTGTGCATTAGATCTCTATGGATTATTTACTACTTATTACAAGTTTTTACCCTTAACTACTATCACTCTTATCTCTTCCCCAACCTTCTGGTACCCACCATTTTACTGTTGTTGTTGTTTTTTTATAGGTTATAGGCATGTTTTAAATCACCATACCCCCTAACACTTATATTTTCTGCCCCTCCCCCAGTCCATTCCCAGACTCCTGTGAATATTGGACTCCCAGGACCAAAATCAACCACAGTTATGTATAATTATTTCAGTATCCTCTATGTGTCAGGTACTGTTCTATACATAGAAATAAATGAAGCCAAAAAGTCCCTCCTCTTATAAAGCCAGCAGAAGGAAATTGATAATAAATGGATATCATAGGATAGTGATAAATGCCATGTTTAAAAAAAATAATAAAACAGGCTGGGGAATTAGAAAGTTATGAGTACTTAAATAGCCAAAAATGCTACACATCCACATATCATACATTAAATAGTACACTGCTTCTGGACCCTGAAAATTCCAGTGGCTGCAATCTGCAAAAGTCATTATCTTTGTCCATGACCACATGCTTTGTCCTTTTCCTTAACATTTATGTGAGACCCAGCAGTAAGATTTGCTTCTGTGTTCTTTCTCCCAGCTCTGCCAGGACTCCACTCTAGATGCCAAATCTTAAAACAGCCAGAAATTCTCTCTCAGCATCTCCTCAAGCAGCCGTTTCTTCTTTCTTTTGTTACTGGCTCTCCTATGTGAAAACCTGGCAGGTGATGCTTCCCCTTCTGGAAAATCACAGGCAGTGCTGGAACTAGTGTCTGCTCTTCCCCTGAGGCACCTCAACAACCAAACCCTCTCCACACCAGGAGTAGGGAAGCTGCTCTTTCTGTTGGTAGCAGCTCTCATGGCCATCCTGTCTCACTATCCATTCATCCTCCTCACCCAGGCATCGTCATCGCCCAGGACCCACCCCCTCATCACCTGGTCCTCAAAGTTTCCTGTCCCCATCAGAATCCCAACACCTCTCTAAACAATGAATAATAAAAACAACAAACAAAACTCCCTAAGCACCAAATAGCACAACGGATCTTTCATGTAATTTGGAGGTGTTTTGTTACCACTTATTTATAGTACTTATCACCATTTGCACTTCTAATAACTCTTGTATTTGGTAAACTATGAGCTTAGGAAAGATTCAAATTGGGAGAAGACAAATTATTTGTAATGGCAGATTTTACATATTGAGCTACAGTTGAAATTTTTATTTTTAAAAAACACATTAATTTTCTAAAAATACCAAAACTTCTTGCCTATGCTTTATTTACTCAGTTATTTTCCCCATTTCATCTATACCCTAGATGTTTATTTCTATTTCATAGAATCCAAGTGGTAAAATGTTAATGTAGAAAACCAACTAAGTCTCTTTTTTATCTGCCGTATTACCCCAGATGGAACTACACATTGGCATATCAATTGTTTACCTTCTGTACATAGTTGCTGGGCCAGTGAAGTATATGAAAATTAAAACTTTCTACCAGTGGCAGATAATATAATTGGATTACAGTGTTCCAAATTTTCTGAATGACACTGGTTGCACTTTGCTATTTTACCTTTTTTTTTTTTTTTAACTCTGGTCTGAATCTGCCATACTGTCTTTACATGAAAAATGTACTCAGCATACATCTTGTGGCATAAAGAAAAGAGGTTGCACTTCCTAGTGTCTTTATCAGTTTTTCCTTTTGGCATTTCTTTCCCTCATTAAGTACATCCTAATCTTATAAGCTGTTGCACTAGCCTAGTTATAAAGGTTATTATTTTGCAGTATCCACATTTGCAGTAAATGACACAAACAAAATTATATCTATATGCTGACACCATATCCTACGTTAGCCACTGACTAGAGGAAATGCAGTAATGGAATTGCCACCTGAATCCCCAAACACCTCTACCCAGAGCTCTGTCACGTACTTTTTATATATATATATATATTTTATTGATTTTTTACAGAGAGAGGAAGAGAGAGGGATAGAGAGTTAGAAACATCGATGAGAGAGAAACATTGATCAGCTGCCTCCTGCACACCCCCTACTGGGGATGTGCCCGCAACCAAGGTACATGCCCTTGACCGGAATCGAACCTGGGACCCTTGAGTCCGCAGGCCGACGCTCTATCCACTGAGCCAAACCGGTTTTGGCTGTCACGTACTTTTTTTAAAAAAATATATTTTTTATTGATTTCAGAGAGGAAGGGAGAGGGAGAAATAAAAACATCAATGATGAGAGAGAATCACTGATTGGCTGCTTCCTGCATGATCTCTACTGGCGATTGAGCCCAAAACCCTGGCATATGCCCTTGCCTGGAATCAAACCTGGGACTCTTTAGTCTGCAGGCCTATGCTCTATCCACTAAGCCAAACAGCTAAGACTGTCATGTACTTGTATAATGGCACTTCTCACACACACACACACACACACACACACACACACACACACACACACACACACACACCACGAAAATTTAAGGGCGGCTCAGTCTACAACCCATATTTTAGAAGTCAATATATCTTATCTCTGGGTGCTGTGACAAATTGCCATACATGGGAGCTTAAACAACAAAAATTTATCTCTCAAAGTCCTAGGGGCTGGGAAGTCTGTGATTGGTGTGCAACAGGGCCGGGTTCTGATGAGGGCTCTCTTCCTGGATTGCAGAGGGCTGCCTTCCTGCTGAGTCCTCACATGGCAGAGAGACACAGGAAGCAAGCTCTCTAAATGTCTCTTCTTATAAGAACACAATCCCATGATGGGGGCTCCACACTCATAACCTAACTGCTCTCAAAGGCCCCATCTCCACACACCGGCACATTGTTGAGCAGGGTTTCAACATATCAATAGGGAAGGGAGGGGGACACAAACAGTCAGTCCATAGCAGGTACTAAAATATCAATGGAACATACTGAAAATATTGTACCAATTATATCAAGTTTCCACACATAACTCCTTCTATAACTAATAAAATTGAAAGTGGCCTATCTTGCCAAAATAATGACATTAAGTGAAATTTTTTAAGTAAAATTAATTTAAAAAAAACACTTCTCATTAGTACCAACTGACCTCTATTGAGTATTTTGCAGAGTACATGTACAAGATTCACAGTACAACCACTCATCTGCACCTGAGATGTGCCAGGGGATGGTTACTTCAGGTCAATACTCTCAATCACCTAAAACTCTGAGGAAACACTAAATGGCATAGTGCAGATTTCTGGAAATACTCACTCATTTTATTCAAATTATAAATGTTCTATCTAATATGGCTTCTAATACATTGTCTTCTTTGAAAAACTACCAAATAAACTTAGAAGGTAAAAAGAATTACAGAAAAAAATATGAAAAAAACACACACTTCTAACACTAAATGCAGAAAAACATCATTTTTAAATATTTTCAATGATGGTAATATTTTGAACATTATTAATGTGCTTTTCTTCTGCCTTTTTTAGTAAGAGACCATCACTTTCATTGGTATCTAACTGGGGACTTTTTTCACTGAAAGACTACAAAGAGAAAGCTTCTTACATGCAAAATACTGTAAAATTATGCAGCAAGAAATAGACTCGAATGTCAGGTATTCATTTTGAAAGACTATAATCTCCCAGGTAACAAGTATTTTCTGTTTTGTTTACTGTTGCATCTCCCATAAACAGCCCAGTACACAGTAGACATTCAACAAATATTGGATGGATGGATGGATGGATGGATGGATGGATGGATGGATGGATGGATGAGTTTCTCTTCTCTTTTAACAGCAACCAAGCCTGGAGTTTGCAATTCAGCCTGGAACTGCCAAATTCAGAATTCTCCCCTAAAGTAGAAAATATATTTGTGATAATGAAGGCATGTAGCTGGCTGTTCTATCAAAGAAAGAGAATGTATGCTGGGAGGCAGGAAGGAGATTTCACCATTACCTCCCCAAGGAGATTGTGGAAGCAAGAGAAAAGACGCAGTGAGATAAGCAGAAGTGTGTCCTGATTTCTGTGCATCAGACGATAACACTGAAAAATCCATTTTCTGTTTCGGACTCCTGAAAAAAGGTTCTTTGTGTGGGGCTCACACCGACCTCAGGAGCTGCCACATCAATCTGTCAGTAGGTTTGGTCAGATAAAGAGGTGCTAAAATTTAGCATTTTTGAGCAGCTCTACCTGAAACTGAGCAAGCACCCCTCTGTGAGCCCCCACCTCCACTCCCCCTCCAGCTCCTCAACAATAGAAGGGTGACTTGTGTCCTAAGGCAGGCAACAGTCTCGGCAGGTACTAATTAAAAATCAGGGATGTGCCAAAGCACAACAAGGACCCAACTAAGCAGTAAGTAATGATAGCCCAGACACTAATCTGAGACATGGCACAGGGTCACAGAACTCATGCTTCCTTAATAGCTATGGATAATGTCATAACACATGCCTAGAGTTGCTCTTCAGGAAAAAGAGGAGAGCTGTCAACAAGAAAGCACAGAACATTTTTATTAACAGATTCAAATGTATCTTTTAGTTTTTCTGTAATAAGAAGTCAAAAGTAGATACACTTAGAAGTATTTGATCTTGTTTGGTAATGATTTGGGAACTTGATTAATTTTCTTAAGACTAGATACACTCGAAGTTAGCTTTTAGTTAGACTTGTTAAATTAGCCCTCATAATGTTATCAGTGGGAGAGGTCCTAGTCTCCACAGGTTGCTAGTGGGAGTATCTTCTTGTGATATCCTGAGAAAGAAATTTTCTGACACTCGCACAGGAGGATGAGATGTTGTCAAAAGTTTTATTTCTGTGGAATCAAACCCCGGAGTTTCCAAGGTCCCATTTCCCTTTGTCCGCCAAGGAAGAAGTTCCATTTTGCCTTCAGCAGGGCTAAAATCAAAGCCAGTGCCCAGAGTTTTCACTTCACTTTGGAGCATTGTCCAGTCCAGCATCAGGCTAGCTTAGTTTCTGTTACCCGCTGTAGTCCATCAGTCCATTGTGTGTGGTCCATGTGACCACATGGCCATGGAGGCAACACAGGCAGGTGCAAAGTCAAAGGAATCAGAGAGCCAAGAGAGCGAGTGCCTTTGTTTAGGGGATTATGCATCTCAAAAACTTCGTGGGCTTGCAATGGCCCTGCCTACTATATCCAATCCATGGTTACCCGGGCTTGACTGTCAGGCACTTCCCCTGTGTCACCCCAACTCACTGAGCATGCACCCATCTTCCCCTTTGTTGGACCCTTTCCTCCAGTGATCTGTAGGGAATGGGCCAGTGGTTCCTGGGGAGTGTGAAGTTGCCGCTTCCTGAGAAGCTGCCCAAATGGCCATGCTTATACGGCTTGGCCTCCTTTTTGCTCCTTTCCTGTTACTAATGACTAGCTAACAACATCAGTATCAGGAAGAGGCTTGGCTCCTCTGTGAAGGGAAGCATAGTTTGCCACCTCAACCTATGCCTTTTGGGATATTAATTTTACGCTGATTATTAAGAAACAAAAGATTCAGGGGAAAAAACTTTTAACTACCTAAAAGGAATTTTTTTGTTGTTTTATTTTATTTTATTTTTATTTTTTGCTTAATCCCTTCACCTTTTTCATGGACCTGCTTTGGGTCATTTACATGGAGATAGCCCAGCAAACATTTATCTACCAAACATTTGCTTTTCTACATCTATGTGATGGCTTTCCTATCTATATATTGTATATAAAAGCCTAAGAGGCCGAACGACCAAATGACCGGACTGGTGGCTATGAAGCACACTTGACCACCAGGGGGCAGATGCTCAATGCAGGAGCTGCCCTCTGGTGGTCAGTGTGCTCACACAGTGGGAGCGCAGCTCAGCTGACTGACCCGTATTGCTGGCTGGCAGCCACTCCCTCCCTCAGTAGTCCTGCAAGTCCAATCTCTGGAGAACGGCCAGGCACTGCCGGCACAATCCGGACAGCGCTGCCAGCCTCCTGGAAGCCGGCCTCAGGCACCGTGGCTGCTTCCCCTCCCTAGACACTCCGCAAGGAAGAAACGATATAAAAGTGGCTGCCAGATGGCTCCCGACAACCAGTGCGAATGTCAGCGGGATGGATCCGGATCCCAGGCTGGCAAGGGCATCCCACTGCCCACCCAGTGGGCTTATTATGTACCAGCCTCTCACCCCACTCTCCTTGGGATAGATGCCAGGCACAGGGCTCACGGCTGGTGAGCACCGCTGTGGCGGCGCAAGACTCT
Source organism: Eptesicus fuscus (assembly GCF_027574615.1). Taxonomy (NCBI): domain Eukaryota; kingdom Metazoa; phylum Chordata; class Mammalia; order Chiroptera; family Vespertilionidae; genus Eptesicus; species Eptesicus fuscus. The sequence goes on along the minus strand of NC_072474.1, from coordinate 4,612,561 downwards.
CCCAATCGGGACTGACTGGGAGTGAGCCCGCGGCAGGCGCAGAGGGGCCAGGATGAATGGGAGCAGCAGGCAGGAGAGGCAGGCAGCATTGGACTGCCAGTTTCGGCTCAATCCCCGGAGGCCACCCTGAGGGACCCCACCTGTGCACGAATTTGTGCACCGGGCCTCTATACTTTATAAAATCTCAGATCACAACCCCTTTTACCCCTAGCTTCAGAATGGAACATAAACCTCAACAACTCAATATTTCTTTGGGTTTCTATTCTTACGGCCCCCCAAGCATGAATTCATAAAACAGACTATATACATTTTCTCCTATTAATTTGTCACTGTTCATTTGATGATTAGCCCGGCCAGAGGAACTTTAAAACAATACCTTTGGTCCTGGTGGCTGGCTGTCATGATTTCTAATTAAAGATTAGGAAAGAATGTAGCCATATCCAGAAGCCTTGAAACCTGCCTGTGAAACAGGTTTCAGGCAATATATTGCTTGAGATAAGAAAAGGATGTAGCCCACTAAGCACAAAATAAATAGATCTGTTTTCCTTTTCTTAAGGTAACATCTCTGACACACAATCCCAACATGGGTTGCAGAACTTTGGGTTGCCTTCAAGTATAAAGACCTCCTGACCCCAGTAATGAAGTCCTTAGACAGGATGACACCAAGGGAGAAATAAATCAGATTAAGAAGATCATGGAAACTTACATCATAACTGACCAGTACACATAGCCCATGATCCTGAACCCCTTACTCATAATTTTTTCCCTTTCCCCTTCTTTTTCTCTTAAAAGACTCAGAATATAAGCCACTGGGAAGTTCAGGTCTTTGACCATCAGCTTTTTGTTCTCCTTTCAGCAGTAACTTTGAAATACATGCTCTCTTTTCTCTCATTGTAACCCAGCATCAATTTATTTGCTTGTCTAGATACTGGGCAAACAAACCCCACTTTTGAGTCAACAACATACCTAGTTCTCCTGTGGCACAGATGAGACACAGGAGTAGCTGAAGAACAGCCTAGGAGACTGGCAGAAGGGGGCAAAGTCGTCCTGAGGCAAGAGCCGCAGAGCAGGTCAGGTCCCAGATGAAGGAGAGACAGAGCTAACTTCAGAGACATGAAACTGCTTGTGCAAGGGTAGATATTCCAGGTGTATTAGATTTCTGTTGCCATGTAATAAATTACCACAAATTTAGCAGCTTAAAATAATACACATTTTATCTCACAGTTTCTGTGGTCAGGAGTTCAGGCATTGCTTCACTGGGTCCTCTGCTAAAGTCTCACAAGGCTACAGTCAAGGTGTTGGCTGGCTGCATTTTTCTTTTAAGGCCTCAAAGGATCATCTTCCCCCTTCGTTCAAGTTGTTGGTAGAATTCATTTCATGGTGGCCCTGAAGTTTTGCTGGCTGTTAGCTTGAGCCCCCATTCAGTCAGATCTAGGGCCACCTGCGGTTCCTTGCCACATGGGTATCAACAACATAGCCGCTTATGTCATCACATCCACAAGGAGAGTCTCTGCTGCTTGGGGTCTCTGACCTCAGGGAGTGCCGGTCCTTCTTTTAAGGACTTTCACCTGGTTAAATCAGGCTCACCCTGGATAACCTTCCTTTTAATTTACTAAAACCTAACTGATTTGAGATCTTGATTATATCTGTAATATCCTTTCACCTTTGCCATATACTGTAAGTGGTCTTGCAGGAATTTAAACTCAGATCCACAGGCATAACATCCCATAAGCTTTGCTACATTCTGTTGGTTAGAAGCAGTTTACAGGTCTCACCCCAAATCAAGGGGAGAGGATTGCACTAGCATATGAACACTGGAGTTATTGGGGTGAGCCTTGGGTCATTTATCCACACTAGGGGAACTAGCATGGAAGTTCCTCTTCCCCACAGAGGGGGAAAAGCCAACTCTGAGTCATATGAGGCAGACAGCCTGCAGGCTGATGATGGTGATCATCATCCCAAATAACACAGAAGCCACAGACACTGCCCACCACACAGTCACACCTCACTTTCCTCTCCCCAAACATCAAAAAACAATCTCTACAAGAGACACGGGAAGAGAAAGGGATGAAAATCTGAAAGATAAACCATTTTTTACCTCTAGAAATTGAACTTTACCTAAACATACTCTTTAAATCTTGAGGGAAGCATAAAACCACATAGAGTTAACAGTTACTTTTTTAACTGTTAAGGACTAGATTAATTAGTGACAAAACAAAGGGCGCATATTTTCATCCACACATCTGAGAGAGATAAGAAATAAGAAATAATTATTATTTGCTCCATACAGAGTAGAGCAAAAGTAGGTTTATAGTTGTTCAAATGGAAAATAATACAATAATTAATAAGTAATAATATGAGAATAAACTCTGTTTCACATACTCACAACTGTAAACCTACTTTTGCCCACCCTGTTCATTTTTATGAAGATTTTGTAACTAACTCCCAGTAAGGTATCTCTGTACTTAATAAGTATGGCTAATACTATCCAATAATAAATTATGGAACACTGAGAGACCATTTTAAATATGTTTAAGTGTTGTATAATATTCAGTACATATAAAAATACTCATATTTTGAACATAAAAAACAAGGTATATAACTTTTGCTAAGAGAAAGCCAGTTTTTGCTAACAGAAAGTCAGTTTTTTCTTGTTCCCACTAAATTGCTGCTAAGAATGAGCTGGTACAGCAAAGCCATGTTATTCAAGCTAGGCTTTTCACGGCAGCATGTGGATGCAGCTATAAGGAAAGTCTCTTCCAGGTGCTTGTTAGAAATTAGAATACATTTACCATATTAACTACCAATTTAACCATCCTATATAATAAAGAGATAATATGCAAATTGACCCTCACACCCTTGCATCATCACAAGATGGCCACCCCCATGTCATCACAAGATGGCCTCCACAAGATGGCCACCCCCAAGTCATCACAAGATGGCCACCCCATGTCATCACAAGATGGCCACCCTCACATCATCACAAGATGGCTTGCAGGGGAGGGCAGTTGGAGGCGATTGGGCCAGCAGGGAAGCAGTTAGGTGTCAATCAGGCCATCAGGGGAGTGGTTAGTGGGTGATCAGGCTGGCAGGCAGGTGAGCATTTAGGAGCCAGCAGTCCTGGATTGTGAGAGGGATGTCCGACTGCTGGTTTAGGCTCAATCCTGCAGTCGGACATCCCCTGAGGGGTCCCAGATTGGAGAGGGTGCAGGCTGGGCTGAGGGACACCCTGCCCCCATTGCATGAATTTTGTGCACCGGACCTCTAGTTTATTATATGCTAGACACGATGCGTAGTGCTTTGTATACATAAAATTTCTGCAAATCATTAAAATGAATGAGCAATATATAATTACACCCATTTTATAAGGGAGAGAACTGAGGCATTGAAAGGTTAAGTAATTTGCCCAAAGTCACACAAGGAATAAGTGTTCTTGCAGGAATTTAAACTCAGATCCACATGAGTTCCAGAGGCCATACTTGAAATCCTTGTATTGTACCTCTCAGACTGGTCTACAGAAGCCTATTAAACTCAGAAGGTAGCTGAATACAATATTGTAGTCTTACCTACAGATTTCAGAAGTGCTACAATGGGAAAATATATTCCACTGCAAAAACCCTCTTCTCCTCTCTACAGCTCTGCCTCGGTAAAGGGTGGAGCCTCTCCCAGTGCATCATGGTTTCCTACCCTCAAGACAGAAAGAAGATGCCTCCAGCTCCTAGTTGGTGCTGGTTGTTGTTCTCGTAAGCTGAGACAGTAATGGACACTTGCAGGGTCCAGCGTGGGTGAACCTGAGAGTCCACAGCCTCCTGCCACATTACAGCCTCAGGTCACTCCTCAGTCTGAGATGCTCTCCTGTCACCCTCTTACTTTTTTCCTCCTCAGGCCCCAGAGATTAGCCCACCTCCTTTCTTCCCACTACCATTGTTTGTTGCTTCCAATCAAGGTTTTGTCCCTTTTCTAACTTTCTGCAAAATACATGCTGGTAGTTGAATCTTCTGAATTTTAACCTCCTTATCACAGAAAAAGCAAATCAAAAGTTCCCCATTCATCCTACCCTTCCTATACCATGTGGAAGCTCACATGTGCATGTAATTTTCAGTGACTGGACTGAGAGATTCAGGTGGAAAGAAAGTGGATATAACCAGTTGCTATGACAACAGCATGATATAAAATGGCATAGCAATGCATAGGACAAGCTTTCAAAATTACATAAATTTGCCGAAACTGGTTTGGCTCAGTGGATAGAGCGTCAGCCTGCGGACTGAAAGGTCCCAGGTTCGATTCCGGTCAAGGGCATGTACCTTGGTTGTGGGCACATCCCCAGTAGGGGGTGTTTAGGAGGCAGCAGATTGATGATGTTTCTCTCTCATCGATGTTTCTTACTCTCTATCTCTCTCCCTTCCTCTCTGTAAAAAAATCAATAAAATATATATTTTTAAAAATTACATAAATTTGAATTATTACAAGAAACTTAAAAAACACATATATAGGGTGGGGCAAAAGTAGGTTTTTATTTTCTATACGAAAAACTGTAAACCTACTTTTGCCCCACCCTGAATAAAAATGACTGGCCAATTGAAAGAATAAGGTATATCATACAAATAAACCACTTTGAATTAACCAGGCAATAAAATACTTATATATACAATTTTAATCTTCAAGAAACTATGAGAAAGAGGAAGAATTGCTCAGAATTCTGGTACCTCTCTAAAGTTACTTGTTAATCTGACTATTCAGCTGCATTTATGTTAAATATTCCCATATCTGCCATGACTCTAAGAATTAAGTAACAACTAAATTACAAGGTCGATAGCATGAAACAGCAGTGTGTGCATTCATCATTTAAGACTTAAAGTTTTCTATCCCTTGATTTCCTAACACTGCACTCATTTACAACCTTCATTGTTCTCAGATTATTCCTCCCTTTCTCTTTCTCGTTTCCCCAAAGTTTTATAGGCAGTTTTCATCCCTTTGGTATCTAGTCACGTGTCCTGAATTGTTACCTCTTGTCTGATGACTCTCAAATCTATACCTCGGCTCCCAAACCCTTTCCAGGGATGCATATCCCACATTCCAACTGCATGAAGAAATCTCCACTTGCATCTCAAAATTAGCACTGCTATGTTCAAGCTTCAAGATGTCTCTCCCACTCTCGCATTCTCCAATGAGGTTGACGGCACTAGCATCTTCCAGAAACCTCTTTAGTCGTTGTGTTTCCCTTCTCTTTCACGTTCAGGCACTAAGCCTTTTTAATTCTACCTCTAGCATAGCTAGGGAGTCCATCCGCTCCACTGCCATCAGGAAGGGCACCGCCAAGTCGGCAACTGTCCACCTCCTCCCATTCAAACTATAGCAATGGGCTCCCAACTTCCCTCCTGCTTTCAGGCTTTCCTTATGCTAGGGCTGCCCATACAATCCTGATCATAAGGATCACCTGAGGTGTTTGTTTGTTTTTAACACAGGTGTCCAGGCCTTGCCCAAGACCTACTGAATCAGAATAAATGGCAGAGGGGCTTATGATCTTATATTTTTGTATTTTCAGATGATTCCTCCAATCAGACAAAGTTTACTCAGTACTACCAGGTTGAATTAATTCACTATCCTTGATCAAAATGTCCCATGGCTCCCACTGCTGGTAAAATCAAGTCCAAATTCCTGCCTTGGCATTTAAGGCCCTCCACATCTGGTCTACACACATCCTTCCAGCCATTGTCCCCCTTATTGCTTCTCGCATATTCTACACTGAAATCATGCTATGTGTCATTACAGAACTTTTTCTGCACTTTTCCACCATTGTCTTTTTTATTCACAGAGTTCCCTTAGTCCAGACTGCCCTATAACTGTGTTTGTGTTCAAACCCCATTCATCCTTTGAATTTCATCTTAGCTTCATTCATGCCCCTTTTTTGTAGCATCACCATAGCAAGTGGATACATCTATTGCCATGTTACTATATTGCTGTTTGGATGTGCATGCTTGCCTCCCTATAAGATGACCTTTTTGAGCTATAGATACTGAACAATACTATAGAAAAATGTGACATAAACACATATAGATTAAGAGTTAAAAATGAGCCCCTAGAATCACATCCCAGCTCTAGCATTTACTAGCTACATGACTTTGGGATACTTAGTTGATCCCCATGCCTCCACTTTCCCATCTATTAAATGGAATCATGATGTATCATAGGACTGTTGTAAAGATTATATTGAATAATTTGTAGAAAGTACAAGCTGAGTACCCCAAGAAATGTCAATCATTATTACATTTGTGTGGGTGTGTTCCTTAGGATTTTCTATATACAGGATTATGTCATCTGCAAATATATAGTTTTAATTCTTCCTTTCCAATCTGTATGTATTTTATTTCTTTTACTTGCCTAATTGTCTTGGCTAGAACCTTCAATACAATGTGGAATAGAAGTGATGAGAGTGGATATTTGTGAATTGCTCCTTATCTTAGGTGGGGGGAAATCTTTCAGCTTTTCACCATTGACCATAGTGTTATCTGTGAGTTTTTTCATGTATTCCTTTATGGGGCTAAAGAAGTTCCCTTCTATTCTTGGTTTGTTGAATGTTTATATCATGACAGAATGTTGAATTCTGTCAATGTGTTTTCTGTGTCTCCTGAGAATATCACTGTGTTTTTTTGTCTTTTATTCTACTATTATATGACATTGAATGAATGTCTATTTATATCTTTACTGAGGTATAATTGTTATAAAAATACTGTGATCATTTAATGTATACAATTTGATGAGTTGGACATATGCATACATCTGTGATACTGTCACCACAATCAAGATAATAAATTTACCCATCACCTCCAAAAGTCTTCTTCTGTCCCTTTGTTGTTTCTTTTTGGAGGGTTGGGTTTTGAGGGGAAGTTTTTGTTTGTGGTAAGAACACAATGTGAAATGCACCCTCTTCACAAATGTTTAAGTATAAAACACCATATGGTTAACTATAGGCACTATGTTGTACAGTGGATCTCTGGAACTTATTTTGTATAACTATAACTTTATACTCATTGAACAATTTCCCATTTCTTTCTCCCCCACCAGTTGGAAAACACTATTCTCCTTCTATAAGCTTGACTGTTTCAGATACTTTATATAAGTGCATGTTTTTGTAGTATTTGTCCTCCTGTGACTAATTATTTCAAAATTAGTGTTCCACATCCATCCATGTTATTGCAAGTGGTAATATTTCCTTCTATTTTAAGGCTGAGTAATATCCCATTGTATGTATGTATCAAATTTTCTTTATCCATTCATCTGTCGATGGACATGGGGTTGTTTCCATATTTTAGCTATTGTGAATAATGCTGTGATAAACACGAGACTGCAGATATCTCCTTGAAATCCTAATTTCAATTATTTTGGATATGTAGTCCCAGAAGTGGGATTGCTGGATCATATAGCAGCTAACTTTTACATGTTTTATGAAATAGTTATGCTGTTTTCCTTAAACACTGCACCATTTTACATTCCCATCAACAGTGTACATGTGTTCCAACTTCTGCACAACCTTGCCAACACTTATCTTTTTTTAAAAAAATTAGCCATCCTAAAAAAGAAATGTGATGTGATATCTCACTGTAGTTTTGATTTGCATTTTCTTGATGATTAGTGATGTTGAGCAGCTTTTCATACACCTGTCAGCCATTTGTATGTCTTCTTTGGATAAATGTCTATTCAAGTTCTTTGCACATTTCTGGCCAGGTTATTTGGATTTTTTTGCTATTGAGTTGTAGGAGTTCCTTACATATTTTGGAAATATACTCCCTGCCCAATAGATGGTTTGCAAATATGTTCTCCCATTCTATAGGTTGCCTTTCACTCTGTTTCCTTTCATATGTTAAATAGCTTCACAACCCTGGAATAAATCCCACTTGGTCATGGTATATTATTCTTTTTATATTTTATTGGATTTGGTTTGCTAATATTTGGTTGAAATTTTCACATCTATATTTATAAGAGCTATTGATCTATGATTCTCATTACCTCTAATGTCTTTGTCTTATGATCTCTGAGTAACAGATACACAAATTGGCCTCATTAGAATGAGGTGGGAAGTGATTCTCTTCTATATTTTTGGAAGAAATTGTGATTTGCATGTATTCCTCTTTAACATTCATAGAATTCACCAGTGAAGCCTTCTGGGTCTTATTGAGACATGCTTTATGGCCTAACATATGGGCTCTCTGCAAATGTTCATTGTGCACTTGAGAACAACTTGCTTTTTTGGATGGAGTATTTTGTATATCTCCTTTAGACCTAGTTCATTTATATATAGTGTTGAAGTCTTCTTCAGGGACAGTTTCTACTGAGCGCTTTTTTTTCTATGAATGGGCCATAGTTCCCTGTTTTTTTACATGTCTTATAGTTTTTTGTTGAAAACTAGACACTTTAAATAATATAATGTGGCAATTCTGAAAATAAGATTCCTACAACCGCATCAGGGTATTTTCTTTTTGCTGTTTATTGTTGCTGATGCTGTTTGATGGTGACTTTTCTGGGTTGTACATTCTGTAATGTCTGTGACCTTTGTCAGGTGCAGCAGCTGGCATCTCAGCTCTTGGAACTCAGTTAGTGATCAGCTAGTGACTGAACAGAAATTTCTTTGAATGCCTTGAACCAGGGTCTCCCCACCAAAGCTGAGGGGCTCTGTGTATGTGTTGGAGCATGATTTCAATGCTCTGACAGTTTGAAAATCTGCCTCAACCTTTACTTCCTGCTTGAGTATAGCCTCAAGGTCAACCAAAGGTAAGAAATTATGATGTTCCCAGGTCTTTCCTGGTTATTACAAAGTCCAGCACATGCACATAGCCTGCTCCAACTCCAGAAATATGTCAAAGCTTTCCTAAGCCCCCTCTGTACATCTCCTTCCCCATACTATTTTAGTATTCAGATTTTTGGCCAGCCTCTTGTTGACACTGCTTGGTATTATTATCTCAGGCAGCTGCACATTAAAGAAGTGCTGCTGATTATTTTATTTTTGACAGATGTCTAAGGAAAAGGGCTTTTGTCTCTAAGTGAGCTAAAAATTAAGTCAAACAGAGACAACTCCTGAGAAATGGTCTTTTCCAGTATTTCACATAAGCTCCCACACATGTCAAATATGACAATTCCTCGGAGGTGGGGCTTTTAGGGAACTCCAAATACATTCTTCCCCTCAGTGGCTGCCAGACTGCTGGTTTCACAACTACCTTGTTTGTGATGCTGCTGGTTTTCAAGGCTACTGCAGAGCTTGGAAAGGGGGTTTGGAATAGAGCAAGTGAAAATGCCAAAATGCTTGCTGTTCTTATAGAGGTTGTCATTTTTCTTGGGTAAATGACCCTCAAATTGTTGCAAGTCTTTGGCTAATTTTCAGAGTTCTTAAAAAAGTTGATTTTCACAATTGTCGCTGGTGTTTTTGTTGCTTTATAAACAAGAAGATTTTTGAAGGTCTTATTACACTGTCCCCAAAGTATATCTTTCTAATCGCCTTTTCAAAAAAGAGTGGTTAAAATAACTTGTATTTCAAGATATATAAATAACTATCAAAACTCAATAATAATTAAAAAAATCCAATTTTTAAACATGGGAAAGGATTGGAACAGACACTTCATCAAGAAATATATATAGATGGCAAGAAAAAGCACATGAAAATGTGCTTAACATCTTTAGTCATTATAGTGTTTAGTCAAATTTAAACCGCAAGGAAATACCATTACACACCTATTTGAATATCTAAAATTTAAAAAGAAAGGATAAATTAAAAACTGACAATGCCAAGTGCGGGTGAGGACAGAGAGCAACTGGAATTCTCATACATTGTTGATGGTTATGCAGAATGGTACAGCCTGTGTGGAAGTTTGGCAGTTCCTTATAAAGTTAAAAATAACTTCCATACAATCCAGCAATCTTAATCCTAAAATTTTACCCAAATGAAATAAAAATATATGACATTGAAATTGGGTCTCAAAAGAACTGTTGGCCCAGAAAGAAACTCACTACAGACTGATTCATTTGCCTGTCAGCATAACCATTATTGCTTTTCTCATTTTCGGTTCTTATAAGTGTATTTCTAATAGCACATGATCTCACTCATCTAGGGGAAATAATGAACAACATAGACAGATGAACAAGAACAGACCCAGAAACAAGGAGGCATAGATCAGAGGGAGGGTAGGGAAGGGTGGGGGTAAAGGAGAGAGATCAACCAAAGGACTTGTGTGCAAGCATATGAGCCTAACCAGTGGTTAAGGACAACAGGGGGGCGGGGCATGCGTAGGGAGGAGTATGGGATGGGAATGGGGGGATGAGGACAAATATGTGATACCTTAATCAATAAAGAAATTAAAAATAAATAAATAAAATAAAATACAGAAAAAAATATATATGTCCACATAAAAATCTGTATGCAAATATTTTAACAGCTTTATTCATAACTGCCAAAAACTGGAAACAACTCAATGCCCATCAACTGGTGAGTAATATAAAAAGTAGCAAACTACTGATACATGCAGTGATGTGGATGAATTTCAAGTGTATCCTGCTACATAAGGGAAGCCAGACTCAAAAGGCTATATACTGTATTTTTATGACAGTCCTGAAAAGGCAACACTATGTAATAGGAAACTAGATTAGTGGTTGCCAGGGGCTGAGGTTGGGATAGAGGAATGACTACAAAGAGGCCTGAAGGGATATTAGGGGTGAGGGAAAGGTTAAAAAGAGGTTACCTGATTATGTGAATGTATCAATATTCATGGAGCCGTACACCTTAAAAGGGTAAGTTTTACTGCATATAAAGTATATCTCAACAAATTGACCTGAAAGGAAAAAACATCCTCTCTGCTCTAAATATTATTTTTTCTTGGTCAAATTAGTTTCATTTATGACCACCCTATACCCTTAGACAACTTCTAATAATTATTTGTTAACCAGACTGCCCAGAATTAAAATTCATCCTTTATGAAGCATCTAACATTGTCAAGAGTTGTATTCATACAAAATGTGTTAAGAGAATTTGACAGGAGAGAGGAAAAAATTAATTTGGAAACATATCTAGCTAAAAGGTATAACTACAAGGAGATTCAACATAGCAATTTTATAATAACAGAAGGATAAAAACATAAACGCTAAAACATATCATAGAGCATTATGCAGCCATTAAAATAATTACGTAATTGTAGATCAATATTTATTAAAGTGAAAAGAGGTCTATAATATTTTATTAAGATAAAAGCAAGTTATTAAATAGTATCCTAGTATGATTTTGTTTTGGAAATGCCTGAGAAAAATATGCCCCAAATGTAGGTTCTGGATATCTCTTGTTCAATTGATTACAGTTAATTTAGATTTTCCTCTTGGTTTATGATGGACATGTGTGGCTAATCCTACTAATTGTCTCAAGACCTGTTAGCCTGAGTCTGGAATTGTCTGGGTAACTGACCCCATCCTTGTTTTGTAGCTCTTTGTTCAGGAAACCAGGAAGCGCAGGTTGTAAGAGTTCAGATAGTCTAAGGCAGTGGTCGGCAAAATCATTAGTCAACAGAGCCAAATATCAACAGTACAACGATTAAAATTTCTTTTGAGAGCCAAATTTTTTAAACTTAAACTTCTTCTAACACCACTTCTTCAAAATAGACTTGCCCAGGCCGTGGTATTTTGTGGAAGAGCCACATTCAAGGGGCCAAAGAGCCGCATGTGGCTCGCGAGCCACAGTTTGCCGACCACCGGTCTAAGGTGATAAATGAGCATTGTGTTCAAGCCTAAGTGTGCTTTACTGAAACATACACAGGACATCTTTTATATACTTTTTAACACCATCATGAATGAGATGCATCTGGCTCGGATGAGCATTCCCAGCTTACGTCCAAACTACATATACCTGCTGCTCCAGCTTCAGGTATAAAAGGCTGGGCATGGAAGGAAGCACGGAGCTTCTAGAAGTTTTGATGTAACCGGTAGTCACTCCAACTTCTCATCCACAACAGTGTACCTGCTGGGGAGGTCCTTTTTAGATGACCTGGGTCTGTCATTGTACCTCCATCTGTCATTGGATAATGTCGCTATGATCTCTTTCTGTAACTTCCAGAAAAATCAACCTTGTTTGATTTACCCAGATGTGATCTGTGTCTGGTCAATCTGAACCTACTATAATTGACATTTGTTAATTCAGCTCACTTCTACCAGGAAAAAAACTATTTAGTGACTCTGTAATATCGTTCATAACAAATAAAATGAAAAATACCATCTATTGGTAATAAGATAAAGGTCCTTATTAAATTAAAATTGACACTTCTCTTTGTACTATGGATTCTGAACTCTTTCAAAGATATACCTCGGGCTTATTACCTATCTGGTATAATTCATTATACTTTTTTATTGGAGAATTTGTTATAAAAATTATTTAACAAAAAATACTTATATACAATGATCTCCGGATAAAATATTTTTAAATAATATTTTTCTAAGCCATTGTAAAAGCAAAATACAACTTAAAGGTGGATTTGGAAGACTAGTTATAAAATAAGCAACTAAAAAGCTGTTGAGAGGACTACAATAAATCAATTGATAAATGGGAGACATTCCTGAGCTGTCATGGTGGGATGGAAGTTATGTTCTCTTTTAGTGTCTGCTTATTCAAGTAAGTATTGGGAGGAAAACTGAAAACACACAAACGCATGCACCAAAACAAACACACAAAACCAAATTACAGATGCCTACCCAATTACATTTCCCAGTGGAACTGAAGAGTAATCAACTCTAATCAAATAATTAGGAACATAGGACATAAAACATGACAAATTTGTCTCCATCTCAGATCCAGCTCCTTTTAAAGTGCAGACATGATTACTTCCTCATTTACATATTGTGAGTCATATTATGACTGAACACAAGCGCTAAAAAACTCCTCTGAAATTTGAGTGCATGGCATGTTTAACAAAGGCAACACAGATACTGATCCCTTCACATAGAGTAACACTCGAAAAAACTCTTTGTCTCAATCAACAGAGTAATTTTGAGCTTTTATGTGCCTAGCATTCGCCATACATAACACTTTAGCCATAGCAATCATACATTCTAGATTTTCAAAACATGTTTTAAGAGTTACACTATTACATACTCTCTCTCGCCTTTTAGACTGAAAATTATAATCTTTCTAATAATAGAAAAAAAGAGAGGACTGTTGCTGGCCAGGGAGCCTCTTGGGAAGAGCAGAAACACACAGCTGAACAATATAAACAGAGAAGTAAATTGTAAGTGATTCGGTACCTGGAAGCTCAGAGGAGCAATAAGCACCCCAGCCTCATTGTAGGCAAGGCTTCAGAACACACGTGTAACTTTCTCTAATAGAACTGAGAGTTGTAATCTAAGTATCTTAATAACTTTAAATAGGTGTTGGGAGGTTGAAAAGTACACTTGAGTATTAATGCCACAGCAATAATGAAGAGCAGCGATCTCCAAACTTTTTAGCCACATATGCATTCCCTTGGAAAAAAATTTGGAGTACCCACTCCCAATCCATGTGTACTTATTTATTTATAATATATACATTACTGCTGTCCTTCCCTATTATTATTTGGCATAATAAGTACTTTGAATGAGATTGGTTAATTGTTAATGAGATTGTTAATCTACATTAAAAATTGTAGATTAGTAGTTCATTTTTTATACTGTTCTTGATGGTTTCAAACTGTGATTGTTTTATGATGTGATTGATAAAGAGTTAAAATTATGATTAGGAGTGTCAGCTTTGTGATTTCCTTGTTATTCCCAGCATAACTAGTTTATCTTCAAGCCAAAATTCTTTGGTAAGATTCTTGTTAAACCACATGTCCATTTTGTGGGGGTTCTTATTTACAGCTGGACTAGAATTCATTGATCTACATAAGCAGCGCAAATGAACTGCAAAACATCACAACGTGCTGAGAGTGAACACGCACTGGACTGAAGAGCCCCCACATCTCTCATCTCATCGTTTGTGATGCATGACATGTGACATATCTGCTAAGGAAAGGAGCCACTGCCAATCTGCATGTTAACCATTAGTCAAGCTTTCCGATGTTCATTCTATATGAACCCTAACAGATTGTCTTGTTTAACCACTCCCCCCTCACAATGTAACTATTACATGAGAATCAAAATAACCAATATACAAAAATTAATATTAATTTATACTGGGGTTCATGTAAGTATTATGAAAAAAGAGCAGGTCACTAGATTACCTCAGTACAGAGAACAATACAAAAAGACTCAAGTACCTAAGAACCAACCTCTATATGAGGTTTGTCCAATAGACCGATCATCCTGGCATCTAATCTTTATATTTTCTGGAACTATTCTGTAGAAAACATAGTAATGACCTTCCATGATATTGTCCTCAGTAACATCTCAGTATTTCTTACCTTCATTACTTTCTAATCTTCCCATTGATATCATGTTCTTCCTAAACAATGAATATTTTAAAAGTCCATTTCTTTACTAACAAAATCCTAACTTAGTTTACTTTAGGACACTCTCCAAGATCACTCTAATACTGTACATCCAAGCTCACCATCAATTTACCCACTAAGCCATTAGTCATCTGCTGTCATACAAGGACCTGTCCAAAAGGATAACTTATTACCATCTAAATTTATATCCATCCAATTCCTCTGAGTTTTCCATTTCCCTCAGTTCTTCATACTCTTCAGGCAGGTCATCTTACTGTTTAAACAAATTCAAACAGACACAGAAAGCCACTCAGCCTTACCTTCACATGTCTTTCCAAAACCCTAAGGGCATCAGCAAGTGCCATGGGCCTCCAAAAGGATCATTTGTTCCACATCACTGTCTGCACCACCATGTAGTTACAGTGCTGCCAGCCCTGCTGTTGCTTAACTTTGAAATAGCTGAACCTGCATCACAATCACTGCCATTTCTTTTTTTTTCTAGCTTTTTTGAAGTATGATTGACAAATAAAAATTATATATTAACAATTGTAGCTTGGTAGTTTATTTTTTATATTGTTCTTGATGTATGGTATACAGTGTGATGATCTAATGTATGTGTACATTGTGAAATAACACAATCAAGTTGATAAACACATCCAGCACCTCACATAGTTACCTTTTTGTATGTGTGGTGAGAACACTTAAGATCTACTCTCTTAGCCTATTTCTCCAATACACAATACAGTATTGTTAACTATTGTCATCATTCTATACATTAGATCACCAGAATTCATTCATCTCATAACTGAAAAGTCTGTACCCTTTGACCAACATCTCTCTATTTCTCCTATCCCCTTTCTCTTGGCAACCACCATTCTATTCTCTGTTTCTATGAATTCAACTTTTTTTAGATATCATATATATTTGAGATCATACAGTATTTGTCTTTCTGTATCTGACTTTTTTCACTTAACATAATGTCCTCTGCATTCATTCATATCATTGCAAATGAAATGATTTTCTTATTTTTATGATTGAATAATATTATATTATATATGTAGATGTATATCACATTTTCTTTACCCAT
This sequence comes from Eptesicus fuscus, assembly GCF_027574615.1. NCBI lineage: Eukaryota > Metazoa > Chordata > Mammalia > Chiroptera > Vespertilionidae > Eptesicus > Eptesicus fuscus. Next base: position 4,597,048 of record NC_072474.1, on the reverse strand, counting down.
TCATCCATCAATGAAAATTTACATTGTTTCATGTCTTAGCTATTGTGAATAATGCTGCAATAAACATGAAAGTGCAGATAAATCTTCAAAGTATAGATTTCATTTCCTTTGGATATAAACCCAGAAGTGGGATTTCTGGATTGTATGGTTGTGGTATTTTTAATTTTTTAAAGAAAACTCCATATTGTTTTCCATAATAGTTGTGCCAACTTACACAGTGTATGTGCTACAAAACCTTCTTAAGTGTCTCTACCTCTGCTATACTTTAGTCAGGCCTGTAGAAGCTACCTGAGGTGTCCTAAAAATTATGTCCAAAAAAATTATGAATACAAAAAGCAAAACTTTCTCAAAAGGCATATTTGGCTCCTAATTAATAAAAAAAATAATTTTAAATACTTTAAAGTAACTGGCATAAGCCAATTGTCATCATATACTAAATAGGAAAAAAAATGCTGTGTTCTTTTTTTCACTGGAAAAAAAAGTTACTCTTTAAGCCTGCATAATTCCATCTTGTGCACTCCATCCTGAAGGATTTTGAGATGTTGCTGTCAGAGTGTTGTACAAAATGAGGCAAATCCATTTCTGGCCAGACTCAAGAAAGAAAATGACTGTACTTGTCAATGAAGGTTTTTTATTTTTTTTAATTTTATTGATTTTTTTACAGAGAGGAAAGGAGAGGGATAGAGAGTTAGAAACATCGATCAAATGCCTCCTGCTCACCCCCTACTGGGGATGTGCCCGCAACCAAGGTACATGCCCTTGACCGGAATCGAACCTGGGACCCTTCAGTCCACAGGCTGATGCTCTATCCACTGAGCCAAACCGACTTCAGCTCAATGAAGGTTTTTAATTATCCTTCTCAGTCCTCAGCACCGAACACTCTGACTTTCCACAAAGACCTGGGAAAGAATACAATAACATTTTACTTCAGTGATTACGTTTGCTTCATTTGAAATAACAGATAACAGTGTTGAATCTCAGTGAGTTGTTTTCATTTACAGATAAAGCAACTCACTTTTAATAGCCAATCTGAGGAAAGTAAAATCTTCTGCAGGAATGAATTGATTAATAAATGTTTTGTTAGTGTTTAAGGGAATTCCAGGAAATATTGATAAGGGCCCTAAAGCTAGAGGTGGATTGCCAGGGAAGACAGTCCAGGACACACACATCAAGGCACAAAGAAAAGGATCTGAACAACATAAAAGAAACTATATTTTTAACTATATCGTTTGCATTATCACCTCCTCTTTATGAAGAAGAAGCTGGGAATTTGTTTCAAAAACACTATCTAACCTCATACTGTGTCGTGTGTAAATGTACATAGTAGACTGTTTATAAATCACATGCAGTCCATATTGACAAATGTTTTATCATCTGATTTGAAGACAACCTTCCAGATATGATGATCCACAGAGTCTGACAGAAGATGGACCTTGTGCACTCTCTCTCCAGGCTGGCAAACCCAGTGCGGGAGAACGCTTAAGGACCCCTCTCTTAGGCACACAGAATGTTGTCTGGGTTACAACATTATACTTACACCTAGAAAAATAACTTTCAGCAAATAAATAGTAGGTGTAAATTAAAAAAAAAAACAGTACACAAGCATTTAACATGACAGTGGTTCAATGTGTTGATGATACATGACAGAATGATTATGTTTATATTCTTGCTCTGATGGAGGTCTGAAAGTTAATGAAAACAATGACTTTAAATAGCACTGTCCTGTACCCTCAGGAGGCTGCAGGAAAAAATTTGCTTCAGATGTTATAAATTCCGTAATGCTCATCCTGAACTCAAAGTGATTATGTTTGCTTCAATTGAAATAAAGACATCATTTTTAATTTGAGATAAGAGCCTTCATTCTTTCAAAAGAAATCAAATCAAGAAACAAACCAGACCTTGACTTTCCACTAACTACTGCAGGTCATATTCATCTAAACTGGGAGACCCCCATGGTAAAGAGAAACATTCTTACCCATTAGGTCACCAGGATGGTGAGTCTGAGATTTTTGGAACCAGAAGTACAACCTCTTATGGAAATCCCTTCTTCCCTGGGGCTTTACTTGGGCATTGCACCAGCTACCCTCAGCCATGGCAATGCTAGCACTTTCTTCACCCTACCTGCCCTGCTTCAACAGAAAGCTTCAGGAACTGAAAACTCTCCCATTTTAATAGAAAATATGAAATCCATGTGATGTGATGATCCAATGATTTAATGATTTAATGTCTAAATTTAATTTAATGTCTAAGGCAAGTCATAAAATTGGACTTTATATGAAAGAGGTTTTCAATGTACCCTACCTAGTTGGCACTGTGTTCTAAACATAGAACCAAAGTATACAAAACAATATTTGCTATGACATGTTATGTTAAAGTGAAACACATAAGTACTTCTAACTGGAAATTATTCCCAAAGAAAGCTAAATTAGCAAGCCTTTTACATCCTATATAATAAAGAGGTACTATGCAAATTGACCCTCACACCCTCACAAGATGGCTGCCTACAACCAGGCCAGCAGGGGGGTTAGTGAGGGATGACCAAATGACTGAACAATCAGGCTGCATGGGATGACCAGGCTGGCAGGGGGGTTAGTGAGGGACGACCAAACTACTGGACAAGCTGGCAGTGTGGGGCAACCAGGCTGGCAGGGGGGTTAGTAAGGGATGACCTAACAACTAAACTGCAGGCTGCATGGGGCAGGGGGGTGGGGAGACAGTTGGGGGTGACCAGGCCAGAAGAGGGGACAGTAAGAGGCTACCAGGCTGGCAGGGGGGGCAGTTAGGGGTGATTAGGTTGGCAGGGGGAGCAGTTGGGGGTGACCAGGCCGGTGGGGGAAGGGCAGTTAGGGGCTACCAGGCCAGCAGAGGGGGGCAGTTGGGGGCAATCAGGCTGGCAGGGGGGACAGTAATAGGTGACCAGACCGGTGGGCGGGGGCAGTTAGGAGCGACCAGGCTAGCAGGGAGGGGTCAGTTAGGGGTGACCAGGCCGGCAGGCAGGTGAGTGATTAAGAGCCAGTAGTCCAGGATTGTGAGAGGGATATCCAACTGCTGTCGGACATCCCCCAAAGGGTCCCAGATTAGAGAGGGTGCAGGCTGGGCTGAGGGGAACTCCCCCCACCCCGATGCATGAATTTCGTGCACAGGCCTCTAGTAAATAAATAAGCAATTTGAAATATATATTATCAAATTCCTACTGTCTTATAGCTTTAAAGTCTGTGTATAACTTAGAACTCTCTTAGATGCAAGAGGGGGAAACATCAAAGCAGGTGAAGTAGACCAGGTCATGAAATTCTCTCTCTCTCTTTTCTCTCTCTCTCTCTCTCTCTCTCTCTCTCTCTCTCTCTCTCTCTCTCCCTTTTTCTCTATCTCTCTCTCTCCTGAATCCCTTCTCACAGCCAACTGACTTCTCCAAATAGCAAGTTCTGGGCAGCATTCATGATTCACTTATTATTACTTCCTATGACTTTAACCACCAGAGAGAGAACACCTCACCAGCTCTCATTTTGCAACTCTAAAAATCCCAGGAAGGACTGAAAGGCCAAGTTGGAATCAGGAGACCAAACCTTGTCAGGGATTTTGAAAGCATATCATACCTTCCATAGTATTCTGTCCTGAGGAAAGGAGTTCCCTGAGAAAGACTGGGTAACAAGAAGACTAAAAACTGCACGTCCATTATAGTCTGATTCTGTTTGTATAATAAAGATCAGAAGAGCTTTTGAGGGAAAGTTCAAAATATTTTTCTCAACTTCATGATATTTTTTAATTGCTTTGCTTTAATTTTCTCAGACCTGAATCCAAATCTTTGATATCTCTTTGTCCTTTGTTTAATGGGTTTAATCAAATTAATGATTGACATTTTTAAAATAAAGTTTATTTTCACCTACTTGAAATCACAGTTCCTGCTTTGTTTGGGATATTAGAAAAATTGTTTTTTCAAGGGGAAAAATAATCAAAGAACTTATTTCCAGAAACTGACATGGCTTACATTTTTAAATAAAGCATCAGAGAAAGAAAATCACAATTTAAATCCATGATAAATAAGTCATATTTCTACATGGAATGTTTATAAGGCAAAATGGGTCAACAGATGCTCTAAAGTTCACAGCCAATTTGCTCACATATCAGTGGACTTGTATGCTGGTTTGAATTATTCTCTCTCTCACTTGTTCTCTCACTCTCTCTCCTTCTTAGTTAGACTAGAAATCCTTGATATGTTTTCTATTACAACAATATTAATACTCAGAAAACATACTAGGATAGATAAGACTTCTCCTCATTCACTTGTTAAATACACCTGTATTGATTTTCTATATCTTCACTTTTAATTATTTATTACATACATTATACGTGTGTGTGTGTGTGTGTGTGTGTGTGTGTGTGTATCTACATATATAAAAGGCTAATATGCACATTGTCCCTTGGGAGTTTGACCGAGAGATCACTTGCTATGACATGTGCTGACCACCAGGGGTGGTGTGGAACAAAGGAAGGCCCCAGCCGGCAGCTGGTAGCTGGGGAAGTGAGGCCCCAGCTGGCAGCCGGAAGGCCCCGATTGGCCCTGATCACAGGCCAGGCCTAGGGACCCTACCCATGCATGCATTTTGTGCACTGGCCTCTAGTATATATACTCAATCAATAATGATATCTAGTACATTCTCCCCAAACTCACTTAACATTGCATAGATCTTCAAAGAGGGCATACACTATACTTCAAAGCTTTTAATGTATATATACATGTGTGCATTTGTTTGTGTTGACAGAATATGGTGTCTTTAAAGTTTTTGAGAATTTGTAGTAAGCTATAAGTTTTTACTTCTGTTGAAGGAAATTCTTTCCTCCAGGGTCATTTTATCTCCTCAAAAGCTGGATGTTACTTGCCTACCAACAACTCAACTCACAAAAACGCTACCAGATGTCTCCCTCTCCACCCAGGGATAGGGAGCACAATAGCATATTGAGCACTGCACAGGTGCCACTGACCCCTGCAGTGTCTAAATAGCAAGTGGCACTTATTTTATTGACATCCCCAATGATAAGTGGGATGTGTGGTAAAGTGACTCCCAAGATTCCCCTTCAGTTGGCTTTTCACATTGTGACAACCTAGATGGGCCAGTGAGTCTGAGACATAAAGAGAAAGGACAAAAAAACCTAAAGCACTGACCTGTGCCTCACCTGGGCTGTGCTTGGGAGAGCTGATAGTCACTCCTCATGGAAACAACCCTCTCAGCCAAAACAACACCCACAAAGTTAAAAGCTACTCAAATATTTCTCACACCACACAGGGACCAAAAGGTCCTGTAAATAAGGCTCTTTTACTCATTTGGGGCTCAGAACCCACACTAACAACCATTCATTCTGATTGCCTCATGCTGCCAACAGTCACAGGAAGGAGACAATTTGATTATTCCCTGGATATTGATCAACTGAAGACTGAAAAAGCAGCCCTTCTAATAGGGCAATTAATAGGGAACAAGGATGACTTTTTCTGAATATAGTGGTGGTTAAAATGTAAACATTAATGATGAGCCTAATCAGAAATTGTTGGACACAAACACAAAGCCAGATGAACCACACATAATTACAGCCTTCCATCCCAGACAAAGCATTCCCAGCGTTATATGCAATATACAAATAGTGTAATGAACTGAGTATAAATTCCTTAAAGACAGAAACAAAATATTTTCTTTTTTCTTTTGTGAATGGTATATAGCATTCATAGCACGATGATTAATTTTAGCTGTCAATTTGACTGGGCTAAGGGATGCTGAAGTAGCTGGCAAAACATTATTTCTGGGTGTATCTGTGAGGGTATTTCTGGAAGAGATTAGAATTTGAATCAGCAACTGAGTAAAGAAAATGCCCTCACCAATGTGGATGTGTATCATCCAATCTGTTGAAGGCAGAAGAACAAAAAGGCAGAAGAAGGAAGAATTTGCTCTCTTTGCTTGATATGGGACATCCATCATCTGCCCTTACCATCAGCACTCCTGAATCTCAGGTTCAGATTAGGATTTACAGCATTGGCTCCCCTGTTTCTTAAGCCTATAGACTCAAACGGAATTACACCACCAGTTTTCCTGGGTTTTCAGCTATAGACAGCAAATTGTGAAACTTCTCAGGTTCTATAATTCCATGAACCAATTTCTATAAAAAATTTTCCTTATACATATCGATACATATATTGGTTCTGTTTCTCTGGAGAATGTTGACTAATACACATAGAATTCAAATATATATTAAGTAACATTGGGGCAACAAATAATTTGAAAATTATGTCTTTTTCCAGTAATGTTTAAATTAAATAAATTCCCTAGACTGTTTCATTAAGAATAAATATATGGCAAGTATTCAAAAAAGATCACCAGAGTCACCCCCATACATGCAGCTCACAGTTTGTGAGCCAAATATAGTCCCAGCTCTCTAGCACTTAGACCTCTTCACCTTCAAGATGCCTGAGGAAGGAGAACAAAGATGGCGGCATAGGTAAGCACTGTACTTGCCACCTCCCACAACCACATCAAAAATTACAACTAAAATACATAATACATAACCACCATCAGAACCACCTGAAAGCTGGATGAATGAAAGTCCTACAACTAGAGAAGTAAAAAGAAAGCACATAGAGACTGGTAGGAGGGTTGTAGATGCAGAACAGGCTGGGCTGACACCAAAGTGTAGTGTTTTTATAATTGGGAGGGATATCGTGGTTACGGAGGTCTCCTGTGAGGATGAAGGGGTTCCAGCTCCACACCAGCCCACGGTCCCAGAGCTGGAAAGAGAAGTCTCTGTAACTACAGGATGTATAAACCAGTGGAGATTGTGGTTGAGTGACACTAGGCTGCTGGAGCCCCAGTTGTCCCTCTTAAAGAGCTGGTGCATGAACTTACTCAGACTCCATCTGTGCTCCAATTCTGGGGCAGTTGCTTGAAAGGAACCTGGAACATTCAGGGAGGAACTGGATTGTCTGGCATCAGGGCAGGAACTTGGGAGTAGCTTTCTATCAGATGGGAGTGCTAGCAGGGGTCATGTTCCTGTTCTCAGACCTCCCCAGTCACAGAGCTTCCTGGCAGCCATATCTGAGTTTCCATCAGCTTGGATCACAGTGTGCACTGCCCTAGTGATTCCCTGTGACCCTATCCCATCCAATTTGCAGCCTCACCCAAGCTTTTTGCAGTGGCTTTTCCATATAAATGGCCTGCCCTGGCTCAGGCTTCAGACTTTCCTAAAATCTCTTAGACAAGCAGCATCTGTCATCAGCATGCCCCATAGCTATCAATAAGAGCTGGCACTAGCACAAGCCTGCCTTGCTTCACAGTTTGGATTTGCCTGGGACTTCCAAGCCCAATACAAGTAGCAGCCATCTGCAGATCTCTCTGTAGCTCCTACTGGGTGGCCCGAGGCAGTGGCTGACTTTGTACCTCCCAGGAATTCCAAGAGCCAGTGATCCAGTGAAAAGCTTCAGACCATACCAAATAACAACTCTAAACATCCACAAGTGACACACTCAAGGGGCAAACTCAGTGAGCACCAAAAAGCCCCACTGAAGCAAGTCCTGCTTCATAGGGGTGTCTCCTACACAGCAGCTCTCCCACTATAGCAGCTGGTCCTCACAGCCAACTGGCCTGGAGGTCAATTCCTCCCGGTGACACCAACAGCAATCAAGGCTCAACTACAATAAGACTGTCCACACAGCCCACACAGGGGTGCACCTAGAGGGCCCAGCTTAGGTGACTTGGGCAGCTGAGCCACTGGGCCTTACAGGACAACTAGTATACAAGGCCACTCTACCAATTCCAGGAGACAAAAAAGCTCTACCTAATACATAGAAAGAAACACAAGAAAGCAGCCAAAATGCAGAGACAAAGAAACATGTCACAAGTGAAAGAAATGAAACCAAGCAAACTACTGGATACAGAGTTCAAAACAATGATTATAAGGTTGCTCAAGGATCTTAAGGAGAGCTTCAGGGGACTTAGTGAGACTTTCAAGGACAGAAAAAAGAACCAGTCAGAAATTAAACATACACTAACTGAAATAAAATGTCATTTACAGAGATTCAACAGCAGAGTAGAGAATTCTGAAAATCAAATCAATGATTTTGAAGGTGAGGAAGCAAAAAACACCCAATCAGAAGAGCAAAAAGAGATGTCTGACCGGCCTGAAGAGCCTCTATAAATGATTTTGTACCAGACTTGGCAATGGTTCCCAGATGATTTATGAGATCAGCTTTGGTCATGCCAATACCTGTGTCCACTAGAGTCCGGGTGAGTTTCTAGTGGTTGAGGATGATGTCAATTTACAGCTCTTTACTAATGTCCAACTTGGAAGGGTCAGTCAGGCTCTCATAGTGTATCTTGTCCAAGGCATCAGAAGTATTACTAATCAAATTCTGAAGAAAAATTTCCTTGTTGGAGTAGACAGTATTGATGATGTGAGACATGAATTGGTCAATTTCTGCATCCTCTGTGTAGTGTCTTCATGGCTCCCTCAGCAGCCCTGAATGGCCCTACCCCACCTGGTTTCCTCTACTGATGGTTAGTAGTTTTGCCCCTCTCCTGTCTTTGCCTAAGGCATATTACAAGCACCTCAAGCCTTCTCTTCTCATATTTGACATTGGGTTTGGATGTTGTATATTATAGTGTTCTTTTTTTGTTGTTCTGAAATTAAAGTATGCAAAATAAAGAAGATGCAGTTTTGTAAAACAATAGATCACCATCACAAATGCTGCAAAGACAAAATGGTCGGACATATTTAATAAACTTAAGGCACCCCAACAGAGATTTTTCACATTTTTAAGGGAAAGTAGATAAAATGAAACAGATATTTCCAAATTAATTCTTTTTTAAAACCTAAGCAATGAGACAGAGTGGTAGGGGAGGGAGCATTCATTGTCAGATACCAAAACCATTCCTACATGGCTTTGTCAGACTCAGAGGAAAAAACATTTCAAGGACAAAATCTAACTCTTCTTTCTGATTCACATACCATTTATGTAGTTTTTAGACTTATGAGTCTAGTGATCCCTTGACTTCTGGGCACTATTACTGCACCAAGGGCAAGCAGTCCTCACAGTCACTGATAAGGTGACTGCAAATTACAGTTCTTCCTCAAGCACCCTTGTGACCACTGAGAAATTAGGAATTGAGCGGGGAGGTGCAAAACAGGGAGAGTGACGACCCCACAAGCCTAGTAACCAAGCACACTGGCAAGGGAAAGAATGAGGTTGCAGTATGAACAATGCAAAAGTTTTTAAATGAAGGTTTTTACCATTTTAATATGAGGAAACTTAAAAGCTCTGGCATTCAATTTTAGTTCAAAGTGATACTAACAGTGCTATCAAACAGAAATAGAGTGCAAGCCACACATGTAATTTAAGTTTTCTAGAAGTCCCATTAAAAGAGGTAAAAATAAACAGATGAAATTAATTTTGATATTACATTTTATTTATCTAGTATGTCCAACATATTATCATTTAAACATACAGTAAATTTAAAACTTTATTAATGAGGGATTTTTTTTCATACTAAGTCTTTGAAATCTAGTGTGTATTTTATACTTATAGCACATCTAAACTTGTGCTAGTCAAATTTCAAGTTCTCACCAGCTACATGTGGCTAGTGGCCACTGCATTAGACAGTATAGTTCTATAGCCATCCCCATGACATTTATTCATTCCTTCAGTAAATATATAATGAATGACTACTCTGAGCTAAACACTGTGCCAGGCATTAAGGATAGAGCAGTGAAAAGAATTAACGCATCTCTGGTCAAATGGAGCTTGGAATTTGTCATCTTGGCAGGAACATATATAATAAACAAATAATATATATGTTCCTGCCAAGATGACAAATTTTCTATATATATAAAAGCCTAAGCTATCGAATGACCAAACAACCAGTCAACCTGTCGCTATGACGTGCACTGACCACGAGGGGGCAGATGCACAACACAGGAGCTGCCCCCTGGTGGTCAGTGTGCTCCCACAGCAGGAGCGCCACTCAGCTGACTGACCTGTCCCAGTGGCCCACCAGCCCAGTGGCAGCCACGCACTCCCTCAGTAGTCCTGCAGGCCCAATCTCCAGAGAATGGTCCAGGCACCGATGGGCCAGCACCGCCAGGACAATCCTAACAGCATCACCAGCCTCCTGGAAGTCTGCCTCGGCTTCCCTCCCTAGACACTCCGCAAGGAAGAAACAATATAAAAGCGGCCACCAGGTGGCTCCCGACAACCAGCGTGAATGTCAGCAGGACAGATCTGGATCCTGGGCCAACAAGGACATCCCACTGCCCAGAGGGCCAATGGCATCCTGGCCCCCCACCATCCCCATAAGGGACCCGTGCCAGATGCAGGGCTCACCGCTGGTGAGCACTGCTGTGGCAATGTGAGCCTCTCCCAATCGGGATTGACTGGCACGAGCCCGCAGCAAGCACAGCAGGGCCGGGATGAGTGGGAGCTGCAGGCAAGAGCAGCAGGCGGCATTGGACTGCAAGTTTCAGCCCAATCCCCGCAGGCCACCCTGAGGGACCGCACCCGTGCAAGAATTCATGCACCGGGCCTCTAATGCTTATAATAAAGTGTGATAAGGGAAATGTATAAAGTGCTGCAAGAGTATATAACAGTGTGAACCAAACAGTGAAGGAGTGGTGGTCAAGGGAATTTTCATGAAGAAAGGAACATATAATTTCAGATTAGAAAGATGAATAGATGTTCATCAAGCTTCAGGGATGGGAGAAGGGTGGAGGCAGGGAGAAAAGTGGTTCAGGCAGTTCTTGAAGACCAGTTGAGGACAGGAACTGAATGAATATCCATAAGGTGAGAGTACAATGTGTAAGGAGAAGAGTAGCAAACAATGAAGTCAAAGAGGCTGGAGGAATTAAGTCCATCAAGGATGGCTTCTATCATAAGAGTTAATGGCAGCTTTAGAAATAATGTTAGAGAGGTGCAACATAATCAGTTGCATTTAATTCTGGTGCCCTGACTCACTGTTGCATGTTCTTGGGAAAATTACTGCCACAGGGTGAGCTTCAATTTCCTTAGCCAAAGAAAAGGTCTGATCTCTCTCTCTCTCTCTCTCTCTCTCTCTCTCTCTCTCTCTCTCTCTCTCTCTCTCTCTTATAGTTTGGGGTGAAAATTAAATTAAATAATGCTTAGGATGGAAAGTGCTCAGTGAGCTGTTGGGCATTTAATAGTTATAGATAGTCAATAAATATTTTCCCCACAAGACGCTTCCTATTCTTTAATCAAAATGTCCTTTAAGTGTGCATTAAATTGCATGAATAGAAGGTGTGTGCTAACACTCCCTCAGCAAAAAGAATCTATGTGAAAATTATAAGACATCCAGTAACCAAGTAAGTTATTATATAAACATATTCTGAGGGAGTTAGAGAAATTCTGAAATCTCACCAGTGATTATTACCTGATAAATGGATGAATAAAACAGGCAGTCCATGACCCTATCATTTCAAATTATCTAGAAAAGAATAAGGTCTAGTACCCTCTAGTAGAGTTACACACACACACAAACACACACGCACACACACACACACACACACACACACACAAGATTTTGTCATTAATATCCTCCTTAACACAAGAAGAACCAATGGGATTTTCCTACTTCTTCATGTTCAATTTCAGAACCACAGTTAAACAACTGGTTTTTAAAAAAAGGTTTTAACATCATAGGAAACATTTTTTAAAGTTTCATTTCATTCAATGATTTGGAGATTACTGAGCCTGTATTCTGCTTCCTTATTCACTATCTTAGATTTTGAACTACTGATGACTTTTCTAAACCTAAGGATCAGCTGGAATGCTCTGAAATAAATCTTTCAGATCTTTAGAGGAAGACATATTCTAAGGCAATACTCATATCCCTTACTCTTCCAGCCACACAATCAGTGATAGACATTGGGTTTATGCCGGACGTTGGGCGACATTTATACTGGTGGGTCTTGATCCGGCATCTAGAAGGCTTCAGGAATCTGGAGAAAGTCTGTGTATAGATTAAGTAAGAGTTCAGAGATGAAAGATAATTTTGAAAGGCATTGGGGGTCAGAGGAGCCTGGCTGAAGAAACCAAGTTATCCTTGTCTCAGGACTCCTTGCTTTTTATTAACACAAATTGTTCTAAGGCAAGGTAGAGATATACACTTCAAAGGGTAGAATTTCGTACAGAAGTATTGTCAGATTGGGGAATAGCCTACAGCTGTTCAGGTGTTTGGCCAGTAGGAGGCAATAACATGTAGATTAAGATGCCCTGAGCTGTCTGGCAGCAAACAATTAATTTAATGCATCCTTTTCAGGTTTGGAGAAATGCCTTCAGCCATTCCCAACAGGCAATAACATACGTGACTCAGCCCTTGTTGAGTCCCCAAATTCCATCAACCTTTTGATGAAACTCTTGCAATTATGACATGCTGGAACTGGCTTCCAGCACGTTTATCCCAGATTTTTAAACATTTCCATCCTTCCCTCCAGAAAGCATACAAAATGCTGTTAGTGAAAAGGATACCATTTCAGAGTTAAATGTTTAATCAAACTTTATGTACTTTTTTTAGAGTAAATCAATGAGTAATTCAATATTTTTTACAAACTACTTTTCACTCTCTTCAAGACCAAGCCAGATTGGGACAAAGAGCAAGTACAGTCTTGTACTTTTTAAAGGCCATTTTTGTCATGATCCAAATCAGTTGGAAACCCAGGTGATGACTACTAAATTAAATATCACATGATTTCACTCATATGTGGGATATAATGATTAACATAATTTAATGAACAAGAATATATCCAGAGACAAATGGTGGTGGGGGGGGGTGGTTAGAGAGCAACCAAAGGACTTGTATGCATGCATATTAGCATAACCAGTGGACACAGACACTGGGGCGGTGGGGACTTGGGCTTGTCTGGGTTGGGAATGGCTGGAAGGGGCGTCAATTGGGGGAAAAGGAGACATATGTAAAACTTTAGACAATAAAAAAAAATAATTATGTGTCCCAAGTAGATCCCACAAAAGGATCTGGGGTGTTATCCAAGGCGTCCCTTGAGATAAGCTTAACCGTGCAGGTGTTGGGACATTTAAGTAGTTGCTAGCGAAGAGACTGCTCTATGCAAGCAGGACCAAGAGTAGGCTTAGGACCGAAAAGACCAAAAATCTTAGTTTCAGTTTCAAGCATTCGCAAAGTAATTTAATTAACTGCCAGAGGAATTACACCACATAGAACATATGCAGTTGCAAATCACACGCCATTTTATTATTCACAAAAGTTCCTGATGCTGTGGGTACAGGCTTGATGGGATCCCGGTGGTGCTGTCCTGTGGGGTCTGGCAGCTGGTCTGGTCCAGTCCGGATGCAGGGGGCTGGCATTCCTCACCCAAGAGCTCGGTCGCGTCTCCATCGGGAGGTACTAGCCGTTCTTCTGTTGTCTGTCAGGGAGCGGAGCGTGGAGCGGCACAGTGTGGCGTCATCTGTCGGACTGGCAGAAGGACGTGCCTTTGTGGCTGTCTAGACAGGTGAGCACTGTTGGCTGGTCAAGACCCGATTTTAAAGCCTGTTCGTACCCGCAGCAGTTCAGGTGGCTATCAATGAATTATGTCAATACACACATGTTAATCTCATACAGGGCGAAGGGCTACATGTGGTTATCAATCAGGGTGTGCACTCATAGGTGCATATCTGAGGAAAAGTACCTCACTCACACATAGGGCTCTCATAGCAAGTCACTCTAAGTCAGTAATCGAAGTTCAAATCCTTATCTATGGGATACACACATTTAGGGCAGTGGGGTGTGTGTCCTTAATATCACACTGTAAGTTTCAGGAAAGTTAACTCAAACATTTTAAAACCTTTTTAACATTTTTAGACATTTTTAAACATTTCTATATATTACTACAACATTAAGTATAACAGGATATTGTAAAAATTAAGTTACAAAATTTTTATTAAAACATTTCTTACAAAAAAAAACACAAAAAACAGATTCTTACATGTGGAAGTCAAGGTTTCCCACATCTGGCTCATTTGATCCTCCACACTGTCCTTATATAAACACTAGAGGCCTGGTACATGAAAATTCATGCACTGGAGGGGGGAGGTCCCTCAGCACAGCCTGCCCCCTCTCACAGTCCAGGAGCCCTCAGGGGTGGGAGGTGACCTGGCGATTAGGGGAAGGCGATGCCCCATCACACCTCTGCTGCTACCTCTGCCAGCAGCGCAAGCCTCGGCCGGCCCTGGTTACCTGAGCCTTGGGCGGCCCTGGGCAGCTGGGCAGCCACCATCCAAGGCTTGCCTGCCCTTTGGGTGTCAGCTGGGCAGCCACCATCCAAGGCTTGCCTGCCCTTTGGGTGTCAGCTGGGCAGCCAACATCCGAGGCTTGCCTGAACCTCGGGCTGGCCCTAGGTGACTGGGGGGCTTAGTGGACTGGTGGACTCTGGAGGCAGGCGTACTGGTGAGGCTGAGGGGACTGGGCACCACCATCTTGTGGCTGTGGGCACCTCCATCTTTGAGGGCATGGCAGTCAATTAGCATATTCCCTCTTTATTGGCTGTGGGCACTGCCGTCTTTGTGAGGACAAGACCGTCAATTAGCATATTCTCTCTTTATTAGATAGAGGGATCTCCCATTAGATTATAGATAGAGGGAATTTTATATTATACAATATAACTGACTTTAGCTACTAGTCATTTCCCAACATACCTCTCACTTTCTCATCTTATACTTTACTAATGCTGTCACCTTTGTCTGGACTGGCTTTCTTCATCAATTCAAACTTATCCATCTTCCAATGCCCAGTTCAAATGCCCCCTCCTCTATGAAATTTCCAGGTCAGCACAGCCAGAGATGAATTCTCTCTCCACTGAATGGCCATATCACTCAGATTATACCTGCTATGTGCTTTGCACATACAAAACTTAACTATACCTATGTGTGCTTTGCACGTACCAAACTTAACTATACCTATGTGGAAATGGAATCCATCTGTACTGCTGGTTTGCAACTTTCTTGATAGCAAAAATCATGCATGCATGTTATAATTATCTGCAAATAATAAGTACCTTACAAATAATGCATTTAATAAATAATAATCTCTTTAAGAAGTCTTACCAAATGTTCTAAATTACTAATCATATATTTCTCCATTTCCAATTTGCCTAACACTCAAGGTCTGTGTGAAAGAATGGGCAAAGAGGTCTCAGAAGATGGCTACCAGCAGGACAGCAGTGAGCAAGAGAGTGTGAGAGAGTGAGGGAGTGAAAGGAAAGTGTACAGTGAATGTGTGGTGTGTGTGTGTGTGTGTGTGTGTGTGTGTGTGTGTGAGAGAGAGAGAGAGAGAGAGAGAGAGAGAGAGAGAGAGACAGTAAGATCCTGCAAGACTCTCAGAGGCTGATGGACTGGGCTTTCTTGGACCGGGATCCCCCACTACCACTGCAGGCACTCCTGGGTGGCTGGCACTGACACAGAAACCATGCCATCTTGAAGGGAAGAAATGCTATGACTAGGAGCCCACCCTCAGCACCACCCAAACTGGCGTCAGATGAAAACCAAGATCCTACAGCCAATCTGGACAAAGACCTACTACCACAGATGTAGACTCACAGGCACCGACTCCACCCATACTGGTCTCAGGCTAATGTAAGTCCCAGTGTGTGTTCCCCTCCTGCCTATCCACCCTAGCAGCACAGGTCCCATGCATCCCAAGCTGGCCCCCTGACTATCGGCACACATGGACCCCGCCTAGACTGCAGTGGCCACATCTCCTGGACACCTGAGCCAAAACCCTGACTGTTGGCACATGCAGACCACACTCTGACCATGGCAGTCACATCTCCCAGGAACCCAGCCAGCCATTTGACTGTCAGTGTGTGCAATGCTCCCACCAAGTCTGCTGCTACAGCTCAGACCCCACACAACTGGGTGCCTGGACCCTTCAGCAACAGCAGAAATGGGGAGACAAAAAAGCAACCCCCCAAAAAAAAGAAAAGGAGGAATTGCCCCAGAAAAAGGGACTAAATGAAACAGAGGCATGCAATATGTCTGAAAATGCCATACAGTTCATAAATTAGATGGACGAGAAAATCAACAACCTGTGTAAGAACCAAGAAGAAATCAAAAGTGATATAGCTACAATAAGGAACAAGATGGAAGGCTTCAACAGTAGACTAAGAATTAGTGAGCTAGAAAATAGAGCAGAGAAACAAGCCTAATCTGAACAGCAACTAGAGAAAAAAAAATTAGAAAGCAGGAGGAGATACTAAGGGAGCTTGGGGACAACCTGAAAAGAATTAAGATACATATAATAGGTGTGCCAGAAGGACAAAAATAGCAGCAAGGATTAGAGAACCTATTTGAAGAAATAATGACAGAAAACTTCCCTGATATGGGGAAGAAAAAAGTCACCCAAGCACAGAGAGTACCAAACAAGATGAACCCCAAAAGATCCACCCCAAAATATGTCATAATCACAATGGCAAATGTTAACGACAAAGAGAGAATCTTAAAGGCTGCAAGAGAGAGAAAGAGAGTAACCTACAAAGGATCTTCCATTAGATTATCAAATGATTGCTCAGCAGAAACACATCAGGCCAGAAGAGAATGAAATGAAGTATACAAAGTAATGTAAAACAAGGGACTAAATCCAAGAATACTCTATCGAGTAAGGCTATCATTCAAAATTGAAGGGGCAATCAGGAGATTCACAGACAAAAAAAGGGTTAAGGGAGTTTATCACTACCAAGCCAGCAATGCAAAAAATGATAAAGGGACTGCTGTAAGAAGAAAAAAAAAAGGGAGGGGTGTGGGGGAGAATGAACACAGGCACCAAAAATATAAATGGCTACAAACAAGTACCTATCAATAATAACGTTAAATGTAAACAGACTAAGTGCCCCCATTGAGTGGCTGAATGGATAAGAAAACATATATATGCTGTCTACAAGAGACCTATCTCAGAACAAGAGACTCATACAGACTGAAAGTGAAGGAATGGAAAAATATCTTTCAGGCAAAAGGAAATGAAAAAAAAAAAAAGCTGGGGTAGCAATACTCATATCTGACAAAATAAACCTCAAAGTGAAGGCCATAACAAGAGATAAGAAAGGACACTCCATAATACTAAAGGGATCGGGTCTAAATGGGTGGTTGGACATCCCTCTCACAATCCAGGACTGCTAGATCCAATCCGCTCACCTGCCTGTGCTTGATTGCCCCTAACTGCTTATGCCTGCCAGCCTGATCACCCCCTAACCACTCCCCTGACAGACTGATTGACACCTAACTGCTCCCCAGCTGGCCTGATTGCCCCTAACTGCCCTCCCCTGCTGGCCTGGTCACCTCTAACTGCCCTCTCCTGCCAGTCTGGTTGCCCCTACTGTCTTCTGTTGCAGGCCTGGTCGCCCCCAACTGCCCTCCCCTGCTGGCCTGGTCACCCATAACTGCCCACTCCTGGAAGCCTGCCCCCTTCAACTGCCCTCCCCTGCACCTGGTCCCCCCTAACTGCCCTCCCCTGCAGGCCTGCCCCCCCAACTGCCCTACACGGCAGACCTGGTCTCCCCAAACTGCCCTCCCCTGACCCTGACCCTGACCCTCCCCACAACTGCCCTTCCCTGAAGGCCTGGGTCCACCCCACTGTCCTCCCCTGCAGGCCTGGTCCTTCCCAAGTGCCCTCC
Organism: Eptesicus fuscus; assembly: GCF_027574615.1. Taxonomy (NCBI): domain Eukaryota; kingdom Metazoa; phylum Chordata; class Mammalia; order Chiroptera; family Vespertilionidae; genus Eptesicus; species Eptesicus fuscus. Next base: position 4,579,384 of record NC_072474.1, on the reverse strand, counting down.
TCTGCTGGCCCGGTCACCCCTAACTGCCCTCCCTGCTGGCCTGATTGCCCACAACTGCCCTCCCCTGCAGGCCTGCCCCCCCCCCACTATTGCCCTTCCCTGAAAGCATGGGTCCCCCTCAACTGTCCTCCTCTGCTGGCCTGGTCACCCCCGACTGCCCTCCTCTGCTGGCCTGGTCACCTCTAACTGCCCACAACTGCCCTCCCCTGCAGGCCATCTTGTGGCAGCCCTCCTGTGTCCACATGGGGACAGCCATCTTTGACCACATGGGGGCAGCCATCATGTGTCTTGGAGTGATGGTCAATTTGCATATTAATCTTTTATTAGATAGGATTAAAATAATTATGTTACATTAATGAGGAAGTTGATTACTTTAAATGAATACATTACTTAATACTATTTAATAATAATAATAATAATATATAATAATATAATATATTTGACTAACTTCCCAGGTTTTGAATTTTAAAAATTACTTTCTCATCTTATGAAGAAAAGTTTATACTTAAGGTACATGGGAAGCTCTGTCAAATAAGGAAATAATAATAATATTTTACTTATATATGCATATTAAATAGATTCTGATATGCTTTCATTTATAACTAATTTTTATAAGTTATAATATTGTGGAATATTGTGTTTTGCAAAAAGAACAAGATTCTGTATCATTTATATTGCTCTATAAAGTATCTGAATTTATAGAAATACTGGCAAGAAAAATCAGAGGAAAAAGAATTTAATTATAGGACTAAATAAAGTAGAAATAATTATAGTTTTAGCAATTATTGTTCTCCTGGCAATATGTTTGTTTGCATGGATCCAATAAAAATCTGATTTCTTCATAACAGGACATTAGTCAGTTTCCAATTACAGTTTCATTAACCAAAACTTTACTGGAATGTCATGTCTGAAAAAGAGACATGCTAGGACTCTGGATGTCACCAAAAAAACTCTAAGGAATAATACTTTAAAGCTGATAAAGCCCCTTGGATAAATAGCCTGGTGCCTTGCTTGGTCACATGGTTCATGGCAGTCTTTCCAGGTAAGGAACAAAGGTTGCTTTCCTGAGAGATGGCATGAAAGAAACCTCAAGACACCTGTAGGGACTTCAACTTGAGGAATGCACCCCAATTCTGTAGGTATTGCAGGCAAAGCCTGATAGCAACCGTATGGCTTGGCTTCTTGGCCCTGGGAGTAAACTTTCTCATGAAATTCCAGCAAAGCATATTTTTTAATAGCCTATATAATCAACTGTTATTCTTGTTGTGTTTATACAGTCAGGCCAAATTATAACTAGACTTAATGCAATAAATAAATTAATCTTTAATAAGAATGAGAATAATTTTAGGAAGAAAAATTATTTCAACAGGAAATTATTAGAAACTGTTCTAACTTTTGCACAATAATACTAAATTTTATAACACAGTTTGTCTCCACAAGATTACAAGCCCTACTTACACCTAAGGAATACCACCTCTAAGCACCACTTACACCTAAGGAATACCACCTCTAAGCCACCTCCTCCTGTACCCAGGCCTCATAGTCCCTCTGACAGAGAGCAAGAATCTCTTGGATCTAAAAGAAACCTCCAACCCTCCTCAGCAGGAAATAATCACTAAAAACATCCAACATCCCCTTTCCCGGAAAGAATTCAGAGCCAAGATCCTTGAGGGAAATATAATAGACAATTAGACAAACATGAACAAAACAAAAACAAGAGGCCAACTAAAAAAGAAATAGACTTTGAGACATACATCTCACCACTTCAACTACTCTAAAACTAGAAATAAAGAAACCTGTATAGAACTAGGCTTTAATCATAACTAATTAGAAAAAATTTAGTTTTCATATAATAAAAAAATAAAATAAAATAAACAAACTGAAAAATATATATAAATTGTAAATATATATATATATAAATTACAAAAAGTCTATACAAATAAAAAAACTAAAATTTATAAAAAATATATATATAACAAGAAAATTTAAAATAAAAATACTTACAAATAATTATTAAAATGTTTAAATTTATAAATAAAAATCTTTTAAAATTATAAATATACTAAATAATAAATCTAATAAATAAAACACCTGAGTAATCTGAAAAATAATCATAGTATTTTAAATCTTAGAACACATATACTTATCTACCTAATAAAAGAGTAACATGCTAATTGACCGTACCTTCGTGATGCCCACCAGCCAATCAAGAGTGAGTATGCAAATCAACCAAACAAAGATGGCAGGTTAATTTGCATACATGGGCACCAAGCGGCCGGGGGCGGGGCGGAACGCAGGCGTTCCATACCACCCCAGCCACTCTGGGCCTCTGGGCAGCGTGGGAAGGCAGAAAGGCGGCTCCGGCCAGAGCGAAGGTGGTGCCAGCTGCCAGGGGAAGGAAGGCCCATTCTTGCACGAATCTTCGTGCATCAGGCCTCTAGTATATAGATAAGGGGTTAAGTTTTTCTTAAAATTTTCTTTTCAAGGCCTATACAAAATAATTAAAAAGATAACTCAGCTATAAATCCAACAAACAAAACCAATAAACATGGTCAGACCGACCCACAGAATCAACATTATCTCATCAACATCATCTCACCCCCTGACAATAACTAATGGCTACAGACCCCAGGCCCGCACATAACTACATTCCTCACTCCAGCACCTTCCCTTTTATAATTCTGTCCTCTACACCTTTCTAGAAGGCAAGATTTAATACTTATAAACACCCTGTCTTCTTAATTAAATTAACCATTGCTGTCATTATAATTCTCTTTGTTTTTCTTATAGTCAATAAAATCAGAACTCAAACAATGAACACACTTCACAGACCCTAACCTTCCAAAGCAGAAAATTTGCTGCCTCCCTCTGTCTTCTGCAGCCAGCAAAACTAAAAGGAGGGAGACGTGGGAAAGCACATGACTTGGTTGGAATGCCTATTAAGGAGGATAACTAAAGTAAAAGAGTCCCTTAGCCCTTTCTTTCACAGAAACATATGTCAAAACAATCTATTCATCCATCACTCAAGGTCTACCAGTCAGCCCCGGCAAATAAACAAATGGGACTACATCAAAATGAAAAACTTCTGCACAGCAAAAGAAACCATCAACAAAAGAACAAGAAAGCCCACTGCACAGGAGAACATATTTGCCAATGTTTTCTCCAATAAGGGTTTAATCTCCAAAATTTATAGGGAACTCATACAAGTTCTATAGGTAAATCAAAAAATGGGCAAAGGACCTCAAAAGACACTTTTCAAAAGAGGACATGCAGAAGGCCAAGAGACATATGAAAACATGCTCAAAGTCACTAATCATCTGAGAGATGCAAATCAAAACAATGAGGTACCATCTCACACCTGTCAGAATGGCTATCATCAACATATCAACAAATGACAAGTGCTGGTGAGGATGTGGAGAAAAAGGAACCCTCTTGCACTGAGGGTGAGAACGCATACTGGTGCAGCCACTGTGGAGAACAGTATGTAGTTTCCTCAAAAAATTAAAAATGGAACTTTCACTTGATCCAGTAATCCCACTTCTAGGAATATATCCCAAGAAACTAGAAATACCAGTCAAAAAGGATACATGCACCCCTATGTTCATAGCAGCACAATTCACCATAGCTAAGATTTGGAAACTGCCTAAGTGCCCATCAGCAGATGAATGAATTAGAAAACTGTGGTACATCTACACAATGGAATACCATGCTGCTGTCAAAAAGGAGTTCTTACCATTTGCAACAGCATGGATGGAACTAGAGAGCATAATGCTAAGCGAAATAAGTCAGTCAGAGAAAGATCAAAATCACCTGATCTCACTCATTTGTAGAATATAATGAACAACATCAACTGATGAACAAAAATAGAACCAGAGTCATAAAAGCATGGAACAGACTGTCCAACCTATGTGGGAAGGCAGGGGGGGCGGCCACAGGGGGTGAGGAGGTAAGAGATCAACCAAAGGGCTTATATGCATGCCGGGGAGTAGTCCATTGGGGGGGGGGGGGGGAAGACTTATGTAATACTTTAAACAATAAAGAATTTAAATTTTTTTAAAAAAAGAAGAAGAAAGAATGGGTAAAGCCAAAGCCCTTTTAGTTGGTTCCCAAACTTTCACCACTTTCTACATTCTCGTTTTTCTTTCAGTCATCAGAATATATTCATTATGGCTTTTGTTTTAAACCCGGATAAGTTCCTCAGGGAAGCCAATTCCCCTTTGAGATTATACTTCATAATAAGGATTTGCGATTGTAATGGAAATATGTATTTCAGCCTACACGTTGGTCCTTTAGGTTTCGGCATTTTCTTGTGATGCTATAGTAAACATTTTCATCATGTGAGAAAGCATCCTTCCTCCTACATAACAGATATACAAGTCACAGAGCCCACCGCCTGCCACCCACCACCTCGGCAGAAAGACAGTCATTACTCTGATGGCGGTGCTTTCCGTGACCCTATCTGAAGGGGAGTCCCTGAAAACCACCACAGGGGAGAGCAGGACTTTAATCGCTTGAAGACTGACACAACTTACAATCATTCCTTAGTTTGAAACTATGTCTCACTCACCATGTAAGATATTTTTCTTCCTGTCTGAGACACACTTTTCTCCATCACTTTAAAAGATTTCCTAAAGCAAAATGTTCTCCTTCTGCATCTTTTTGGAAATTTGGTGCTTTTAAGAGAAAAGAGGACCTTGTGCTCCTCTCTGAAAGAATTAAGGCCAATCAGATCATTTTCCAGGATCTTTCTGACAGCTCACCTTTCAGAGACAGAGCCTCAGTTGAACTGTGTAAAAGCAAGTGACAGGCAGAGGGAGATGGCGTGGGCCTCTGCTAGGGAACTTTGCTGTGGAAAACCCCTGCTGCTGCTGCTGCTGCTGCTACTGGATGGATGGATTCTAGGGAACAGCCCTGGAGAGGTCAAAGTTCAGGAGCAGCTGGTTGATTTTCAATTAAATCCTACAATTTGGGAAATCTGTGTTTCCAATTAAAAGCAAAAATGGACATAACATATTGACAAAGCATAAGTGGCTTCCAGGTTCAAACTTTAGTTATGTATTGAAGCCAAAGTGATTGCATTTACAGTAAAGTAGTGTACACACGGCCACATCAGTAGTGGCCACTTACTGCTGCCAAAGCAGCGAAACCACGTTGGGCAGAAGACAGGCCCCTGGAGACAAGGCACAGTGCACAGAGAAAACCCGTCCCTCTTCCCACAACTTTTCATGAAGAGACCTTCAAAGCAGAGCAATTTGTGTTGCAAACCACTACCCCCTTTAAAATTTTAGCTGTTTCATTCTTCTTCAAGAAATGGAAAGAGGCCAGAGTTTGGACAGGCTTTTATGCCCACACCTCTAGAAAAGTTCACAGTGCTTGACCAAAAAGCAATGTTGCTGCCTAAATGATGAAGGGATAACTCTAATTTAATTTAAAAGGGTAAGCTGTTAGGGGACTGAACAGCTCAGGGCTTATCTTTGAGAGCTAAGGCCTTTTATTGCTAGATTTATATATCCCCATACCACCCGGATCAAGAGTGAGCGAAAGTCATTTCCACATAATGACTCTCTGGTAGCCTATGGATAATGAGTTTGTTATCTCCATCCATCTCTCATTAGGAAGGAATTGGCCCCTTTACAAAGTAGAGCGGCTAAACTTCATATAAGGCTTTTATGAGGAAAGAGCTGGGTGAATTTTTCAGGGCATCAGGGAAAGCAGAGTCTAACCTTATTTTCACTGGCTGGGTTTAGTAAATTTAACCTTGACATGCTTTCATTTCTGAAGATGTTAAGCAGAAAATCCTAACAAGCCATCTTGGACAGAAAATCTTTGTCGGGGTTAATGATATTGGAGTGTACTGTGAAAAAAAATTTTGCAAATAGAATCCACGGCTGAACCTTTTTGCTCTGTGGCCACACCAACCTGGTAAAGACTTGTTTCAGTAAGAAAAAGAATGCAGAAGTTTGTTGCTGAGGGTTAGCAGTAATATCCTTTTATGGTAGGTGGACTTTTAGTGTTGAGGTGACATTTATCCACCCTCATGGTACCTAGTTCCTAACCTAAAGCTCTGAGCTCTTCTGATCAGGAGAATTTCCCAGTCCATCCAGGCCACATGTCAAGATGGCTCCCAAGAGAAGTATGTGAGGAGTATGGTGAGCTATATATATCCATTTCCTATCTCCTACTCTGGAGCATAGCTTTTGCTTGTTACGTTAGTAGTAAACAGCATTAAAAGTTAAGGCAAGTTTTAACATAATCCAAAGTTACCATTCTCACCAATCTGCAGCCCCAAATCAGACTTTGTTATCAGGCCTAGCTCACCAAGCCAACACTATTTGTACACTGTCAAAGCCATGAGAACAACTTCATCTGACACCAAGCATTGCCTGACATAAGCAGTTCTCCAACCTGGTTACACATTAGGATCACCTAGGAAGCTCTTCAAATCCAGATGCCCAGGAATTCTGAGGAGGTGTCACTGCTTTACAAGTCTCCCTAGGTGATTCCAAAGTATACTCAAGAGTGAGAACCACTACTCTAGAGTATCTTTCCATCCTACTATATGAGTTAAGCTCTAGGATGACTCACTCATCCTTCTTAATTTTAGTACTGAAAGTCACAAGCCCCAGAACCCCTCAGCCCCAAATAAACCCATACTGTTCATCAGTCTAGTGCTGAACTCAATTTTTCCAAAAAATAGGTTTTACCCTATCAAAAAGAGGCTCTTTTTATTCTCCTTACACTTGCCATTTGTAAACCATCATAAATCAAAACCCACTGTTTCTCACCTACTCCATATATGCATCTCATTTCCTATCAAAAGTACACAGGGAAAAATGTCTAAGACCCAAAGAACATTAACTAGTGAGCAGAGGAATTACCTGGAAACGTCAAAAATGTGTTTCAGTGAACATTTATTTAAAGTCTACCATATGCCAAGCACAGTTTCAAATGTTGAGGATGAAAGATGAGTAAGAGGAGAAGCTCACATTCTGTCTGAGTGCTCACAGTGTGCTAGACTAGCCCCGTCACAGCCAAGGAGAAAGGGAGAGGGTCAAGGGCAACGGAAAGAAAATGAAGGAATAGATTACAAAGTAGGCCAGGAGAGCAAATTTGTAAATTTTATACAGTAACTTTGAACTTAAACCTTTATAGGAAAATATGATACATGTCTGCTCAAAATAAAAATGAATGTTAGGAGAACAGAAATTTCCACACATGGTTTTTAAAAACATATTTCTTCATGTATCACTTCAGAAAACGTTTTCTTTCATATTAAAAAAAAAATCTGATCGGATGAGCTGATTTGGAACCACTTCAAGTTTCTAGAAAATCCAAGATCAATGACTATTATAAAGCTCAGAGTATATCTGAGCAAAAGGAAGCTATTTGGTAATTTGCCTCCATTTTGGAATTTGTGTTCATTATACTATGGATACCCTCTCTTGTGTAGCTCACTATGGATACCCTCTCTTGTGTAGCTCACTTAAGATAAGCAAAAAATAAGAATAGTATATATGGTGGACTGATAGGTAAATTCTGAATCAGGAAAATAAGAGTCCAAAGGAAATGACCCAAAAAGTCCAAAGAATGCAACAATTTTCCTACCGCAGTGATAGAATATGAAGAAAAAAATCTTCTCTGTATCTCAGCTCAAAATATATCTCCCTCATTAAGAGGAGGTGTACAAATGAAGCTATAGTACAGAACAAGGTTGGCACTCTGTAGGCCACAGAGGAATTACGGTGCAGGTGCAATGACCTCTCACCCTCACTAGCTAGAGTCAGGCTTATGTAATCAGGCTGGGAAGACTATACATGAGGTTCTTAAGGGCTTCACACCCTCAATATGAGATCTACCCAGTATCACAGGCCAGAATGGCTTTGCTTTCCACAGCGCTACAACAATGCCCTTCATTAAGCATAAGTACAAAATTTTATTCCAAAGCCTTTCCTATCTGTCGTACCAAAGTCATGCTCAGGAGGGAAAATAAAGCCGCTTCTTGTTTACCATTCTGAAGGTGATATTCAAGGTAAGAGATTTTCTAATTTTGTTCTTGCTTCATAAGCAATGGACACAAAATTGCTGGGAGTCCTGACTAGGAGGTTTCTGTTTGTGTTTTTATCCAAATGTGTTTAAACACCAGTTTTCTATTTCTTTCCCAGGAATGCTTTATATGTCCAGTCTTTCCCTCCTAATTTTTCACATCCCTTTTTGTGACTGTCTAAAGTGAAGGTATGGCAGGTCAACCTTTCGTTGATTTAGCAAGCTTCCCTCAGCTTCGAGGTAAAAAATCAAGTTTTGCAAAAACCGGTCACACTTTGTCCATAGGAATACTTTCTTTCACCTGCTTGGGCTCTGACCCCCTATGCTGACTGCTCACCTGCAGCAGTTATGGATGCCCTCCATCCCAACCACACTCTGACACCCCACATCAGGCCCCAGAGCCCCACCTGCATGAATGCCCACCTAAACCCCACACCTGATACTGCCCTGTCATGGAATCAGCCTGCTTACCTCTAACACGGGCTCTGAAATCTCTTGGATCATTTGGTTCCTTTAAACAACTCATATCTGGACTAAACAGTTTATCTATATTTTCCCCCCAAGAGAATTTATTGTAAATGCTCCTATACTTGAAGGAAGGAAGGAAGGAAGGAAGGAAGGAAGGAAGGAAGGAAGGAAGGAAGGAAGGAAGGAAGGAAGGAAGGGAGGGAGGAAGAGAGGGAGGGAGGAAGAGAGGGAAGGAGGAAGAGAGGGAGGGAGGAAGAGAGGGAGGGAGGAAGAGAGGGAGGGAGGGAGGGAAGGAGAGAGGGAGGAGGGGGAAGGGGAGGGGGGAGGGAAGGAAATTAATATACAGGGACATTTTCTGCACACACACCTCTGCAGGCTCATAAAACTAAACTTTTCCTTCCACTGTCTTTTTGCATCCCTGGATTGCCAACACTATTCAGTGTGGCAACACTATCAACACTGCAGCCACACACCATTTGCAATTCCTCTACCTCTTAACAGTTTACTCTTCTCCCAAGATATTTTGCGAGAAAGGAAAAAAAGAAAAGGTTAAGGAAAATTTTTGCTCTGCAGCAGCCCTGGGAATTTTAAACTCTGAGAGTTGCATTCACACCATTAAGGTAGCAAACAAACAAGAAAAAGCTTTGGATTGCCAGAGCCCATTTTTCAAAAACTTTAAAATTAAAAAGCATCACAGAATTAGGTGTCATTGATACGTGATTTTTAAACTGGAACACGCGGTGCTCCCCTGGGCAGGATGGTTCCCTGGATTCTTTGTCCACCGGAGTCGAAGAATGAATCTGCGGACTGAAGATGGCATAGCAAGGGTGGAGATTTATTGAAGAACAAGTACAGACTCCCACATGGGGAAGGGGAAAAAAATCTCTCAGCACAGACTCCCCAGTGGGGAGGGGGAAAGAGTCCCGTCAACTTCCTGTTTCCACTGTTTATAAAGGCTGCAAGTCCCTGTGTCCTGATATCCCTTCTGATTGGTCAATATTCCCTTTTGAATTGGTTACTATAGTAACTCCCAGGACCCTCCTCCCTCATTGTCCTCCTATTCCTTCTGGGCTTTCTTCCTCCTTCGTTATTTTGTAAATATAGACCTCTTGGCTACTCCCAGTTCCCTTGTCTTATGTAAATGTAAGAGGCTCCCTTGTGTTATGGAAATCTACCTTCTCCTACTCCAGTGATGGGCAACCTTTTGAGCTTGGTGTGTCAAATTTCGCCAAAAAACTGAGCATAACTCGGGTAGTGTGTCACTTTGAGGAAAAAACATTATTTCGCAAATGTTTCATCCTCAGGAGCAGCAAATGTTTCATCCCTGGCATGCGGTGTCATCAGAAATGGCTACGCGTGTCAGTGCTGACACTCGTGTCATAGGTTCGCCATCACTGTCCTAGTCTGTAGCCCTGTGTTTTTTCCATGAACCCCCAATTCTAAAAATTCCCTAAACCTGCCTATTGTCCCCTAAAATTTCTATTTCATCATTAAAAATATTTCATTAATTTAAGATGAGTAGTACACTGGGCTCCAACCACTTTTCTTCCTTAGATGACACTGATAACTTGGTACCAAAATGAAGGAAGAAATACATTAACCCACCTTGTCCCCAGACAATGGCAAACCTAATCTGGAAAAAGTGAAAGGAGAGGCAAGACAGAAACAAGCTGGAAAATGAAGCTTATAAAAGGAAGAAGCCTTACTGAAAGGCACGCTCTCTGTGCCACGCTGTTAGAAAGCATAGGTTACAGGTGCTTTTTGGACACTGTAGACACTTATTTGCATTTGAACGTAAGCAATGACCAGCCAAAGGAGGTTTAATTATTTTTGCTTTCATTTACTATTGTGCTGTAATTATCTCTGTCCCCAAAACCATTCTTTTTTGTTTGATTTTTGTTTATGAGATCTTATGAACGATGGAGCAGCAAGAGTTTTTAACCCTTTGTGGCATATCAGGGTTTTCAAGCACCTCATTTGAAAATGCCAGCATCTAGTAGCTGTCAACCACGTGGGGTGCACAAACCCACAGGGGTGTGCAAGATGTGCTGAAAAAAATTCAGACTTCTATTTGTTATATATTTTAATCCTTAAAAAGAGAATGAAATCAAAGTCTATTGATATCTAACCTGTGGATCAGCTCTGCCACCCTCACTCAGCACAGATGCCTGATTGCCAGACAGTCAGATGTCACCTGTCTAAAATACGTATCCGAATGAAGCGTGGGAGGAGCTGACAGCTTTCCCTTGCTAATTCTTTGCTTTTCAGCATTTTATTCTACATCACAGTTTACATGTCCCCAATTAAGTGGACTCACAGATCATATTATCTAGTTTTATCAAACCAATTGTCACCAAATGCTCTAATGGCTTTAAACTACTTCTGCAAAGAAACCAACATACTAATAATGTAAATACAAGTAAAAATACAAGAAGATGGCACATCTCCAGTACAAGCTCTTTGTCAGCTACCTACATAATCTGATATTTTAACATTAAGCAAGAAAGCAACTGCTTTTCAAAAGAAATTTATGTATGTAAAGCACATTGTGAAAAATGAATGTTTGGAAATCTCTCTATCATTATATGATTTTGGTAAAGAACACATTAAGTATATTACTATAAACACTCTCCTATCTGAAGGCTGTTTTTAAAGTTTCCAAGTGGAGATTTTATTGGTTTTTGGACACCTTTGTTAAAAATGCTAAAAAATACATTACCTTCAAATTAGTTTTGCAAGAACATCTTACTGAATTTACAGAAGATGGAAATTTTCTAGCCAAATTTCAACAAAAACCACTACAAAGTGAATCTCGAGTTGGAAAGGGACTTACGTGATTAAGTGATGTCCACGATGCCCATCTACTTGAATATTTTTGAGGAATATTTTTCAACTTGGACAATAATTGAAAACTAAGTCTCAAGATAAACTTGAATTGGAAACATACCTTCTAATTGCTTCATCACAATGTCTAAATACTAATCATATAGTTAAAGGATATGCAAGTACATTGTTCTCATTTAAAAGGGTAATACTTTAATGAGAGTAAAAATATTTTGTAATAAAAAATTATTTTAAAATATTATTTTGTATATTTTTGTTCTTTTTAATTCCTTTCAGTGCATGCTTTATAATAAACATATATGGCTATTATACTACATGTATGTAGATGATCAATATAAGTAGATTGTGAGTGAATGGTCAAAAACATTTGACTGATAGAGGCACAAGATCCAAAGTTTTGTGATCACCAGTCTACAATGGCTTCTGGCCTGGTGAGAATTTACTTCCAATGTATCATGGTGCCTACTGTGTACATCAAATAGCAGAAGCTCCGTGGTAGATAGGTAAGAGAGCAATAAAAACATTCTGAGAGTAATGCATCAATAAAGCTTCAACTTTCAACAACATGGATGGATCTTGAGAGTATCATGCTAAGTGAAATAAGTCAGACAGGAAAGGACAAGAACCATATAATTTCACATATATATATATATATATATATATATATATATATATATATATATGCCTAAGTGACTGAATAACTGAACGACCAAAACACCAGTCGACCGGCCACTATGACGTGCACTGACCACCGGGGGGCAGACACTCAATGCAGGAGCTGCCCCCTGGTGGTCAGTGTGCTCCAACAGCAGGAGCACCGCTCAGCTGACCAATGGGTGCCAGAAGCCGGGCTCACGGCTGCGCAACTGTGGCTGCGTAAGCCTCTCCCACCTCCATGTCAGTGCTACCAAGTGACAGCAGGCACAGAGGGGCTGGGATGAGCAGGAGTGGTTCTGTGCCTGGCCTGGGCTTGGGCTCCTCCCCGGCCACCTGCCACTTCATGCACTACTACATCCCTGTGGGGATCGGGCCGAAACCAGCAGTCTGACATCCCCTGAGGGGTCCCGGATTGCGAGAGGGCGCAGGCCAGGCTGAGGGACCCCACTGGTTCACGAATCTGTGCACTGGGCCTCTAGTGTGGGATATAAAACAGAAAGTAACAAACACACAAACAAAGAAACTCATAGACACAGACAACAGTATGGTGGTTACCAGAGGGGGAGAGGTAGGAGGAGAACGAAGAAGATAAAGGGGGTCAAATATATGGTAACAGGAGGAGACTAGAGCTTTGGTGGTGAGCACACAATACAATGTACAGATGATATATTGTAGAACTGTACACTTGAAACTTATGTTATTAATCAGTGTCACCCCAATACATTTAATTTTTATAAAAGACATAAGATGCACTAAAATGTAGGCCACAAAATATAGACTTGAAGTATTCTGAGTCACCTCAGAATCACATCAGAATGCCCATGATGGGGCCAATACTCGGCTTTAAATGCTGGATATGACTAAAGTATGTGTTCAATTCAAAGGTTCCTAAAACTATTAAACTGACTTCTACTTTAGAGTAAAATTTCATGCTCACAGATAACATCAAAATTTCTGGTAATCAAAACACAACTTTCACCATCAATAAAATTTTTCTTAGTTTTATATGTCAAATCATGTCACTCCAATATTCACCACTCTCCAGTGGGCTTCAGATCTAAAGCCCAGATTTCTAGAAGTGCTTACAAGGTCCTGTCTGACCTCACCTCATACTTCTTCTCTGGCCTGAGCTCCTCCTCTTTCCAGCCTCAGTCACTGGGTGGCAGCCATACACTGGTCTCCTCGCTCTTTCTTGAAGAGGCCGCTCTTGATCTGCCCTCAGCCTACAAAACTTTTCTCCTTGTAGTCCCTCAATCACCTCTGACTAGTCTCTTTCTGGGGTTGTCACCTTCCCAAAAAGGCCTTTCCTGAGAGCCTTCCTGAACCCCTTTCCTTAATTTATGTTTCTCCTTAATTCCTATCATCATCTCAAAACTACATACAGAGTGGGCAAAAGTAGATTTACAGTTGTATTTTGATGTTCTTTTTTTTTTTTTTATTGATTTGAGAGAGAGAGATCAATTTTTGTTGTTCCACTTGCATTCATTGGTTGATTCTTATATGTGCCCTGACCAGGATTGGAACCCCCAACCTTGGCTTATCAGAAGGATGCTCTAACCAGCCAAGCTGCCCAGCCAGAGCATAAAATTCTTTTGAGTTAATAAAGCTATTGTAATAATTATAACCTTCATGTCTATTTCCATATGAACAATTGTAAACTTATTTTTGCCCACCTCTGTATTTACTTGTTTGTTTGTTTTATCGCCACAGGGATAGTTTTTGTGTTTTATTCACTGCTGTATCCCCAGCAATTGCAACAGTACCTAGCATATAGTAAACATCTTTTGAATAAGTATTCCTTTTAAGAAGAAAACTTAAGAGTTTTTCAAAAGAACAAGGAGAAACCTCCATTAATTTATTCAACACCTATTGTGAATTTACTATGTATAGACTATTCTTTTTTATTGTTTGAAGAACTACAAAGATGAACAAAACAAAATTCTCTCAAGAGTGTATGATTTAATATGAGATACAAACACAAATAATTATAATACCCAACAGGCTACAGATGTTAAGCTCCATTGAAGAGAGGATGGCATGCACTATGGCTGGTGTTGCTCAGTGGTTAGAGTGTTGGCCTACCCACCAAAATGTCTTGGGTTCGATTCCAGTTCAAGGGCATGTGCCTGAGTTTCAGGTTCAATCCCCAGCCCCTGGTCAGGTGTGTGCAGGAGGCAACCAATTGATGTGTTTCTCTCACTTCAATCTCTCTCTCTCTCTCTCTCTCTCTCTCTCTCTCTCTCTCTCTCTCTCTCTCTCTCTTTCTCTCTGTCTCTTCTTTCCCTCTCCCTCTCTACCTCCCTCTCTGTACCTTCCACTTTCTCTAGAAATCAATGGAAAAATATCCTCAGGTGATAATTAACATACACAAAAAAGAGAGTGTGTGGCATGAGTGCATCTTGGGGAGAACCATTTCTGTCCAATGGAGAGGGAACACCAGAGACATGAAATTTCAAGGAGGACTTTAGGGAAGAAAGTACTCTAACTCTTAACGGTAAAATTTTATTCCTGACTTAAAACAAGTCACACATTATATGATTCATTTTTCTCTAAAATTATTTTCAGTTTCCCCTCTTTTTACTTCACAGAGAGGTAAATAAATGAACCTATAAATGTGTTTGTCCTTGAGGAGCCTAGAGTGTCTTATAAATCTAGAAATTATTATAATTTTAGCAAAGATTTTTAAACTTAGAAACAGAGAAGTGTGACCCACCATAGCAAGGGGACATTGTCACCTAAGAGGAGAATAAATTTGAGCTAAAGTGTCTGGGATGCATCCTGTTCAGAATGAGGAAAGACAGTGTGTTTGTTTGATTTTAACACCAATAGTTTCTTTCAGCAAATGCCACATTCCTGGCAGGTTTATGTCTCTTATTATGCCATTTTACCACTTAAAGAGGATAACAAGGCAAAGTACCTTGAGTCTTTATTAATCTTTGATTCAAATATCATTTCAAGGATCAGGACACCAGAGATGGCATCTTTCAGTTTTTCCCCCAAGCCCTTTTATGCCAATTGGGAAGAAGAGATACAGATCCAGGGTTACCAGAATTATACTTGCTAGCATTTTCATCTCACTCTACCATTATGTATCTGTGATCATTGCACCTGCTGACCCAGAAGCACCAAACACCAGTTTCAAGAGCTCTTGTAACTGTTTAGTTGCTGAACTAAAATAGGTGCTTGGATAAAGGAGACTTCTGCTTAAAAGAGAAGAGCAAAAACACCTTCTATGACATTAAAAATGCATAACCTTTTAGCAACAGGAGAGAGTGGGCCAATGATAGAGTGATGGCAACTCATAGGCACTGTGCCATGAGAACTGGGGTGTGTTCTTCATTGCTGATGGTTTATATCAAACATGGCATCTAAAAAGGACTTCCGAGGAACCCCAAAGGGTCATTGTCTTTACAATAGTAAAAGCAGTTGTTTGGTGATGAGTAGGTTCTAAGAACAGAGAATCCAGAATTACTTCCATATTGACTAAAGAGATAGAGATGAATATTAGACCCCACACAAATGATTTGCTTGTAAATAAAAGTTTGAAATGGCATATGAACACAAAACTATAAAAGGGAGAAAACTCTTCCCATTATAAATAAACACTCACAGCTTTTAGTCAAGTACAAAGTCATATCTCCTGCTTGAATAAATTTTTTAAGTAATTAGAATATGCAAATCAATGGAGAAAACTATCTTGGCGTAATGCTTTGCTTATATGACAAGGATCTTTATCAGCAGTCATGGATGTCACTTATCTATAATGTCTTTCAGGAAAAAAAGCAGGGACAGATGCTATACAGACCACCACAAAGCTCAAAATAAATTAATTCATTTTGTAATCAGGCTCATGTTTGAACTTTCTCATCGATTTGAAATCAATGAATAGTTTATTGCTCAGTTCAGGACGTCCTCTGGACAAACTCTTTTTTCCCCAAGCCACGGAGTTAATTCCTGTTTCACATGACACTCAAGAGATTAATTATTAAGCAGGTAGTGAGCATTTTATTTCCAAAAAGAGATAAGTATCTCCCCCAACAGCCCCCAGGGATAATGGAAGGCAGAAGACAGATCTGATCTTCATCTCACTGTTGAAGTGAATATCCTGAATGGATATTCTGAAACAGTGTAATCAGACAACACAGCTCACAGCGGAAATTTGAACTATTCTGAGTTGCTAGGAAAGAGGAGAACCACACCTGGTTTTGTATATTTTCTCATCTCCAAGAGTTTCTATGCCATTTCTTCAAATGTGAAAATGCTCCTTGTCTCTCTCCTGCCACTCCTTTTTGATTGTGTATGTTACTCAGTGCACATCAGCAATTCCAGCTGGGAACAGTCATTCTCGCCCAAACAAGCATCTGATTTTGGCTTCTGTGCACAGTGTCCTTGAAAACGTGTTCCCACTCTTAAGCTCTTTGTCCTCTTATCACCTCATAGAAATGACCTTGACACAGCCCACAGTACAGGCCACAGGAACAGCAACACACAGACCCAAGGGAGTTATTCAGCAGCTCTTATATAATCTATTCCATCCTGAAAAGCAGACCTCAGCCACAGTTTAGAATCAAATGTTGGGTGTGGCTCTAATAGAAGTAAAGTCATATAGCCCAGAGAAATACCACTGTCAATTTTTATTGAAATCCTTTATTGGATAAAGCCTAGCTCCTTTTAGATGTAGGCCAATGTCTTTCAAGTCCTATGGCCTATGAACCTGTGCCATATTATGACTGATCTACTCCATAGGTAAACAAAACATCCTGACCTTCAAAATTGTCAATCCAAATTTTTCATTAAAAGCTTTTGGAACTCCCAAAGTACACCTGAAAAATGATGTAATGCTTATTATTTCAGATTTCTCTGCACTTCCCTTGGAGAAAATTCTCCCCTCTCATCACCCTATCCCCTACCCTTTTCAAACACAGAACCGAAAAGGCTAGCTTATATTAAATTTTAAGACCTGTGAAGGAGACCAAAAAAAACTTAATACATTCCTATTGGTTAAAGCAAAACAGCACATTTTGTTCCATAAATGAAGTCATAGCGGAAAAAATCCAAACAAAATAGCTCTCCCCTCATTCAATCAAGGTTTTTGTTAAAAGCCCATGGTTTATAAACAGCACAAATCCATAGTTCTCACCTGCTTCCAGAGAAGCAAAGGGTACTTTAAGTTTTAATCATATAAATTTTTCTTAAGAAATGATACCTGCTGACCAGAGAGAAAAATTAGCTATGACTAGCCAATAAATATTATTTTATGAACTTTATGGCTCCTGTGGGACCACTATTTTACCAATGAGGTAGCTTTTTAAACAGGATGGATGAGTGCATGTGAACATTAGAGATGCCATCCTACGGCTGTTAACTGTCAGTGTATCTCCCTCTGAGACACCAGGTAGCAAAATAAACTGCAGCCCTGCAAGATGAGGCCTTAAGATGAAAATTAGTTTCAAGTGTCACAATGAACTATGCCCTGTTTTATCTCACCTCAGAAAACCAACAGCATCTTCTTCCTATATTTTACTTTTTGCCTTTTTTCCTGGGTAACTTCTCTCTGTGTCTCTGCCTCTTATTCTTTCTCTCTCCATCTGTAGAGGCAAAGGGCAGAAGCAATGGGAAGAATTCTTTCTCCTTCCCCTAATCTGTCTTCCCCTGTTTCTAGTCCTCAATTCTCTTTTCTTCTCTCCTTGTCTCACTTTGGAATTTGAATGTGGGTTTTCTTGTTTTGCAGGGAACAGTGCTGATTTTACACTCCAGGAAATGAGAGAATACAACTGGACAAGGAGTTCTCTGGGAGTGAGTCACTATTGTTCCCAGTGGTTTTATTTGTCTTCTTTACAAGTCTCCTTGCTGCCCACAAAAGTGCCAAGCTCCTGATAAATGGGACAGCGAGGTATCACATTTTTACCCTCGAAGTGCAGAGTAAACTTTCACAGCCTTGCTCCACTGCACTGAAAAATGAAACTGTAACTACATGCTGTAAGGTCCTTAAAGAATTCTCTTGTAGGCATTGCCCCAGAGTAGCTTCTACATGGCTAAATGAGAGCTTCAAAGGAAAAAATATGTATCCTTATAAAATGATTTTCCACAAGAAAACTTCAATTCCACAACTGCCTTTCCCAGGAATCCTAGGTCCACCAGCAGGATTAGAACCCACACCTGTGATAAGCAGCATATGAAGGAGAAAAGACAAGAAACCCTTCCCCATGAGTACTGAGTCCTATAGACCTTTCTATACCCACTGGCTGTCATTGCATGTGCAAGAGATGTGAATTGGTAATGATGAGGCCTATGCTTTATGGCCTCAAGTACTATCAAGACTAGAGTCCCTTCTCTTCCCAGAATTGTATTAGTTCTTGAAAATGTAAGTTTCCTTACAAGTTTCAATAAGATCCACTATCAAGAAAGCCTCCCTCCTCGACTATATTATTTCACACCTGTATCCCTATAGCTCTGAACCAGGGGCTGGTGAACATGACTCATGGGCCATATCCACTCCACCACCTGTTTCTGTAAAAGTTTTATTGGGACACAGCCATGCCCATTTGCTTACATACTGTCTGTGCTGCAATGGCTGAGTTGAGTAGTTGCCATAGAGACTTCATGACCTTTTACAGAAAGGATAGATATGCCTTCTCTAAGCAAAAGAACACCTGATGATTAAACCAATAATTGTTATCATTTACTGAATATTTACCACGAGAAAATGCTAGATACTTTCCATGGATTATCTCATTTAATTGTCACAACCGAAAGAGTTAAACATTTTTATTATCACCATTTTGAGAAAGAAATTATGTACAATGGATATGTAAATCAAATCACTGCTATGTACACTTTATATACCTTACCATTGTATACACCAGTTATACCTCAATAAAGCTAAAACAGAAGAAACAAACTAGGTGTCTTTAAAAGGAGCCAGAAGTCAAACCCTGACCACCTGGCTTGAGAGCCTATGCTAGTAATCACTTCTCCAAACTGACTCTATATGTGAGGGTGCTGATGCTCTGGCAGGCAAAAACGGCAACAACTATAGGGCATGGCACAAAACAAAGCAAGAGATGTCTTTTTATAAAAACTGAAGAAAGTAGGACCACAACTGCCTTGAGAATGAGAATGATTTTAATTCATCAAGACAAGAGCTGAGATAACAGGATATAAAAGTCTAACTTTTAAGCCACTTCCACAGATACTGAACAAACATTTGGTGAGTGGATAGTTGAGTGGATGGATGGATGGATGGATGGATGGATGGATGGATGGAGAGATGGATGGGTGACCACTAGAGTATTTCATAGAATCAAAGAGATAATTTAATGGCCAAGCACTGGGAAGACAAGGGACCAGGGTAAATCCAGAGACATCAACAGAATTTATAGAGATCCTTTCTACAGGTTTCTGGGTATTATAGTTTCTAGGTATTTGCATTCCAGATTCCAAATTCCAAGGAGACAAAAATCATATTAGGCCACCATGGCTCAGATATATACCTCTACTCTCAACTAGAGCAGTGGTTCATAGCCCTGGCTGCACATTAGAATCACCTAGGGAGCTTTTAAAGCACGTCAACTCCTGAGCCTCACCTAAGATCAATTAAAACTAAATCTCTGTGGATGAAGACTTAGGTGGACTCAAGACACTATTCAGTTATTATGGGATGTGGTGCTTTCTCTCTCCTCCTGTAATCCCTGTTGAATCTGGCAGCCACCTTACAAAACCAACTGGAAACAGAGCTGAGAGAATCTCAGAGCTAGAGCCCACCACTGACCCTAGCATTTTCAGTACAGGAGCTAATAAAAGCGTCATTCTTCTGTAAGCTAACTTGTGTTGAGTCTTTGATTACTTGCAAATGTAGCACCCTAACTAACAGACTACTGATTGCATATCTGCATCATCATAATGAGATCAGGTCCAACTAGTTAATCAACATTTCCAAGTGTCCTTTCTACTTCCAGACCTGTCCTGACTGCTATAAGGGATGTCAATAATTGTTAAACTCCCTGTGCTGCCAGGAAACATCTATATATATAAAAGCCTAAGTGACCATTATGACCGAACCACCGGAATGACCAGTCACTATGACTCACACTGACCACCAAGGGACAGACGCTCAATGCAGGAGCTGCCCCCTGGTGGTCAGTGTGCTCCCACAGACAACCTCCCATGGCCCCTCCCCCTGCCAGCCCAGCCCCAATGGGCCACAATGGCTGGCCAGGCCAAGGAACCCCACCCGTGCATGAATTCGTGCACTGGGCCTCTAGTATAAAATAATTGTTTAAAACTCTGACCTATGGAATATAGCAGAAATAGATTGTAAGAGATTTCAACAGAGTTAGTGTGCTAATAATATATTTTATTTTTGCCTGATTTGTTTCTTTTCAAACTGGGTTTTCAAACAAAGAAGTGGAAATTGTGTTTTGGTGAAATTTTTAAGAATGATTATTTTGGGCATTGGCTTATATATTTTGGCCTTCTGATATGGGAAGAAAATAATAATGTTTCTAGAACTATTTGCCGGGCTGACTATAGGGCAGTCAAAGGAACTCATAAAATCATTACAGCTGTAAAGTCCTAATTTCAGAAGCAGATCAAACTTTCCATGCAAAATCCCATCTCCCTAAGGAAAGCAGTGCACCCTTGGGAGGAGGCAGGAGAAGCAGACCACTAATTTCAAATGAGAGCTTCTTATCAAACCAATCCAAGTCTCTAGTGGCCACTTGCTTCTGAGTAAACCACCTGATCTTGTGAAGAGAAATAAATCTTCTCCTTGGTGGTTGCACTGTTAGTCCCATGGAGAGTGCTTCTAAGATGGAAAGAAACTTAAATAATTAAGAGAATAAGCAACTGCAGCCTCTTCTCCTTCAGCACTGGGGAATTAGGTTATTAGACTTTCAATCTCTCTGACTCAGAAGCAGCCAAATGGTTCACACCAAAACTGCAATGATTTGGGCCCAGATTCTGGCTGTTCAGGGCTTGCCCAAACTCCCTAATAAGACTGGCCATGCAGTTTGCAGTACAGCTACATAGGGAGCTACAGGAATTGGAAGCAGGGCTTATTACTATGAGGATACTTAAAGAAACCACTCCAGCATATTAAGGGAGGCTAAAAAAAGGCAAAGTCTGATAAAATTTATAAACAGGCAAATGAGTTTTGATGGTGATGATGTTGACTTGAAATTAGAATGTAATGCTGACTCATTTTCCTTTGAAACTCAAAAAGTGATTTTCTTTTTAGCTTTTTTAACTCAAACTATTTCAGAAGCTAGCAGTGGCGATTACTTGGTAGCAGTGTATTATAGAATATTCGCTTTGGTTGCAAAATAGATTCTTTCAGTCTCAAAGAGCATAACTGCTCAAATCAACCAAAAATAGAAACAGTTTTCTAAGTAGAAATGGCATGTTTTTTAGAATATGGCTTTCCCTAAACAAGAATATTAGCACCGTTATTGTGATGTGCTTATCAAAACAACAGATACCTGCTCAATTTCCTACCATTACAAATGAGAAGACCCTGTAAAGGATGATGAGGGACCTGTTCAACAAACTGGAGAGCCATTAAAAAAAACGTTTTGTGTTTATAGCTGTATGGGCCATGCCTTCACACATTTCTTGCATAACTAGAAAGAGGATTTCTGCAGCTTGGGAACCAGAGATAAAATTAATATTTTGGTTGATACCCACAACAGCCTCTCAGGTATCATCATTGAGAATTATTATTTCCAACAGTTCATGGCTGTTAAAATTAAAATTAGTCTTGTGGCACCCAAGAATAATTTTTCATCTGTCTCTGCAGAGAATAATATGTCTGGTGAGTTTAATGAATGGCAGTTTACAGCCAGTCAATGTCAATGCAGCAGGTGAGTTTGTACTTAACAGGAAATGGAACTACAGCCCACCACTGTGTCTTCATTAATATGAAATCCTTATATAGCCAGGTTAGCTGATAAATTATGGCCAGAAAATTATTCTTAATGACCAAGGAGGGTATAAGAGAGTGCAGAGAGAAATCAGGGTCAAATTAGTTGGGATGAAGTTGAACTCTCTACAGATCTGAGCTAGTTAGTAGAAAAATATATGGCCAGAGTTAGTAGGAAGATGTGTCAGCAGCATGGAAAACAAGGTTAAATAGGAACTAGAACACGGAATTCATGAAAGGCAACCAAGGAAGGTGACAGACCCTACAACTTCTCAAAATTAGCAACCAGGAAGATCTCACACAGACATTTATGTGAGGTTCCCAAACAAATGCAGTCAAGCATGCATATAATCCAGAGGGCTGGAACTGCTTAGAGTCTCTTGGGAGACCTATGTTGGTGCTGTGCCCCAGGTGTGCCAGCCCTGGCCCCTTTGCTCCTAGATCCTTCCCAGCCTTCCCCTGCTCTACATTAATGTGAGGGACCAGGCCCTGCAGCCTGTTCCCCATGCTTCCTCATCAACTGGCTTCAAACTGGATTTACCCAACAGGAACACTAATAAAAGACTGGAGGGCAAGGGGAAGGGAGAAGCCACAGTATCTCTCCCACTCTCTGTCTGTCTTAGGCAGAATCTCCAGCAGAGGCATGCTTCCTCATTGGCTCCAGCTCATGAAGGACAGACAGCTATGGATGACCCTAATCATGGGCTCCAATCAAACCTTCTCCCTTTGTCCGTACAGAGAGGGGTAGTTCAGCTTCTTGTTTCTAATCTCTAGAATACCTACTGTCCTCTACTTGACTGTCTACCCCTTCCCTAACCCAATTCCTTGTACTAAATTTACTTTAAGGACTTAGAGTGTTTCTGTTTTTCCTGGTTGGACTTTGATGGAGGCCACAACCAAAGACCTCAAGAATCTGTATGACACAGGCCCATTCACTCTTACCAACCAATTTGAGTGGGGGTGGTAATTTATTATTTTGAAATGCCTTCAGAGCCAAGCACCCTGGTTTATATAAATTCCCAGCATTGTTCTCCAATCAAGCAACCTAAGAATTGAGGAAAACCAGGAACAATACTCTTCCCAGGCAGATTGTTGGGGAAGGAAGCAGCTGTAAAATCTGTAAAATCAAAGCGCTTACTCTTTCCCTCCCCTCCAGAGGAGACTTGGGGAAGTGATAGAGAGAGCTACATAAATGAGCAACAATATATAAGATAGAAGCATCTCCAGGATTTTCACAGAATCTAAAGGAGATATGCATAGTACAGCACAGAGAAAAAAGATAGCTGAGATTTAGAGCAGCAGTGTGGACACTTCAGCCAAGGAGTAAAGATCTAATTGAAAAAAAATTACAAATTAAAGTTAGCTTGCTCTATCATTAAATAGCTGTGCAAGCCTGGATTTGGGGTGCCTCAAGACCAACAGCCACATCATCCTTTGCCAGGGCTAGGAAATGCTCTTCAGCTTCTTCCCCAGATGACCCCCATGAATCACCAGGACAGCAAGAACTGAAATAATCCCATCATCCTCATGGAAGAACTAAAGAAAATGGAAGGAGATCAAGACTGCATGAAGGAGTTCTTACCATTTGCAACAGCAGGGATGGAACTGGAGAGCATTATGCTAAGTGAAATAAGCCAATCAGAGAAAGATAAATATCACATGATCTCACTCATTTATAGAATATAATGAACAACATAAACTGATGAACAAAAACAGATCAAGAGTCAGAGAAATATCGATCAGAACATCAAACCTCAGAGGGAAGGTAGGGGAGGGTGGGGGTAAGAGGGAGAGATCAACCAAAGGACTTGCATGCATGCATATAAGCCTAACCAGTGGACACAGAAAACAGGGGGGTGAGGGCATGAGTGGGGAGTTGGGGGGGGGGGGTAATGGGGGTATAAGGACACATATGTAATACCTTAATCAATAAAGAATTTTTTTTTAAAGACTGTGTAGACCACATCACATAAACAAATTGAAAGACAAAAATCACATGATCATATTAATAGACACAGATAAAGCATTCGACAAAATACAACACCCATTTTTTAAGAGGAGATTTTGTCACTAACTTTATTTTTTTTCTTTATTGATTAAGGTACTACATATGTGTCCTTATCACCCCATTGTCTCCCCTCCCAGCCCCCCATTCCTGCCCTCACCCCCCTGTTGTCTGTGTTCATTGGTTAGGCTTATATGCATGCATACAAGTCCTTGGGTTGATCTCTCCCCCATTCCCCCACCGTCCCCTGCCTTCCCTCTGCGGTTTGATGGTCTGATCAATACTGCTCTGTCTCTGGGTCTGTTTTTGTTCATCAGTTTATGTTGTTCATTATATTCCACAAACTAGTGAGATCATGTGATATTTATCTTTCTCTGACTTATTTTGCTTTTAGCATAATGCTCTCCAGTTCCATCCATGCTGTTGCAAATGGTAGGAGTTCCTTCCTTTTTACAGCAGCATAGTATTCCATTGTGTAGATGTACCATAGGTTTTTAATCCACTCATCTGTTGAGGGGCACTTAGGCTGTTTCCAAATTTTAGCTATTGTAAATTGTGATGCTATGAACATAGGGGTGCATATATCCTTTCTGATTGGTGTTTCCAGTTTCTTGGGATATATTCCTAAAAGTGGGATCACTGGGTCAAATGGAAGTTCCATTTTTAGTTTTTTGAAGAAACGCCACAGTGGCTGCACCAGTCTGCATTCCCACCAGCAGTGCAGGAGGGTTCCTTTTCCTCTGCATCCTCTCCAGCACTTGCCATTTGTTGATTTGTTGATGATAGCCATTCTGACAGGTGTGAGATGGTACCTCAGTGTTGTTTTGATTTGCATCTCTTGGATGATTAGTGACTCAGCATGTTTTCATATGTCTCTTAGCCTTCTGTATGTCCTCTTTCGAAAAGTTTCTGTTTAGGTCCTTTGCCCATTTTTTGATTGGATTATTTATCTTCCTTTTGTTAAGTTGTATGAGTTTCTTATAAATTTTGGAGATTAAACCCTTATCAGAGATAACATTGGCAAATATGTTCTCCCATGCAGTGGGCTTTCTTATTGTTTTGTTGATGGTTTCTTTTGCTGTGCAGAAGCTTTTTATTTTGATGTAGTCCCATTTGTTTATTTTCTCTTTAGTTTCCATGCCCTAGGAGCTGTATCAGTGAAGATATTGCTTCAGCATATGTCTGAGATTTTGCTGCCTGTGGATTCTTCTAATATTTTTATGGTTTCCCATCTTATGTTTAAGTTCTTTATCTATTTTGAGTTTATTTTTGTGTATGGGGTAAAGTTGGTGGTCTAGTTTCTTTTTTTTTTGCATGTATCTGTCCAATTTTCCCAAAACCGTTTATTGAAGAGACTGTCTTGACTCCATTGTATGATCTTGCCTCCTTTGTCAAATGTTAATTGAGCATAGTGGTTTGGGTTGATTTCTGGGTTCTCTATCCTATTCCACTGATCTATATGTCTGTTCTTGTGCCAGTACCAGACAGTTTTGAGAACAGTGGCATTGTAATATAGCTTCATATCTGGTATTGAAATTCCTCCTACTTTGTTCTTCTTTCTCAGGATTGCTGCAGCTATTCAGGGTCCTTTTTTATTCCAGATGAATTTTTGGAGACTTTGTTCACCAAATAGGCCATTGGTATTTTAATGGGGAGTACATTGAATCTATAGATTGCTTTGGGTAGTATGGACATTTTAATGATGTTGATTCTACCAAGCCATGAACACAGTATGTTTTTCTATCTGTTTATGTCTTCCTATATCTCTTTTTTCAATGTCTTGTAGTTCTCTGAGTACAGGTCTTTTACCTCCTTAGTTAAATTTATTCCTAGATATCTTAATATTTTTGGTGCAATGGTAAATGGGATTTTTTTTTAATCTCTTTTTTCTGTAAGTTCACTATTGGTATATAAAAATGCCAGAGATTTCTCGATGTTAATTTTAATACAACACCCATTTTTTACTAAAAACTCTCAGCAAAGTGGAAATAGAGGGATCATATCTCAATATAATAAAGGCCATATATGACAAATCTACAGCCAACATCTTGCTCAATGGACAAAAAAATGAAACCATTTCCCACTCTTATTCAACACTAGAGGCCCGGTGCACAAAATTCATGCATGAGGGGGGTCCCCTCATCCCGGCCTGCAACAATGCCAGCATCCCGTGCCCCGGCTGGCCTCTGGCCAGAGGCCTGCCCCCCCTCCCTCCCTCCATGGGCCGGGGAGTGCGGAACCCTGGGGCCTGTCGCCAGGGTGTCGCCACCAGCATCCTGCGCCCCAGCCACTATGAGCGCCACCATCTTTGTGATGGAGTGACAGTTAATTTGCATATTACCCTTTTATTAAATAGGATAGTACTGGAAGTGCTAGCCACAGCAATCAGACAAGAAGAAAACATAAAAGGCATCTAAACTGCAAAGGAGAGAAGCGAGAAAATGGCGGCAGAATAGACAGGCGTGTTCCAAGCCTTGTTCCGGAGCAGAAAGAAAGAACAGCTGAGGGTCGCACGGGGAGTGTTTATTAGCGAATTAAGGGACAGCTATACTCCAGGAGAATGTGGGGGACTGCTAGACAGGGTTACCCTGACCGGGCAGCCCCCACTGCGGCTGGGTCCTCTCCCAGAGTTACGGGCTCAGACGGGGAAACCATGCCATCTTGAAAGGAAAAGTGTATCTTATCGGAAGCCTGAAAATCCACAACTGCAGCAACCACAGAACAGCTGGGAGCCCCAGAACACCTGTCCCCAATTGGTGCAAACACGCGGATTCAAAGGAGCTCTTCACTCCACCATGGAAAGGTCAGATTTCGCCGGGGATAAGGTGAGGTCTTTGGTCCTGGCGCGGGGAGAGAGAAACATGCACACTGCGGGAGCTGGAGGACTGGGGAAGTCTGTGCCTAGAAAAGTCCGTGGCTGTTGGGGCTGGTGTGATCCGTGAATGTGGAAGGGGGTCCTCAGTGCTGCTAACAGAAGGGATCTCTAAAAAGCAACCCATTTTGATCTGACGCAAAAGGACAGCCTAAAAATTTTAAAAGTGTGCAGGCTGCTTAGACTTGCACGCAGACCCATTATTCGCACACTTGGGCTTTTTCCTCTTCATTTCCTTGCTTCTGATTACTAAGCAAGGATCACCCAGTTGGGGATGCCCTGGGAGACTGCAGGGGGAAGTTGCTTTTCTGGAGTCTGGGGATCAGAGCGGGGAGTGACCATCGGAGAGCCAGCTCTGAGGCAGCCCACCTCCACAAACCGGTATTGAGTGCCACAGGGAAAGAAAACTAGAGAGGCCGTAGAGACCCGGAAGTAAATCCAGAAACACTGCCACCCAGGGGCTGAATAACAAATTGACTCTTGTGTAATCAAAAATAAAGGAATGTGAGAAATTAAGACACTGCCTGCTTAAAAATCAGGATTAGCTTGCAACACTGAGGAGCAGTGGAATGCAGGGAACTGCAATACTGTCTGGACTGGGAAATAGGCGTGCCAAACAGAACAATAGAGGAAGTGAATGACCTTCACTACTGAACATTTTATTTTTTATTTTAATTTTTTTATTTTAACTTTTTAATTTTCATTTTTTGCATCTTTTACTTAAGAAACTATTTTTTTCTTTTTCCTCACTTGATTTTACCTTTTTAATTATTACATTTTTATTTTCAATCAGCATTATTACTACTACTATTTTACCTTTTTTTTAAAAAAAAAGTGTCATTTTATTTTCTCTTCATTTTACTTTGGGATTAGTGTTCTACATTCTATTTTCATCTTTCCTCTAGCATCGTTTTACCCTATCCCAACTCTACCTTTATGACATCACTCTCTCCCTAACCTTTCCCCTTTTGGTGTCCTGTTTATCTTAACCCTTTCCTGCTTTAGATTTTCCCTATTCTTTCTATTTACCCCCTGCTAAAATTTCACACTACTTATATATCTAATTTCCAATCCCCTGCTCCAAGTCCATACACACCTTTCTCTTCGCTATCTTAATTATCAAAAATAATGTTTTTCTCTCTGTCCTTTTGTTGTTGTTTGCTTGAATGTTGATTATATCGAATTTTTATGCTTTTTTGTAAGATTGTTTTGCTTATTCTTTTTTTTGTTTGTTTTTTTTTGTTTGCTTTGTTTTTGTTTGTTTTTTACTTCTGCTTTCCCTTGCCTCACTTGATATTAGTTGGTGCTGTAGTTTGTATTAATCTCCAGGTACTTGTTGCTGGCATTTGCTGGGATTAGTTCTATTGGAGTTTTCTCCCCATATATGTAGTTTGTTCCCCTTTTATCTCTTAGTCTCATTCTTGTCTCTCTTACTTTTTTTTCCCTTTTCCCAATTTCATTTTGACAGTCCTTTTTTTTCTTTCTTTTTACTCTTCTTCTTTCTCTCTTATCCCCTAATTTGCCTTTCTCTGGTGGTCACCTTTATTGGAGGTTATTAAAATCTTGAATACATTTCTTTTCAGTGCCTTGTGTGTTGTACTTGGTTGTGTTGTATTTTGTGCCTTTAAATCAATGCAGTAGAGAGAACTACATGACCAGACATCTGGAGAAGAGAGACCATGGGGAGACAAAGAAACAGCCCACATATGAAAGAAAAGCATGCATCACCAGAAAAGGAAGTAAATGAATTAGAGGCAAGCAACCTATCAGAGAAAGAATTCAGAGAAATGGTCATAAGGTGGCTGAAAAGAATGGAAGACAAATTCGACAATATGAGTAAGAACCAAGAGGAAATGAAAAGAACCAAGAAGAAATGAAAAATGACATCGCTGCTGTAAAGAACTCAATAGAAAGCATCAAGGGTAGACTAGAAGAAGCAGAGGACCGCATCAGTGAGCTAGAAGACAAGATGGGAAAAAAATACCCAAGTAGAGCAGATTCTAGGAAAAAAAAAATTAAAAAGCAGGAGGAGAGCCTAAGGGAACTTTGGGACAACACAAAACAAAACAACATCCACATAATAGGGGTTCCAGAAGGAAAGAAAACTGAGCAAGGAATAGAAAACCTGTTTTAAGAAATAATGACAGAAAACTTTCCTGATATAGGGAAGAAAAAACACACACAAATCCAAGAAGCTCACAGAGTCCCAAGCAAAATGAACCCCAAAAGACTGATGCCAAGACACATTATAATTAAATTGGCAAACACCAACGACAAAGTAAGAATCTTAAAAGCAGTCAGAGAGAGACAGAAAGTTACATACAAAGGAACCCCCATCAGACTAGCAACTGATTTCTCAACAGAAACTCATCAGGCCAGAAGGGAATGGAATGAAATATACAAAGTCATGCAAAGGAAGGGTCTGAATCCAAGAATACTGTACCCAGCAAGGCTATCAATCAAAATTGAAGGTGAAATCAGAGCTTCACAGACAAAAAAGGACTAAGGGAATTTATCACCACCAAACCAGCAATGCAAGAAATGCTAAAGGGTCTTCTGTAAAAAAAAATAAAAGAAAGAAAGAAATAGGAAGTGAAGAAGGAACACAGGGTTATAGAATAAAAATGGTGACAAATAAGTAGCTATCAATAATAACTTTAAATATAAATGGATTAAATGCCCCAATCAAAAGACATAGGGTAATGGATTGGATAAGAAAACAAGACCCATATATCTGCTGTCTACAAGAGACCCACCTCAGAAAAAAAAGATGCACACAGACTGAGGGTGAAGGGATGGAAAAAGGTTTTCCAGGCGAATGGAAATGAAAAAAAAAAAAGCTGGGATAGCAATACTTATATTTGACAAATTAGATCTCAAAGTGAAGGACATAACAAGAGATAAGGAAGGCCACTTCATAATAGTAAAGGGAGCAATCCAACAAGAAGAAATAACTCGGGTAAACATATATGCACCCAATACAGGAGCATCCAAATACATAAAAAATCTCCTGGAGGATATCAAGCGATAGATTAGCAGCAATACAATCATAGTAGGATATTTTAATACCCCACTATCACCATTGGACAAATCCTCTAAACAAAAAATCAGCAAAGAAACATCAATCCTAAATGACTCACTAGACTAGATGGAATTAATTGACATCTTCAGAACATTTCACCCCAAAGCCACAGAATATACATTCTTCTCAAGTGCACATGGGTCATTTTCAAAGATAGACCATATGTTGGGACATAGGCAAAGTCTCTTCAAATTCAAGAAGATAGAAATCATAACAAGGATCTTCTCAGATCACAGTGGCATAAAATTGGAAATCAACTACAGTAAAAACAATCCAAAGAAATCAAACACATGGAGACTAAACAGCATGCAATTAAACAATGACTGGGTTACCAGAGAGATCAAGGAAGAAATAAAAAACATCATTGCAACAAATGACAATGAAAATACAACAATCCAAAATCTATGGGACACAGTGAAAGCAGTCCTAAGAGGAAAGTTCATAGCTCTACAAGCCTACTGCAGAAAAACAAGAAACAATGGTAATAAATTACCTAACCCTACAAGTCAAAGAGTTAGAAAAAGAGCAACAAGAAAAGGCCAGTGTAAGCAGAAGGAAGGAAATAATAAAGATCAGAGCTGAGATAAACGACATAGAGATCAAAGAAACAATACAAAAGATAAACAAAACCAAAAGTTGGTTCTTTGAAAGGATAAACAAGATTGATGAATCTCTAGCCAGGCTCACCAAGAAGCAAAGAGAGAGGACCCAAATAAACAAAATCAGAAATGATAGAGATGAAATAACAACAGACCCCGCCGAAATACAAAGGATTGTTACAAAATACTGCAAACAACTTTATTCCAACAAACTGGAGAACCTGGAGGAAATGGACATATTCCTAGAAAAATATAACCTTCCAAAACTCAATCAGGAAGAATCTAAACAGCTCAATAGGCCAGTAACTATGGAAGAAATTGAAGCAGTCATCAAAAAGCTTCCAGCAAACAAAAGCCCAGGGCCGGATGGCTTCACAGGAGAGTTTTACCAAACATTCAAAGAAGAACTAAAACCTATCCTCCTCAGACTATTCCAAAAAATTTAAGAGTAAGGAACACTTCCAAACTCATTCTATGAAGCCAGCATCACCCTAATGCCAAAACCAGATAAATACAACACACAGGCCAATATCCCTCATGAACATAGATGCCAAAATCCTCAACAAAATTCTAGCAAATCAGATCCAGCAGTACATCAGAAAGATCATAAACCATGACCAAGTAGGATTTATCCCAGGAATGTAAGGATGGTACAATATCTGCAAATCAATAAATGTGATACATCACATAAACAAATTGAGAGATAAAAATCACAGTCATATCAATTGATGCAGAAAATGCATTTGACAAAATCCAACACCGTTTCTTGATAAAAACTCTCAACAAGGTGGGAATAGAAGGATCATACCTCAACATAATAAAAGCTATATATGATAAACCCACAGCAAACATCATACTCAATGGGCAAGAACTAAATCCATTTCCTCTAAGAACAGGAACAAGACAGGGATGCCCACTCTCACCACTCCTGTTTGACATAGTACTGCAAGTATTAGCCATTGCAATTAGAAAAGAAGAAGAAATAAAAGGCATCCAAATTGGAAAAGAAGATGTAAAGCTGTCCTTATTTGCAGATGACATGATATTGTACTTAAAAAACCCAAAAGGCTTTATCAAAAAACTAATAGACTTAATAAATGAATTCGGCAATGTAGCAGGATACAAAATTAACCCCAAGAAATCTATTACGTTTCTATACACCAAGAGTGAACTTACAGAAAGAGAGGCTAAAAAGGCAATTCCATTTACCATCACACCAAAAAATTAAGATACCTAGGAATAAACTTAACTAAGGAGGTAAAAGACCTATATGCGGAAAACTACAGGACACTGAAAAAAGAGATAGAGGAAGACGTAAACAGATGGAAGAACATACCATGTTCATGGATTGGTAGAATCAACATCATTAAAATGTCCACACTACCCAAAGCAATCTATAGATTCAATGCACTCCCCATTAAAATACCAACGGCATATTTCACAGACTTAGAAAGAACTCTCCAAAAATTCATCTGGAATAGAAAAAGACCCTGAATAGCCACAGCAATCCTGAGAAAGAAGAATAAAGTAGGAGGGATCTCAATACCAGATTTCAAGCTGTATTACAAAGCCACTGTTCTCAAAAAAGCATGGTACTGGCACAAGAACAGACATATAGATCAATGGAATAGAATAGAGAATCCAGATATCGACCCAAACCACTATGCTCAATTAACATTTGACAAAGGAGACATGAACATACAATGGAGTCAAGACAGTCTCTTCAATAAATGGTGTTGGGAAAATTGGACAGATACATGCAAAAAAATGAAACTAGATCACCAACTTACACCATACACAAAAATAAACTCAAAATGGATACAGGACTTAAACATAAGATGGGAAACCATAAAAATACTAGAGGAATCCCCAGGCAGCAAAATCTCAGTCATATGCCGAAAGAACTTCTTCACTGATACAGCCCCTAGGGCAATGGAAGCTAAAGAGAAAATAAACAAATGGGGCTACATCAAAATAAAAAGCTTTTTCATAGCAAAAGAAACCATCAACAAAACAACAAGAAAGTCCAGTGTATGGGAGAACATATTTGCTAATGTTATCACTGATAAAGGTTTAATCTCCAATATCTACAGGCAGCTTATACAACTTAATAAAAGGAAGATAAATGATCCAATAAAAAAATGGGCAACAGACCTAAATAGAATCTTTTCAAAAGAAGACAGAAAGAAGGCCAAGAGACACATGAAAACATGCTCAAAGTCACTAATTATACAAGAGATACAAATCAAAATGACAATGCAGTACCATCTCACACCTGTCAGAATGGCTATCATCAACAAATCAACAAACAACAAGTGTTGGTGAGGATGCGAAGAAAAAGGAACCCTCATGCACTGCTGGTGGGAATGCAGACTGGTGCAGCCACTGTGGAGAACAGTAGGGAGTTTCCTCAAAAAACTGAAAATGGAACTCCCATTTGACCCAGTAATCCCACTCCTAGGAATATATCCTACGAAACAAGAAACACCAATCAGGAAGGATATATGCACCCCTATGTTCATAGCAGCACAATTCACAATAGCTAAGATTTGGAAACAGCCTAGGTGCCCGTCAGTAGATGACTGGATCAGAAAACTATGGTACATCTACACAATGGAATACTATGCTGCCATAAAAAAGAAGGAATTCTTACCATTTGCAGCAACCTGGATGGAATTGGAGAACATTATGCTCAGTGAAATAAGCCAGTCAATGAAAGAAAAATACCACATGATCTCATTCATTTATGGTTAATAAAGAACATTATAAACTGATGAACAAAAAGATAGATACAGAGACAGTAAAGCATCAAACAGACTGTCAAATTACAGCGGGAAGGTTAGGGATAGGTGGGGGAGATAAGAGATCAATTGAAGGACTTGTATGCATGCATATAAGCATAACCAATGGACGCAAAACTCTGGGGGATGAGGGCATGTATGGGACTGGGGTCTGGGGGCAATAGTAAGATATGTACACATATGATACCTTAATAAAAAATGAACAAAAAAGAATTAAACAAACCAACAAATAAATAAATAAATTGGAAAGGAGGAAATAAAACTCTCATTATTTGCAGATGACATGATATTGTACACAGAAAACCCTAAAGACTCCATCAAAAACTACTAGATTTAATAAAGGAATTCAGCAATGTAGCAGGATACAAAATTAACACCCAGAAATCGATGGCATTGTTGTACACCATAATGAATTCTCAGAAAGAGAAACTAAACAAACAAACCCATTTACCATTGCAACAAAAAAATTAACATATGTAGGAATAAACTTAACCAAGGAGGTAAAAGACTTATACTCCGAAAACTGCAGGACATTGAAAAAAGAGATAAAGGAAGATATAAATAAGTGAAAAAATATACTGTGTTCATTGACTGGTAGAATTAACATCATTAAGATGTTTATACTACCCAAAGCAACCTATAGACAATGCAAACCCTATTAAATTACCAACAGTATATTTCACAGATCTAGAACAAATACTCCAAAAATTTATATGAAACCAAAAAAGACCCTAAATAGCCACAGCAATCTTGAGAAAAAAGAACAAAGTTGGAGGGATCACAATACCCAATATCAAGTTATACTAAAAAGCCATTGTACTCACAAAACAGTCTGGTACTAGCACAAGATGAGGCATATAGATCAATGAAACAGAACAGAGAACCCAGAAATCGACCCAAGCCATTATGCTCAATTAATATTTGACAAAGGAAGCAAGAGCATACAATGGAGTCAAGGCTGTCTCTTCAATAAATGGTGTTGGGAAAATTGGACATATACATGCAAAAAAAAAAAGAAACTAGAACAAGAATGAACTCAAAATAGATAAAAGACTTAAATATAAGTTGCAAAACGATAAAAATCCTAGAAGAAAGCATAGGCAGCAAAATCTCAGACATTTCTCACAGCAATATGTTTGCAGATATTTCTCCTAGAGAAAACGAAACTAAGGAGAAAATAAACAAATGGAACTACACCAAAATAAAATATCTGCCAGACCAAAAAAACAACAACAACAAACAAACAAAAAACCATCAACAAAATGAAGAGAGCCCACTGTGTGGGAGAACATATTTGGCAATGATATATCTGTTAAAGAGTTCATTTCCAGCCCTGGCCAGTGTGGCTCAGTGGATAGAGCATCGTCCTGGGGACTGAAGGGTCCCGGGTTCGATTCCAGTCGGGGGCGTGTGCCTTGGTTGAGGGCACATCCCCAGGTGGGGGGCGTGCAAGAGGCAGCTGATCGATGTTTCTCTCTCATCGATGTTTCTAACTCTCTCTCCCTCTCCCTTCCTCTCTGTAAAAAATCAATAAAATATATATTTTTAAAAAAGAGTTAATTTCCAGAATATATAAGGAACTCATACAACTTAACAAAAGGAAGACAAACAATCCAATTTAAAAATGGGCAAAGGACTTAAATAAACACCACTCCAAAGTGGACATACAGAAGGCCAAGAGACATATGACAAAATGGTCAGAGTCACTGATGATCAGCAAGATGCAAGTTAAAATGACAATGAGGTATCACCTCATACCTGTCAGAATGGCTACCATCAACAAATCAACAAACGACAAGTCCTGGCAATGATGTGGAGAAAAAGGAACCCTAGTATATTGCTGGTGGGAATGCAGACTGGTGAAGTCACTATGGAAAAACAGTTTGGAGTTTCCTCAAAAAATTAAATATGGAACTGTCATTTGGCCCAGTGATTCTACTTCTAGGACTATAGCCTAAGAAAGCTGAAGTACCAATCAGAAAGTATGGATGCACCCCTATGTTCGTAGCAGGACAATTTACAATAGCTAAGATCTTGAAACAGCCCAAGTGCCCATCAGCATATGAGTGGATATAAAAGCTGTGGTACATTTACACCATGGAATACTATGCAGTAGTAAAATAATAAGGATCTCTTGCCCTTTGAGACAGCAAGGAGGGACCTGAAGAGTATTATGCTAAGTGAAATAAGCCAGAGAAAGACAAGTGTCATATAATCTCACTCATATGCGGAATCTAATGAACAAAATAAACTCTTGAGCAAAATAGATCCGGAGACACAGAAGCATGGAACAGACTGTTGAGTCTCAGAAGGAAGGCAGGGGTGGGTGGGTGGATGGAAAGAGATCAACCAAAGTACTTGTATGCATGTATTTATAACCTATGGACACAGACAATAGGGTGGTGGAGGCCTGGGGTGAGCAGCAGGGGCAGGCTATAAGAGGTCGATGAAGAAAAAAGGGGACATATGTAATAGTTTTAACAAGAAAGTTGTTGTTTTTTAATATAGAACACACATTAGTTGAGAGATTGAGAGAGAACATTTTTAAAAATATATCGCCTGTGCACCTTGGTATACATAAAGGTTCCATAACCATTCATTATAAAAATAAATAAAAATAAAAGGAAAGTCTACATAGACCATTGGTGGAAGAGCAGACACATAATAAGATTTAAATATAAGCAAAAGTCCCTGACCTTAACAATGAATCTGTTGGCTTCTGCTGTTTCTCAGGAATCATTACCATATTGCTTTCCATAATCTCCTTCAAGTGAAATTAAAAGTCACCACTGCTCTTCAACTCCCTGCCTTTTTGCTCAATGAAAGTGTTCTTCCTTATGCTGCAAATGAGCTGCCTACTTTAAAAATCCCATAGACACTCAAGACATCTTTTAAAGAAAGTCCTCTACCCAGCCACCCTTAATTAAACCAAGGTGACAGGAGAGACCCCCTCAGTGCCCCCATTACCTTTATTTCACCATGTTGGGCTCACAGACCCAGGCCAGTTGCAGGTCAGTTTGGCCCAAGTGGAAACTGCTCATGCTAACACACTCAGGGAGCCTTTCCATGGAGTTTTGAAGAATATGTGCATCAGCATGTTATGCATCTGAGAGGCAATGTGGGGAGCTGTGTTTAAACTCTGTGTTTGAGGGGTGAGGGTGAGGGAGCCCTCCCTTCTGCACGCACTTGCACATTGCCCCTGACAGCTTCCCTGGGAGCCTCCAAGACTTGGACCCAGGTCATTCCTGCCCACACCAGCCACCACAAGCATATGACCAGACAGACATGTGGACCTGACCTCCAAGCCCAGCACAAAGAGGCTCCAGCAGCAACTGCATTAGTGTCACCTTACCCTTGAATGATTTTCCATCTCAGAAACTTTTGAGGCTATTTAAAGGTAGAGTCATACCTCCTCAAATTAAGTCACTTAAAGGGAATATATAGTAAAAGTCAATACTGATTTGGTACATAGGCAGTCAAGGTAACCAGTGTATGTAACTTTAAAGATTTCAGGACAAGACCCTGTCAGGACAGCCCCACTCTCCTCTAAGAGGTGGTACAGAATAGTAGCCAAATACCTGACTTTAGGTCCAGAGGACCTAAATTTGATTCCAAGTTCCACCACATGCTTGGTGACTAAAGCAGATTACTTCTCTGTATTTTTTTTCTTTTGTAATTTGCTTTTTCAATTACAGTTTACATTCAATATTATTTTAATTTTAGGTGTACAGCATAGTGGTCATACAATCATATACTTTAAAAAGTGATACCTTCAATATTTCTAATGGAAGTAGTAACTTTAAAAGTACCCACCTCAAGATTATGGTAAGTATTAAATGGGTTAGGCTTTGTAGATTTTATGGTTTTTATACAAATAAAACTTGTCCCCCCCAAAAAAGAACCTTTATAAGTTCTAGCATGTTTTTCATGGAATCTTTAGAGTTCTCTATATATAGTATCATGTCATTGGCAAATAATGATGGTTTTACTTCTTCCTTTCCAATTTGGATGCCTTTTATTTCTTCTTGTCTGATTGCTGTGGGTAGGACTTCCAGTACTATGTTGAATAAGAGTGGTGAAGGCGAACATCTCTGTCTTGTTCCTGTTCTTAGGGGAAATGGTTTTACTAGTAGTTTTTGCCCATTGAGTATGATATTGGCTGTCATATGTGTAGTATGATACAAAATAAATATCCATAAATCATATGCATTTTCATACACTAATAATGAACTACCAGAAAGGGAAACTAAAAAAAAAAAAAAAAAATCCCATTTACAATTGCTTTAAAATGAATAAAATAACTAGGAATAAAATTAACCAAGGTTGTAAAAGACCTGTACTTGGAAAATTATAAGACACTGAAGAAAGAAATTAAAGAAGATACATATAAGTGGAAGTATATACCATGTTCATGAATAGGAAGAATTAACATCTTTAAAATGTCCATTCTACCCAAAGCAATCTGCAGACTCAACACAATTCCTATCAAGATACCAAAGGCGTATTTCACAGAACTAGAACAAATATTCTAAAAATTTATAGGGAACTAAAAAGACCCAAAATAGCAACAACAACCTTGAAAAAGAAGAACAAATTTGGAGGAATCACACAACTGACTATCAAACTATACTACAAGGCCATAGTAATAAAAACAGCATGGTACTAGCATAAAATAGGCATATTGATCAATGGAACAGAACAGAGAGCCTAGAAATAAACCCACACCTTTATAGTCAATTAATATTTGACAAACAAGGCAAAAACATGCAACGGGGTAAAGACAGTCTATTAAAATATGATGTTGGGAAAATTAAACAGATATGTGCAAAACAATGAAACTAGACTACCTTCTTACACCACACACAAGAATAAACTTCAAATGGATTAAAGACTTGAATGTTAGACTCAAAACCATAAAAATCCTAAAAGAAAATATAGACAGTAAAATCTCAACATTTCTCACAGCAATTTTTTTCTGATATATCTCTTCAGGCAAGGGAAACAAAAGAAAAAATAAACTAATGGAACTACATCAAACCAAAAAGGTTTTTCACAGCTAATGAAACCACAAACAAAATGAAAAGACAATCCAACCCAGTGAAAGAGCATATTTTCCAATGATACATCTGATAAGGGGTGAATATCCAAAATTTATAAATAATTTATAAAACTCACCACAAAAAAAAAAAAAATCCATTTAAACATGGGCAAAGGGTCTGAATAAACACTTCTCCAAAGAGGACACACAAATGACCAATAGACATATGAAAAGATGCTCAACATCACTACTCATCAAAGAAATGCAAATTAAAACCACAGTGATATCACCTCACACCTGTCAGAATGACTACCTTTAATAACTCAACAAACAACAAGCATTGGTGAGAATGTGGAGAAAAGGGAACCCTTGTGTTCTATTGATGGGAATGTAAATTGATGCAGCCATTGTATAAAGCAGTATGGAGTTACCTCAAAAAATTAACAATAGAACTGCCTTATGACTCAGCAATTCCACTTCTGGGAATTTATCTGAAGAAATCCAAAATACTAATTTGAAAGAACATATGCACCCCTATGTTCATTACAGCATTATTTACAATAGCTAAGATTTGGAAGCAGCCAAAGTGTCCATCAGTAGATGAGTAGAAAAACTCGGTGGTTCATTTACACAATGGAGTACTACTGGGCTATAAAAAAGGAAAAAATTTTACCCTTTGCAACAGCAAGGATGGACCTGAGAACATTATGCTAAGTGAAATAAATCAGTCAGAGAAAGACAAGTATCATATGATTTTACTCATATGTGGAATCTAGTGAACAAACTGAACTAACAAGGAAAATAGAGACAGACTCATAGAGAGCAGGCAGACAGCTGGGGAGTGGGAGCGAATGAGCAAAAAAAGAAAAAAAGAGAAAAAATCATGGACACACTCAACAGTGTGGTGATCGAGGTGGGAACAGGGTAGGTGGAGGTGGGAGAGGGTATAGAGGGGATAAATAATGATGAGGGGAAAATAAAACTAAATAAAGAAAAAATATTTTGAAGAACCTTAAATTTTTAATGTAAATCAAGTTATAAAAAATGAGTATGCACCCTAACTGGTTTGGCTCAGTGGATAGAACATCGGCC
Organism: Eptesicus fuscus; assembly: GCF_027574615.1. Taxonomy (NCBI): domain Eukaryota; kingdom Metazoa; phylum Chordata; class Mammalia; order Chiroptera; family Vespertilionidae; genus Eptesicus; species Eptesicus fuscus. Next base: position 4,539,964 of record NC_072474.1, on the reverse strand, counting down.
TGCGGACTCAAGGGTCCCAGGTTCGATTCCGGTCAAGGGCATGTACCTTGGTTGCGGGCACATACCCAGTAGGGAGTGTGCAGGAGGCAGCTGATCAATGTTTCTCTCTCATCAATGTTTCTAACTCTCTATCCCTCTCCCTTCCTCTCTGTAAAAAAATCAATAAATATATATTTTTTAAAAATCAGTATCCAGCAAGTGAGAAACCTAATGACTTCTCTAAGCCAGCTATGGAAATAACAGGCTTGAACCATATTAAAAACCAATGTTATATATAAAAAAACTTGCTATATTAGTATTCTGTTTCCTACAGACCCAAAAACTATTGTCCTGGTGATTGCAATTCAAGGATAAAAATGTTGTTGTTATTGTTGTTTGTTTGCTTGTATGGTTGCTTGTTTTTAAGTCATCAACTCTTCCTCTACTGCTCAGACCCATGATAGGAGGCATGTGTGAGCACATTTTATCCCCTTAGGAAGAAGTTGGTGGGGAATTTCTCAAAGTGTGGAGAAATGCTAAGCATAGTTTAAAACAGATTATGTCAGTACTCCTCCCCAATCTCTTGGTTCCCTTTACGATAGCACTTCTCAAACTTCATTGTTTTTATAAATCACCTGGAGGAACTTATTATATATCTTACTAGAGGCCTGGTGAATGAAATTCTTGCATGGGTAGGGTCTCTAGGCCTGGTCAGCGATCAGGGCCAATCTGTGGGGTGATAGGCAGGGCAATCAGGGGGCCTCCATTGGCACCCGCCTTGGCTGGACTGCACTGCCTGCTCGCCAGCCCCACCCCCTGCTGCCGCTGCCAGTCACCTCCCTCTACAGGACAACTGGCGGGGTGATTGGAGGGCCCCTGCTTGCACCCACCTTGGCTGGCCTGGGGCCTGTGGGGGGGGGGCAGCTCCTGCATTGAGTATCTGCCCCCTCGTGGTCAGTGTGCATCATAGCAACTGGTCATTCCGCTGGTCATGCCACAGTCGGTCGATTTGCATATTAGGCTTTTATTATATAGTATGGTTTCATAACTCCAGAATGGGGCACTCTGCACTTCCAACCCACTCCCAGGTGGTATTCGTACCAAATGGTATCCAAAACAGAGGAATCACAAGACCAGGACTGCTTAAAACATCAGCTGCTCTCTTCCCCATCCTTCCATCTCTAGGGAGCTCTGACAGCAGCATGCCAGTGGCAGTAAAGAAGCCACAGCTGCCTGAAGCCTGGTGGATCTGGAGCCAGAGTGGCTGAACCCACCCTGACTGCCCTACCTCACAGAGAGCCTCAGCCTGTCTGGAGCTGCAGGTGCACGCTGGCTTTCCATGGCTTCTACCAGATGCTGGGAGCAGCAGCAAGAAAGCAGCTGCAGAGGTGATAGCTAGTCACAGGATGACACATACTGCACCTCCTTACTCCACCTTCCCTGCATCTATGGAAGAATGGCTGATCTTTCTCAGGCCCTCTCTTCCTGGAAGCCAAGCAGGGGCTGCCAACAACCAGGTGGCTTCTCTCCCTGGACTCTAAATAAGGATCCACAGGGCCAGGTGGGCTAAAACGTGCTTCATGAGGAAAAGAAATCAGCAGAGAGTCCCATGAACATCCATAGACACAGAGACCTGGTCACTATAAGTGAGCTTCTCAAGAGATAAACGTGTGAATATCTCGAGGGCTAAATAACAAACATTCTTTTGAGCAGTGATCAAGTTAAGGAAAGGAAACCTCTCCAGCACCTTTACATTATGAATCAGCAGAATCATGGATTTAAAATCATGGGCCTACATAGTACAGCCCCTAAAACTAGGGTCATAATTCCAGCTCTGATCCATGCTTGCTTGCGACCTCAAGCAGCTTTTAACCTGTCCTTGTGCCCCAGTTCCCCCACATTTATTTTTTTTTCCTTTCTTTTTTTTTTTTTATTATAGATTTTTTTTTAAATTTCTTTATTTTCTTTTTTTTTAATTACTTTATTGATTAAGATATCACATATTTGTCATCAACCCCCTCCCCCCGTTCCCTTCCCAATCCCCCCCACACGCAAACCCCCCTCCCCCTGTTGTCCGTGATCACTGGTTAGGCTCATATGCAAGCACACAAGTCCTTTGGTTGATCTATCTCCCTTGTCCCCACCCTCCCCTACCTTCCCTCTGAGGTCTGACAGTCTGATCAATGCTGTTCTTGTTCTTCAGTCTATGTTGTTCATCTTTTCCCCTAGATGAGTGAGCTCGTGTGATACTAGGAATATATTTATAGGAACTGAAAATGAGACAAGCAATAATGGTTATGCTGAGAGGCAAATGAATCAGTCTATAGTGAGTTTCTTTCTGGGCCAACAGTTCTTTTGAGTCCCGGTTTCTATGTCCAACAGTTGTTAATGTGTTCATAACAGCAATGATATTTCAGTTCTGGATGGTGGACAAATGGTGGTATTGCCGCTCCGACCCTCTCTGGTTTGGTCCTGGGCAATCTGCAGTGACGCATATCTGCTGACTGCTAGTATGGCAAGGCATCGTCAGCGTCTTCCATCTCTGGACTGTTTCTCTTCTGACTTCATGGCTGGAGCACTCCTGTCAATTCCTCTCTGTTGCAGGAACCCACATGTCTCAGAGTTGTTTTCTGAAAATATACAAACATATTCTCGACCAAAAGTTAATAAAGGAATATTTTCTATAAATTTGACTTGCTATCCTTTTTCATTTTTTTGCCCAAATGATTGTCCTTTGGCTTGTTTTGACACCATGTATGTTTTACCTGGGTGACTTGCTGTTAGCATTACAAATGAAAGTTAATTTTCTAAAGTAAAAATTTTCTAGATGTAATTTATTTGCAGGATATTTTTCCTTACATGATATTCTTCTACTATCCCCCCTTTTTTGGTTTAAATATTGGGAGGCTTTTGGAAATTTTATGCTGTAATCTTGATAGCTTTTAAATTTTACTTTTTTGCACTAAAATGTGACTGCTTTAGGTTCATTATATTTACGCAATTTTACCATGAGATGAACTATCAATAAAAATTTTAGTTAACACTTTAGTAACAGCTTTTTTGTCCAGTACAATTGATTTTTCTAGAGTATTTGCTTATTTTGATTGGCCAATTTAAATTAATCTGAAAACTTGACTACTATTTTACTGTCAAATTTAATACTCTAACAACCATCTTGTTTTACCCTGTAATTATTAGTGGAGAGGATTATTTGCCTTCTTGAGTAGGCCCTGAGCATTCCTGGTGCTAGGCTGGATTTAGATATCCTAGACCCCAGTTTCCCGGATTATGGGTGCAAGACATCTCCATCAAGTCTTGTTGCGGTGAGAGGGCATCTGCTGTCGGCCAAGTCTCTGTTACCTGGGTCCCAATTTGAGCTGGGCATGTGAGTTCCCCCACATTTAATTGGAGTGATAACACCTGGCTCATAGGGATGCTGTGAGATTAAATGTTGGCCAGAAGTGGAATGCTTAGTACAGTGCCCAGAAATGGGGACTCTCTGTGCCTCAAAGTCTCAATCTCTTCCTTCACTTCTCACCCACAGCTGTGCGTCCTCACCCACAGCTCAGTTCTCTTCCCTTCTTTCACACAAATGTATACCACACTTTCTCTTATTCTCTTCCTTTCAACACTAATTCTTGTCCTTGGTTTTCTCCACAGCTTCACCTAAACTCCAATGTGCTCACCTTTTTTTCTCAGTGAGTCCCCAGAAACCTCCCTCTCCCACATAAAGCCAATGCAGCACCTGGCATCACTCTAAACATCGAAACCTTGGGGTCCTCCCACCCTCCCAGAGCAGTTTCTCAAACACCAGAAAAAAAAAAAGTGCTGTAACTAATCTGGACAAATAATCCCTTACATTATTTCTATTGATAGGATATCTTTTAACTTGAATAAACAAACATTTCACTTCACTTTATGTAGCCTCAGCTTGTGCCCACATAAGCTCATTTCAAGAACCATTCAGTGTAGTTTCTACATGATACTCGAAGTGAGAAGTATCATCTGTGTGTTCTAACAGTATCCTTTCAAATTCACAGTGAGGCCTCAGGCAGCTTACTTTACCTTGTCACTTAAAAATTTATTTAACACTAAAATGAGGAAATCTTGATATACAAAGATAGCTTACCAAGATTTAATGAGAAATCACTAAAAAAGTTTTATATTGAATCTTATATAAGTGTGCCGTGCCAGCACAGCCAAGGGTTCAGCAAGCCTGAGGGGGGCCGGTGAAGGATGAAGAAAAGACAAAGAGAATAAGCTGGGTCTAGGTAGATCTTCTGTGCCTGGCTGAGAGCACAGAAAAGATCCAGACAGCAAGCTGAGCCTTTATTTTATAGTCAGAGGTAAACAAGGTAGTGGTCACCATAGTTACAATGTTCTTGAGAGTTTCACTTGTTTTGGCAGCACTTGCTGCACCTCCCACAGCCCATTAGCTACCCAGGAAGGATCTAGGGAGTGTCATAAGGTCAAGCTTAATTATGCTAAGAGGGCTGTGGCCTCTAAGCTGGGACTTTGTTTGTGGCTTTGCCAACAAGTCAGTCCGAGGCTTAACCCTATAACTGCTCCCTACATATAAGTACTAGAAGCCCGGTGCATGAAATTCATGCATGAGTAGGGTCCATAGGCCTGTCCGGTGATCAGGGCCAATCAGGCCTTCCAGCTACCAGCTGGGGTCTTCCAATTGCTGCCCGGGGCCTCCCTTCCCCGGTTGCTGGCTGCTGACCAGGGCCTTTCTTCATTCCATGCCACCCCCTGGTGGTCAGCACACGTCATAGCGAGCAATTGGTCTCCCGTTCGAAATCCTGCAGGGACAATTTGCATATTAGCCTTTTATATATATAGCTATATAAATAAAGATAAAGTACTTTGCAATTATTCAGTAACAGTTAAAAAAACACAAGAATGTTTTTCAGGAAGAGTTGCTTTAACATAAACATGTTTGGAAGGTTATACATTTCAATTACATGATAAATATTTGATTTGTGATAAGCAGGAGTAAAAGTTATAATCCCAGGAAAGAAATTTAGATCTTCTAAATGCTGAACATTTGAGTAATAGTACTAAGGGTCTAAAATAGGAGTGAAATATACCCAAGAGGAAAATTCAGAGACTTCGAAACAACTTTTTTGAAAAATAAGATAAATAAAAGAGAACAAGGGAACATTTTATCTTAAAACATGGGGGAAGGGGCAATGATTTTAAAAATTAATGAACTGAGATCTTTCCTCCATAAATGTTATTTTCATATTATTTAATCAGGCTTGATCTTTCTTAAATTTCTTTTGAAACTAGTTAGAAAAACAATGCATACCTGCCCTATTATATATTTCTCTCTTTTTTATATTTATTTTTTTAATTTTATTTGGGTGACATTAGTCAACATGAACATATAGGTTTCATGTGTGGATTACTAATTTACAAAATCTGGATATAGGACCATGTGCCCACCACCCAAAGTCATATCTCCTGGCACGGCATATTAGTATCCCTTTCTTTCTTCCCCCACCCTCCTCCTTCTGGCAACTACTACACTGCTGTTTGTGCTCATAAGAGTTGGAAATAGCCAAAGAGTCCTACAATAGAGGACTGAATAAAGAAGATGTGATATATATACACAATGGAGTACTATACAGCTGAAATAGCATCATTTATAACATGGATGGACTTGAGAACATTATACGAAGTGAAATAAGTCAAACAGAAAAAGCTAAGAACTATATGATTTAACTCATATGTGGAATATTATATATCTCTTATAAGTAAATGTGCTCTGGGATTTGTCCTTCAGTAAACATAACAGAAACACCAGTGGTCCCTGCAGCTTTATTTGAGGCCAACAGTGAATAATAAAAGCCTTCTCCAAGGGTTGGGAAGGCACAGGAAAGGACCACCTACACAAAAATATACCTTCTAACTACTATGGAGCTGAAATATCCACTACCACTACCAGGGGCAAGGTCACTCCTGGGCATTAACCCCTTGTCTCCAAAGGGTATCCTATATAATAAAAGCCCAGCGACCAAATGCCGGAATGACTAGAATGACCAGTCAATCAGTTGCTATGATGTGCATTGACCACCAGGGGGCAGACGCTCAATGCAAGAGCTGCCCCCTGGTGGTCAGTGTGTTCTCACAGTGGGAGTGCAACTTGGCTGACCAGGATGAGCAGTGCTTCCACAGCAGGCCTGTCCCCGCAGGCCACATCCCCCACCAGTGCATGAATCCCATGCACCGGGCCTCTAGTTAAAGATAAATGTGTGGCAAATGGCAGAGAGTAATATTATAACATATATATATATATATATTATAATATATATATATATACCATATTTTCCGGCGTATAAGACAACTGGGCGTATAGAAGATTTTCCTGGGTTAAAAAGTCATCTTATACGCTGGAAAATACAGTATATATCACAGTTTCATTAAGCATTCATCTGCTGACAAACATTGAGGTAGTTTCCATATCTTGGCTATTGTGAATAATGCTGTGATGAACATATCTCAACATCTCTTTGACGATTTCATTTCCTTTTATTTCATTGCATACCCAGAAGAAGGATTGCTGGATCACATTATAGTTCTATTATTAATTTTTTTAAGAACCTCCATATTGTTTCCCATAAAGGCTGTACTGACATGAATGAAGCTGGAGGGCATTCTGCTAAGTGAACAAAGCCAGACATAGAAGGACAAATACTGCATGATCTTGCTTAAATGTGAAATCTAAAAATGTTGAACTCATAGAAACAGAGCACAATTCTGATTACCAAGGGCTAGGGGCCGGGAAAGTGAGACGGTGGTCAAAGGGTACACACTTCCAGTTATGAGATGAATAAGTTCTGGGGATCTAATGTACAGCATGGTTAGTATAATTAATAATACTCTATTATATACTTGAAATTTACTAAAAGAAGAGACCTACGTGTTTTTACTACACAAATAAATGCTAACTATGTGAGGTGATGTATGTGTTAATGACCTTGATTGTGGTAATCATTTCATAATGTATACATATATTAAACCAACCCATTGTACAACTTTTAAAAATTAATTTTTTTAAAATATTTTTAAAGTAAAATAAACATGTGGGCTAAAACTGGCTATAGAAATCAAAATTCCCAGAAGGAGAGTGTTGAATCAAAATATTTTGACAGAGAAAAGAGGACTAACCTGAGTTAAAGAGGAAAGACTGAGATGACATTTCAAAGGGTGAAGATAGGGTGTGATTTGGAATACAAGGATGCTACCTTAGAGCACTGGAGACTTGAAAAGGATGATCAAAATTGGAGAGGAAGAACAAGAAGAGAGGATGAAGACAGCTTAAAAGAATCCTCATCTATTTTATAATTTTACTAAAGGTAGTAATACCTTCACCAGGGACCTAGGTATTTCATGGCATATCAGATAATGGTAAACTGCCAAGGGGATACTTTCTTTATTTAACTCAGAGCTTTATTTCTCAGGGCCATAGAGAAACAAGCCCCTTAGTTTTCAAGTCCATAGAAATCTACCTTTTATACAGTTTAGAGCTAAATTTAAATCTTACGCTAATTGAGATAAATTTAAAATAAAACTGAGATCAAAACATTTAGTAATATGCAAGCTGAAGAAAACCTCACCTACTTGCCCACACATGAATTCCCAGGTGTCATGCAAACAACTGCATACTACTGATACTTGACATACTACAAACAACAACAACAAAATGGCTTGTATTTTCAGATAAATAATTATTCAGCAGGTGGGAAATGGAGTTTGTTTTTCTCAAAGTTGTTGTAGGTTGTGACCTTTTCTGTTTCTGAATAAAAGGAAAATACAGAGGGAATTGAGGTATGAAATTGAGAGACTAGATCACTGAAAACTTTGTTGCAACTCTGAGCCTAGTTAAATTTTGGCTGGAAATGTGTGCAAAGCACCCAATCAAGGTGAAAGGAAGGGCCAACAGGAGAGTGGTGAGGAGAATCACTGCCTGTTTGTTGGAAAGTTGTCCTCATATACAGAGCCTCTGGTTGAAATTTCATTGCCCAGCAATTTCAGATTCTTCTATATTAAGCAGGCACCAAACCATTCCAAACCAAGTGCTAATATATGTGAAACGTTCTAACAATTTTAAATTGCTCTCCTCCACTCATGAAATGACTCCCAATCAACTTTCTATTCCAGAGCATATTAAGATGGCAGGAGTTTTTCTGAGTATTAAATCACTGTGAATCATGCATGGTAATTTAAAACTATTGCAGACTAATGTTTGGTTGAGAACATTATTATAATTGGGAAAATGATAGAAAAGTTAGTCTAGGCCAATGCTCCAGAACATATTGAAATTAACTGTGGCTTAAAAGCAATACCCAACTACGAGTTCTTATCCTCTGTGTCCACTTCCTTGTTGAGAAAGCAGGACCCACCCTTAGCCATTTTCATAGGGCATTAGCCAATCTGGAGGAGATATTACTAGGAGTGACCTGTGTTAAATTGGGGCATTCAGGAGGCGGGGGAGCATGGGTGGCCCATCCAGGTGACCAAAGAATGGTATGCAAAGGAAAGACTATAATGGGTCAAAGAGAGAGGTGGAAAGACCAAGATTGGAAAGTGGACCTAAACCCAGGAGAGAAGACAGAGGCAAGGACTAAACTAGGAAGACAAATAACACAGCAAAAGCCAGCAGCAGGGAGGGAAAGTCAATGGGTAAAACTTAAGACAGGCTAAGTTAAATGCCTCATAATTAAGCTCGGGAACCAGAGTAGTACTACTGCCACATGGTCCAATGGTGAGGTGCGTTAGCTGGGTGGCTCCTAGGAACCATGCAGGTTGGGTACTCTCCCCAAAGGACTGGACCAGGATTACACACTTTCAAATCATATTTGCGTGCCTGATGTGCCAAGGAATGTGTAAAACACTGAGATAAACATGATACATGGAATATCAATTGTCTGAGTGGGTAACTTAAATAATATTTTTATTGGTCGAGAATATGTTTGTATATTTTCAGAAAACAACTCCGAGACATGTGGATTCCTGCAACAGAGAGGAATTGACAGGAGTGCTCCAGCCATGAAGTCAGAAGAGAAACAGTCCAGAGATGGAAGACGCTGACGATGCCTTGCCATACTAGCAGTCAGCAGATATGCGTCACTGCAGATTGCCCAGGACCAAACCAGAGAGGGTCGGACCTGCAATACCACCATTTGTCCACCATCCAGAACTGAAATATCATTGCTGTTATGAACACATTAACAACTGCTGGACATAGAAACCGGGACTCAAAAGAACTGTTGGCCCAGAAGGAAACTCACTATAGACTGATTCATTTGCTTCTCAGCATAACTATTATTGCTTGTCTCATTTTCGGTTCCTATAAGTGTATTTCTAGTATCACATGAGCTCACTCATCTAGGGGAAATGATGAACAACATAGACTGAAGAACAAGAACAGCAATGTTCAGACTGTCAGACCTCAGAGGGAAAGTAGGGGAGGGTGGGGACAAGGGAGATAGATCAACCAAAGGACTTGTGTGCTTGCATATGAGCCTAACCAATGATCACGGACAACAGGGGGAGGAGGGCTTGCGTGTGGGGGGGATTGGGAAGGGAACGGGGGGAGGGGGTTGATGACAAATATGTGATACCTTAATCAATAAAGTAATTTAAAAAAAAATTTAAAAAAAAATTAAAAAAATAAAAAATAAAAGAAAAAGAAAGAAAAAAGAAAACTAAAGGCCCGGTGCACAAAATCTGTGCACGGGGGTGGGAGGGTGTCCCTCAGCCCAGCCTGCACCCTCTCCAATCTGGGATCCCTCTCACAATCCAGGACTGCTGGCTCCCAACTGCTCTCCTGCCTGCCTCGCTGATTGCCCCTAACCGCTTCTGCCTGCCTGCCTGATCAACCCCTAACCACTCCCCTGCCAGCCTGTTTGCCCCTAACTGCCCTCGCCTGCAGGCCTGGTCACCCCTAACTGCCCTCCCCTGCAGGCCTGGTCCCCCCCAACTGCTCTTCTCTGCAGGCCTGGGTCCCTCCAAACTGCCCTTCCCTGCAGGCTCAGTCACCCCCAACTTTCCTCCTCTGATGGCCTGGTCACCCCTAACTGTCCTCCCCTGCAGGCTTGATTGCCCCCAACTGCCCTCCCTTGTAGGCCTGGTCCCTCCCAACTGCCCTCTCCTGCTGGCCATCTTGTGGCAGCCATCTTGTGTCCACATGGGTGCAGCCATCTTTGACCACATGGGGGCATCCATATTGTGTGTTGGAGTGATGGTCAATCTGCATATTACTCTTTTATTAGGTAGGATAGAGGCCTGGTACAGGGGTGGGGACCAGTTGGTTTGCCCTGAAGGGTGTCTCGGATCAGGGTGGGGGTTCCCTTGGGGTATAGGGTGGCCTGGGTGAGGGGCCTGTGGTGGTTTGCAGGCTGGCCATGCCCCCCGGCAACCCAAGCAGAGGCCCTGGTATCTGGGTTTTATTTATCTTCTATAATTGAAACTTTGTAGCCTTGAGCAGAGCCAAGCCTCCTGGTCACTCCATGGCCACAGACATTTTTGTTGGGATTTATTTATCTTCTATAATTGAAACTTTGTAGCCTCAAGTGGAGGCCAAGGCAGGCCAGGGCTGCAGAAATTTGGCTTCCTCCATTGCCAGAGTCAAATCAAGCCTCCTGCTCTCTCCAGCTCCACGGCTGCCGCCATTTTTGTTGGGATTTATTTATCTTCTATAATTGAAACTTTGTAGCCTTGAGTGGAGGCCTGGCCTGCCAGGGTGTGCGGAAAGCTTTGCTTCCTCCATTGCTGGGGAAACCCAAGCCTCCTGCTCACTCAGTGGCCGCAGCCATCTTGGTTGGGTTAATATGCGTACTTGCTCCTGATTGGCTGGTGGACATGGCTTGTGGGTGTAGCAGAGTGATGGTTAATTTTGCATATTACTCTTTTATTAGATAGGATAATCCAGGATATATTACACAGAAGAATTCAAAATTCCCATCCTATATAATAAAAGCCTAATATGTTAAGTGTCCTGGTCATCCGGTGACCAGTCAACTGTTCAACCAATCAAAGAGTAATATGCTAATGATATGCTAAGGCCACTCAACTGCTCGCTATGACATGCACTGACCACCTTGGGACAGACAGTTGACTGATCAACCAGTCACTATGATGTGCACTGACCACCAGGGGGTAGACAGTTGAGCGGTCACTATGATGTGCACTGACCACCAGGAGGAAGACACTTCGACCGATACGTTAGTTTGCTGCTGGGGTCCGGCTGATTGGGACTGAGCAAGATGGGCTGGATATGGCCTGGAGCCCTCCAACGGCCCCTCTTAGCTAGCCAACTTCCTTCATCCCCGATCGTGCATCAGTGGGGTCCCTCAGCCTGGCCTGTGCCCTCTTGCAATCCGGGACCCTTGGGGGATGTTGAAGAGCCGGTTTCGGCCAATCCCACTCAACGCAGAAGCTGCCCCCTGGTGGTCAGTGTGCTCCCACAGGAGGAGCGCTGCTCAGCCAGAAGCTGGGCTCATGGCTGGCGAGCACAGCGGCAGTGATGGGAGCCTCTCCCATCTCCTCAGCAGTTGGACATCCCCCAAGGGCTTCCCAGACTCAAGAGGGTGCAGGCCATCCTGAGAGACCCGCCCCCCAAGTGCATGAATTTTGTGCACCGGGCCGCTCGTTATTTAATAAAGTAAGAAGGTTTAACAACTGTGGCACTAACAGAGGGGAGGTCTGCATTGGGTTATGTCCCAAAGCTACCTGGGGGCACTAATTCTCTTGACTTGACCAATAAGGGAACTTAGCAGAAAGACTGCCAAATGTGTGACTACAGTTGAACCCATTGGGGTCATCTTTTCTTGGACAAACAAGACTCAAATAAACAACCCCTCACCTCTTTTTTTATTATATTTTTCTTTATTGATTAAGGTATTACATATGTGTCCTTATCCCTCCATTGTCCCCCCACCCCCCTGCTCGTGTCCTCACCCCCCTAGTGTCTGTGTCCATTGGTTATGCTTATATGCATGCATACAAGTCCTTTGGTTGATCTTTCCCCCTTCCTCCCACCCTCCCTCACCCTCCCTCTGAGGTTCAATGGTCTGAGCAATGCTTCTCTGTCTCTGTTTCTGTTCATCAGTTTATGTTGTTCATTATATTCCACAAATGAGTGAGATCATGTGATATGTATCTTTCTCTGACTGGCTTATTTCGCTTAACATAATGCTCTCTAGGTCCATCCATGCTGTCGCAAATGGTAGGAGTTCCTTCCTTTTTACAGCAGAGTAGTATCCGATTGTGTAAATGTACCACAGTTTTCTAATCCACTCATCTGTTGATGGGCATTTAGGCTGTTTCCAAATCTTAGCTATTGTAAATTGTGCTGCTATGAACATAGGGGTACATATATCCTTTCTGATTGGTGTTTCTAGTTTCTTGACAACCCCTCACCCCTTATGGTCTATTTCCTGATTCATGGATGCACATACCTCTTCAATTTGAATATTAATTTAAAACCAAATTCAGATAGACTGTGGAGCCACAGAGCCTCAGGCTCATGAGGTTCTTTGAAAGACTGTGTTTGTGAGGACTCTTCCTCTGCTTTGTGAATCGTTCCAGGCTTTAATGACTTATAGAAGTTGAAGAGTTAAATTGCCTCAGAACAAATGCTATTCTTTTGCAACTATATAGGGATCTACAGCCAACCCTGAGTGAAACTGCCAATTTTTACTCTGTAGAGTTTCTTAACATGAAATAGTTTTATGTTAAAAAGTTCTTAATAATAAAATGATTAAATAGTTATCTACTATATGCTAAATTGGTTCTAGTAATACTATGTAAGAACACAACATGAAAATTATTTGGCTCCATTAAACTAAGATAGAAAAAGTAAAATCCTCCCCAGGAATGAAGAGAACAAGACTAAACAAGGACACTTAGCGATAAACCCCTTAATAAAGGCCATCTATTTCTAAGTCATCTCTAGCTGGTGAGTGCTAGAGAGAAGAGACAGGAGGAAAAACCAGATTTGTGACAGAAGAAATCTAGTTTCTATTCTTGTTCTCTAAGTCAGTGAGAGCAGACACCTCGGAAGTCACACCGAAGAATCAAAATGTGACCCCTTCTGCCTACCTAATGAGGGAAACTACTGAAGCATAGTTTTATGTACCAAGTTTGGAGAAATATGAGTCTCTAAAGCTGCTCCCAGGTTTCATGACATACTGAGGAAGCATATGAAGAGGAATTGTAGTTCAGACATTGTAGTTTCCTGTAGGTACTCCGTAGTAGTCCATAAGAAGCAGTGAGCTCACTCTGAACCAATGAAATCTGAAAACCTGTGCCTTGCCTCAGAGGTTCAGAATTGCTAGACCGAAACAACAATGTAGGTTTGTTACCCAGCCTCACTTATCTGGCGGACCCATCTTTCTTTTTCTTTATTGTTGACACTATCACAGATGTCCCCCATACCCTCTTTGCCCATGAAGAACTAAACAGGGAAGGTGCTGTGAGCTGTTCTCCACTGGTGGTGCTGAAGGCTGCCTGCCAAGATACTAAAGTGATGTTGAAAGAGGTGGGAGATGAGTAGCTGCTGTTGTCATCCACAGAGGTTTCCAGAAGAAGACATTATCAAAGAGTGGCACCACCACTCACCACTGAGCTGCTACCACTGAGAATAAGTGAAAATGAATCATCAGGCAGGACCCTCAGGTGGAACTCCCACAGACAGGCTTGTCCCTGGCTGCAACAGTTTCAGACTAAGCAGGAAACGAGGGAAACTTTTTCCTGAGGAATTTTTGCAGCCCTCCTTCCCACCCCAATGCAATAACATCCCTGCACTATCCAAAATGAAGTGTGAGGTCACTGGTCTGATATGTTTATTGAAGATCTTTTGATAAATTCACTGAAGATAAAGGACATTTTTGCTTTAAATAATTTCATGGTGATTAGGGACCCAAAAATGAGGGCAGTTCTTCCTTTATCTTAGATATATTAACTCAAGTGTCTGACTTTCTAGGTCCCAATATGTGACACTGGAAAAGAACATTAGAGATAATAGAATATGCTCAATGAGACATTGCTTTTCTAACTGCTCCAAACCTCATCTGTAAACTATGGGTAATAACATCTTCCTGATTGTTTGCTGTAAAGACTAAATTAAACTATTTGAAAAATATGTGAAAAGTCTCTACTGTGTTGGTTATTAAATTAATGCGGAGAGAGCATATGAGGAAACAAATAGCCAATGGAATGAAAGATTTTCACTTTACATACACATATATTTATTATAACAGTTATCACAATATGACACAATTATAATTATTCACTTGTGTGCATCCTTCATAAAGGCAAAATCCATGTTTATTTTGATCCCTGTGTCCTGTTACTAACATTGCTTATTGAGTGCTTAGTAACTCTCTGTTGAATTAAGTTTGATTTCTCACTATATGAGCCTTGAAGCATGAAGAGTAGACAGTATCAGTGAAATTATTGGGTTGGTCTTCAGTCTCCCTGCCTAATACCTAAAAAATTCAGTGGATTGTAACAGCAGCTACTCATCATTTTCAATCTTCAGAAACATCTCTTCGGTATCTGAATAGACAGCCTAATGTACCTAATATACTATACCCCACTATTGCATTGCTACTGTCTACTCATCCTGCTTCAAGATTAATAGTAAAAAATACCACATACTCACTTGTACTTTTTTGTGTGGCCCACAAGTCAAACATAAGAAAGGAAGGAAATAAAAATAGGAAAAATGGAAAAAAAAAGATGTTTCGTACTTTCTGTCCTCACATCCGGGACAAAGCTGCTGGACACTTCAACTATAATTTTCTTGTTATTCCTGCACAAAACTTCTGAAGGTTAGCCGAAGGGATAATATTACAACTATTCTATAGATTTCCATATATAGGTTTTTATTTTTTTAAGTTTATTAATGAATTAGTTCAAGCTATACTCCATATATAGAGATAGAATGATATTTCCTAAAGTTAGTAACCCTTTCCCAAAAAATTAAAATCCTGATAATTCCTGAAATTGGTTTATTATTTCATGGATGTCCATTTTACAGCTCAGCCTATTGCCTCTAAAGTGGTAAGCTCTAAAAACATCTTCCTGTTTCCTGTGCCTATTTACAAGGTGAAGGAGAGCCCTATAGACATGGCACTAAATGGATTATCCAGACAAGAAAGAACTCTCTTGCTATTTGCATATTTATGATCAAATACATTTGAAGCTTCTAAACCCCACATTTAAAATTGTTACTATGCAAGATGTGTGTGGCAACACAGACAATACAAGAGCCAGGTCATTGATATGCATGACTAGAATTAGGATCAAAAGATGCAGTATTTTATCTTGGACCTGGGCATAGCTTCATAATAAAAGGTAGGCATTTGGGGTCTTTGATGCAGACAATCAAGAGAGGAGAAAGGGTACCTATGGTTTGATCAAATCTCAGAAAGAAATTAACCATGCTATTCCATTAAACATCCTGGGGAAAATCTCACTTTACAGAAACACATAACCTATATTTGATGCTAATTTCAAATGCTGCTATAAGTATCTGTACTAAATTATAACTAAGCCCATGTAGAATAGAAAGGTGAAAAAGAAGCAGGTTCCCACCTTGGTGAAAACTCAGTAAACATTGAGAAAGAGCTCCACCTACTGGAATCAGTTTCCCTAAATCAAGCTACAAATACACAGGAATTGGACTGAAGCACCCAAAGGTGCCATCAAACTTTGCTGAACTAAAACTTCAACAAGATCATGGGTCAAATAGCAGGTAACGTTTTTTGGAGAAGGTTGATCCAAATGTCAGGCTATTCTGAAAGTCAGGGAATTTTTCAGGAAAGTCAAAGAAAAATTTTTTAATTAACTGACTTCTTTCAACCACTGGTTCATAGAATTATATTGCAGCAATCAGAATTAATATTATATGGAAAAAAATTAATTGCATTTCTGAGTGTCCAAGTAGAGATAATAAAGTATTGCCTTCCATTTGTGTAAATCTTTACTTCACAAAGCCCTCTTATATACATTACTAGAGGCCCGGTGCACAAAATTTATGCATGGAGGTAGGGGATGTCCCTCAGCCTGGCCTGCACCCTCTCCAATCTGGGACCCCTCAGGGGATGTCTGACTGTGGGATCGGGCCTAAACCAGCAGTTGGACATCCCTCTCATAATCTGGGACTGGTGGCTCCTAACCGCTCGCCTGCCTGCCTGTCTGATTGCCCCTAACCGCTTCTGCCTGCCATCCTGATTGCCCCCTAACCACTCCCCTGCCAGCCTGATTGATGTCTAACTGCTCCCCTGCAAGCCCAATTGCCCCCAACTGCCCTGCCCTGCCAGCCTGATAGCCCCCAACTGCCCTCTCCTGCCAGCCTGATCGCCCCCAACTACCCTCCCCTGCCAGCCTGGTTGCCCCCAACTTCCCTCCTTGCTGGCCTGATCTCACCCCCAACTGCCCTCCCCTGCTGGCCTGGGTTCCCCTAACTGCCCTCCTCTGCTGGCCTGGTCACACCTAACTTCCCTCCCCTGCAGGCCTGGTCACACCCAACTGCCCTCCCCTGCCAGGCCTGGTCACCCCAACTTCCCTCCCCTGCCATTCTGGTCACCCCCAACTGCCCTCCTTGCTGGCCTGATTGCCCCCAACTGCCCTCCCCTGCTGGCCTGGTTGCCTCCAACTTCCCTCTCCTGCTGGCCCAATTGCCCCCAACTGCCCTCCCCTGCTGGCCTGTTCACCCCCCCAACTGCCCTCCTCTGCCGACCTGACCACCCACAACTGCCCTCCCCTGCTGGCCATCTTGTGGCGACCATCTTGTGGCAGCCATCTTGTGACAATGTCACGCGAGGGCATTGCGCAACGCCACCTAGGCTTTTATTATATAGGATCGTTTAATATTATCTAGCAACTAACTCTTTTTATGGTTAATATCCAGCCTGAACATACCAGTTGATATTTCATTATGATTGGTCAATGCCTGTGTGGTACCAGCAGTAATGTTTTTAATATTACTCTTGACTATCACATCCTGATTAAAATAAAACTAAATTGAAAAGAGAAAATCTGAGTAAATTTCAATCAATTAAAAAACTCCCAGCAAACAAAAGTTCTGGTTTGGATGGCTTCACAGAGGAGTTTTACCAAACATTCAAAGAAGAACTAACACCTATCCCCCTCAAACTATTCCAAAAAATTCAGAGAAAGGAAAACTTTCAAGCTCTATCTATGAGACAATCATTATACTAATCCCAAAACAGATAAAGACACTACAAAGAAAGAGAATTACAGGCCAATATCCCTGATGAACATAGATGCTAAAATTCCCAACAAAATATTAGCAAATTGGATCCAGCAATCCTATATAATAAAAGGGTAATGTGCAAATTGACCAAACAGTGGAACAACCAGTTGCTATGATGTGCACTGACCACCAGGGGGCAGATACTCAATGCAGGAACTTCCCCCTGGTGGTCAGTGTGCTCCCACAGGGGGAACACCACTCAGCCAGAAGCCGCGCTCAAGGCTCATGGCTGGTGAGCAGAGAGGCAGTGGCGGGAGCCTCTCCCACCTCTGAGGCAGCACTAAGGATGTCCGACTGAAGGCTTAGGCCTGCTCCCCATGGGAAGTGGGCCTAAGCTGTCAGTTGGAATCCCCCAAGTGCTCCTGGACTGCAAGAGGGCACAGGCCAGGCTGAGGGACCCCTCTGAGTAAATGAATCTCATGCACTGGGCCTCTAGTATATTTAAAAGATCATACACCATGACCAAGTAGCATTTATTCCAAGGATGCAAAGTCAGTACAATATTCACAAATCAAAAAACATGATATAGCACATAAACAAATTAAATGACAAAAAATCACATGTTCATGTCAATTGACATTAAAAAAGGATTTGACAAAATCCAACACCCATTTTTTATAAAAAATCTCCGCAATGTGGGGCTAGAGGAATCATACCTCAACATAATAAAGGCTATATATGACAAACCTATAGCCAACATCATACTCAATGGACAAAAACTAAAACCATTTCCCCTAAGAACAGGAACAAGAGGAGAGGAGACAAATGGCGGCCAAATAGGCAGATGTGTCCTGAGCCTTATCCCGGAGCAGATAGAAGGATCATCTAAATCGAATAACATCCACCCAGAATTGGCAAAGTAGACACTGCTGGTGAGACAATTTGCAGCCAGGAAGGGCAGAGGACACCTGGAGAACAGTGGGATCGGGGATCTGGGCTGGAGAGAGCTGTGAGACCTCCAAGCCAAGAGGGTCAGAAGGAAGCTGCACGGCATCAAGTCTATATCCCTTGGGGACAGACATGACATCTGACTGTTGAAAGGAAGTACACAGGGCTGCTGGTGGCAGGGGATTCTAAATCTAAGCCCACATCCATGATGGTTGAGCCCAGAGGCTATGGCCTGAAGAACTGCCCAAGCCATGAGGTGCTGCGGGGAGAGAAACTTGCAGTGATGCAGTTGTTTCCCTTCTTTTGGGCATTTGATTTTATTTGTTAAATCCAGTTCATAGGACCTTTCAAATACAAATACTCACTCATGGCTGAGGTGCAGGTGGAGGTGCAGACTTGTAGAGTTTGGGTAGAGGCTGTGGAGAAGAACGGGTTGGGGAGAGGTGACCAGGAGCCTGGCACTGGGACATTCCTGACACTTTGGACCTAAGCAGCCATTTTCTCCTGAAGAGCTAGCCCATCCCAGCAGTCTCCAGGGAACCAATACAACCACACCCAGACTATACCCTGAGTGGTACAAAGAATGCAAAAAAATCAGAATAACACCTGAGAACCCTAAGGGACTGTGTTGAAGAGAGGCCGTTCAGTCCCAGAAAGTGATACAGCAACCTCCCTAACTATAGCCCTGAAAGAAACAACCACTTGAGAAATTAAGATTGACAGCCGGCAAACAGGCTAAGTGGGCAGATTGGTCCCACCTGCTGGCAGTCAAGGCTGTGGAGATAGAAACAGAGGAGCAGTGGATCATTTGGAACTTCAACACGGTGCTGACTACCTAACAGGAAACTGAGAAGTGACAGTCAGTACAGAAGAGTGGAATTTTAAACCAGCACCATAGGGCATTAAAACTCAGCTGAAATGAATAACACTTCAGTTTTTTATTCTTATTTTTATTGTTTTTTATATTTTATTTAATTTTTTCTTTATTTTCTTTGTTTCTTTATTTTTATTTATTTTGCCTTCGTTTTTTTCTTCAATCTATTTTTATTGTTATTTTATCTTATTTTTTATTTTCTTATTTTTAATTTTTTATTTCTCTTTCTTTTCTTCTTATCCACTCATCCTCTTCCTACCTCCTCTATACTGAACTGAGGTCCTCCCCATATTGATTCAATTCCTTAACCTCACTCTCTCTATATAAGCTCATCCTTTAAGATTCTACCCCCACCCTCTTTTCTGGGTATTTGTTGTTTGCATTATTCAGTTAATCTGTTTGTTCTGTGGTGTTGTCTACCCATATATTTTTTTTTCTTATTCTTCCATTTTCTTCTTTTTCTTTTCTCTCTTAGCACTTTTTCTTTCCTCAATATCATTTTTGCTCTCTTTTCTCTCCCCTAATTCTCTTTTCCCTGGTGGTCACTGATATTGGGTTTATTGGTGTCATGAGTACGTCAGTGTTTTGTTCCCTTTGTGTCATGTCTTATCAAGTTGAATTTTGTGCTGTTTGGTCAAAGTGGTAGAGAGCGAGCCACATAACCAGACACCAGGAGAAGAGACTCCATCCATGAACAGGACAATAACAATCAAGATCCAACTACAACAAGAGAACCCAAATATCCCAAGTAGGAGGCATCCTTAGATTGCCCAGCTCAGAAGACCAGAGAGATTGCACCACTGTATTCCACAAAACATCTACTATATAAGACAAACTCAAAAAACATGGGTGGCATAGCAGTTTGATCTAATACACAGAAACAATCACAAAGGAACAGCAAAAATGGGGAGAAAAAGACACAAGCCCCATTTGAAAGAAAAGAAGGAATCACCAGCAAAGAAAAGAAACTAAATAGAGGCAGGAAATTTGTCAGAGAAAGAATTCAGGGCAATGGTTATAAGGACAGTGAAAAGGATGGAAGGCAAATTCAACAACCTGTATAAGAATCAAGAGGAAATGAAGAAAAATAAAGTGGAAATGAAGAATGACATAGCCACAATAAAGAACACAATGGAAAGTTTCAATAGTAGACTAGAAGAAGCTGAGGACTGCATCAGTGAGATAGAAGACAAGGTAGAAAATAAAACACAAGCACAGTAGCAATTGGAGAAAGAAAATATAAAAAGCAGGAGAAGAGCCTAAGGGAGCTTTGGGACAACACTAAATGAAACAACATCCGCATAATAGGTGTGCCAGAAGGAGAGGAAGCAGAGCACAGAATAAAAAAAAAAAAAACCTGTTTGAAGAAAAAAATGACAGAAAACTTCCCTGACTTGGGGAATAAAAAAGCCACACAATCCAAGAAGCACATAGAGTTCCAAACAAGATGAACCCAAAAAGACTGACACCAAGACACATCATAATGAAACTGGCAAACTTCAACGACAAAGTAAGAATCTTAAAAGCTGACAGAGAAAGACAGAAAGGTACCTACAAGGGATCTCCCATTAGAATATCAACTGATTTCTCAACAGAAACACATCAGGCCAAAAGGGAATGGAATGAAATATACAAAGTGATGCAAAGCAAGGGACTGAATCCAAGAATACTATACCCAGGAAGGATATCATTTAAAATTGAAGGTGGAATCAGGAGCTTCACAGAAAAAAAAAAAAAAAAGCTAAGGGAGTTTATTACCACCAAGCCAGCAAGCCAGCAATGCAAGAAATGCTAAAGGGACTTCTGTAAAAAGAATAAATAGAAAGGGAAGAAGGAACACAGGCATAAAGAATAAAAATGGCTACAGCCCAGCCAGCATAGCTCAGTGGTTGAGGGTCGACCTATGAACCATGAGGTCACTGTTAAATTGCTGGCCAGGGCACATGCCCAGATTGTGGGCTCAATACCCACTGGGGGGCATGCAGGAAACAGCCAATCAATGATTCTCTCTTACCATTAATGTTTCTCTCTCTCTCCCCCTTCCTCTCTGAAATAAATAAAAATATATTTTTAAAAACGGCTACCAATGTAGCAATAATAACCTTACAAATGTAGCAATAATAACCTTACATAAATGGATTAAATGCTCCAATCGAAAGACATAGGGTAGCTGAATGGATAAAAAAAATGCAACCAATATATCTGCTGTCTACAAGAGATCCACCTCAGAACAAAGGACTCACACAGACTGATATTGAAGGGATGGGAAAAAATTTTTGAGGCAAATGGAAATGAGAAAAAAGCTGGAGTAGCAATACTTATATCTGACAAAATAGACCTCAATGTGAAGGCCATAAAAAGAGGTAAGGAAGGCCTATTCATAATAGTAAAGGGAGCAATTCAATAAGAGGATATAACTCTAAAAAATATATATGCACCCAATACAGGAGCACGCAAATACATAAAAAAAAACTTCTGGAAGATATCAAGGAAGAGATCAACAGCAATACATGCTAGGGGACTTTAATACTCATTGAAACCACTGGATAAATCTTCTAGACCAGTGGTCGGCAAACCGCAGCTCATGAGCCACATGTGGCTCTTTGGCTCCTTGAGTGTGGCTCTTCCACAAAATACCACGTGCGGGCACGCATGTACAGTGCGATTGAAACTTCGTGGCCCATGTGCAGAAGTTGGTTTTCGGCCTGGGCGAGTCTATTTTGAAGAAGTGGTTCTAACGCTGAACCACACTCAAGAGGCCAAAGAGCCGCATGTGGCTCACGAGCCGCAGTTTGCCGACCACTGCTCTAGACAAAAACAACAACACGCAATTCTAAATGACTCACTAGATCAGATAGACTTAATTGACAGCTTCAGAACATTTCACCCCAAAGCTACAGAATATACAGTCTTTTCAAAGGTACATGGGACATTTTCAAAGATAGACCACATATTAGAACACACACAAAGTCTTGTCAAAGTCAAGAAGATAGAAATTATATCAAGCATCTTCATAGACCACAATGGCATAATATTAGAAATAAACTACAGTAAATACAATTTTAAAAATCTCAAACACTTAGAAGCTGAATAGCATGCTATTAAACAATGATTGGGTCACCAAAGAGATCAAAGAAGAAATTAAAAACATCCTGGAAACGAATGACATGAAAACACCACAATCCAAAATGTATGGGGCACAGAGAAAGCAGTACTGAGAGGGAAGTTCATAGCTCTACAGGCCTACTTCAAAAAGAAAAGGAAGAAAGAAAGAAAAAAAGAAAAAAGAAAGAAAGAAAGAAAGAAAGAAAGAAAGAAAGAAAGAAAGAAAGAAAGAAAGAAAGGAAGGAAGGAAGGAAGGAAGGAAGGAAGGAAGGAAGGAAGGAAGGAAGGAAGGAAGGAAGGAAGGAAGGAAATTATCTAACCCTGCAACTTAAAGAATTAGAAGGAGAGCAACAAGAAAGGCCCAGAGTAAACAGAAGGAAGAAAATAATGACATAGAGACCAAACAAACAAACAAACAAAAAACATCAATAAAACCAAGAGCTGGTTCTTTGAAAGGATAAACAAGATTGATGAACCCCTAGCCAGGCTCACCAAGAAGCAAAGAGAGAGGACCCAAATAAACAAAGTCAGAAATGAAAGAGGTGAAAGTAACAACAGACCCCAAAGACATACAAAAGATTGTAAAAAAAAATACTATGAACAACTGTACTCCAACAAATTGGACAACCTAAATGAAATGGACATATTCCTAGAAAAATACAAGCTTCCAAACTCAACCAGGAAGAATAAAAAAACTTGAATAGGCCTATAACTATTGATGAAATTGAAACAGTAATCAAAAACCTTCCAACAAACAAAAACCCAGGGCCAGACAGCTTCACAGGCAAGTTTTACCAAAAATTCAAAGAAGAACTAAAACCTATCCTTCTCAGTCTATTCCAAAAAATTCAAGAGGAAGGCACACTTCCAAGTTCTTTCTATGAAGCCAGCATTACCCTAATCCCAAAACCAGATAAAGACACCACAAAAAAAGAGAATTACAGGCCAATATCCCTGATGAACATAGATGCTAAAATCCTCAACTAAATTCTAGCAAATTGGATCCAGCATTACACTGCAAAGATCATACACCATGACCAAATGGGATTTATTCCAGAGATGCAAGGCTGGTACAATATCTACAAATCAATAATGTGATACAGCACATAAACAAATTGAGAGACAAAAATCACATAATCATATCAATTGATGCAGAAAAGACATTTGACAAAATCCAACACACTTTCCTGATAAAATCTCTCAGCAAAGTGGGAATAGAGGGATCATATCTAAACATAATAAAAGCCTTATATGAGAAACCTACAGCCAACATCATACTCAATGGGCAAAAACTAAAACCATTTCCCCTAAGAACAGGAACAAGACAGGGATGCCCACTTTCACCACTCCTGTTTGACATAGTACTGGAAATGCTAGCCATAACTATCATACAAGAAGAAGAAATAAAAGGCATCCAAATGGAAAAGAAGAAGTAAAATTGTCATTATTTACAGATGACATGATATTATACATAGAAAACCCTAAAGACTCCATCAAAAAACTACTAGACTTAATAAATGAATTCAGCAATGTAGCTACAAAATTAACACCCAGAAATCTATGGCTTTTTTCTTCACCAATAATGAACTCATAGAAAGAGAAACTAAAAAAAAACACAATCCCATTTACCATTGCAACAACAACAACAAAAGATATGTAGGAATAAACTTAACTAAGGAGGTAAAAGACCTGTATTCAGAAAACTACAGGATGTTGAAAAAAGAGATAGAGGAAGACATAACAAATGGAAGAATACACCATGTTCATGGATTGGTGGAAGCAACATCATTAAAATGTCCGTACTACCCAAAGCAATCTGTAGATTCAATGAATCCCCATTAAAATACCAACAGCATATTTCACAGACCTAGAACAAACTCTCCAAAAATTCATCTGGAATAAAAAAAGACCTCGAATAGCTCCAGAAATCTTGAGAAAGAAGAGCAAAGTTCAAGGGATCACAATATGAGATATCAAACTCTATGACAAAACCACTGTTCCTAATGGCCCAAGAACATTTACACCAATGTAACTGAATAGAAAACCCAGAAATTGACCCAAGCCATTATGCTCAATTAATATTTGACAAAGAAGGCAAGAGCATACAATAAATGGTATTGGGAAAATGAGACAGATACATGCAAAAAAAAATGAAACTAGACTACTAACTTAGATCATACACAAAAATAAACTCAAAATGCATAAAGGACTTAAATGTAAGACAGGAAATGATAAAAATCTTAGAAGAACCCATAGGCAGCAATACAGCAGACATATGTCATAGCAATATCTTTACAGATATAGTTCCTAAGACAATGGAAACTAAGGAGAAAATAGACAAATGGGACTACATCAAAATAAAAAGCTTCTGCACAGCAAAAGAAACCATCAACAAAACAACAAGAAACCCCACTGCATGGGAGAACATATTTTCTAATGTTATCTCCATAAGGGTTTAATCTCCAACATTTACAGAGAACTCATACAACTTAACAAAAGGAAGATAAACAATCCAATCAAAAAAATGGGCAAAGGACCTAAATAGATACTTTTTGAAAGAGGACATACAGAAGGCCAGGAGACATATGAAAACACGCTCAAAGTCACTAATCATCTGAGAGATGTAGATTAAAATGACAATGATATACCATCTCACAGCTGTCAGAATGGCTATCATCAACAAATCAACAAACAACAAGTGTTGGCGAGGATGCAGAGAAAAAGGAACCCTCGTGCACTGCTGGTGGGAATGCAGACTGGTGCAGCCACTGTGGAAAACAGTATGGTGTTTCCTCAAAAACTTAAAAATGAAACTTCCATTTCACCCAGTAATCCCACTTCTAGGAATATATCCCAAGAAAACAGAAGCACCAATCAGAAAGGATATATGCACCCCTATGTTCATAGCAGCACAATTTACAGTATCTAAGATTTGGAAACAGCCTAAGTGCCCATCAGCAGATGAGTGGATTAGAAAACTATGATACATCTACACAGTGGAATACTACACTGCTGTAAAAAAGAAGGAATTCTTACCATTTGCAATAGCATGGATGGACCTGGAGAGCATTATACTAAGTGAAATAAGCCAGTCAGAAAAGATAAATATCACATGCTTTCACTAATTTGTGGAATATAATGAACAACATCAACTGATGAACAAAAATTGAACCAGAGACATAGAAGCATGGAAGAGACTGTCCAACCTAAGATGGAAGGCAGGGGCTGTGGGGGTAAGAGATCAACCAAAGGATTTGTATGCATGCATATAAGCATAACCAATGGACACAGACAGTACAGGCTGAGGGCATGTGCTGGGGGGTGGGAGCGGCTGGGGAGAGGTCAATGGGGTAAAAAGGAGACTCATGTAATACTTTAAACAATAAAGAATTTAAATTAAGCCCTAGCTGGTTTGGCTCAGTGGATGGAGCATAGGTCTACAGACTAAAAGGTCCCGGATTTCATTCCGTTCAAGGGCACATATCCAGGTTGCAGGATCGATCCCCAGTTGGGGAGTGCAGGAGGCAGCCAGTCATTGATTCTCTCTCATCATTGATGTTTCTATCTCTCTCTCTCTCTCCCTCTCCCTTCCTCTCTGAAATCAATAAAAATATATTTTTTAAAGAATTTAAATTAAAAATAAAACAAAGAACAGGAAAAAGACAGGGATGTCTGCTTTCACCACTCTTATTCAAGATAGTACTGGAAGTGCTAGCCACAGGGATCAGACTGAAAACATAAAAGGCATCTAAGTTGGAAAGGAGGAAGTAAAACTCTCATTATTCACAGATTACATGATACTGTACATAGAAAACCCTAAGACTCCATAAAAAAAACTACTAGATTTAATAGGAGAATTTGTCAATATAGCAGGATACAAAATTAACACACAGAAATTTATGGCATCTTTATACATCAATAATGAATTCTCAGAAAGAGAAACTGAACAAACAATTCCATTTACCATAGCAACAAAAAAAAATGAAGATACTTAGGAATAAATTTAACTAAGCCGGTAAAAGACTCAGAAAACTACCGGACATTGAAAACGGTGATAGAGGGCCGAAACCGGTTTGGCTCAGTGGGTAGAGCGTCGGCCTGCGGACTGAAGGGTCCTGAGTTCAATTCTGGTCAAGGGCATGTACCTTGATTGCGGGCACATCCCCAGTAGGGGGTGTGCAAGAGGCAGCTCATCGATGTTTCTCTCTCATCGATGTTTCTAACTCTCTATCCCTCTCTCTTCCTCTCTATAAAAAATCAATAAAATATATTTTTTTTAAAAAAGGTGATAGAGGAAGATATAAACAAGTGGAAGAATATACCGTGTTCAGCGATTGGTAGAATTAACATCATTAAAATGTCCTTACTACCCAAAGCAATCGATAGATTCAATGCAATCTCTATTAAATTATCAAGGGCTTATTTTACAGATCTAGAACAAATACTCCAAAAATGTATATAGAACAAAAAAAGACCCTGAATAGCCACAGCAATTTTAAGAAAGAAGAACAAAGTTGGAGGGCTCACAATACCAATATCAAGTTATACTATAAAGCCACTGTAATCAAAACAGCCTGATACTGGCACAAGAATAGATCAGTATAATTTTAAATCTATCCTCTCATTTCTCTCACATACTGTACACACTCTAAGTCAACATTTGAACTGGACGGGGAGAAGAAATTCTGCCCACCAGTTCTAACAATGCTTCTCTTCAGATAAAGAGAAATATCCTTCACACTATTTACATACACACACCTCACACACTTGCTCACATACATCAAACACTCATACACATTTCCCACACACACACAAGACACATTCACTCACACACCATATATACACACACCAAAGACACTCACATACCACATGCATGACTAACACACTCACATACACTCTTTTCCAAAACTCTGAGGAAACCTCAATTCCTTCATTCAAAGACTTTACTGAACACTGCTGTGTATGAAGTTCTAAAAGTACAAAAAATATAAGGAAGAAAGTAAAACTGGATCCCTGCCAATACCATATTCAAAGCCCCACACAAATTCTAACTGGGTCAATTATTTTCTTAGTCACTTCAAGCTGCTGTAACAGAATGCCACAGACTGGGTGGCTTAAACAACAAACATTATTTCTCACAGTTCTAGAGGCTTGGAGGTTCAAAATCAACATGCCAGCAGATCTGTATCTGGTGAGGCCCCACATCCTGGTTTGCACATGACATCTTCTTATTGTAGGCTCATGTGGCAGAGAGCAGAAAGAGAGAGAATGCAAACTCTCTCTTGTCTCTTCTTATAGGGGCACTAATCCCATTCATCTGAGCTCTAGCCTCATGACCTGTTACCTCCCAAATAGTATCACATTGGAAATTAGATTTCAACAGACAAATTTTGGGGAAACACATTCATTCATTAACAGTTACCTAAATGCTATAAAGACAAGTAGAAGAAAATGTGTAATAACTTCATGACCTAAGGATGGGAAAGGACTTCTTAAACAAACTGCAAAAGCACAAACAAAAATTCAAAACATTGACTAAATAGGTTTCATCAAAAGTAAGCTTTTCAGTTCAACAACAAAAGGTAAAACTAATATAGCACTGACCGAATGGAAGAAGATACATGGGTTTGTTTGTTTGTTTGGTGTTAAGTTGTCTGAGCTCCTCATATATTTTGAATATTAACCTGTTATGTATGTATCATTGGTGAATATATTCTCCCATGTTCAGCAAGCTGTCTTTTCATCTTGTTAATGGTTTCCTTTGCTGCACAAAAACTTTTTAGCTAGATGCACTTTCATTTGCCTTGCCAGTTCTATATAGTATAGAGAATATCTGAGAAACTCCTACACCCAAAAAGACAGCAATCTCAAGGGAAAAAATCAGCAACAGATTACAAAATGCAACTTACAGTAAAGGAAAACCAGAAGAATAACAAGCATATGATTAGACACTTAAATCTATGAATTATCAGGGAAATAAACATTAAAACAACAGTGAAATGAAAGCTTTTTCTTTAAGATCAGAAACAAGACAAGAATGTCCACCTTCCCCACTAGTCACAGCAATCAAACAAAAACAAAACAAAAAAAAGGAAGGGCATACAAACTGAAAAAAAAAAACTTTCATTATTTGTAGATGACATGATTCTGTATAGAGAGAATCCTAAAGGTTCCACCAAAAAATATTGAAACTAATAAATGAATTCAGTAAAGTAGCAGAATACAAAATTAATATTCAGAAATCAGTTGCATCTTTATACACCAATAACAAACTATCAGAAAGAAAAATTAATAAATGGTCCCATTTACAATTGCATCAAAAAAATGAAATACCTAGGTATAAATTTAGCCAATTCACCAATGATACATCTGATAAGCGATTAATATTCAAAATTTATAAAGAACTTCTACAACTCAACAACAAAAAGAAATCCAATTTAAAAATGGGCTAAGAACCTGAATAGACACTTCTCTAAGGAGGACATACAGATGGCCAATAGACCTAGGAAAAAATGCTGAATGTCCACATCATCAGAGGAAAGCAAATTAAAACCACAATGAGATATCATCTCACACTTGTCAGAATGGCTGTCATGAATAAATCAACAAACAACAAGTGTTCTTGAGGATGTGGAGAAAAGGAACCCTCATGCACTGCTGGTGGGAATGCAGACTGGTGCAGCCACTGTGGAGAACAGTGTGGAGGGTCCTCAAAAAATTAAAAATAGAACTGCCTTATGAAACAGCGATTCCACTTCTGGGAATATATCTGAAGAAACCTGAAATACTGATCCGACTCCTCCCATGTTCATTGCAGCATTATTTATAATCACCAAGATTTGGAAGCAACCTAAGTGCCTATTGAGAAATCAATGGTAAAAGAGGTAAAACACGTATTCAATGGAATATTACTCTGCCATAAAAAATAATAAAAACTGACTATTTGTGACAACATGGAGGGACCTAGAGGGTATTATGCTAAGTGAAATTAATCAAACAAATACAAATTCCATATGATTTCACTTATATGTGGAATCTAAAAAACAAAGTAAACAAGCAAAACAGAATCAAACTCATAGATAAAGAGAACAGACTGATGGTTGCCAGATTGGTTGAAAAAAGATGAAGGGATTAAGAAGTACAAATTAGAAGTTATGAAATAGTCATGAGAATGAAAAGCACAGCATAGGGAATATAGTCAGTAATATTGTAATAACTATGTAGGTGTCAGGTGGATTCTAGACTTACTGGGGGATGACTTTGCAAGATATATAAATGTCATATCACTAGGTTGTACACCTGAAAGTAATATAATGTTGTACATCAACTTTAATTGAAAATTATTTTTTTTTAATTTTAAAACAACAACAGTGATATGTAACTTTATAACAATTAGACTGCCAGAATTTAGAAAGCTAGATAATGCCAGGTTTTGGCTGTGGTGTGAGACTATGATACCCAAAAGAAAAAATAAATAAATAAGACTATTGCCACAAGAAATTAATTAGAAATTAGAAATATTTTTATATTTTTAATTTAATGCCATAGAAATTAGAAATATTTTTAAATGCATTTTTGAGCCCCAACTCTGATCCAATCCCTGTCTTGGTCACCTTAGCATGCATTGTCTTCTTTAATTATTGTAACAACAGTTATTATTATTTCTACCTTATACCAATATAAGCAAATTAAAGCCTAGAGTAATTATGGGGCATGCCTAAGGTAACACAACTGCAAATAGCTAAATAGACGTGTTTTGTTTGTTTTTGTTTTTTATTGTCATGGAGGTGAATTTCAAGGCCTTTTAATAAAAAATCTTTACTGTTGAAAGTATTACAGATGTCCCTTTTTCCCCCATTGACCTCTCCCAGCCCTCCCCCCACCCCCACCCCAGGCCTTCACCACCCTATTGTCTGTGTCCATGGGTTATGCATATATGCATACAAGTTCTTTGGTTGATATCTTCCCACTCAGGCACCCTCCCCTGCCTTCCCTCTGAGGTTTGACAGTCTGTTCAATGCTTCTATATTTCTGGATCAATTTTTATTCATTAGTTTATGTTGTTCATTACATTCCACATATGAGCGAGATCATGTCATATGTATCTTTCTCTGACTGGATTATTTCACTTAGTATAATGCTCTCCAGGTCCATTCATGCTGTTGCAAATGATGAGAGTTCTTTCTTTTTTACAGCTATCTAGCATTCCATTGTATAGATGTACCACAGTTTTCTAATCTACTCATCTGCTGATGGGCACTTAGGCTGTTTCCAAATCTTAGATATTGTAAATTGTGCTGCTATGGACATAGAGGTGCATATATTCTTTCTTGTTGGTGTTTCTGATTTCTTAGGATATGTTCCTAGAAGTGGGATCACTGGGTCAAATGGCAGTTCCATTTTTAATTTTTTGAGGAAACTCCATACTGTCTTCCACAGTGGCTGCACCAGTCTGCATTCCCACCAGCAGTGCATGAGGGTCCCTTTTCTCCACATCCTGGTTAGCACCTGTGGTTTATTGATTTGTTGATGATAGCCATTCTGACAGGTGTGAGATGGTACCTCATTGTCATTTTGATTTGCATCTCTCGGATGATTAGTGACTTTGAACATTTATTCATATGCAATTTAGCCTTCTGTATGGCCACTTTGGAGAAGTGTCTATTTAGATCCTTTGCCCATTTTTTAATTGGATTGTTTATCTTCCTTTTGTTAAGTTGTATGAGTTCCCTATAAATTTTGTAGATTAACCACTTATTAGAGGTAACATTGCCAAATATGTTCTCCCATGCAGTGGGTTTTCTTGTTATTTTGTTGATGCTTTCTTTCGCTGTGCAGAAGCTTTTTATTTTGATGTAGTTCCATTTGTTTATTTTCTCCTTCGTTTCCATTGTCCTAAGAAATGTATTGGTAAACATGTTGCTATGAGAGGCATCTAAGACTTTGCTGCTATGGTTTCTTCTAAGATTTTTGGTTTCACGTCTCACATTTTAGTCTTTTATCCATTTTGAGCTTTTTTTTGTGTGTGGTATAAGTCTGTGGTCTTTTTGGGGGAGGGGCAGAGGGGTTGCATGTATCAGTCTAATTTTCCCAACACCATTTATTAAAGAGACTGTCTTGACTCCATTGTATGCTCTTGCCTCCTTTGTCAAATATTAATTGAGCATAATGGCTTGAGTGAATTTCTGGGTTCTCTGTTATGTTCCATTGGTCTATATGTCTGTTCTCGTGCCAGCACTAGGCTGTTTTGAGTACAGTGGCTTTGTAGTATAACTTGATATCTGGTATTGTGATCCCTCCAACTTTGTTCTTCTTTTTCAAGATTGTTGTGGCTATTCCAGGTCTTTTTTTTTTTTCTTCTTTTTTTTTTTTCTCCTTATAAATTTTTGGAGTATCTGTTTGAGATCTGAGAAATATGCCATTGGTATTTTAATAGGGATTGCAGTGAATCCAAAGATTGCTTTGGGTAGTAAGGATATTTTAATGATGTTGATTCTACCAATCCATAAACATGGTATATTCTTCCAGTTGTTTTATATCTTACTCTATCTCTTTTTACATTGTCCTATAGTTTTCTGAGTAAGGTGTTTTACCTCCTTGGTTAAGTTTATTCCCAAATATTTTAATATTTTTATTGTAATGGTAAAATGGGATTGTTTTTATAGTTTCTCTTTCTGAGACTTCACTACTCATATATAAAAATGCTATGGATTTGAGAGTGTTAATTTTGTATCCTGCTACGTTTCCAAATTTATCTATTAAATCTAGTAGTTTTTTAATGGAGTCTTTAGGATTTTATATGTACAGTATCATGTCATCTGCAAATAATAAGTGTTTTACTTCCTCCTTTCCAATTTGGATGCCTTTTATTTCTTCTTCTTGTCTTATCACTGGGGCCAGGACTTTCAGTACTATGTTGAACAAGAATGGTGAAAGCAAACATCCCTGTCTTGTTCCAATTCTTAGGGGAAATGGTTTTAGTTTTTGCCCATTGAGTATGATGTTGGCTGTAGGTTTGTCATATAGGCCTTTATCATATTGAGGTATGATCCCTCTATTCCAATTTTGCTGAGAGTTTTTATCAAAAATAAAAGTGTTGGATTTTGTTGAATGCTTTTTCTGCATCAATTGATATGATCATGTGATTTTTATCTTGCAATCTGTTTGTGTGCTGTATCACATTTGTTGACTTGCAAATATTGAACCATCCCTGCATTCTCAGAATAAATCCCACTTGCTCATGATGTACCGGTATGATCTTTTTAATGTATTGCTGGATCCAATTTGCTAAAACTTTGTTGAGGATTTTAGTTTATGTTCTTCAAGGATATTTCTTTCTCGTGTCTTTGTCTCAATTTGGAATTAGGGTAATGTTGACCTCATAGACAGACTTTGGAAGTGTTCCTTCCTCTTGAATTTTTGGAGTAGTTTGAGGAGAGCATGTGTTAGTTTTTCTTTGAATATTTGGTAAAACTCCCCTGGACTATGTCTGGGCAAGGGATTTTTTTTTTGCTGGGAGTT
This sequence comes from Eptesicus fuscus, assembly GCF_027574615.1. Classification (NCBI taxonomy): domain Eukaryota; kingdom Metazoa; phylum Chordata; class Mammalia; order Chiroptera; family Vespertilionidae; genus Eptesicus; species Eptesicus fuscus. The sequence goes on along the minus strand of NC_072474.1, from coordinate 4,507,301 downwards.
TTTTTAGTACTGCTTCAAATTCATCAGTAATTATTGGCTTATTCAGGTTTTCTGATTCTTCCTGATTGAGTTTTGGAAGGTTGTATTTTTCTAGAAATATGTTCATTTCATCCAGATTGTCCCATTTGTTGGGGAAAAAAGTAGTTCATAGTATTTTTTTTTTATATATAATACTTTGTATTTCTGTGGGGCCAGTTGTTACTTCAACTCTTTCATTTCTGATTTTGTTTACTTGGGTCCTCTCTATTTGTTTCTTGGTGAGCCTGGCTAGAGGTTCATCAATCTTGTTTATCCTTTCAAATATCCAACTCATATTTTTATTGATCCTTCGTATTTTTTCTTTTTTGACTCTATGTCATTTATTTCTGCTCTTAACTTTATTATTTCCCTCCTTCTACTTACTCTGGGCTTTTCTTTTTTGCTTTCTTTCTAATCCTTGAAGTTGTATGGTTAGATAACTTATTACCAGTTTTTCTTGTTTTTTGAGGTAGGCCTGTAGTGCTATGAACTTCCCTCTTAGGATTGTTTTCACTGTGTCCCATAGATTTTGGATTGTGGTGTTTCCATTGTCATTTGTTTCCAGGATGGTTTTTATTTCTTCTTTGACCTCGTTGGTAAACCAATCATTGTTTAATAGCATGCTGTTTAGCCTCCATATGTTTGATTGTTTTTTTGTGTTTTTATTGTAGTTGATTTTTAATTTTATGCCATTGTGATCTGAGAAGATGCTTGATATGATTTCTATCTTCTTGAATTTGAATAGATTTAGCCTGTGTCCTAATATGTGGTCTATCTTTGAAAATGTCCCATGTACCCTTGAGAAGAATGTATATTCTGTAGCTGTGGGGTGAAATGCTCTGAAGATGTCAATTAGTTCAATCTGATCTAGTGAATTATTTAGGATTTTTCCTTGTTGATTTTTTGTCTAGAAGTTTTATCCAGTGATTTCAATGGGGTATTAAAGTCCAGTACTATGGTTGTATTTTTGTTTATCTCTCCCTTGATATCTTTCAGAAGTTTTATTATGCATTTGGATGCTCCTGTATTGGGTGCATGTGTGTTTACCAGAGTTATAGCCTCTTGTTGTATTGATCCCTTTAGTATTATGAAGTGGCCTTCATTATCTCTTCCTATGGCCTTCACTTTGAGGTCTATTTTGTCATATATAAATATTGCTACTCCAGCTTTTTTTCATTTCCATTTGCCTAAAGAATTTTTTCCCTCCCCTTCACTTTCAGTCTGTGTGAGTCCTTTGTTCTGAGGTGGGTCTTGTGTAGAAAGCATATGTGTTACATTTTCTTATCCATTCAGCTGCCCTAAGTCTTTTGATTAGAGCATTTAATACATTTACGTTTAAGGGTATTATTATTTTATTTTTATTTTTATTTTTATTTATTTATTTTTTTTTAATTTCTTTATTGATTAAGGTATCACATATTTGTCCTCGTCCCCCCATTCCCATCCCACCCTCCTCCCCACACATGCCCCCACCCCTCTGTTGTCCTTAACCGCCGGTTAGGCTCATATGCCTGCACACAAGTCCTTTGGTTGATCTCCCCCTTTACCCCCACCCTTCCCTACCCTCCCCCCGAGGCCCGACAGTCTGATCCATGCCTCCTTGTTTCTGGGTCTGTTCTTATTCATCAGTCTATGTTGTTCATTATTTCCCCTAGATGAGTGAGATCATGTGCTATTAGAAATACACTTATAAGAACCGAAATAGTTTCACATATTAGCTCAACTAACTTTGTTAGAAACTCATTGACATCAGGAAAATAATCAGAATACATTAACTTGACTGGTAAGTGATGCTATCACAAGACAACCCCATTTGGTTCTAATAGGACAGCTCACTTTGACTGTAGGTTTCACCCAAGTTAAGAACATGCACAGTTTTATGCCAGATCTAAGGATCCATGCCTAAGGATACATGGGCACCAGCACTGCAAGCTCTTTGCCAAGGTAAGAAAAGTAAAGGGAGACTCTCATGCTAGAGCTTAAAAAGGATTTGAGATAAAAACAATTTTCCAGTCTCCTCTATAATGATGCTTCTGGCTCAATCGAGAAAAAGTTCTGTACTAGTAGGTGGGCCAAAAGGTAGAACCAACACAAATTTCTTAACTTAATTGTACAACTGAGACAGAAATCTGTCTTCATTCAAAATACAGCCAGCATTTATGTATTTAGTATCCACTGCTTTGGGGCTTCTCTGGAGTTGCTATGGGTTTTAGTGTCTTTTAAATAGTACTTATGGCCCTGCTGGCATGGCTCAGTAGTTGAGCATCGACCTATGAACCAGTTCAGTTCCCAGTCAGGGTACGTGCCCGGGTTGTGGGCTCAATCCCCAGTGGAGGGCTTGTAGGACACAGCTGATCAACGATTCTCTCTCATCATTGATGTTTCTATGTCTCGCTCCCTCTCCCTTCCTCTCCGAAATCAATAAAAGTATATTAAAAAGAAACAAATAAACACAGTGGGGATGGATTTTAAAAATAAATAAATAAAATAAAACAAATAGTACTTGTGAAAATCATTGTATCAATCAATTAGCCAACAAAATTCACTTATTTATTTATTCTGAAAATTTAATAAGCACCTGCTATACCCAGGTACTGGACACAGGAATTATAATGATGAACAACAGACAATTCCTTCTCTCAAGGTTATAGTCTAGCATGAAAAAAATGGCATGATATCTATTATGTGTTGTCAAATGCTAAAAACTGTGGGTGTGTTATTTGGAGAGATAAGGAAGGAAGGAAGAAAGGAAGGAAGGAAGGGAGGGAGGGAGGAAGGGAGGGAGGGAGGGAGGGAGGGAGAGAGGGAAGAAGGAAGGAAGGGAGGAAAAATAACACCATGACATTGTCCTGCCCTCAAAATTTTTTAATCTAGTTGGAGGAATAAGACAAAATCAACAAAAGTGAAGCACTATAAACTTGGAAATGAAAATTTTGGCTTCAAAGGGATCTCACTCACACACTCACACACACACACACACACACACATTGACACATGAAGTTTGAACTGTAGTATCACCTTAGTACTGTATAAGCAGTTTTTCTGTCATCGAGGGTGTTTGTCTGAAAACGCCCTGATTAGTGAGTCTGCCTCTGAGATCTGAGCTGAGATGTTCAAAGGACTCTCCATGCTGGCACAAGGCAATTTACACACATTTGAGAAATGACTGTGAAGCAAGCATGTCAAACTCCTGGCCCAAGAGCAGCACGCGGCCCACAGCAAACATTTCTGCAGCCCAGCCGATATAACGGTATGTAAGAAACGTTTAATAAAAATTTCATAACAATTTTTACAATATCCTGTTATACGTAATTATTAATAACAAACTACAAAGTTCGCTAATGACTAATTACTACAATCATGTTGCATTCATTTCCCTTATGCACCTTACGTGCAGACGCACCATTTCTCTCCTGTAATACTAGCAGCAAATATTTTAGCAGCCAATTGGCATGTCATTAGTTTTGTTCTGACTTGTTTGGTGTGCACGACAGGAAATATTTTGCTTTCGGAGATCGAGAAAAAATAGGTTTATTTGCATTATGCTTATTAATTTGTGCAGTTATTCAGTGCCTGCTAATTTAATGTTCAAGAAAAAATTAATTTTTATTAAAGTGTTCTATTATTTTATGTTAATGATTACTCATTTATTTCAGCCCTTTGTATTCAGCATGTCTCTATCAAAATAAACCTACGTTTCTATGAAAATTGAAGCTTTTGTTTTTTTGCGGCTCACATAAACTTAAACCTTATTTATGTGGGCCATGTTAACCTTTGAGTTTGACATGCTTGCTGTAAATAGAAGCTTCAAGAACATCGGGGCAATGGGGGCCAGCTGGCCAGGGAGGAACCACGGGAGGGCTCCAGGGCGTGTTCCGCCCTGTAGCCCAGTCCCGATCAGCCGGACCCCAGCAGCAAGCTAATCTACTGGTTGGAACGTCTTCCCCCTGGTGGTCAGTGTGCATCATAGCATTTGGTCGAGCAGTCAATTGAACATTGGACTCTTAGCATATTACACTTTTATTACATAGGACTAGAGGCCCGGTACACAAAATTTGTGCACTCGCGGCGGGTGGGGGAGGTCCCCCAGCCCAGCCTGCACCCTCTTGCAGTCTGGGAGCCCCACGATCAATCGCCCCAAAGAAGTAGGCCCCACCCACCTGGCCAGGGCTCCGCAATAGATCGCTCCAAAGAGGGAGGTCCCACCCACCCCCCATAGCCCCCCAGTTGGTGACCTGGGCCTCCCTCTGTGGGGTGATCATGGGGTGATGACGAGGCCCCCTGACCAATCGCATCCCACCTGCCTTGGCTGGCCTAGTGCCAGGGGTGTCATAGCGTGGTCGTCCAGACAGTCATTCTACTGTTCAGTTGATTTGCATATTACTCTTATCATTAAAGATACCTCAGCAGATGATGAGGTTTAAATGTATAATTCTTGTATTTTTATTCTGCCAAGATCCTTCATTGCAAAATATTGTCATTTTCCATGATTTCTGACCTGCTCTTTAAGCACTGGTTTATTTGCTACTCTAGTGTGATAATGATTTTAAGTTGGTGATTGTGAATCACAGTGTCAAGACATCCCTTGTAATACATAGAAGATGCACCTCCAATTATCTCTAGATGGTGGAATTTCAGGTGATTTTGTCATTCATTTTTGAATTTTCTAAATTTTTATGGTAATTTTTCAATAAATGTATATTATTTTGACAAAAACAATTACTTTCAAAAGAAAAAGAATATGCTCCTCTCCTCAATGAAAACATTTTATAAATATTAAAATAAAAAACATGAGTCATTATGATACATGTATGATATGTGAAGCACAGAAAATGGACATGGAATTTTTAGATTGATTTCCTCTTGACATCAAGTTTGAGCTAAAGCAGTTTTTTCACTCTAACACTGAAATTCACATGTGAAAGAATATATCAATTCTTTCTTGTCTGAAAATGAATTTATTTAAAGTTGGAGTTCTACAAAGAAGACATTTACACAATCTTCACAGGCAAATTCATCTCAGTGTAGATAAATGCCAGTTCACACATGTAATAAGCATACATTACCACAACTAAAACAGTGGTTGGCACTCTTAGGAGGAAACTAGTAAATATTTGTTGAATGAATGGATTATTTCAGTGAATGATTAAGTGAACAAATGATTGAATAGGCCCGCTGAATGAAAGGAGCTTGGAAGGTTCCTTTTTACCAAGCAGAGTGAGCAAGGGAGAAAGCACATGTACTGTGATACACAGATGAAGATGAAAAGTGGAAGCCAGCATCCTGTATGCCATGGTAAAGAATCAGACTGTATTCTTGGTAACTGAGAAGTTTCTGATGGACTTTCAGCAGCACAATGATTTGACTGATGACTACAATTAAATAAAATAGAGTTAAAGTTAAATCTAAATGTCAAATAGAGTGTGATATCAATAATCAAGGAGAGAGATGATGGTGGCTTGGACCAGAGTGGGGCTGGCAAAGGAAGAGAGAAATACATGGATCCAAGACATTTTAGAGGGAGGGGTCAGGATGACCACTAGGTTTCTTCTTTCATGAGTAGGTGGGTAGAGGAATGATTTGCCAGAATGGAGAAGACTTGATGAGACCAAATTTGGAGAAAAAAAAGTCAAGAGTTCACTTTTGATGGTAAGTTTAATGTGCATGTGAGACATCCACAGTGAGATGTCAAGAAGGCAGTTAAACGTGAGTCCTGAGCCCAGAAGAAATGTCCAACTAAAGATAAAAAGTTTAGAATAATCATCTTAGAGTTATTACTTAAAATCATGGGAAAGATCAGATCATCAAGGAAAAGAGTATATACATGTAGAGGGTTCAGGATCCATCCCTGAGGAACTACAATAGGGCAGAGATGCCAGATAGGAAGCAAGAAAATCCATAGAGCATGGTGGTGTCACAAAAACCAAAGGAGGAGAATGTTCCAAGGAGGAAGGATCTAACAGCTGGATGGAGGGCACATAAGAAGAAGAGAAAATTTTTTACCAGCTTTGCCACTAGTCTCCATTGACTTTGGCAAGCAATTCTAGCAGAAACCAGATTGAAACAAAAAGCGCAGAAAGTGGAGATTTCTCGTAGACTGCTCTTTCAAGAAGTGTAAATTTACTTCCATTATTTTCATATTCTCTCACCTGTTTTAAAGTAGTTTCAGCTATTAAAAATAATAGTCAAGTGAAAAAAGTTCAAAGTTTAAAGGTGATAAATAAAATAAACATATATGTTGAAAAATAATATGTTAAAGGAATCCTAATATATAAAAACCCAGGGTCTGTAATGACCAACCAAAGGCTCAGCCGAACACCGGAAGTCAGTCCTGCAGTCAGTGCTGAATTGCCATGGTGACCCAGCACTGACTGCCAAAGGGGCTACAGATCAGGCCCGGAGAGAAGCCCTAAAAGAGGGGCAGGGTCTGATCCGAAGCCTCCATGGCAGCTGTTGATCAGCTGTTGCCTCTCTCTTTTTCTTCGACCTTCACCAGCAGCTGCGCCTCTGTTTCTCTCCTGGCCTCCGCAGGGGCTGCTGATCAGCCCCACCTCTCTGATCAGGCCCAGAGAGAGGCCTGGAGACCCTGACTGGCATAGAAACCGACCAATAAGAACCAAATCTGGGTCAACTGTGAGGAGCCAAGGGCTGCCTAGAAGGCGGACCTTTTGATACTGACTGGCATAGAAACCGACCAATCAGAACCAAATTGGCCAGCAGGGGAGGGCAGTTGGGGGCGAGATCAGGCCTGCAGGGGAGGGCAGTTGGGGGTGATCAAGCAGGCAGAGGCAGTTAGGGCCAATCAGGCCAGTAGGGGAGAGCAGTTGGGGGCAAGGTCAGGCCAGCAGGGGAGGGCCACTGGGGGCAATATCAGGCTGGCAGGGGACAACCAGGTTGGCAGGGGAGGGTAGTTGGGGCAAAATCAGGCTGGTAAGGGAGGGCAGTTGGGGGCGAGATCAGGCCGGTGGGGGAGGGCAGTTAGGAGTGATCAGGCAGGCAGAGGCAGTTAAGGGAGATCAGGCCAGCAGGGGAGGGCAGTTAGGGGTGATCAGGCAGGCAGGCAGAGGCAGTTAGAGGTGATCAGGCAGGCAGGTGAACTGTTAGGAGCCAGCGGTCCCAGATTGCAAGAGGGATGTCCTACCGATTGGGCCTAAACTGGTAGTCAGACATCCCCTGAGGGGTCCCTGATTGGAGTGCATGCAGGCTGGGCAGAGGGAACCTCCCACCTCTGTGCACGAATTTTGTGCACCGAGCCACTAGTATAAAATAATTGATAATAACAATTATTTCTGAGGGTGGAATTGTAAAGCATTTTTATTCTTCCATTATGTATCTGTGTAACACAAATTTTATACAGACATAAATTATTTTTATCATTATAAAAAAGTAAGTTTTATTTTAAGTTTTGTTTTTTAGTGACTATAAGGCACTGTGTCAAAAAAAAAATGGCCAAAATTTAGAGGGCTTGGTTTGGTCTTAAAGTTTTATTTTTCTGATTAGCAATTATTTTAACTTTTTTGTTTTATTTCATGTTCTTTAAATTTTCCTTTTTAAAATGAAAAAATAATTACTTTGTCAGGGCAGCTTGAAAACAGTGTTGTACTACATTGAGATACTTTCGCCATGGGAACTTTGAATGTTGTCATGTTATTCATCACTGATAACATTCATGGATGTAAATTCAGTCTATCTTACTGTTTCCTATCCAGATGAGCCCTCAAACTTGCTTTTAACCCACTCATGACAGAAGCTCAAGTTTAGTTGGTCAGTACAGTGGCTTAACCATTCTAATAGCTCTGCAGAAGGAAAGACCCTCCATTTTCCCAGAGAGCAGTGGGGTTTGGGTTGGAGCTCATCATAAGATGTTCTGTAAGGGAAAATCTTTCAAAGTCAGTCATCAAGTTCCAAACTTTCCACTAAAGAAATATACTTCAGTGCAGAGTGGTATCTGACTTGAAAAGTGCCATGGATGGGAGACTGTCTTCAAATATAAATTTAAATTATCTTCCTTCTGTCTGCTTCTAGGTTGAGTATTTGAATAGTTTACTTTCTTTTTTCTAATAAATTGTCAATTGGTAATTAAAGGAATGAAATGTTTTCAAAGAAAAATCAGGCAATTGGAAAGTTCTACAATAATTGAGACATCAAAAGATCTGAAACTAGGGCATGTCAAAGTCAGTGTAAGCCATGTTGATACACCTATGGTGTGGATCTAGCCAATTGTACAATGCTTCAAAGGGAAGTTTTCTTTCTTAACCTCCAGAGTAACAGCTGGTTTCCAAGTAGGAAATTTCATTATTCTGGGGTATGTGTTCAACCCCAGATCCTGCTTTGTTTGTAAACTTGTCATTTTGAGTCTGGGTTCTATATTTGTTGCTGAAATACAGGCATAATCTATCTATGTTCTGAGAACCCAGAGTGTAAAGTGATGTCCTTTTATTTGTTCTGGTTCACCATCCAATCAGTGCCAGTGACCTGCTGACCTGATGGGAGGGAGCAAACATAAAGAAGATGATCAATTAACCCTGTGCCCTTCACGGTCTTAAAGTTGTCAGTCAAGCCACCCTCAATTCACATTTATTTCTGGATACATAATTTTTCCGTTACAGAACACATTGTCTATTTTATTTTTACAATCCAAAACAGAATTGGCTGCTTTGTTTTATCAGTTTGCAAAGTATATCCAATTGCTGCCATTTATTTTCCCCTTTCTCCTGCCTACCAAACATCTGTGCACTTTACAATTTTTTCTCTCATTGTATTGTTTTACATTTATACTAGGGGCCCAGTGCATGAAATTCGTGCACTGGGGAGGGGTCCCTCAGCCCAGCCTGCCCCCTCTCACATACTGGGAGCCCTCAGGGGATGTCCTACTGATGGCTTAGGCCCGCTCCCTGTTGGGAGCGGACCTAAGCCGCAGTCTGTCCTCCCTTTGTGGGAGGTGACCTGGCTGATCAGGGGAAGGTGCCAGCCTCATCACCCCACTGCTGCAGCCACTGCCAGTCACTATAGCCACCAAGGTATTTTCATCAACACGGACTCCAGTCCCTTCACCATGAAAAAAATAACAACTTTCTTTAGGCATTTTCAAGATGTGTCTCTCATAGGATATGATATTTCTTTATTTTTCTTTTTATCCTCACCTGAGGATATGTTTCCATTGATTTTTTTCCCCTTCCCTCGGATCCCAGGCTCGGCCCCCCTCACTCTGATCACCAGCTTGGGCCACTCAGGCTTTAGGTTTGGGCAAGAGGGCCCCGCCCCTCTGATCGAAGCCTAGGCCCTTTCCCAAGCCTAAAGTCTCCACCCAAGGCTTTAGGGTTGGGAAGGGGGACCCCCCGCCCCTCCGATGGCTGGCTGGGAGTGACCTGGGTGCTGAGGAGGTTCCCAGGACCCAGGTATGTATGCAAATTAACCACCATCTTTGTTGGGTTAATTTGCATACTCATTCTAATTGGCTGTGGGCATAGTGGAGGTACAGTCAATTTACGTGTTTCTCTATTATTAGGTAAGATAATTTCCTCTCATAAAACAACATAAAAACCCTCTAGGGAACCATTTATTTAATTGTTCATATGCCAGTCTGGGAGAAATTTAAAATATTATTTTATAAGTAATTTTAAAAGATTAAAGCTCAAATAGTCTAATCTTCTCATTCTACAAATGAGAAATGACTAAGCCCACTCATATGTGGTAACTATATCAGATCATGGAGAGATGGCTCTAATCTAGAACTGCTAACGGAGGAAACATTGCAAGTTTTATTTACATGCATACCCTATATAATAAAAGCCCAGTGACCATTACAGCTAATGACCAGAACGACCAACGACCAGACCACCAGCCGGTAGCTATGACGAGCACTGCCCCAAATCCCGTTCACCCACACCCCAGTGTGAAAGCCGCAACCAGCAAGGCTAGGGTTCAGAATCTGGAGAAGTGGCTGCGCACATATGAAGACACAAGACAGAAATATGAATTTAGAAATCATGGGGGGACCATACAGAGAACACTTCTCTAGTGGAAATTCTTCACTGGGGCCCAGGCGCTGTTAGCTTTTATTCAATTTTAGAATACACATCTTGCCCTTAGTCAGGCAGGCAATCTGGTAGCAGACAGACTATCTTAAAGGTCAGTAAATATTAGTGAAGATTTACTTTGAGACTATTAGGTCAGGAAATTGCTTGAGCCACCATTGTCTTGACAGAACAATTGGTGCATAGTTTTTAGCCCTTGCTAAAGCTCAATGTCCATCAGCCTCCTGAGTTCCCTGTTGCACTTTCATGATAGTGTGGACAATGGATAGCTTCCAGCACCTCAGACCCTGTCAGGAAGGAGGAGGGAGCCAGATACCTGCACCCCGGACCCTGACAGCAGGGAGGCGAGAGCCCCATTCCTCGCCAAATGGGCCTTGGTCAGCTTGCTGTCCACACCCTGACAGCCCCAAATCCTATTCACCCGCACCCCAAACCCTGACAGCAGGGAGGAGGGAGCCCCATTCCTCGCAGAATCAGCCTTGGTCAGCAGATCAGAGGATTCTGCTTATAGTGAATAGTTAGTAAAACTTGGAGATGGCAAACTTGATAGCAGTTTTCATTTAGAAATGGATATTATTGAAATCCCCTGTGAAATGATTTGTAACGGATCTATTATTGAAGCTACCTTTGGAAATAGTATACCTATAGATAATATTAAAAATATATCTAAACGTGCAATTCTTTGCCCTAAAAATGAGCACATTCACAAATTAAATGAAGAAATTTTGTATATACTCAATGGAGATTTTCACAACTATTTGAGGGATGATTCCATTGATTCAATGGATGATGCCAAATGGAAAAATTTTCCCATCAAATTTCTTAATAGTACTACTCCTTCGGGAATGCCATGTCATAAATTAAAATTGAAAGTAGGTGCAATCATCATGCTACTGAGAAATCATAATAGGAAATGGGGTCTTTGTAATGGTACTAGACTTATTATCAAAAGATTGAAACCTAACATAATCAAAGCTGAAGTATTAACAGGATCTGCAGAGGGAGAGATTGTTCTGATTCCAAGAATTGATTTGTCCCCATCTGACACTAGCCTCCCATTTAAATTGATTCGAAGACAGTTTCCTGTGATGCCAGCATTTGCGATGACAATTAATAAATCACAAGGACAAACTCAAGACAGAGTAGGAATATTCCTACCTGAACCCGTTTTCGGACATGGTCAGTTATATGTTGCTTTCTCTCGAGTTCGAAGAGCATGTGACATTAAAGTTAAAGTTGTAAATACTTCATCACAAGGGAAATTAGTAAAGCACTCTGAAAGTGTTTTTACTCTTAATGTGGTATACAGGGAGATATTAGAATAAGTTTAATCAATTTATCAGTCATTGTATCAGTGTTGTTTTCATATCATATTCTTGTTGTTTTTCTACCATATCTTTGTTGTTATATCATGTTGTTATTTTTTATTTATTAATAAATTTATATATTATTTTCATATACATTTTACTACTATCTTTAATCTCTGACACTTGTATTATAGAGAAAGGGCAAATAGTGGTATTAAAATATTTCTTCTAATTAATTCCCTTTCAATGTGCATGAATTTGTGCCCTGAGTCACTAGTATCAATAATAACAGCACTAAAGAAAGCATCACACTGACTTTGTATTATAATTATTTGGGAGTCTTTGTCTTTCCCAGTAGATTGTAACATTCAGGAGAGCAGAAACCATAGTGTGTTCATTGTACTCTCAGCAGCACCCTTGCTCACAGCAGTGCTTAATAAATAGTTGCCATCCTCAGTGCATTTGCTGGCTTTGTGGATGGCTTCATGGTAACAAGATGGCTGCTGAGTAACTAACACCATTTACAAACACAACAGTTTCTGGCAGAAGAACTGGTTCTTCCTCTGTATCTCATCTTTTCTAGAATCAACCCGGCAGACCGCTGTCTTACCACATTGGTCACAGCTAGGTTACCTGAGCATCTCTGGGACAATCACTGGCAAGGAGTATGGAATCCCCACGCCTGATTTTGTGAAGTCACCCACATCTACATAACACTGTGTAACAACCTGGATGCTTATTTGTATAGACATGTAAACAAAAATGCAAACTGCAAGGTTATGTGTATGTTACAATTCAGCTTTGTAAAACTTGGCATACACACAAAAAAAGACTTGGAATATACACCAATTATAATAACTTTGTTTGCTGAGATAATTCTTTTTTATTCTGTTGTCACTTTCTTCCTTAATTTTGTAAGATTGTTTTAGATTTCTTTTT